>NC_089588.1:107057937-107764378 GCF_019320115.1 Miscanthus floridulus | reverse complement strand
AACGTCGACATCGTTGAGTTCAGGACCAAGGCGGCGGCGCATGCCTCCAGCAGTGGCGGCAGCGACAGCAGCTATTACTCTGATGATGATGACAGCACCGACTCCAGCTCGGACAACAACCAGGACAAGGGCAAAAGGGTGGGATGAATTCGAGGATTTCGCCGTCAACCTCATGCTCCGTTGTAACATCGCGATGCTGGATTCCTTCAGGCTAGACATTGATAGGGGCAGGAAACCTCTGTCCTATAATTGGTCTGGCAGTGCAACACAAGGCTGGGAATACAGCGGCCGACAAGCAACGGCGTGGCTCCGTCGCGCGATGAAATTCCTGGAATTCCAGAACCTGAGGAACTTGCTGCTGGGCGACTGTGATCTCAGTGATGACTTCCGTGTATTGCGGTTCTTTCATCAAGGTTCACCTAATCAAGAGAAGGTCACTTTGCGGCACTGCAAAGTACACTAGCTTGGTTTCTAGCTCCTTATGTAACCAACCAATGCAACATAGTTCATCATTCATCTCACATCTTTCGTGTTCCTTGCCTACATACAGTTCCCAGGTGATTCTGAGGACAAGGAAGGAACGCGCAAACTGGACAAGACCTCATCTTCTGGTTGCTGCTGTGGCCTGGACTTCCTACGTGATGAGAACGTCGAGCTTGAAATCATACATAAAGATGACGATGCCTGTCGATCTGTTGACGAGCTTGTGCGTGACTTACCAAATCTCAAAGGTACAACTGATGGTGTTCCTGACGCTGCTGCTGCTACTGAAGATTCGATGCCTCATTCAATTGGAGTTGGGCCTCGTCGGGGAACTCGGCGCAGGAGGACCAGCCACTACCGGAGACCCGGCTCTTCGCCGAGTGCTACATGGTTTGTCGAGTGTTTTTTTTCGAGCACTCGACAAAGACGCCTTTGCCGAGTGTTTTTTGACACTCGGCAAAGAGGCTCTTTGCCGAGTGTTTTTTTAACACTCGGCAAAGAGTCTCTTTGCCGAGTATTTTTTTTTTGACACTCGGCAAAGAGCTTCTTTACCGAGTGTTTTTTTTACACTCGGCAAAGAAAATTTCAAAGCACATTTTAAAACAGTAAATTAATTCAAATCAAAAAGTTTTCAACTATAAAGTTGTATAACTCATCAAGATGTACAATGTTTGTTTTGGTCTTTTCTTCATACGACAAAGTGAAAATAAATTTGTTTACAAATCTAACATATCTCTCTGGTATTTTATGAAACTACAATAGAGATATATAAGATTTGTGAACAATGTTAGAACGACCATGTCGGATGAACAGATAACCAAACAACCAAAATAAACTTTGTAGATCTCGAAAAGTTATGAAACTTTGTAATTGGCAACTTTTTTATTTGAAAATATTTTGTGATGCAAAACTGTGTTTGAATTTCAAAATTTTAAAATTCAAATTTTGTAAACGACCTCGGATGGAAAAACTTCCTAAACTAAAAGTGTAGATCTCGAAAAGTTATGAAACATTGTAGTTGACAACTTTTTGATTTGAAAACATTTTGTAATGCAAAACTGTGTTTGAATTTTAAAATTTAAATTTTGTAAACGACCTCGGATGGAAAAACTTCCTAAACTAAAAGTATAGATCTCGAAAAGTTATGAAACTTTGTAGTTTACAACTTTTTGATTTGAAAACATCTTGTCATGCAAAACTGTGTTTGAATTTCAAAATTTTAAAATTCAAATTTTGTAAATGACCTCGGATGGAAAAACTTCCTAGACTAAAAGTGTAGATCTCGAAAAGTTATGAAACTTTGTAGTTTACAACTTTTTTATTTGAATTCGTTTAGGGCCTCAAACATGCAATTTACACTCGGTTTAGTATAATATATTGGGAACTAAAACGGAATCCAGACACAAGTGAGAGTGTGGTGTAGTGGTAGAGGAGGTACGTGCACAGCGGGAGGTCTCGGGTTCGAATCGCGTCGGCCACGTAGCCATGAAATTCACGCGAAAAATGTCGGAGATGGGTGGGCGCTGGCCGGTGGGGGCCTCCATCGATAAAAAAAAATTCCATTTTTTTCGGGTTTTTTTCGGTTTCAACTTTGCCGAGTGTCGGGCACTCGGCAAAGTTGGCTTTGCCGTCACTGTTTTTGGCGAGTGCTGTTCGCCGAGTGTTACACTCGGCGAATCATTTGCCGAGTGTTTTATGTATTTTGCCGAGTGTTTCGGACACTCGGCAAACTACAGGAGTCCGGTAGTGAGCGTGCGCATCTCAGGACCAGAATGGGAATGAGCCATGTAAAGTGGCTTGTTTATGTTGTGCAGCAAGAGAGATATAGACGAGTGTCTGAGGGAGAGGAGAAGAAATTATGAACTAATCAGACCACTGAATTCTAATTGAATCTGCCAGTATTCCTCGTCTGGCTGAACCCATCTCTGTTCTTCTACCTTCCGCTACTCTTAGTCTCACTCTAATTCTGGTACCAAACACTCAAGGATTACATGAGACTCACCAAATTTGATTAGCGTTATTGTTAGTCTAGACTTTTTGGTATCTCACTCGTGGTTTGTCGTTCATGTCAATTTTAAATGCATTTTATAAGTAGCGAGCATATACTTTTGACTCATTTCTAAATGATGTAAGCCTTTGCTTTGTTAATCTTGCCATTGCAATTTTCTCTGCTTTCTTCCTTAAGGATAAGATTGCTTCAATATCTCTTTTAAAGCCCTACTATATGAACTGTGTCCACTTGCATTTGCATGTTTTCTTTCATTTTTTTTTCCTTGTTGGAAGTGTTTCTAATTTATTAAAAAAAACACTGAAAGCTTCTAAATGGACATGGAAATTGCGTGCTCCCTTCGTTTTTTTCCTTGGATCCTTTTTGGGACTTAACAAAGGTACATATATATACTTTCAAAGACTAAACACCAGCTCCGATCGTTTAATTATTTGTGGTTCATTCTTGTTTCGTTCTCTGCGTCGGTTATCTGGAAGGAAATACCGACGCACGTGAAGCATACGATGACCTGGTTGAGCACGCATCGGCTTCATAGAAAGAAAGAAAAAAAAAAGAAGCAGCATGCACAAAATTTCACATTGTCACGGTCACGGGGTACATACACTTTTACATGCCAATCTAAGCACGTGTACATTTTTACATTGTTAACGTGCACTGCACACGAAAATTGAGTGTAGCTTAGTTGGTTAGGACATGTCCATCCGGTTTTAAGTTTTTGATTTGGCATAAAAATGCTCTGTTTGTGTACATGTGTATTTTACTGGTGCCCAGTTCGCCAATCCCCATTCCTCCTCTTTTCCCCACTTGCCATCGATGCCGATGGAGAAGAGGGTTTCCTCGCCGTGCTTCGGGTTGGATTGGAACCTCTCCTCCCTCGGCAGGCTGTAGGCTATGGCTATGGAGCGGGCGCTCGATCGGTAAGCCCCTTCCCTGGACCACCCATCTCTACACCATCGCTTCCCATATGACCCATCCGTAATCAATTCTTGTGAGGTGGCGTTTGGTTAACAGGAAACGGAGATTAGGATAGGAAAATGAGGGGTGGGAGCGTGTCGCAAGGCCACCTCCACCTGGGCTGGCTCCTTGCCTTCCACGCTTTCGCCCTTGCTGTCACCATCGTGCTCCTCACACGCCTCCTCGTCGCGCACGGATGGGGATGGAGGGGATAGAGGGGCAGTGCAGTTCGAAGGGTATGGCGGGCGACGCTAGGCGCGGCGTCGCGGCCGGCTCCCTGGTGACCAGGCGGCATGGGGATAGGAGGAGCCGCGCCGCGTGGGGGAGAGGATCGTGTGCGAGAGAAGAGGCGACATGAAGCCCGGCGGGAGTTGAGGCGTTGCGTGCATGTTGGACTGAGGTTCCTTATGCGTGGTTGGTGGTAGGGGCCAAGGAGGATGATACAGATGATCTGTTAGATGTTAGATTTGAGTAAGGAGAGAGAGAGTACTAAGAAGACATTTGGACGGTTCATTTCAATGTTGTTGTTTTTTTAGATACATTTTTGGAGTAAGTGGATGGAGCACCATCTCAGCGGGGGAGGTTTTATGTGTAGATTTAACAATGTAACAATGGTGCTTTGTTACTAGGGTAGATTTGGATCCATAAGGAAAAATAGCTTAGGTGATGGAGTTTTGGTCTATCGTAGTGATAAAAAGGGGGCCATGCTTCATTTTAAACATTTGGATCGACAAGGAAAAAAACAGCTTACTTGAACAGACAGTTATAGCATTTCGAGAGAAATTTTAATAATTCTAAAAATGATGAATATGACACCAGATCCAAGTAAAATAGGTTATGCTTCATTGAAAAGATTAAAATTTTATGGTATCTAGGTTCTTTGTTTGGGATTGACAGTAAAAAGTGCTTAAATGTCAGACCTAGCAAGACAACAACTCATTTTATCGGTCGCGCAAGTAAGATGGCATGCTTGCTTGGCTGTGCTCTTTACAACATTGTGCAACACTTTGCATGTTCGGTATCCGTAGGTAGGCTTAGCTGGTGCAGAGAGAGCCCCTTAGAGCATCTCTAGCAGTCTCCTAATCCATCTCCCCCAATAAGTTGATAATGGGGATGGCCCAATACTACTTTTTAGAGTATTGGAGGAGGTGTTGCAGCAGATCAAAAAACACAACCCCAATACAGATGGGTCCCACTTGTCAGCCAAAAACATATTTTTTCCCGATCGGTTCTTCTCCCACCGCGACTCTCTTCCTCGTCGCCGCCTCGTTCTCTCTGCACCGAGAGAACCCGCCGCTTCTTTCTCTCCCCCGACGCCCCCCATCCATTCGCTCCCACGCCCCGCCGCAATGGAGGAGGATCCGGCGGCCTTAGGCCTGGCGGCACGTGGCGACCTGCGCTCAGCACTGCCCTTCCTCCCATTGGGCCTGGCAGATCCAACCGGCGTGACCACGGCAACTTCCACCTCCACCGGCACGAGTTCGGAGCACTTCCACCCCCCATCGACTCGAGCAGCACCTCCACCATCCCCGACACGAGCTGGAGCACCCCCACCATCCCCGACGCGAGCTGGAGCACCCCCGTCGTCTACGGCGTGACTGGAGGCCACCGGGAGCAACGATAGCTCACCGGAGGAGGGAAGGAACTTGCAGTTGGAGCTAGCGCAAAAAATCTCAGGTATTGGGGAAGGGAGGTTTCCCTAATCTTTGAGGGGGTTGGAGGATGGATTTGGGGGACTGAGAATTTTTTTTTCATTGGGGTCTAGAATGGGAATCTGCTGGAGCTTTCAAATCCCTCAAAATACATGTTTTTCTCATTAGGGATGGGAATTTGGGGGCTGCTGGAGATGCTCTTAGCCAGGCTTAGTGGAAACGCAGAGGGTGCTCGTTCTCCCGTAGCCAGGCTAGTCGAAGCAGCAGGGGTGAATTACGTCACCTCCCCTTCACTGTTGCGCTGCTCCCCGCCGCCAGCGGCGTAGGCTCACGCCACCCTTCGTCGACATGGGCTCGCGCCTATCCCTGCCATTGCCGGCGTGGCCCTCGCGCGACCTTGCAATGCCAGCAGAGGCGCCGTAGCCCTAGCCATGGTGAGGGGTCGGAGGAGGAGCACTGCATGGCGTGCCCAGCGGCATGCGTCGCGGCGGCGGCGTCTCCGGCAGGCAGCACTATAGCGCGAGGCAACATCACTAGAGTGTGTAGCCCGTGGCTGGCATGTCCGCGTCCACGGCCGCAGCGTCAGTGCACTCGTCAGCGAGGGAACAACAACCTCGACTGAGCCACAAAACGGTGACGGCGACCTCAATCCTGGAGGGAGAGCACTGACCTCGCCATCCATCTGGACTCTGGAGGAGCTCTCACGGTACTAATGCTCACAAACCTGCTCGACGGAATGCCTCAATGAGGTACCTTACCTGAATAAGGATGAGGTGACTGTATTCAAGATAACGAGGCGACCAAACACTGATCTGGGTAAGCCAGGATTAGATAAGACGAGTAAACCAAACAACAGTTTCATACATTGGGAGAGCCAAACTTGTGTTGTCGTAGCTTAATTGGCTAGCCTAGGCTAGGTCTAAAACGCAAACCAAACACACCATATAGAGCGAAGTTAATAACGGTGCACCATCAGCCACAGCAGCTGCAGCCATGCCGAAAACGTGCAGCCGAGCAGGCTCAGTGTATTCATCTGTCATGTAATGTCTCTTTTGACGTGACAAAAATAATAATCCAAAACATATTTTATTCGTCTTGTGTTATTACTACAATATTAGTTTTTTTAGTTTTGAGGTTAAAATGATAAAAAATCGTCACGGCCCTGGCGGAAATGGGCCTCAACAAACGTTGCTGTGGAGAAATGGGCCTCCAGCTCCCAGCGGGGGGCCGCTGTGTGGCCAGTTCGCCAACCCCATTCCTCCTCTTTTCCCCACTTGCCGTCGCCGACTCGCCGTCGACGCCGACGGAGGCGAGGGTTTCGGCAGCTCGTCTCCCGCTCTCTCCGACGCTTCCGGTTGGATTGGAGCCTCTCCAGTCTCCTCCCGCGGCAGGATGGAGGCTATGGCGCGGGCGCTCGGTAAGCCCCTTCACCGGACCACCCATCTCTGCGCCGCCGCTTCCCTACGACCCACCCGCCCGTAATCGATTGCTGTGAAGGAATAGGAATCTTCGTATAGGATTGTTCATCTCTAATACGGTAGTGCATGGGGTGCATGGCCGTATCTCTAATACGGTAGTGCATGGGGGATCGAATTTCGTGCGTTCTTGAGTAAATCGGAAATGGGGATTCCGCTGTACTGTACCCCAACAAACTTTTTTCTTTAAGAAGAAAACTTATTTTTGTGCCTTTTTTCGCAAATTCCTTATTGTTCAGACAATTTCTGTGTGTAATTGAACCGGACTCTGAGGTGTAATCGAACCGGACTCTGAGGTGTTCTAAGTTGTAATCGAACCGGACTCTTTTGGTAATACATGGAAGTATAGAGATTTATATATTTTTTCTAATTTGGTCGTTCGGTCGTCTTATGAGTATAGTATATGTACATGGAGCTTGCAGGACACGTACTCCATGGAGCTTGCAGAGGGCACAAGGAAACGGACCCGTGTAAGCGGTGGCGACGGAAGCTCGGCCGGCAGCCTGGACCGGCTGAGCGATCTACCTGACTGCCTTCTCCACATCATCTTGTCCTCCCTCAAGGCCCGACAGATGGTGCAGACGTGTGTGCTGTCCACACGCTGGAGGCACCTCTGGCGCTCCGTGCCGTGCCTCGATGTCGACATCGTTGAGTTCAGGACCAAGGCGGCAGTGCATGGCTGCATGCCTCCAGCAGTGGCGGCAGCAACAGCAGCTATTACTCTGATGATGATGACAGCACCGACCCCGGCTCTGGCAACAACCAGGACAAGGGCAAAGGGTGGGACGAATTCGAGGATTTCGCCGTCAACCTCATGCTCCGTTGTAACATCGCGCTGCTGGATTCATTCAGGCTGGACATTAATAGGGGCAGGAAACCTCAGTCCTATGGTTGCTCCAGCAGTGCAACACAAGGTTGGGAATACAGCGGCCGACAAGCAGCAGCTTGGCTCCGTCGCCCGATGAAATACTGCACGCCAGGATCAGGTCATGCCATCAGTCAGCATCAGGGATTGAATCTGAACCCCAGTTCTTGGCGCCTCAGAAGGCTGTATCTCTGCCACGTACCTCTGGACGATCGTTTCGCGGAGCATCTTAGCTCAGTGTGCCGCTCTTTGGAGGATTTGGAGCTGGACCATTGCACCTGTGAGATTCATTCTATCGCCTCTGACTCCCTCAAGAACCTGGTTCTGAAACGTTGTACATGGGGTGGATTCCTCTCTGACATTGCATCCCCCACATTGAAGACCTTGGTTATCATTGGAGGCTCCAATGGATATTGCAACCCTTTGGCTATCTCGGCCCCCATGGTTTCCTATCTATGCCTAGATGTGGATGCTGACCGCTTCCGTGGAGGTATTTCCGTAAACAAGATGACATCCCTTGATAGGGCTTCGATTCATTTACGCAGCCACAAATACGGTTTATCCAAAAGCATATGTGGAAGTAAACTTTGCGGGGATCAATCCAAGCTTCTTTGTAGTCTGTCTAATGTGACAAGTTTGGAGTTATCAGGTGTCGGGATGAGGGTACGCTGTTCGCTTTCTCTGCAAGTGTTCCATTTTATTTGTTCGTCACTCTGATAATGTTCTGGTGCTATCTACTTCCAATGTGCTCCAGGTGCTCGGTAAGGAACCCACATTCCTGGAATTCCAGAACTTGAGGTACTTGCTGCTGGGCGACTGTGATCTCAGTGATGACTTCCGCATGTTGCGATTCTTTCATCGGGGTTCGCCTAATCTAGAGAAGGTCACTTTGCGGCACTGCAAGGTAAACTGTAGCTTGGTTTTTACTAGCTTCTCATGTGGGACCAATGCAAACATATATAGTTCATCGATCTCACATCTTTTGTGTTGCCCACACTGAAAGTTCCTAGGTGATTCTGATTCTGAGGACAATGATTCTGATTCTGAGGACAATGAAGGTGGAATGCGCAAACTCGACAATACCTCATCTTCTGATTGCTGTGGCCTCGACTTCCTACGTGATGAGAACGTCCAGCTTGAAATCATACATAAAGATGACGATGCCTGCCGATCCGCTGACAATCTAGAAAATCTCAAAGGTACCACTGATCCTGTTCCTGACCCCGCTGCTGCTGAAGATCCGGTGCCTTATTCAACTGGAGTAGGGCCTCGTCGGGGAACTCGGCACAGGAATGGGAACGGCCCGTGTAAAGTGGCGTGTAATGGACGACTAGTGTGCGCATCTCGGGACCGGAATGGGAACGGCCCGTGTAAAGTGGCGTGTTTATGTTGTGTAGCAAGAGATATGTAGACGAGTGTCTGAGGGAGAGGACAAGAAATGTATGAACTAATCGGACCGAAGTCTAATTGTCTGCCAGTATTTCGTCTGGCTGAACCAATCTCTGTTGTTCTATCTCCTGGTACTCTTAATCTCGCTCTAATTCTGGTACCAAACAGTCAAGTATTACATTACACTCAGCAAAATTATTTAGCATTATTGTTAGTCCAGACTTTGTGGTGTCTAACTCATGATTCGTTGTCCATGTCGATTTTAAATGCTTTTTATAAATAGCGAGAATATACTTTGGACTCATTTCTAAATGATGTAAGCTTTTGCTTTGTTAATCTTGCCATTGAAATTTACTCTGCTTTCTTACTTAAGGATAAGGTTGCTTCTTCAAAATATCTCTTTTAAAGCCCTATGAACTGTGTCCACTTTGCATTTGCATGTTTTCTTTCATTTTTTTTCTTGTTGGAAGTGTTTCTAAATTTTTTATTAAAAAACCCTGAAAGCTTCAAAATGGGCATGGAAATTGCGTGCTCCCTTCTGTTTTTTTTTCCATGGATCGTTTTTGGGACTTAACAAAGGTATACATAATTCCAAAGACTAAGAACTAGCGCTAGTTCATTAATGTTTTTTTTTTCCTTTCATCAACGTATCCAGTATATTGTGTTTGCTTAGGATCCAGCGACGAAGCCAGCGGTGGGGCTAGGGGGGCTTCAGCCCCCCCTACCCATCCTGAGCACGTGGAGTTCCCCTAAGTTTTCCTTTAAAATTTTATGCATATATATATTAGGTAGGAGGGGCTAAGGTTAAGAGAAGATAAAAAAAACCTCTATTCTTTTATTCAGCCCCTCCTAAATTTTTTTCTGGCTTCGTCACTGTTAGGATCTGATTGTATATTAGGCAATATCTCTCCATCCTATATATAAATATAAAGAGTCACGGCCGATAGAGGAGGGTAGCAGAGATCCAACCAAATATCAATCAACTATCTCATTTCTCTCTCCAAACCCTGATTTATTGTTCTTCCTTCATATCCATGACGGTTGAGCATGTCCTAGGGCATGCTAGAATGTGCATGCTCCGATCGGGGGAAAAAATGACGGGGACGTTTCTCACCATATAATCTTGCTATATCGTGGGCACCCATCTCTAACTCAATACTACGTGTCTGTGCATAAACATCCAACCTATATGAGAGTTGTAGTTGGATCAGAGGTAGTGCCCATGATTTTGTGGTGAGGATTATATATTAGAACATTTATTTATATGACTCTTTTTATAAGTGCGGCTGATTTTTTTCTTAATTTTATGTCATTGAGAAATCTTGTGTAATATACTTCCGTGTAGCGTAACTAGGTGCGGCTATAGCAACATGCATTTTAGTAAGCTCACATGTGTATTACCGATTCAAATACACAAGAGCACAATGGCATACTTGACCTCTTTAATCTTATTTCTAAAAAAATAGAAGAAATTATTTTGAAAAATATTTCCCTAAGATTTGAACTCCACCAAAGAAACCGTATTTCCACATAAGCTAAGGGTGTGTTTGGTTTGAGGACAAGGGTGGATGGGATATGGCCATCAAGGATTTTGGGATATGGATATCTATACTGCCTGTTTAGTTGAGTAATTATATCCATTCTTTAAAAATAATAAAAATAAATTATACACTAATAAATATGCACTAACACTAATTTGTCATGATAACCACTAATTAAAAATAAAATTAGTACTACTATTACCCAAATTGGCTCACAAAATGCACTACTGTAGGAATCTTTTCCGAGGAAGGCAAAACCGGTTTTTGGAGGCGGGTAATGGGTCCGCCTCCATCGAAAGGTCTGCGTTAACGCAGACAATGCCCGTCTACGTTAATCAATCAGAAAAAAACAAGAAAAAAGATAAGCCGTTGCTGGATCTGGGCACCTGCCACCCGGATCTGAGCATCCGCCGCTGGATCCAATGCCCATCCACCGCAGATCGAAGCCCCGCCGGTGGGGCGCGCGGATCGATGCCCCACCTCCGATGGGGCGCGTGGGCCCACCACAGCCAGGGTGCGTCCTCCACCGTCGAGCCGCAGGGCACAAGTGGCCTCCACCGTCGAGCCATGGGGCGCAAGCAGCCCCCTACCGCCATCGACGCCACGCCGAAAGAGCAGAGGGAGAGAAGAAGAGAGGCGCCGCCGTCAGGTGAGCTATGAGAGAGAGTGTGTCGGGTGAGCTGTGAGAGACGAGAGAGAGGATGAGAAGCCCCCAAACCCTAACTCAACTATATATATGGAACACGGGTAACGGGCCTTTTGGGCTTCTTTGGGCCTCGTGCCATATTTTTTAGGCAGGTCTCTTAAGAGGCCCGCCTCCGTAAATCAATTTTAGGAGGCGATTATTTGCGACCGTCTACGTTAATATTTGGACAGTCGCGAAAATCATATTAGCACTTATCAAAACTAATTTGATCATCATAATTAATAATATAACATACTAATAATCTTTAATTTTTTTGCTAATGAAAAAGATTAGAAACATGGATAAGCTCATTCGCTAGTTTTTTTTTTTTTTTTTGCCACTGTAAGGAATATTCCTGCAATGGATATCCACGTCCAACCAGTCCACCAAACCAAATGCCATCTATCCATGAATGGTTCTCCCATCCAAAGATATTCATCCAATTAAACACACCCTAAAGTCGGGGTTATTCCAGAAAGAGTCGAGCCCTGCCTTACCATGTATGGAATTGGCAGTATTTATATAGAGTCACATGGAAACGACATTTTTATAAATGCCAACTGAAACGGCTTGAGTAGTACAGTATATGTTTGTTTTTTTCTATAGACGCTTATATATTTTTCAAACATCGAAAAATATAAAAATGGAAAAAGAAAAACTGGTAACGAGAACTCCATCAACAGGGCATTCCAAACATGAATTGATTTGAGGCCAATAGATCCCGGGTGCGCAGCTCGGCTGAGCAGGCTCTCTGTATTCATTTGTCATGTAATGTATTTTTTTAAGGCAGATGTAATGTCTTTTCTGACGTGACAAAAATAATAATCCAGAAAAATATCAGAAATTCTAAAAAGCAAACGCACAAGATATGAGGCTTCAGCCCCCACGCCCCGCCCGACGCCCGCACACCCTACCCGCCCAGCGCCCACACACCCCTCCCTCTCCCCCTCCCCTCCCTCTCTCTCTCTCTCTCTCTCTCTCTAGTGAGCACCTCACCAGCGAGCACCTCACTAGCGAGCACCTCCCCGCGGTCGCGCCCCACCGCCTCCCCATGCACGGCCATGGCAGATGAGGCGGCTGATCCGACGGATGAAATGGCGGATCTGGCAGATGCGGCGACAGATTCGGCAGATCCAGCAGCGGTGGCGGCGGATCTGCGCCAGGTAGGCCTCCTCTCTCACCTCTCTCCTCTTCCTCTCGGATCTGCTTTCTAGGGTTCCGGCAAGCTCTCCCCTTATCTTCCTCAACTCCGTCGGGTATAGAAGGTGCCGACCAGGGGAGGAAGGCTGGCAAGGCGGTGGGGATGCCCTGGCAGGAGGTTTAGGGGGAGCTGGTGGCGACAGCGACGACCGTGCTAGGTTAGGGCAGGGGAACTCTGGCCATGGTGGCGGCGGCGACGGGGGGAGAGGGAGGGGATGAAGGTGGCGCCGCGGGCGAGCTAGGGTTTCGCCGAGTTCGCCTGCGGCGGGGCGGTGGCGGCGGTAGGGGCGAGGGCGCCGGAGTCGGGGAAGAAAAGCTGTTGTGGGTGTGTGTTTTTTTTTGCCACTAAAAACTGCAGTGCGAGAGGTGTGCGCGCCGAACTTCCAAATCCTGCACGCGCAAGCTCTAGCGGTGCCCAAAAAATAATTCGTCTTGTGTTATTATTATTAAAGTATTAGTTTTTTTAGGTTATTAAAATAATAAAAGATCGTCACGGCCCTGTCCAATTCAGGGGCCTCCGAGAAACCCTGCCTGTGCGGAAATGGGCCTCCAGCTCCTAGCGGGGGCCCATGTATCCCAGACGATTCTCGTGCTCGCGTTGCACATGTACCGTACCACGCTGTGTGGCCAGTTCGCCGACCCCATTCCTCCTCTTTTCCCCACTTGCCGTCGCCGACTCGCCGTCGACGCCGACGGAGACGAGGGTTTCGGCAGCTCTCGTCTCCCGCTCTCTCCGGCGCTTCTGGTTGTATTGGGGCCTATCCTCCCGCGGCAGGCTGGAGGCTATGGCGCTGGCGCTCGGTAAGCCCCTTCGCCGTCGCTTTCCGTACGACCCACCCGTAATGGATTGCTGTGAAGGAATAGCAATCTTCGTATACGATTGTTCATCTCTAATACTGTACGGAAGTGCATGGGGGCATGGCCGTATCTCCCGATTTAGCTGCACACCCCGTCCCTTAATCGGATCGAATTTCGTCCGTTCTTGAGTAAATTGCAAATGGGGATTCTGCTGCACTGTACCCCAACCAAACTTTTTTCTTAAAAAAAAATATTTTTGAGTCTTTTTTTCGCAATTTCTTATTGTTCAGACAATTTATGCGTGAGTTATAGCCGGATTCAGAGGTGTCCTTTGGTAATACATGGAACTGGAGATTTATATTTGGGTTGTTTGGTCGTTTAATCGTTTGGTCATCTTATATAAAAATACATATACATGGAGCTTTGCAGGACACGTACTCCATGGAGATTGCAGAGGGCACAAGGAAACGGACCCGTGCAAGCGATGGCGGTGGCGAAAGCTCCACCGGTGGCCCGGACCGGCTGAGCGCTCTACCAGACTGCCTCCTCCACGTCATGATGTCCTCCCTCAAGGCTCGACAGGTGGTGCAGACGTGCGTGCTGTCAACACGCTGGAGGCACCTCTGGCGCTCTGTGCCGTGCCTCGACATCGACATTGTTGAGTTCAGGACCAAGGCGGCAGCGCCTGCCTCCAGCAGTGGCGGCAGCAACAGCAGCTCTGACTCTGATGACTCCGACTCCGACTTGGGCAGCAACCAGGACAAGGGCAAAGTGTGGGACGAATTTGAGGATTTCACCGTCAACCTCATGCTCCGTTGCAACATCGCACTGCTGGATTCATTCAGGCTGGACATTGATAGGGGCTGCAGACCTCAGACCTATGTTTGCTCTGACAGTGCAATACAAGGCTGGGAATACAGTGGCCGACAAGCAGCAGCATGGCTCCGACGTGCGATGAAATACTGCACACCAGGACCAAGTCATGCCATCAGTTGTCAGCGTCAGGGATTGAATCTGAGCCCCAGTTCTTGGCGCCTCAGAAGGCTGCATCTCTGCCACGTGCCTCTGGACGATCGTTTTGCGGAGCATCTTAGCTCAGTGTGCTGCTCTTTGGAGGATTTGGAGCTGGACCATTGCACCTGTGAGATCCGTTCGATCGCCTCTGACTCGCTCCAGAACTTAGTTTTGAAAAGTTGCTCATGGGGTGGATTCCTCTCCGACATTGCATCCCCAACATTGAAGACCTTGATTATCGATGGCGGCTCCAATTGGTATGGCGACCTGCTGGCTATCTCAGCCCCCATGGTTGCCTATCTACGCCTAGATGTGGATGGTGTCTGCTTCCGTGGAGGTATTTCGATAAATGAGATGCCATCCCTTGACAGGGCTTCGATTCATCTACGCCGTCACAAATACAGTTTTTTGTCCAAAAGTATGTGTGGAAGTAAACTTGGCGGAGATCAATCCAAGCTTCTTTGTGGTGTGTCTAATGTGACAAGTTTCGATTTGTTAGGTGTCGGGACAACGGTATGCTCTTTGGCATCTTTGTTTTCTCTGCAAGTGTTCCATTTTATTCGTCACTCTGATAATGTGTTGGTGTTGCTATCTACTTCCAATGTACTCCAGGTGCTCGGTAAGGAACCCACATTCCTGGAATTCCAGAACCTGAGGAACTTGCTGCTGGGCGACTGTGACCTCAGTGACGACTTCCGGATATTGCGATTCTTTCATCGGGGTTCACCTAATCTAGAGAAGGTCACGTTGCGGCACTGCAAGGTACTACACTGTAGCTTGGTTTCTAGCTCCTTATGTAACCAATGCAACATAGTTCATCATCGGTCTCGCATCTTTTGTGTTCGTTGCCCACAGTTCCCTGGTGATTCTGAGGACAAGGAAGGAACGCACAAACTGGACAAGACCTCATCTTCTGGTTGCTGCTATGGCCTGGACTTCCTACATGATGAGAACATCGAGCTTGAAATCATACATAAAGATGATGATGCCTGTCAATCTGCTGACGAGCTTGTGCGCGGCCTACCAAATCTCAAAGGTACAACTGATGCTGTTCCTGACGCTGCTGCCGCTCCTGCTGAACATCCGGTGCCTCATTCAACTGGAGTTGGGCCTCGTCGGGGAACTCGGTGCAGGACGACCAGCGTGCGCATCTCGGGACCAGAATGGGAATGGCCCATGTAAAGTGGCGTGTTTATGTTGTGTAGCAAGGGATATATAGATGAGCGTCTGAGGGAGAGGACAAGAAATTATGAACTAATCAGACCGAATTCTAATTGAATTTGTCAGTGTTCCTCGTCTAGCTGAACCCATCTCTGTTCTTTTTCTACCTCTCAGTACTCTTAATCTCACTCAAATTCTGGTACCAAACACTCAGAGTACATTAGACTCACCAAATTTAATTAGCGTTATTGTTAGTCGAGACTTTTTGGTCTCACTCATCGTTCGTCGTTCTTGTCGATTTGAAATGCATTTAATAAGTGGCGAGCATATACTTTGACTCATTTCTAAATGATATAAGCCTTTGCTTAGTTAATCTTGCCATTGAAATTTACTCTGCTTTCTTGCTTAAGGATAAGATTACTTCTGGAAAATCTCTCTTTTAAAACCCTATGAACTGTGTCCACTTGCATTTTCTTTCATTTTTTATCTTGTTGGAAGAGTTTCTATTTTTTAAAAAAGAAAAACAATGAAAGCTTCAAAATGGGATCCAGCAAGCGTCCGGTCATTTCCAGTAAGGTTTCAGAAACGAATTTCTTCGACCGGACGCGTCCGGTCATGTTTGATCGGATCCTGCAAGCGTCCGGTCACTCAGTGACTTTTCTCTATGCTGCCCGACAACAGGACTAGACGCTGGACCTCAGCGTCCGGTCAGTCCAAGACCCAGCGTCCGGTCGTTTAACCGACGCCAGCGTCTTCGCTATTACAACTGACTGGACGCGCTGGTCCCTCTGAGACCAGCGTCCAGTCACTTGGTGACCAGCGAGACCAACTCCTTTTCACCTCTAACTTCTTCACCCTTGCTTAAATGTACCAACCACTAAGTGTATCACCTTGTGCACATGTGTTAGCATATTTTCACAAACATTTCCAAGGGTATTAGCATTCCACTAGATCCTAAATGCATATGCAATGAGTTAGAGCATCTAGTGGCACTTTGATAACTGTATTTCGATACGAGTTTCACCCCTCTTAATAGTACGGCTATCAAACCTAAATGTGACCACACTCTCTAAGTGTCTTGATCACCAAAACAAAATAACTCCTACAATTTATACCTTTGCCTTGAGCTTTTTGTTTTTCTCTTTCTTCTTTTCAAGTCCAAGCACTTAATTATCACCATGGCATCACCATCATCATGTCATGATCTTCATTTGCTTCACCACTTGGAATGTGCTACCCATCTCATGATCACTTGATAAACTAGGTTAGCACTTAGGGTTTCATCAATTCACCAAAACCAAACTAGAGCTTTCAATCTCCCCTTTTTTGGTAATTGATGACAACCCTTATACAAAGATATGAATTAAAATTCAATTGAATTCGTGTTGCTTGCCCAAGCATGTTTACCATGTGTAAAAGGATATGGACAAGTTTCATGAACTCCATATGGTAGCAATTGCTCCCCCTACATATGCGCTAAGAGTTTGAATTGTAGCTTGCACATATGAGTAGATAGGAAATGTAGGAGACAATGTCTACCAAATGATGCTAAGGTATAAAAGATGGATCTTTGAAGTGTGATACCAATCGGAGTGCACCATTATACCATCCTTAGCACCATTGTTAGCTCTATACCACTTGGAAACACTTGGAAATGAAAGTTATCTAGTGATTTCATTTCATCATTCAATCTTACAACTAGCATACATCACACAAGCATGGATATTTTAAATTTAGAACTTATGTCATGCAAGCAAACATATGAAATGCACATTCAAATGCACCATATAAGTTCATGAGCTTGCTCCCCCTACTTGTGTGCTCAAAATTTTAATTGATCCATTTTCTTTGTCATATTTCTCCCCTTATGTCAAGTTCTCCCCCTATCACTTGTATCTTTATTTCTCTCTCCCCTTTGTGTTATATTTTCACTATCTTTGTGCACTATTTCTCCCCCTTTATCATCAATGACCACAAAGGTTTAAAATATAGGTAGGTAGAGATTATTAATGTCAATCAATGGGGTGAGGATCATTTTTCCAAATTTGGTCCAATCTAGATCATTTACCAAAGATATTTAGCTCGGTTTGATCCAAGGACAAGCTTCTTCATACCTCCAAATAAGGGTTATCTTGTACCATGTTGAGTTAAATACTTAGAGTTCATTTTCTAGATTAAACACTAGGTTTACAAGCCCATAAACATGTCATATGCTACCACTAGATCAAGTCAAGTATAGAAGCAATAGTGATACCATATAAACATCAAATTCATTTGATTTTCATGAATGAGCCTAATAAAATGGAGAGATGACTAGATGCACTAAACATGTCCTTAGCAAGGATGTATGTCATGCCAATCAACTTTTACCTTGAATTACTCGAAGAAGAGGCATGTCATATGAGTGTGGGGGTGCATCAACACATATTTGAGAAATCCAATATGTTCAACTCATTCCTTAGCTTGTAAAACCTTTTCTCATCCAATGGCTTGGTGAATATATCGGCAAATTGATCTTCGGTGCCTACACTCTCAATGCAAATGTCCCCTTTTTGTTGATGATCTCTTATGAAATAGTGGCGGACATCAATATGCTTTGTTCTTGCATGTTGAACCGGATTATTGGTCAACTTGATTGCACTCTCATTGTCACATAGCAATGCACTTTCTTGAACTTGATTCCAAAGTCACTCAAAGTGGCCTTCATCCAAAGTACTTGTGCACAACAACTACCGGTGGATATGTATTCAGCTTCGGCGGTTGATAATGCAACACTATTTTGCTTCTTTGATGACCATGAAACAAGTGATCTTCCCAACAATTGACATGTGCCCGAGGTGCTCTTCCTTTCAACCTTGCATCCCGCATAATCTGAGTCGGAGTAACCAACTAGCTCAAACTTTGCTCCCTTGGGATACCACAAACCAACATTTGGTGTATGCTTCAAGTACCTCAATATTCTCTTTGTGGCCTTCAAATGACTTTCTCTTGGTGAGGCTTGAAATCTTGCACGCATGCATATACTAAACATGACATCCGGCCTTGATGTGGTTACATAGAGTAGGCTTCCAATCATAGACCGATACAATTTTTAATCCACCATATTGACACTTGCATCACTATCCAAGTTACCATTTGTTCGCATTGGTGTGCTAATGACTTTGCTATCACTCATGCCAAACTTCTTGATCATGTCCTTGATATACTTCCCTTGACTTACAAATGTACCATTCTTCAATTGCTTGATTTGAAGACCAAGGAAGTAACTCAACTCTCCAATCATGGACATCTCAAACTCATTAGCCATCATTTTTTCAAATTCATCACAAAAATCTTGATTAGTTGATCCAAATATGATGTCATCAACATAGATTTGCAACATAAATAAGTCTTTCCAATCTTCTTGATGAAAAGAGTGGTGTCAACCTTTCCCATTGTAAACCCTTTAGAAAGTAGGAAATCCCTCAATCTCTCATACCATGCTCCAGGTGCTTGCTTCAAACCATACAAAGCTTTCTTCAACTTGTACACATGGTCGGGCTTCTTATCATCTTCAAAACCGGGAGGTTGCTCAACATATACTTCTTCATTAATGTAACCATTGAGAATGCACTTTTAACATCCATTTGATAGAGCTTGATATTGTGAGCACAAGCATAGGCTAGCAAGATTCTAATTGCTTCCAATCTAGCAACCGGGGCATATGTTTCTCCAAAGTCAAGACCTTCAACTTGTGTATAGCCTTGTGCTACCAATCTTGCTTTGTTTCTTACTACTATCCCATCTTGATCTTGCTTGTTTCTAAAGACCCATTTGGTTCCAATCACATTGTGTCCCTTTGGTCTTTCTACTAATTCCCACACTTGATTTCTTGTGAAATTATTCAATTCTTCATGCATAGCATTCACCCAATCAACATCGTTCAATGCTTCATCTATCTTCTTTGGTTCAATGGATGATACAAATGAGAAGTGTTCATAAAATGATACCAATCTTGATCTTGTTTGTACACCTCTTTAAATATCACCAATGATAGTGTCCAAAGGATGATCTCTTGCAACATTGGTTGGTTGGAGGATTGGAACTTGATTGCTTGCACTTGCTTGATCATTGGGTTGAGATGATGTACTAGCCACTTGATCTTGTTCATTTTTATGAGTGCCACTTGTACTAACTTGATTTGTATCATCTTGCACATTTGAGTTAGAGAGCACTTGCACTTGATCATCTTCATCATCATTCACTTGCCTAGGCCTCAATTCACCAATATCCATGTTCTTCATGGCATTTGAAAGTTGAATGCCTCTAACATCTTCTAAGTTTTCATTCTCTACTTGTGAACCCTTGGTTTCATCAAATTCAACATCATGAACTTCCTCAAGAGTACCACTATCCAAATTCCAAACTCTATATGCTTTGCTTGTAGTGGAATATCCAAGTAGGAATCCTTCATCACATTTTTTGTCAAACTTGCCCAATCTAGTGCCTTTATTCAAGATATAGCATTTGCAACCAAAGACCCAAAAATATGCAATGTTGGGCTTTCTACCATTCAAGAGCTCATATGGTGTCTTCTCTTTCAATCGGTGACAATAGAGGCGGTTGCTACAATAGCAAGCCGTGTTGATAGCTTCGGCCCAAAAAGATTGACTCACATTGTACTCACTAAGCATAGACCTTGCCATATCAATGAGTGTTCTATTCTTCCTCTCAACAAGGCCATTTGATTGAGGTGTGTACTTGGCCAAGAATTGATGTCTAATTCCAAATTCATCACACAACTCATCAATTCTAGTGTTCTTGAACTCACTACCATTGTCACTTCTAACTCTCTTGATGGTTGTTTCAAACTCATTGTGAATGCCCATGACAAATGATTTGAATGTTGCAAATACGTCACTTTTGTCCACTAGAAAGAATACACATGTGTATCTAGTGTAGTCATCCACTATCACAAAGCCATATTTGTTACCACCGATGCTAGTGTATTGTGTTGGCCCAAACAAATCCATGTGCAATAACTCAAATGCTTTGCTAGTGCTCATCATGCTTTTCTTAGGATGGGTGTTTCCAACTGGTTTGTCGGCTTGACAAGAGCTACAAAGCTTATCCTTCTCAAACACAACATCTTTCAAGCCTCTAACCAAGTCATGCTTAACCAATCTATTCAATTGTTTCATTCCAATATGACCAAGACTTCTATGCCATAGCCAACCCATGCTAGACTTAGTGAATAAGCATGTAGATAATCTAGCTTCACTAGCATTGAAATCAACCAAGTATAGATTCTCATATCTAAAGCCTTTGAAGATCAAGTTAGAGCCATCTACACTTATGATCTCTACATCATCTACCCCAAATATGCATTTGAATCCAAGATTACACAATTGAGCCACGGATAGCAAATTGAAATTCAAGCTCTCTACTAGCAACACATTGGATATGCTCATGTCATTGGATATTGCAATCTTACCAAGCCCTTTGACCTTGCCTTTGTCATTGTCACCAAATGTGATACTATCATAACCATCATTGTCATTGGTGTTGATTGAGTTAAACATTCTTACATCACCGGTCATGTGTTGAGTGCACCCACTATCAAGAACTCAATGCCTTCCTCTGGCTTTGTAATTAACCTACAAAAGAAGATCAATTATTTTTAGGTACTCAAACTTGCTTGGGTCCTTGAAGGTTAGTCACTAAGCTCTTTGGTACCCAAATGGCTTTCTTCTTTCAGCCCATCCATGGTTTACCAATAAACTTAGCCTTTACACCATTTGTACCCTTAGTAAGCATATAGCATGAATCAAGCTTTATAAAGGATACATTAGCATTTTTGCTCTTGTTGTTGCATTCATGCTCTTTATGACCAACTTGCTTGCAACTAGTGCAAAACCGACCATTGTTCTTCACAAAACTAGTCTTGTGAGGAGCAAAGGCCACCTTGCCTTTTTTGGGGGTATAGCCCAATCCCTCTTTGTAGAGAGAAGCTCTTTGGCTACCCAAGCACATAAGCAAGTGGTCCTCACCACCATAAGCCTTAGCCAAGGTGTGAGTGAGCTTATTGACCTCCTTCTTGAGGTTCTCATTCTCAACCACTAGTGAGGCATCACAAGTGAGACCATCACTACTAGATGAGGTGGAAGTAAGAAGCCAGAAGAGAAGGGTGCAACGCCTAAGGAATAAAGAGATGGAACAGGCTCAGACATCCGGTAAGACTCAAGTGTGGCGTACCAAGCAAATAGCCGATAGAAAGCAACCATCGGCTAATATCCAAATGGCTTTTCTGTTGCCATCAGAATTTAGAGCTCCGACAGATCAAGAAGTTTATTCGGATTTCGATGAATCAGAGAATGAGGAGATGGTTGCCAAGTTGACAGTTGTACAACAAGCAATATTTGACAAACCAGTCAAACATCAGCACTTAAAGGTGTTATATATGAAAGGTCTTGTCGATGGGAAGCTGATGAACAAGATGTTGGTGGACGGAGGTGCATCTGTCAATCTTATGCCTTACACTACTTTTCGTAAACTTGGCAAAGGACCAGAAGATCTGATGGAGACTGACATGATGCTTAAGGACTTCGGGGGTAATACGTCTAAGACCCGGGGGGCAATAAACGTCGAGCTGACAATCAGAAGCAAGACTCTGCTCACTACATTCTTCGTCGTTGATGGAAAAGGGTCGTACAGTTTGCTCCTCGGTCGCGATTGGATTCATGCGAATTGTTGTATACCATCAACCATGCATCAATGTTTGATTCAATGGCATGGAGATGATGTTGAACTGGTTCGTGCTAATGAGTCCGTGAGCATCGCAACAGCCGATCCAGTCTTTTGGGAACTAGGAGACTTCGAATGTTTTTCTAGCAAGTCATGGAAAGAAGACTTCATTAAAATCAGCAATGAAAGTCAACAGCCGATGCAAGCGATCGGCTTTGAAAGCTTGTTTTAGTAAAAAAAATCACGGCTTTACATCGACCATTGGATTAAAGGAAAAATAAGCGTTGAGATGAACATAGGCCGACGTATGTGAATGCTGAGTCGAAGTGTAAGAGCGATTCAGAGTTAATGGATTTCTTAAAGAAGTTCTGTTTCGCTCAATAGGACGCTTGACCTGAGTTGATTAATCGTTTGACCTTTGATATGAAAAGTTCTATGGTATGTTATTCTGACACTCGGTCAACATTTGATAGCCGATTCATTCTCGGCTCTAATAGCCAGTACCAGGAAGGTATCGCCTCTAGTTCAAAAATGAAAATCTTCAAAGACAATAAAAGCCGATACGATATGTATCGCCTATAGAGCAAAAACAAAAGATAAAAACAGTCATACGCAAGAGCATTGTACTGAGGTACATTCACGGAAAGAACAGGAGTCTTTGTTCATCGGATGACCATAGATACAATCTAACCAAAGATCTTGTTCACCACATCCTAGGCGGATGTGATGTCTACTATGGCCTCCGCTGCCATGACAAATTCTTTGAGCAGGTCGTCATGCTCCTCAGGGCCGTCGCCCATTGGGAAACCAGTCTCCATGGCGTGGAGCTCGTACCCAGTCTGGACTTGTGCCACGGTCAGCGCCACTACCACACCATGACGAACGCCATGGAGGGTGATCTCCTAAATGCGGACCGAGACATCTTGGAGACGAGCACCAATAAGGGAACCCTAGGCATTGACGGCGTTTACGGCCACATTCACCGCTAGTTGGAGAGATTCCAACTATGTTGTTAGGACTGACAATCACAAAACAAGAAGACGGTCAAGATGAAGATAATGGAAGTTAGAGTAAGGAGCCTTCATGGAGTTCATCTTACCCGCCACCATGGCGTCGGATTCGGTCAGCCGCGCTCGGACAGTGCTGGCCTCCTCTTTAGCCGCGTGAAGGGCGGCCTGAGAGACCCCGAGGCAAATCTCCAATTGGTCATTCTCCCAAGACACCTAGGAATAGCGATTCTGAGCCATCCTCCACTCATGAAGGTAGCACCGGGCGTCGTCGCCATTGTAGGAGTAAGAAGAATCCGACGATGAGGCTGGCATAGAAGATGCGGTGTCAGAAGGCCCGCCAGCCCTGGGAAGAGGATGGAGACTATCATTCACAACAAACCTGTAGATGAGTCAGAACTATTCATCGTCATAAACAAGAAATGTCAATCTCACCTCATGCGTCGGAGACGCTGGTTCATCGACATATTCTCTTCCGGGATTTTCTCCGTCGCGCGCTTGCCTCGGTTGTCTTTGTCGGCCATGAAGGTTGATTGGATCTACAAAAGGGAGAAGGAAAACCGCTATAGGACCTCAGCAGGCAGAGAAGAATAAAGGAACAGTTGCGAGTGGAGATGTGTTCGAGGCCAAAGTCATCGGCTGGTATTTGAAGACCTAAAGCGAAGAGGCGGACGCCTCGAGACGTGTAAAAGGCAACCACAATTAATGGAAGGCAAAGAGCCACTTCACTAATGCCGATGGGAATATGGCGTTGAGCAACTAAAGGCAGGAAATCAAAGGGTTCTCTTAATAAAAGCCATGTTTTCAGACTTGGTTGGATTAGAAGTCTAGGATCGGCTGTATCAAATCGGCTCTTTAGCCGAAAAAGGAAGAGTAATTAAATAACGGAGAGTATGATCGATTGTACACAAGATACGCGTTGACATGCAGATCTCAAGTCTAGAACATCATGGGTCACTCTCAATATTTCTAGCTGAATAGCACCAGCCCCCGTGATCTGTTTGACTTCTTCGGCTGATCTAGGGATGCTCTCGAAGACGTACTTATGACGGCCAAAAGCAAGATAGCCGGTATGGTCACCTAATTAGGAGAAACTTTATCGGATCAAGTGTTGTGCGCTTGATACATTTTGGAAACACTGAGAAGAGAAGAAGGATTCGGCAGAGCCATCGAATGGGGAATATTTGAAGGAATATTACCCTGACGTTTGGATTAATACTTGACAACCAATTTGCTCGGTTGACAGCTCTAATAGCCGATACCAGAAGGGTATCGCTTCTCATGCGAAAATAAACCCAGAAGGGTAAAAGCCGGTACAATGTGTATCGCCCGCAGGAGCAAAGCAAACATTGATAGAGTGATGCATATAGTATGAAGTACGAAACAAAAAGAAAAATCACTCAAGATAGAGGAATTGTTTGCTAATATCACCTATTACAAACTACGGGCCAGAAAACACTTTGACTATTATATCATCAGCCTAGGAGATAAAGGTTACAGAGTTGGCGGCGTCAGAGAAATCCTCGACCAGGCGCTCATAATCTCTAGGGTATCCGGTGGCTGAAGCCCCATGGGGAAGAAGTCGAAGATCGTGGCCGGAATGAACTTGCGCAGCAGCCAGCGCCATGGCAGCACCATGATGAACGCCATGAAGAGCAACTTCTCTGCCACGGTTTGGGATGTCATGCAAGCAAACCACTGGAACGGCGCCCCTGGCATTGACAAATCCCGCCGCATGGTCCGTAGCTAAATGGAGGCTTTTCAGTTGAGCCGATAGATCTAAAGGATTTAAGAAAGAGGTAATCAGGATCTTGGAGGCAAAGGTTAAGAAGACATAGAAAATTATGATGTCTCACCAGCGATTCTGGCTTCAGCCTTGGCCAGCCTCTCCCGCACCGGGTTGGCCTCAGGAGGTGAGCGGTTCTGAACTATGGCCAAAGCCGACTCCGCAATAGCGAGGCATTCGGCAAGTCTCTCGTCGGTCTGGTTAATGGAAGCGATCAAGTCATTGTTATCTCTCAGCCTCCTCGGATAGCAGGGGAGTTGGCGACAAATTGGTGCTGAGGATGACCCCAAAGGCTGAGCAGAGTTGGCCCTCTGCTCTGGGACGATAGGAACATCGCCAGTTGCACCCTCTTGATGGTGGATGTGCTAGCGCAATGATGTAGATCCATCGAGGGCCTCCTCAGTAGACCTCTTGCTGTTCTCCATGATCTTAAACCTATGAAAAAGTAGAAACTATACTAAGGATGTTGAAAGTTTGAGATGAAGCGGGTTGTTGTTCGATCCATGGCCGTGGCCCGTATACATATAGCCTAGGAAGGCAAGAAGATAGATTTCGCAGGGGGTGTGAAATTGGAATCAGAAATGGAAGCGGAACGACACTCCAGGAATTTAGGGGACGGATAACGAAGAGATAACAGATTCGAACTTATTACTTCCCCAAATTACAAGATGTCGTGAAACGGATTCAAAGATTTTGCATTGACCAGAGATCAACCTATCAAGGCTTCTATAGATTGAAGGGAATCCGGGCCCCACAGGGCCGAAGGTCGTCGTGAACCGAATCAACATTGGCCCGTTGATAAAATTATGCCCGAGAAGAGAAAAAATCGCCCGCCTAACATATGCTCAGCCGATTTCTCGGTAAATCGAGGAACTATGGGAATGAAGCTTGTGGCTTTCCTGGTGGGCATTTAGTGGAACAAACAAGGGGAAAGTGTCCACACATTTTAGCCCTTGCAAACACTAGAACAGCTTTGCGAACATGGAGAGAAGACTCAGGTGATATCACAAGAATTCTTCTAACCGCAATAGCTGATCCTCTTGCTCGACAAGGCGCTAGAATGAGCGACATAATCACCCTATGCATAAGGATTCTTCTAGCCGCTCAAGATCTTCATAGCAAGAGAATAGACCATGGAGGGTCCAGCGGAGTCGGGGGCACTCGAGGAGACAGGAAGAAGCACATGGCTGAATTGTTGAGTTGCTCTCGCTAGGGTCAGATAAACATTTTATAGCCGACCTAGAAGGATGAATCCAAGTGCCCGTGAAGCAATAATGCTCTCGTAAAAGTTTGAAGCATGGGCTCATGAGCTGATATGGACAGCGACAGACAGTAGACCCTAGACCAAGATTCTCTACCCGTGACGGACCTATCGGGGATACAGACGTGATAATTTTGGAATAAAATTACTTTTCTCCCAAAATTGGGGGGCATGTGTTTACACCAAAATTTGGAAAGAGAGTCGCAGGGACTCGAGGGCTCCCAAGATCATGTCATCAAGGAATCAATTGCGTGCAGATCAGAACCAGCTGATTCAGATGCAAAAACTGGAATCAGCTTTCTTCAGATAGCGCCAGCGGATAACGACGAAGGCTACGATCGGCGCCAGGACAAAGCATGTTGGACTCTACAAAAAGGGAAAGATTAGGGTCCAAGTTATCTTAAATTAGGAATGTTTTCTTTTATGACAAAAAATTGTAACGAATCGTGCTCAAGTAGGATTCATGTTTAGACTCCGGGTATAAATATCAAACCCCGGCTATTGTAAAGAATCAATCAATCAATCCAAATACAAGTCAATTACTTTTTCGGCTTTGACCACCCCTTAAGAGTAGGAGTAGAGTAGATCTCGGCGAGTTCTTCAGCGAGTACGGCTGCATCGATCTGATCGACCTCCATTGCTTGTCTGAAAGTGCCGTCATGGTTTATACCTCTGTTCGTATGGCTGCATCGATCCGATCGCCCCCCACTGCGGCTCTGGTATAAGCTAGTTATTGACTCTTGTTTAATTCAAGTATGACCTGTGTGATTCTGCCTCACACCCCACTGCTTGAATTAAATCAAGGTCAAGTTATCGGCTCTATCTTAGAATGGTAGTCTTTGATAGATTCATTAAGTTACTGATATTGCTTATTGCTTTCATTATTTATCTAATTACAGCAATATCACTCTGCCCAATTGAGATTGATTTAGATCGGCCTTATATCTTATTTGACCCATCGTTTGCTAACCTCAAACTGATCTAATCTACACCTTAGACGATGAGTTATGTTTTATCGGCTGTTTTACATTAATCTTAATCATGCATAACGTGCGGTTAAGGCATGTTGCGTCTTGAGTAGATCTATTGGCTAGCGAGAACCGTTCTACGGCCCGTTATCACAGCCTGTGTGATTCTGCCTCACACCCCACTATTAGCACCGTGGAGTGGGGATCGTTATTTAGTATATCTATTCCTGGTAAGACATGACTTTAACTGTGCGTTATGCCTGAATCGGCTGTTTTAGCCGATATCGAGTGCTTTCACGAACAGTTCGCATCACGAGACCATTGAAGTAAAGATAGGTTGAAAGATATGTTAGCCCCATGATCTTATTATTGTATTACGGCCTGCATGATTCTGCCTCATGCCTCACTGATATTATTAATGAGTTAGGGTCGTCGAGTCTATCGTTATTTCTACGGCCTGCATGATTCTGCCTTATGCTCCACTGGTCATGGTAATAGATGAGATCTAACATGTTCATTAGATTTATCTTTATTAAACGGTTAAGTGGTGTTGAATTGTTTCTTTATATAAAAAGAGGTTCGGTTACTTGTAATCATTGGCTTGACATAAACCAATCATTGTTGATATCTTATTGCCATTGATTCATATTTGCTAAAACAATGATATTTATCCTGAATGATAACCGATTCTTCTTACACAACCCCATGAGCTTTAACCGATTTATTCTCATGAATATGCTGGAATCGACTATTTAGTCGATCTCCTTTCATATCGGCTCTCATAGCCGCACATTCGGGACTGTCTAGCAACACCGGCAAGTTCTGCCCTTAATTACTGATGAACTTTCTCTCCTTGTCAATTGCAGGGTCAAATTAACTAGCACGTCTCGGGAGGATTGCGCAGGATCGACCATCCCTGCGCTGAAGCTAGGCGGATCTGCTCCATCAAGCGGACCCTTCCGACTTGCTGCGTGTGTCCTTGGCACGGAACGAAAATTCTGTGGCGACAAGTTTTTTTGCACGTGGATTTCATCCCCATATCCTAATTTAGGCATATGATATTTCTTCTATTTGATGGATTTTCCGTGCCCTACTTGCTTGTAGCAGGGAACTGTTGATGAGTGGTTTGATTATGAGAAATCGGTTTTGTGCTCCATTCCATGACTCCATCCAGGAGCCAGCGGTGGTGTCAGCAAAGGGGGTGGCTAATGATGTAGAGCATAGGTAAGCAACTCACCTTCAGCTCACTACCTATGCCAAAGAGATAGTAACAAGCGTTAAGTGGTGACCGTGATTTGTAAAGATTGACATCTGATCTCATACTAAAATTAAATTTTTGTCCAATCCGTATCAACATCTCTAGAGGAGTACTGTCAAGTGTCCATATATCATATAGGTTGTAAAGTATCTACAGCCTTTCCAGCTTTTTTATATTTCTCACAGAGCACAAACTCACTATGGAGTTCAGAAAAGATACAATATATCTACGTACAACCACATTTTATACGTCGATCCTAGTTATTTTTTTTCCATGTAGTAATTTTTAAGGATTCATCCTACCAAAATTTAATGTGATTCTAATTATCTACAGGAAGGAGGAATACTCCATCTCTTTACCTCCTTTGAAATGCCTCTATTTTTGGAATATCATTATGATTGATATATTAATGAGAATGTGATGTAACAAAGGAAAATGCATTTTGTTGTATATAAAGCTTCATCAATCGCAGTCCTTTTCTCTGAGAGTGATATATAAATGGTGTTCCCACTTCCTCCTTTTCAAAAATAAAAGATATGTGTTAAAAAATTATTAGTCTTGTAATTAACAATGCTTCTTTTATATTTTGCGCCACTAGATAAGTAAATAGATACATTAAAGTGAATGCAGTCCTTTCTACTCCACGTTGATCGGGGTAGCCTAACCTTGGCAGCTACGCGGCATTAGTTCTCTTGATAGATATATCTTGTCAGCAGAGAAGATTTTTTCTTGGGACAAGCTCAATGAGATTGCTTTAGGCATTGCAAGAGGTATTGAATACTTGCATCAGGGTTGTGATATGCAGATACTTCACTTTGACATTAAGCCACACAACATCCTTCTCGATAGCAACTTTGTCCCAAAAGTTGCTGATTTTGGCGTCGCCAAGTTGTACCCAAGGGACATGAGCTTTGTGCCAGCGAGCGCCTTACGAGGAACCATTGGGTACATTGCTCCTGAAATGATATCTCGTAGCTTCGGTGTCATATCAAGCAAATCTGATGTTTATAGCTTTGGTATGCTGCTTGTAGAGATGGCCGGAGGGCGGAGAAATGCAGACCCAAACGTATCAAGCTCAAGTCAGGCATACTACCCGTCGTGGGTGTATGATCAGCTAGCTAATGAAGAAGCGAGTGAGATACCTTCTGCTGCTGTTGCTGATATGCATGAGTTGGAGAGGAAACTGTGCATTGTTGGGTTGCGGTGCATTCAGATGAAGCCTCACAATCGTCCGACGATGAGCTAGTGAAGTCATAGATATGCTTGAATGTGGCACCGATGGCCTACAAATGCCTTCTAGGCCTTTCTTCTGTGATGATGAGCATATCGCTGTTGGGGATCCAAACCATTTTTTCCTCTGATCTGACTGCAGTCCCAGAGGAAGATGAGTGAAGCATTCCTATATGTTTGTGGTCTGGTACTATATAAGGTGAAGCATTCGCTTGTGAAACACCGAAGGTGGTGGTCGTTGCTGAGTCCTAAGAAGAAACTGCAGCGAAACTGCAGCGAAATCTTGAAATTCTCCTCTGAGCTGACAGCGATATCTCGAAGGAAGATGAGTGAAAGTCTGGTAAAGATGACTAGTCAAAATCTAAAGACTTTTGGGTTGCCTTTAGTGAATGGTCTACAATAAGTCAATGGTCAATGGTCTGCAAGCCAGTGGAGACTCAATCCCAATGAATCCTCTCAAACCAGTGGGAAAAAAAAAAAATCCAAATGGAGACTCACTTCTCAAACAAGGGGAGTGGTTGCAAGTTGCAACTAGATTATCTTCCCCCAAACTACTTTACGTGCGTGCACATGCACAGTAGGACGAACATGGACCAAGAAGAATTAGAATAGCATTCGTTGGTTCTTCCAATATTACACTTACAAAATTGATAAGAAATCGATTTTGGTGAGGCTGAGTGATATCTTCTCTTGATGCAGATGAGAAAAATAATAGAGGCTGTCATCGCAGCATCAAATTTAGCACTTTTTTTTTGAGAATTTTTTTTTTCAAATTTAGCACATGACCCAACATGTCCATCAGTTCATGCACCACGAACAAAGTAGCCCAAAATATTCACTCACCGCAGCCCACCTTATTCAATTCAAGGCCCACTCAAATTGGACTCGATTATTCCTTGGGGCTCCAAGTGCCCCCACCGCACCACTACCAACGCCACCCGGCGGCGCTGTGGCCGCAGCGGCGGCGGCGGCGGCGGAGGCTATCCCCGAACGGCCGAACCATTCGACGAGGCTCCATATCGGCGTCTCACACATATCAGGTCAGGCAGCAACGCCACCCACCCTTATCCGGCTACCCCTCTACTCAGGCGAGGGCCTTCCGATGGCAGCTTGCTGTCTTGGTATACGCGGCCGGCGGCCACCAGCCCACCAGTGCTGAGGGGATCCGGCAGGGTTCCTGGAAAGGAAGGCTACGGCACGTTCGTGAAGGATATTACTGACCACATGGGCTGAGGCATTTGTGTCTGCAAGCTTCAAGACTCCATTTTTTTACCCCAGATCCAGGTAATAATTCCTTTCCAATTCCCATACAAACGCTATTTTGGTACGCAAATTTTCTTCCAGCCTGTGTGATTGTTTGCTTCGTTGTAGCCAGTTAGACGTGCTATCAAAAACATTGTTAATAGACTATACGAAAATTGAGACAGGTCTGCATTTCAAAGATATGCTAAACTGAATTCCTCATCTGGTGCACAGCATGTTTGCCATGTTACAGTACTTCGAAAGTAAAATTATCCCAATATGTAGTGGGCTCAGATTATTTTAGCCTACAAAGAAAATGAAAAATACAACAGAGCGTGGCCTTCTTTTGGACAGAGTTTCGTGCGCATGATATCAATAGATATCCTCTTGGTGATTAGCCATTTCACCTTGGGGCTGATACATCAGAGGCAAGAGGTGGAGCTGAGAAGCTCACATTTCCAGCAACACCATAGATTGTTTGACTTGTTGCAACAAAGTTATGATCTATGTTGGTTTCCACATTCATGGTACCCTCCAAGACCTTGACAGCATCGGACATTTGAGGCCTTCTTTTGCTATCAATTTGTAAACACCACATTGCGAGCTTCATCATTTGTATTACTTCTTGCTTGTGTACTTGCATATCATTATTGTGCTCATCCATCAAATCTGCTAACTGACCATTCTTCACCTTTTCTTCCAATAAGGTAATGAGATGTACGCTCTCTTCAGATCGGGAAGTGTCAAGGTTCTTCCTTCCGCTGATGATTTCCATTATCACGACGCCAAAACTATATATATCAGCCTTCTCTGTGATTTGTGACGTCAACCATTCTGGAGCTAAATACCCAGGTGTACCTCTCATTCTGGTCATCACTTGGCTCTTATCCCTATCAATGAGCTTGCATAGTCCAAAGTCAGAGAGTTTAGCATTGAAGTTGTCATCTAGCAGGATATTTTGTGGTTTGACATCCAAGTGAGCAATTCTCATCATGCACTCCTCATGAAGATAACAGAGGGCCTTAGCTATGTGAGTAATAATCTTGCATCGCGTTCTCCAATCCAGAGGAAGAGTGTTATTCCTATGCCGGCAATAGATCCACCTATCCAAGGATCCTTTGGGCATGAACTCATAAACCAAGAGCCTATGTGATTTCTCTGCACAGAAACCAATCAGCCTAACCAGATTAATATGGTGAATTCTGCCGATTGTCTGCACTTCTGCCGAAAATTCTCTCTTTCCTTGACCAGTTCGATCCAAACGTTTCACTGCAATCATGTCCTCACCAAACCGTCCCATGAAAACAGTCCCAAATCCTCCTTCCCCTAGTTTGTCGTTGAAATCCTCAGTTGCTACTTTTAACTGTTGAAATGTGAACCTCACTGGTGTTCCTTGTAGGTCCCTGTAATCTTCCACTTGCTCCATCTCCCGGTGTCGTGCTCTTCGTTTGCACATGAAGAAAACAGCAACGCATAATATTAGAAAGATAAAGCTGCTTATAGTAGCTAGAATAACAACTACTCGGCTTCCTGAGGATGATCTCGTCCTTGTTGCCCCAGAAGGTGAAACCACAGGGCTTGATGATGAAGGTGTTATCTGGATTGTGGGTGGAGGTTGAGGACTTACAGTTGCAGGCATGGGTTTTAGATCACTTGGGGGACAGAAGACAACCTCGTAGTCGGTGTTCCCTCGGCAGGCATGAGTTTTGCTATTGTCAGTAGGCACCTTGAACGCGTCTGGGCACTGTGACTCGCTGTTTCCCTCACAGCGTAGCACCATGCTGCATTCTGGCCCTTCCTTGGCCGACAGGAGGGCCATAGGCAAGTTGAAGCCATCGATCATGGTTAAATCAAAGAAATCTGTTGGGCCACCGAGTGAGAACTCTGCAAGTGCAGCAGGCGGTTTGGGGCTCAACGAGCACGAAAGCGCGCCAGCACAGTCAGCCGTTTCACATGCCCCATAGCCGCTACTGTTGAAGTTGCAGCCTGTGCGCCCCCAGATGCGCCCGTTTGTGGTGCCGGCCGGCACATTGAGGATCCACATGTCCCCAGATTTGAGCTCTGAGCCACCGCCGACTGGCGTGGCGGCTGGCCACACGGTGTAGCTGCAATTGTTGATGATGCTGAATACGGCGGCATCATCGGTGGCAACGAGTAGTAGTAGGAGGAGGATAGGGAGGAGACGGTGAGCCAGGGAGGCGGCCTCCACCACTGCCATTTTTCTTAGTAGCTTTCTTATGAATTGCGAGTTGTGACTCAGTGGAAGAATTGATTGGTGCAAGGAACCTCGTTAAAGAGGAAACAGCAAATAGTAGTTGATAGGTAAGTGTTGGTGGAAAATTCCAAACATTATTGGCTTTGCCTGTTGAATTTGTTCCACGGTGTGCAGTCAATAACGTAGCGTACGAGCTAGACTGCTTCTGGGGCTTGATTGTCATTGTGTACGAAGATTTGAATGGACGGGAGATGGGATATTAGCTGACTGCTTTGACTTCCAGTACAACAATTTTTTTCTCCTGTTATTGCTAGGGTTGGAGTAAAAAAAGAAAGTATCCCAAATAGCAGATAGTACAAGTGAAGAAGATATTTACTGCTGCTTAATGCTACTTGATTTGATTAATCTTATGTTAGTTATGTATTCGGTCATTGTTACTTTGATATTTCCTAATCGGCTTTCTGTTTTGTTTTGGCACTCAGAAAACATGGAGCTCTGGAGTCTGGAGTCTGGAGTCTAGTCAGATATTCAGAGGCAGTAGCATGGATCCGGCTCAAGGTTTGGACACGCCGAACCTTGACTGGCTGAAGGTCAGTGTCTGCCGTGAACCAAGGGGAGGTCTTGTTGACCACAGCTTTGTAACCACCTAACCGGGATGTTGATGTTTCATCCCTCTACTTGTAATAGCTTGATTGGTCTTAGCTTTGACCGGCTAGTTCTTCGAGAATACCTACACCCAGAGTATGTACTCTGTAGGGTAAACGAGGGGCAGCTATGCGTGGATCCAGCTCAGAGTTTGGACTGCCTGACTGCCTACTGGGCTGTCTTCGGCCACCACAACTTGTGACTGCAAGGTGTCGCGCTCTACTTGTAACAATTGAGGGGTGTTTATAGCATCTAGCTAAAGTGCAAGGAAGGGAAAATTAGATGTGAGCAGTGTAACAAAATCTTCCTTCATGCATAAACTAAGGATTGTTTCGTTATGTGGCACTGGTTAAATTACACTTTTCTGTACTGACAGTTGATATCACACCCCTGAATAGGAAACTTGTTATGAAGAAGAGATCAAAATTCAGAGTCCACCTTAACAAGTAAGGTAGTGTTTAGTTCCCAAAATTTTTTAAGATTCCCCGTCACATCGAATCTTGGACACATGCATGAAGCATTAAATATAAATAAAAAATAAAACTAATTACACAGTTTAGACGAAATTCACGAGACGAATCTTTTAAGCCTAATTAGACTATGATTGGACACTAATTGCCAAATAACAACGAAAGTGCTACCGTACCATTTCGCCAAAAAATTCGCCAACTAAACAAGCCCTAAGGAGAAAGCGAAAATCAAAGAATGAGCTACACACGCAACATACTCCAAATAACTGGAGATTTCAGAATGTAATAACACCCGATCCATGTGGCTCGCATGAGATTACATTCAATTTGCATGGCTTCAAACACCCACGCTGCAAATTTACTTCGCTCTGTGGCGTTCTTTGATATTTTCCCCTACTTGTTTTCCTTAATTTCCTTTTTCATTAAAAAATCTCCCTTAAATAAGGCCTTGCAAATCGACATTTTTATGAGGGTCTGAAAACCTGGATTTCATAGCTAATAAGATGAAAATATTGACATAGAAAGCACCCACCTAATTCATATAAGGCCAGTCTCAATGGGAGTTTCATAGAGAGTTTCAGGAACATTAATTACTATGCCACATCAGCAAAATTGCTGACTTGATAGGGTCATTAAGAGGGGGAGTTTCATCAGAGGAGAGGGGCCATGAAACTCACCGGGCTCGGTTACCTAGTTTGCAGTGTTGATAACTGTGCCATGAAACTGTGCAAGACTGGCCTAATGGGCCGCTGCTTATTCTTTCTGCCTTTCTGGCGCCCAAACATGTGAAGCCCACTATCCGTTGCCGCCACACGAGGAGCCAGCCCAAATTGGCCAGACCACCTTGCATTCCTTGAAGCCTCAAATCAGAACCTTTCGCGGCGGCGGAAACCTCGTCACCGCGGCGATGTCCCGAGGCGGCGGCGCTTCTACGAGCTCCATCGATTAAGGGTATCTTTCAGCCAAGGGCGCCTCATCTACGATATGAATCCGCCTCGTCATTAGTACGAGGTTAGTTTTTCTGGAGCCTTCTAGGTATGGTTTCCACTGTCAGTAGTCTTGCCTTCTGAATTCTGATGGTAAATTAACGCAATAATGCTGCCGCTGGCCGCTGCTGCATTAGTTTATTTTTAGGTGCTGGATAAGTTAACTGCATAGTGTCTTGACTTGATGCTATTTTAGATGGGATTCATGAGAGGAGTTTTGGGTCGACCCTACGTGGTCATTGGCTTGGTGGTTCCGGCTCTATTGGCCCTTTTCTAATTTTAGGACCGACTCATGCGGCCCATCGGCCTTGTTCTTGTGGGTCGGGTCAGCGACCCAATGGGTCGACCCGGCCCATTCCCATCTCTAGATTCATCAGGTTGATTCAATGTTAAAGTAATGATTGCGCTGTTTAGAGAGGGGTCCGGTGATTTTGGATCCCAAAACTCACTATTCGAAAGGATCCGACCTACGACCTTGCATTCAACTATGCAGTTCTGACTTCGGAGTATGTTGTAGCAATAAGAGCACGTGCCCCAAAATCTGAATCAATATAGGTTATTGTTGAACTCCCTTTTGCTTATTTTAGAACAATCTGCTTGCTTCCTAATAGACACATTTGCAAAATGCCGACTGATAAAGAGAGGGAAAAAAGTTCGGCTAACACTGAGCACACACCAGCTACATAAAACTTTTCTAACAATAACCATGTTCTTCCCCATTCCAATTTCTAAAGCGAAGTACCAACATCTGAAATCTAGCAAACATAGGCTCACTGTATTAGGCTCTGAGAAAGGTAAAAGGCCAACAGGCTGAGGATGAAAATAGATGCAGTTGTGGTAAAATAAAAACACATACGTATCTGTGCATGTGCTTGTGTCCAGAGGATGTTCTCTAATTTTCGCACCAAACGAGTAGGAGCCGCGTAAACATCGCATCCAGGACACGGTTGTAGAATCCACCCCAAAATCAGAAATCTTTGTGAAGAACCGAAACAGCGACCAGGGGAGGTGAATAGGAGCCTCAAATTTCTTTCGAAATATTTAGCCACTGTCTCAAAATCAAACCCCAAAGACAACCACATGAAAGAGGAGTAGTCCACGAGCCAACTAGGTGGCTGGATGTCTATGGCGATGACCAAGAGACATAGCGGGACTCTCGAGAAACAGCCAAGCCAAGCCCTCGACGTAACGCTCCGAAACCAAGAAGACATCACAGGGCCGGACTGTCCGTGGGCCAAGTGCGGACTGTCCGCGGTCTGTGCCGGAATCTCCGTCGGTCAAAACTCCGAAAACAGACGATGAGAAACAGTTCTGGACGCTACTGAAACATGAACGGCGGACTGTCTACGGTCAAGGCTCGGATTGTCCGCTGGTCAAAAAATCTAAAACCAGACCGAGAGAACTAGTTTTGGTCGCAGCTGGAACAGCAGTCCCGGACTGTCCGCGCTCTAGGGGCGGACTGTCTGCGGGTACGGACATCGAACAGCACCAAACGCACAGAAACAAGCCTGACTCCCGGACTGTCCGCGGTCAAGGCCCGAACTGTCCGCGAATCGCGAATCAGCAAGAACAAAGCGCCTGAAAATCGCCAAGAACACAAATTCGCCCGATTTGCGGCTAAATCAAAACCAATTGCCACCAAATTTGAACCAGGTGGGTGAGCTACCTCTAAAAGATCATCACTCAAAGATTAGCCAATCAACGGGAAATTCGAATCACGCGAAGAACACCGGTTTTTCCACTCCGAAAATTGAATCGCCCTGATCTATGAACTAGTGAGGATTCAGACAAATTCCTTCGGTGGAAGGAATCAACTCATGTCCTAGTTCATCCCAAATCAATCGGTTTGACTCCAGACGAGCCACAACTCAAGATCCAAGCAAGAACGTGAGAAGGGGTTGAGAGGAAAAAACAAGAACGCGAAGAACACGAACGAGAATCACACAAAATACTCAAACCTTAAATCCCAGAGGGCACGAGGAGGTTAGGGCCTCCATTCCCGCACAAATCTTCAGTTCGATTACACAGATGAAGTGGCTAAATCATCTGAGGACCTCTCAAGCAAGAAACTAGAGGGAGGGGAAGACCTAGAGAGGGGAAATGAAAATGCCAAGAGGTGAGGGTGATTGGGGCACCCTCGTCCTTATTTAACAGGGATATTACACAAGTCCCAAACTGCCCCTGGATAATTAGAGCGAACCACCTAACCCTAAGGCATTATGGTCCAACTCAATCTTCTGTTGATCGGACGGCCACGTTTCCTGCACAGATTTATTTCGCCTCGACGCAATCTCTGTGATTTCGCCACGTGCCGCCCCATTCCTCCTCGGAACCTCCGCCTGGGTTTTTGCGGCCCAAACCCGAAAACCGTTCACCGGTGGTTTTGCGGCCCAAACCACCAAACCCGCTCGCGAGTAGCGTACTCCATACGCGTCCCACGCTCCTCGACACGTGTCACCACCGTCCTCGACCACCCGGCCGCCAAGTCTTCCAGAGCCTCCGCTCGACTTGCACGTCCGCTGTCTTGACTTGGTCAACACGGTCACTCCTCCATGCACACTTGTGCTTGTCGATGTCCCCAAGTGTCAGCCACCGCGGCTGGTCCTCCGGTGCTCCGGTCCTTCAGTCCAAGCCTCACGTCCGCCCTTCACCGCTCCCGGTCCATCGGCACGGCCCGTCTCTACTTGACCTTCACCTCGCCATCGACCACCGCCTCCGAGCTCTACACCTGCGCACCACAAACCAAGAGATATGTTGCACAACACAACTCACGCCATGGTTAGTTCACAAACTCAACTCAAGACGCGAATCACGTTGACAATCACTCATCACACCGAGAACACATGGGTACCTATCGACCATGTATCCGCACTTTGGATTCATTTGATTGTCTAATAGAATGTTACTTGCTTTCAAGTTCCTCAGGACAATGCATATTTCTGGTTGCAATAAGTTGTGGATGTAAAGAAGTTCTTGAGCAATGCCATCAATTATATTCTGACATATAGGCCATGTCATTGATCCCCACTTTGTAACGTCTGCAAGTATAATGAAGTGCAGTTTATGAATGGCGAGAATTTTTTATTTCTATTTAAGGGGTCGAGGACTGGGGTTGCCATTTGGTGAACAAGCAAACAGCTGAACATACCTTTGAAAATATCGTCCAAGCTCCTGTTGTGCATGTACTCATAAACAAGTATCTTCTCATTTTGTTGCATGCTCATCCCTCAGAGGCGATAGCTAGGACCTCCGAGGTATGGCTGGTGCAGTTTGAGTTGGCAGCAGCTGCTGTGCTTCAGCACCTTCTTCAGTGCAGCTTCTGTCTTCTCTTTTTTCCTTTTTCGTCTCTTTCGCTTGCGGTAATCGACAATTACCTCCTTTGTACTTCGTCTGTGTGTTTCATCTACTTCCTCTTAATGAAAAACGTGCCTCATGGCACGGTCGAGAAAAAAACAACCAATCAGCTTGACAAGATTTAAATGTTGAAGCTTTGCTATAAATCTAATTTCATTTCTGAACTGTTCCAAACCTTGACTAGAATACGCTGCTAATCTTTTGATTTCCACAACTCCACAAGTTAATTGACCCTGTGCAAAAAGGCGCTCATGTTTATAAGCAGTTAGTTAACTGAGCCTACTTCTTCCGATAATGTTTATTTGGTTAAGTAATTATTGCAGCATCACTACTCTAACCATTACATCTAATTAAGTTGTGATCTACACCATGAAGATTTTAGCAATATGAATATATCATTTAGAGACAAGCATAAGAGTCTTCAATCTTTTTTCTCGAATACGCAGGAGAGATGCGTATCATGTGGATTACTGTTGCACACTTACATTTTGAGGGTAATGCTGCTAAGTGGTACCAAGCTTACAAGCAAAACCATACTTTCAGGAATTGGGATCATTTTTGTGCCGTGGTAGAAGAAAAGTTTGGAGCAGATGATTTTAGAACAGCAATGAATGACTTATTGGACCTCAAGTAGACTGGGACAGTGGAAGAATACACCACACAATTCCAAGCTTTGCAATTTGCTGTTACCATGCACAATCCTCATTATGATGAAATGTTTTTCACACCTCAATACATAAGAGGACTCAAGGAAGAGTTCAGAGGCACAATAGAGACTCAAATGCCCACAACTGTGCATAAGGCTTCAATCATTGCTAAGGTTCAGCAGGGAGTGCATGACAGAAGCAAGGCTAGATACCACAGAAATACCAATCAACCAAAATCATACATGCAACCAAGAATTGAGCATAAACCAGCACCTCAACCCACTTCTTTGTGGAAAGATAGGCAATTAAGGGACTATAGGAAGGCAAACGGCCTTTGTTTCAATTGTTGTGACAAATTTGTACCAGGCCACTTAGAAGTGTGTCCTAAGAGAAACAAGCCTCAAACTAATGCATTGGTCATCAATGACCTTGACAGGGAACTGTCTGACGATGTCCTCAATCAACTGGCAACCGAAGACACACTTCACGAGGATTTTCGCCAGCTATCATTGAATGCGATCTCAAGTGTTGACAACACAAATTGCATCAAGCTGAAAACCAGAGTTCAGGATAAAGTGATGCTCATCCTTGTTGACAGTGGCAGCTCACATATCTTCATTAGTTCTCGGTTTGTTGCTCTAGCTCAGTTACCTACAATGTCAATCCCACCTAGAAAAGTGAAGTTAGCAAATGGTGAATGGATGGTCACAAACAAAAAGGTACAAGGGTTGTCATGGTATTACCAAGGACATACACTGTCTAATGATATGGTGGTCTTGGATATGCACCCATATGTTGCCATCCTCGGTTTTAACTGGCTTCAATCCAATAGTCCAATGCAATGTGACTGGAAACTCAAAACTCTAGAATTTTGTGTCAAAGGCAGACCTGTCAAGCTGAAAGGGATCACAGAACAACCACTACAGCTTTAGTCTATCTCTGCCACTAAGGTATTTAACTCAACCAAGGGCAATGACATATGGGCTTTTGTTCTTCTAGACTATGTACCAACAACCATCATATCCACACCTAGTGACACTTCACAACAATCTAACATTCTTGACATTCTTTTAGCCTATAGTGATGTGTTCACTGATCCCAAAGCCTTACCACCCCAAAGAGAATATGAACATACCATCCCACTTTTGTCTGGATCTATTCCTATCAATTCTAAACCTTATCACTATTCACCATTACACAAAACTGAGATAGAGAGACAAGTCCAGGAGCTTTTGCAAGCTAGATTGATAGCCCATAGCCATAGTCCCTTTGCTTCACCAGTCCTTTTGGTCAAAAAAGAAAGATGACACCTGGAGATTTTGTGTAGACTATAGAAAATTGAATGACATCACAATCAAAAACAGATTTCCTATGCCAGTAATTGAAGAGATCTTAGATGAATTACATGGAGCTTAGTTCTTCACAAAACTAGATATGAGGTCAGGATATCAAGTGAGAATGCATCCAGATGATGAGCACAAAACTGCATTTAAAACTCATCAAGGCCACTATCAGTTCAAGGTGATGCCATTTGGCCTTACAAATGCACCTGCCACTTTTCAGTGCATCATGAATCAAATCTTGCAGCCATTTCTAAGGAAGTTTGTACTAGTATTCTTAGATGACATCCTAATTTTCAGTGACACTATGGAAGACCACAAACATCATTTGCAATAGGTATTGGTTGAATTGAGAAAGCACAGACTTTTCCTCAAAGAGAGCAAATGTTCTTTTGCACAGTCAAGTTTGGAATATCTAGGACACATTATATCAGCTGAAGGGGTGTCCACAGATCCAAATAAGATTTCAGCTATGCTACACTGGCCAACTCCTACTTCATTCACAGAGTTGAGAGCATTTCTGGGTCTTACAGGCTACTATAGAAGATTTGTAAAAGGTTATGGAATCCTCACCAAACCACTGATCAACTTGCTCAGATTGAAACAGTTCACTTGGCCTCCTGAAGCCCAGTCAACATTTGACAATGTCAAAATGGCAATGACAACAACACCTGTCCTTGCTTTGCCCAACTTCCAAGAACCCTTTACAATTGAAACAGATGCTTGCCATGATGGCGTTGGAGCAGTGTTGATGTAGCAAGGTCAACCCATTGCTTATCTTAGCAAAGCACTGGGAGAGAAACATAAAGCATTATCCATATATGAAAAGGAGTTCTTGGCTCTAATTATGGCAATGGAAAGGTGGAGAGCTTATTTACAAAGGCAAGAGTTTGTTATAGTGACAGATCATAAATCACTAGCATGTCTCAATGAACAAAACCTCCACTCTGAGATGCAGAGGAAAGCAATGACAAGGCTAATGGGACTGCATTTCAAGATTGTCTACAGACAAGGAAAGGCAAATGTGGCAGCTGATGCACTCCCTAGAGTAGCCCACCTCATGTCATTGCAAGTTGTGTCTTCTGTGCAACCTGCTTGGATACATGAAGTTCTTAACTCATATGCCACGTATGCTCAAGCCCAGCAACTCCTGACCAGGTTGGCCATCTCCAGTCCAGATGCTCAGGGGTACAGTTTGGACAGAGGGTTGATCAGGCACCATGGCAAAGTCTGGATTGCTCAAAATGCAGCACTTTAAACAAAAACCATTATTGCCTGTCATTCCAGTGCTCTTGGAGGACACTCAGGTATTGCTGCTACCTACCACAGACTTAAAAGGAACTTTACTTGGAAAGGTATTAAACAGGATGTGGAATCATTTATCAAACAATGCTCTGTCTGTCAACAATCTAAACGAACACTCATCCATTGGGCTCACTCCAACCCCTACCAATTCCAGATGATGTATGGAGGGATTTGTCCATGGACTTCATAGAAGGCTTACCAAAGTCATAGGGCTTCAGTGTTATATTGGTTGTGGTCGACAGGCTCACTAAATTTGCCCATTTTCTGCCAGTCAAACACCCATACACTGCAGCAACAATTGCACAGCTTTTCATGGACAATGTAGTCAAACTACATGGATTACTAAGTAACTGATAGGGACACTGTATTCCTCAGTCACTTTTGGAAAGAGTTGTTTAAGTTGTATAAAGTGAATCTCCAACTTAGCACTGCCTACCATCCCCAGTGGCGGAGCCAGGATTTATACTCAGGGGGGCCGACCGTCAGGAATTATACTCAGGGGGGCCGGCTCGGTCTTTTTCATTGTGATAATTTTATTATCTAGTTGTGTTTTGTATGATTATATTATCTAAAAATATTAATAGGTATATATGACAAGAATTTTATATAATCTCCCTCTTAATATAAATAAAAAATATTAAGTCATACTACTAATTTTTTTTGTTGTGAAACATTGGGGGGGGGCCATGGCCCCTGCCAGCCCCCCCTTGGCTCCGCCAGTGACCATCCCCAAACAGATGGGCAGACTGAAAGAGTTGACCAGTGTTTGGAAATGTATCTCCGATGTTCTGTGCAAGACTCCCCAAAAGCTTGGACTTAGTGGCTATCATTAACAGAACTGTGGTACAATTCATCTTACCATACTGCTCTAGGATGCTCACCTTTTAAGGCTCTGTATGGCTATGAACCCAATATGGGAGCAGTTCCAACGGTACCAGCTTCAACATCTACTACCGTAGCTGAGATCATTGAAAACAGAGAATTGCATTTAGAAGCCCTCAAGACAAATCTAGCCAAAGCACAGAATCGAATGAAACTGCTAGCAGATCGGAAGAGGCAAGACTATCATTTCTCTGTTGGAGATCAAGTGTTGCTGAAACTCCAGCCATACACACAATAATCAGTGGCTAAGAGGCTCTTTCCAAAGCTAGCTTACAAGTACTTTGGACCATATACAATATAGGAGCACATTGGCAATGTGGCCTATCGGCTACAATTGCCAGAAGGTTCATTGATTCACCCTATTTTTCACATTTCTCAGCTAAAGCCTTTCATTACAGACTATACTCCTGTATATGATATCCTTCCAGTCACTACTGACTTGGAAGCTGCAGCGGCCAAACCTAAAGCCATCCTGGAACGCCGGTTGGTCAAGAAGGGCAACACGGTGATTCCTCAAGTCAAGGTCACATGGACCGGCCTTCCTCCATCAGCTATGACTTGGAAAGATTACAATGTGCTCAAGAAGAGATTCCCAGATGCGCCAGCTTGGGGACAAGCGGCACCTCAAGGGGGGGAGATGTCGTGCCAGACGACATACAGTAAGCTGGTGGCGACTGAAGAAAGCCGTGTCATCTACTTAGTTGGCGTATTCATCTATTTACGTTTTCTAGTTGTTACACTGTCTTATGGGCCCTGATGGCCAGCCACACCCGTGCCTGGTTGGGAGATTTAGACATTGCATCGTAATCGAATTTGCCAAGGCCGAGGGGTTAACCTCGCCAGTGTCCTCATTTCATACCATTGTCGATGCGGGACCCACAGGATACCCCTCAAGGGAGAGAGAAGGTCTAGTCCAACTAGGATTCTTCCCATGTAATCTTAGTAGTAGAACTATTAAGTAATCCTACTAGGAAATCTCATTGTAAACCGACCAGGACTCTGGCCTCCTGACTATATAAAGGAGGGCAGGGCTCCTGAGAGAGGAGGACGACAATTGTACAACACAACATATCACAATCAATCCAACGCAAAGGCTAACGCCGACTGGACGTAAGGTTATTACTCGATCTACGATCGAGGGCCTGAACCAGGATAAATCGACCGTCTCTTGCGTTAACCATCGAGTTCAGCATACGCTGAAGCCCGAACATACTGCCCCGGGTACCCCCATGGTAGGCTATCAGTGGTGAAACATCGACAGCTGGCGCGCCAGGTAGGGGCTTTCAGCGACTTTGCATCCGAGAGCTCGATGGACCTCGACAACATAATCTTCCCGACGGGATCAACTTTCATCTTCGGCTCATGGATCTACGAGGCAGACAACAACGGCAAGCTTCAGGGCCATCTCCTCAAAGATCCAGATCATCATAAAGAATTTCCTATTTCAACAACTACAACGGATCAGCTCACCAGAAGATTCGCGCAGCTCATAGTGTCCGATTCAAATCAGATTTCACGGCCACTCGTATCCGATTCGAATTCAAGCTCCAAGGCGAAGTTTTATCCGAGAGCTTTCAAGAAACCGAGTTCTTTTTTGGCAAGATTCCAGAGCACAACCCAAAACAACTCGGATTACCCTCAGAGTTCTTTCAAGAAGTCGAGTTCTTTTCCATTTGGGCTCGACAACATGGCAAAATCCTATCAGGAACAGTTCGAAAGATCTTTCAATCCAAGATTTGGGATACCACTGACAGGAGCTCAGGAGGGTCTCGTGCTAACGATAACATCGCAAGACTATATCATCCACTGGCCAGGTTCCGCTCCTGAAGGTAGCGGAACCCAACTAGTCGGCACAACAACAACAGCTATTCTACCTTACCAAGAAGGAGACTCGATCTACGACACCGAGGCATCTACTAAAGTTATCAGCGACTCCGACAGCATGAGAACTAACGCCAATAACAGAACGACTCACGCATGAGAAGTGCTCATGGTTCGACATCCTCGGTCACCATTAAATCCCCTAGAAGCACCCGATGTCAGATCATCAGATGAATCAGAATCCAACATATCACCCTTTGCCCAGGACTACGATGGAGAAACCGAAATTCAGAAACAAGCTAGAGAAAGAAAAAACAAGTTGAAGCAAGGGCGCCAACACCGTGCTAGGCAGCGCAGGGAAGCTTGGATCAGATATGAGTCAGAATTGGCTGAGTACGACAAAAGAAAATCGCAACGAGAAGTCGAAGGAAGACGCACGGCAAATACGCCTTACGATAAGATTCGAGAAGCATTAGAAGAACTCGGAGCAACTTCACATCCCGGTGAGAAGTATGAATAGCTCCAAGACTTGATCCGATCGATGATCCCGAGAACGCATGAAGAGAGAGCTCGATCAAGACTATCCGCCAGATCAACAACCCACAGGCAAGAAGATCAAAATCAAAGGAAATCCGCTTTCGAAAGACTTGGGCCGGGTGGAAGCCATGATGGAGGAAGTAGGAAGGAACATAATCAAGGCCACCGATTTGAACAACCAAGGACGACTAGGAGTAGGGTACCTACCCAGACAACCTCGCAAGATTATTCCCATCAGAACGACAGTTGGCCAGAAGAAGGTGCCGAATCCGAATTCAAAGAAACCAAGGCACACGACAGATTCCCCTGTTTCGCGAACAGGCTTGCATTGGTACGATTACCTCACAAATTCAAACCGTCTAACCACTCCAAGTATGATGGCAAAACTGAACCAAGGCAATGGCTCAGAATATATTCACAATCAATTGAACTAGCCGGAGGAGACGATGATATCAAAACCCTGTTCTTTCCCATGGCACTGGAAGCCATGCCCCTCCAATGGTTCGACAAACTAAACCCAGGATCTATCAGAAATTGGGAGGATTTGCAAAGAGCTTTTTGTGAGAATTTCATAGGAATCATTACACACCCAATCACTCACGCAGAACTAAAAGGACTCAAGCAAAAGGGAGGTGAAAGTGTCAGAAATTACTATCGACGATTCGGCGAACTACGAGCTCAAGTGCATGACATAACCGAACGAGAAGTAATTGAAGCTTTCTCTCACGGAATCATGGCTAGGTGGCAATTTCAAGACTTCTGCAAAGAAAATCCGAGAAACAATGAAGAATTCAGACGAATAGTAGAAAAGATGATTACTGCAGAAGAAAAAACACGAGAGAGGTTCCTAGACAGAAGCAACCAGGACAACTCGGACAGGCAAAATCACCGAAATAGCAGACATCAAGAAAGAAAACGTAGACCAGATAATACTGTGGCAATGGCCGACAAATCAAAGAAGTTTTCCAAACCCAGAAGTGATGACATTGAAAACATACGTTGCCCATTGCACCCTAATGGGAGGCACACCATCGGAAATTGCTACACTTTCTATGATCGATACACAAGAAAAGATAGTAAGGAAAACACCAAAGAGGACAATCAGAAAAGAGAGGAAGACAACCACGTGGACAAAGGATTTCAAAAACCCAGGGGAATGGTAGCAGTGATCTTCTCAGGGGCTCCGGATTGCAGAAGCAAACATCAAGAAAAACTAGCACTACGGACCATTATGACAGCAGAACCGGCTACACCAAGATACCTCAATTGGTCACAGTATCCTATCCAATTTACCAGAGAAGACCAATGGACTAGCGTGGGAAACGCAGGCCATTATCCACTGGTTCTAGATCCAACTATTGCTGGTATGACCGTCACCAAAGTACTAATCGATGGAGGAGCTGGACTCAACATCATCTTTTTAGAAAACTCTAAGAAAAATGGGACTACAACTCGCCGGGATGATCACGCCAACAAGCACACCTTTTTACGGAATAGTACCCGGCAAAGCAGCCATGCCACTCGGACAAATTACTTTACCCGTTACTTTTGGAACTCCTTCAAACTACCGAACAGAGTTTATCAAATTTGAGGTCGCCGACTTCGATTCGTCATATCATGCAATCCTCGGACGTCCAGCACTGGCCAAATTCATGGCAATACCACATTATCCGTACTTACTGCTTAAGATGCCAGGACCCAACGGTATCCTTTCTCTTCGAAGCGATTTGAAGCGTGCTTTTGACTGCGACGTTCAGGCGATCCAAATTGCAGCTAAAGCACAAGCCGACAATGGAAGAAAAGAAATAGCCGCAATCGCTGCAGAGACAAGCCAAGAAGAATTAGAAATACCGGCTAAAAAGCCCAGCATCATCGCACCACCAAAAGAAGCCGACGTCAAGCAAATCGACTTAGGCACAGGCGATACCTCCAAGACAGCAACCATCAGTGCTCACCTCTCGGCAAAATAGGAACTCGCGCTCACCAACTTTCTTCGGGACAACAAAGATATCTTCGCTTGGAAGCCGACCGACATGCCAGGAGTCCCAAGGGAGTTGGCTGAGCACAGAATTGATGTTAATGAAAGCTCCAAGCCTGTAAAGCAACGGCTACGATGATTCTCACCTGACAAAAAGGCAGCAATTAAAAAGGAAATAACAAAACTGATGGCAGCCGGATTCATCAGGGAAATCCTTCATCCAGACTGGCTAGCAAACCTAGTCCTTGTGTAGAAGAAAAACACAGACGAGTGGCGCATGTGCGTCGACTACATAGATCTCAACAAACATTGCCCAAAAGATCCGTTTGGGCTACCACGCATTGACCAGATAGTTGACTCAATAGCAGGATCTGCACTATTATCTTTTCTCGATTGCTATTCAGGGTATCACCAGATCGCACTAAAAGAACAAGACCAGAGCAAGACATCTTTCATCACCCCGTTTGGTGCCTACTGCTACAAGACCATGTCGTTTGGACTAAAGAACGCTGGCGCCACGTACCAAAGAGCTATCCAAACTTGCCTTGGGAATCAAATCGGTGAAAATGTGGAGGCATACGTGGACGATGTAGTGGTGAAAACAAAGAACCCAGACACTCTGATTGAAGATTTAAAGCAAACCTTCGAAAACTTAAAGAGATGGAGATGGAAATTGAACCCAAACAAATGTGTATTTAGAGTTCCCTCAGGACAACTACTCGGATTTTTGGTCAGTCAGCGCGAGATCGAAGCCAGCACCAAGCAAATTCGAGCTATAACAGAAATGGGCCCACCTAGAAGTGTCAAAAGATGTGCAGAAACTAACAGGATGCATGGTGGCCCTCAACCGCTTCATATCGAGACTCGGCGAAAAGGGGTTACCTTTCTTTAAACTACTAAAGAAGACAGACAAGTTCGAGTGGACAATAGAGGCCGACGAAGCTTTCAAAAAACTTAAAGAATACCTCACCTCGTTGCCTGTCCTGGCACCTCCAAAGAAAGATGAAGATATGATGCTATATATTGCGGCGACTCCTACCGTAATCAGCACGGCAATAGTCATAGAAAGAGAAGAACAAGGGCGCGTGTATAAAGTGCAATGTCCCGTATACTACATCAGCGAAGTACTGTCAGAATCCAAAATCTGGTACCCGCATGTACAAAAACTACTCTACGCTCTACTTATCACCTCACGCAAGCTTCGCCACTATTTCGAAAGCCACAAGATTACCGTGGTGACAGATTTTCCACTCGGAGACATCCTACACAATAAAGATGCCACGGGGCGCATATCCAAGTGGGCAGTTGAAATCGGAGCTCTCGACATCAATTTCACCCCACGGAAAGCAATCAAATCTCAATCCCTCACCGATTTTGTGGCCGAATGGACAGAGATTCAACAGCCTTTATCAGATACAATCCTTGACCACTGGAAGATGTACTTTGACGGATCACTCAAACTAGGTGGGGCCGGTGCAGGCGTTCTCCTCATTTCTCCAGAAGGAAAACAACTCAAGTACGTCCTTCAGATATTATGGCAAGCTACAAATAACGAAGCAGAATATGAAGCCCTCATCCACGGGCTACGAGTGGCAATTACCCTCAGAATAAAAAGATTACTCGTATACGGCGATTTAGCAGTAGTCATCAACCAAGTCAACAAAGATTGGGATTGCACCAAAGAAAACATGGGTGCTTACTGTGCTGAAATACGGAAACTTGAAAAATATTTCCAAGGATTAGAAATTTTACACGTCCTACGCGATTCCAACATTACAGCAGATGTCCTTGCCAAGCTCGGATCAGACAGAGTGAAGGTTCCACCCGGCGTATTCATAGAAGAGCTATCAGTTCCCTCTATCAAACAACCCGGTGAAACAACACATGAAATTCAGGCTAAAAGCGTTCAGATCTTGGTAATCAACACTTCATGGAGCCAAGTTTTCATCGACTATATCAAAGAAAACAAATTGCCAGCAGATAAGGCAGAAGCCACCCAAGTTGTTCGCAGAAGCAAAAACTACGTTCTAGTAGGAGATAAACTTTACAGAAGAGCAGCATCATCAGGAGTACTCCTAAAATGTGTCTCATTTGAAGAAGGTAAAGAGATCCTAGACGAAATACACTCAGGTTGCTGTGGAAATCATGCCGCCTCAAGGACACTGGTTGGCAAAGCATTTCGCACCGGATTCTACTGGCCAACCGCTTTGAAAGACGCAGAAGAGCTTGTCAGAAAATGCAAAGGTTGCCAAATGTTTGCAAGACAAGCCCATGTACCAGCTCACAATCTTATCTGCATCCCACCTGCTTGGCCTTTTTCCTGCTGTGGGCTGGATCAAGTAGGACCCCTGAAAAAAGCAAAAGGCGGCTTCGAGTACATCTTTGTAGCAATCGACAAGTTCACCAAGTGGATTGAATGCAAACCACTCGCGAAATACAGCGCAACCAAAGCAGTCGAGTTCATCCAAGACATTATGCACCACTTCGGCATGCCAAATCGAATCATCACAGATCTAGGCTCCCCCTTCACAGCTACAGAATTCAAGAGCTGGGCACAAGACTATGGTTTCAGTATAGACTATGCGTCTGTTGCACATCCAGAAGCCAACGGACAAGTAGAAAGGGCTAATGGACTCATACTAGCCGGATTAAAACCAAGGTTATACGAAGAACTAGTGGACTATGGGTCCAAATGGATTGAAGAATTACCGAAAGTAGTATGGGGGCTACGAACTCAAATAAGCAGAGCAACAGGCTACTCACCCTTCTTCCTAGTTTATGGGTCAGAGGCCGTACTGCTCGCCGACTTGATCTGGACATCCCCAAAGATAGAACAATACGATGAAGGAGAAGCAGAACACGCAAGAAGATTAGAACTCGACAGCTCAGAAGAAGTCAGAGTAAACGCTACCCTCCAATCAGCCAGATACCTACAAGGTTTAAGACGGCACTACAACAAGAGTACCCAACCTCGATCACTACAAGTCGGAGACTTAGTGCTAAGAAGGATACAAAAGACTGACGGACGACATAAGCTACTCAGTCCATGGGAAGGTCCGTTCATTGTCACAAAAGTCACCGGACCAGGCACATACAAGTTAATAACCGAAGATGGAAAAGAAGTCAGCAATACATGGCACATCAGCCAGCTAAGAAGATTCTACGCGTGAAAACAACTCAAGAAAAAACAGATATGCAAGCCACAAGGGACCAACGTTCACAATCGACGAAAGACAATACTCTTCAACAACATATGTATTAGTTTATACTCATGATCAATAAAGATGATATTCATCCATAGCATGTCTTGTCATGACTTCCAACGAGTTGTTTTCACGAAACAAAAAGCAAAATGGCTGAAAACATGCCTGAGCATCCTGGCCGAGAGCAAAATAGCTGAAAAGACGCTTGAGCCCGCTGATGAGGGTAGCTAAAAGCTAACACCCGAAACAAAAAGCAAAATGGCTGAAAACATGCCTGAGCATCCTGGCCGAGAGCAAAATAGCTAAAAAGACGCTTGAGCCCGCCGATGAGGGTAGCTAAAAGCTAACACCCGAAACAAAAAGCAAAATGGCTAAAAACATGCCTGAGCAATCCAGCCGAGAGCAAAATAGCTGAAAAGACGCTTGAGCCCGCCGATGAGGGTAGCTAAAAGCTAACACCCGAAACAAAAAGCAAAATGGCTGAAAACATGCCTGAGCATCCCGGCCGAGAGCAAAATAGCTGAAAAGACGCTTGAGCCCGCCGATGAGGGTAGCTAAAAGCTAACACCCGAAACAAAAAGCAAAATGGCTGAACACATACCTGAGCATCCCGGCCAAGAGCAAAATAGCTGAAAAGACGCTTGAGCCTGCCGATGAAGGTAGCTAAAAGCTAAAACTAGTCGACCGAAATTGAACTTCAAAAGACCCTCCAGCTCTTCGTTCCAAAAAGCAAGAGGCTCGGGGGCTACATCCAGATAGGAATACTTTTTCCTCAGAAAAGCACAAGCGCCAAGTTCGTCAAGGCAACATTCTATGCCGAGTCGTTTTCACATAGCACGGACGAAAGGTTATCAACACAAAGATTTACATCTAACAAGTCATAGCGTGGACAAAGCACTCGACGGATCACAAAAGAGGAAGAAAAGAAAAGTACTCGACAAATCGAGGGGTCTCAGTACTCAGCAAGTCAAGTAACTTCAACCGCACCCAGGCAAAGAATACATCAACAAAAATAAAGAATCTTCATTTAAAGAGGAGTGTAATATTACAAGCACTACAAGAAATGTGTGGTTTTTTGACATTATAATATGTCATAATATATGGAATTTACGTCATAATTTAATATTTGTGACATCCAGTTGACGAAAATCCAAACGTCAAAAAACCACCGTCACAAATTTATTATGTGACGTTTATATATCTAACGTCACAAGTTTTGACATTAGTGTATTGTCACAAAACCTTGCCTCATGCCATGTAGGCATATGACGTGGCACTGAGTTGACAGATCAATAAATGTCATAAAATTAAAATATGGCCTGTTAAGGCCCACGTGGTTGGCAGACTTATAACAGACCCAAAACATTGTTTAGCCTGTTTTTTTACATAGCAGCCCATTTATTTGTAGTCTTTCGGCCTATTTAGCTTTCTCAAATTTTATTTTGGGCCCACTTCGTAGCCCACAAGAATTTTTTGCGACCAAATTTTAATGCTAGCCGGTGCAAATTTTCTCGGGCCCATAAGCATAATAGGCCACGCAACCAGAATTTTAATTTTGTACAGCCCATCAAAACAGCCCAAACATAATAGATCAAAGCAGCCCATGTAACCCGTACGGAGTAGAAGCCCACATAATTTATTTAATCAACCATTCAAAATACATTATAAAATATCCACTTAAATTATCCGATTTAATGTATCGGCATCACATATAAACAAACTGGAGAAAAATCGTAGCCCCACTGTCGTGTTGTGCGTGCCCATCACCGTTACTTCCATTTCTCAGTACTCAGGCTTGATGAATAGTGGGACAGCCAGTGACAACCTACATAGTAGAAGAGGAGTTAGCAACTTCAACGAACAAAAGGAAAAATCACATAGAACAACATGCACGAGTACAAAATAAATCTAGATCCGAATCAGACATCAAATGAAATCTGAAACACTGATTATGTATGCTCTAATGTAAGACAATTTTTATACAAAATTTTGCTGCAATTAGCTTTTTCTATACAAATAGAGAAACAAATTAGAAAAACAAGTTTCTGATATCAAACAAGTTGCAAATACAAGGAACAGACCAACATGGAAGCACCTGTACAGTTGAAGATCAATGATTCAATAATCACACAGATCTAACATGTCACACGGATCAAGACACAAGCTATTGAGCAGATTATCACTACTACTACTACATAAATGATAACGAGCAAGGTCAAACTGCAGCAACATAAATTGACACAACTAGGAGTATGACCTGGGCTAGCACTACTGGACGCAGACATAGTAGTCCAAAAGAATAATTCCTCTATTTTTTTGACTAAAATTGCACCAAGGCATGTGGTACAAAGTTCCTACGGACACTACAAATCCAAAGAGAAAACACATATCTGCACAAATTTTTTGCCCAGCGCCAGATCACATGAAGGCAACTTGATTAACATAGTCCAGATGATAGTTCATTGCAAAAGATTCGAGCATCATGAAACAAGGTTGATGCTTGAGCAGCTCGCAGACCTGTTAGCCCATACCACACATGGAAAAAAGCAGCACATCAAGAGGAAGATCAATTTTTTATCATCTAGTAATCCAACAGACTAGCAGCAGCATCTTCATCCTTGCTCCCTTCACAGGCTACTCCATGCAATCCGCGAGCACCAACAAACCCACCATGATTGAGATCTATTGAATTCCAACCAACTGATGAGATTAGAACTGAAACTTGCCTCTTAGCTTCCTTGTGCTAGACCGCAGTAGTGATTTCGGATGGCTGGACGCGCCCCTCGCTCCTGGGCTCTAGTCGCTCGTTGGACGATGATCTGGAGTGCCCTGAGAAGACACGCACTGGTTCGCCTCGCGAGCTGGAACAGAGGCGCAGGCCCGCTGCTGCTAGGACTCGGCCACGGCAGATTCAGTCACTACCGCTCTAGCCCTGAGCGAGGGACCGCCGCCGCCACAGGAGCCACCACCAAAGTACTGTGTCGCCTCTTCCGCCATGCGCATAAGTGCGGCTCGCCCGCGCGAGCCTGTGCCGCACACACCAGGCCGCTGTGCCTTTTGCGCAACAGCAGGCCACCTCCCGCATGCGCGCCCGCACCTCGCCGCCGTGGGGCCCCGCCGCCCCGGATCCCGGAGGAGCGCCTTGCCTGTTGCGCGTAGCACGCACGCATTAGGGCCGCCAGCCGCCAGCCGCCAGCGCCACCGCGCGTGAGAAGCAAGAAAGCGGCGGCCGATGTGAGAGAAAGAGAAGAGTGTGAGGGCTGAGGAGCTCGCTAGGGTTTCATTGGCTTATATATGTGTTTTTCTTGTTCAGATGAATCCTGGCCATCAGATTGAGATCAATGGCTGCTATCGTTTTGGTATTAGGGTTTCCCTGGTTCGTGTCTTTATTGGGCTTCTCTGAGTTGAACGGGCCTTAGCAGGCCGCACGCTTGGGAGCCAAATGGCCTGGTTTGGTTGTTCCTTTTTTTTAAAAGACGAATTAAGACTTATTTATTTTAGAATATAAGTTTCGTTGGCTATTTAATATAAGCACATCATTTAAGTGCTTTAATTAAGTTTTGAGCTCGTAGTGTCCTCATTATGTTTATTAATTTAGTTTAAATTCTTTCTCAGCAACTTAATTATAGTTTTTAAGTAATATAAAATAAGTTTAATGCCCTCATAATGATATATATTTCCAATAATAAATGAATTTTGTCTGAAAAAAATCTACAAATTGACAAAACAACATATTTTAGTTCCATAAGCATTCCATAAAAATTTCAAACAATTTTGACAAAGTGAAACTATATACATCCTTCATAAATAGATACATGTCTCACTTAGTCATGTAACTATGTGAGAGATGTATAGATTTGTGAACAATATGTAGTAACGCTTTGCTAAAATGAATTGAATTTTTTTAGGAATGATCATACACCAAAACCATGCTTTTCATGCAAGTTTGTAGAATTTTCTAACCAAATTTAGATATTATTACAACTATTGCATGGTAATTCCACAATATAATTGTAATAATATATAAATTTGGTCAGCAAAATCTATAAATTGACACAACAGCATACTTTAGGTCTATAAGCACTGCATAAAAATTTCAAGCAATTTTAATAAAGGGAGACTATACATTCTTTACAAATAGATAGATCTTTCACTTAGCCATATAACTATGTGAGAGATGTATCCATTTATGAACAACGTACAGTAGATGATTTTAAATGAAAATGTCATCAACAATAAAGTTGTAGAACTCATCGATATCTATAACTTTTGTATTGGTCATTTCTCCATACGACTTTGTTTGAACAGTTCAATATTTAAATTTTAAAATATGAGAATTTCAAACAGAATTTTTGGATACTAAATGATTTTAAATGGAAAAGTTGTCAACTACAAAGCTGAAGAAATCATTAATATCTATAAATTTTGTATTGGTCATTTCTCCATCCAACATTGTTTGAATGGTTCACAAAAATGGATGCGCCATTTCATGGAACCCGGACTACAACTCCTATGTTTCATAGAACCATGCATATATAATTATTGTAGATGGACAATGAAAAAAGAACCATGCATATATAATTATTGTAGATGGACAATGAAAAAAGATCATCCAATTTAGAGTTTGTATGATTGTAATAAACAATTTTGAAGCTTCATCCACAGATTAAAAGTTAGAAATCTTGTTTATTGATTTATCTAGTATTTTATTATATTTTACTCTGGAAATTCTGTAATGTTGATTGTTTATAAATATGGGCTGGTCACAGCAATTGAACAAAAACTAGTCGTGGTCTAATGGTATGGTGCTTAGAGGCCTAGAGATACCAGGTTCCATTCCTAGTTGCTGTAGTTTTTTTTGTTAAAAAACTGTTGGTGTGTCCTGAGTCCCCTACGTGATGGGCGCGCCGAAACCTAGGTTCGAGCGGTACGTCCGCTGGTCGCTGAGGGGGAAGTCAATTTGCTGCTATACTTGCTTTATAAATTTATTATGGATGGACAATTGATTATGAAAACCATCACAGCGCAGTGGTGAGCATGTTGCCTTGGATCTGTTCTGTCCTAGGTTCGAGCGCCTCTAGCAGCAACTTGTATTTTTGGGTAATTTCCGTGCTCACGCTTGACCCTTTGCAAATGGGCTGGCACTCAGGATTCGCATGCTTGCCCCTCAAAAAAAAAGAAGATTCGCATGCTTGCTGGGCCTCTCAGGACGCGCAACTCGCTGGGCTCTCAGGCTGTGCAGTCGCGCACGCGACTACGCGAGAGAGCGTCAGGCGCAGGGAGGATACAGCGAGCGTCGGGCGTTCAGGGTGGTGTGTGTGTGTTTAAATTTGTTTTCTTTTTATTTTCTTTTCTTTCTTTATATATATGAATGTATGTTTCTATTAATTTTTATCTCTCCACTTCACTTTTCTGCATATCCTTTTCATATCACCAACCTATTAGTTTGAGTTTAGAAATGAATAATTACACACATGATAAGAAAAACACTCAATGTTTCTTTAATTATTCTTTTATTATTTTTTAAACAATGGATGCGTACATTTTTTATTGCGACCGACTATAAGTCTTAAACGACCAATCGTCCACCGGTGCTTTGATATTTTTAGCGACCCCTCTTCACATCACATGAATGCATGTTTTGTTTGTGTGTTTTTTTTATGTAGTGATTAGGCTATATAAAATAAAATGCCATGTTAACAACGTGGGCTGTGAAACATAGATAACATGAGATGAAATATATTGGGAAAACAATGAAAATAAAAAGGTATATGGACCAACCCGGCCGCACAGCTGTTGAACATGCCAACATGGAGAACAACATGTAAACAAATCAAAATTTTATTTTTTTGACGCACAAACTCTATCATAGATTGATGGAATTTGTAAATTAGCCTTTGTGACACAGAAAATGCCTCTATGACATCACAAATATCGTCATTGGATGGAATTGAACTAGCTGTATGACATTGTTTGTGACATACAACCTTTTATTGTCACCAAGTCGAATTGCCTAAAACATAATGTCATAAACCGAATGATATAATGACATTATCACCTGTTGTCATACCAAATACGTCAAAAAGCCACACATCTCTTGTAGTGAAGGGGACGCTCAATCGAATCAGGCATTGTCATCAGAAAGGGAAATGTCAATATTTAGACTGTCTACAACCCTACTGGCTAGACCTTCGACCTCAGGCTCCATCCTCTCGACGGCGTCAAGGTATTCTTGGCTTTCAGCTTCCTCTGCTATCTTGGACAGAGGCGCCTCTGGAGCAAGGACCCGGACCTGGGCCAGCACATTCTTGGTACATACTTGAGCACACTTCTTCGCGAACTCTTGGAAACGAGTCGGAATCTGGGGAATGAACTGCGCCCAAGATTGCCCGTCATCCGCTGGAGTCCGGAGAACATCGGCTACTGAACGAAAAGATTTCCACAAAACGTTCCAATTTTCAGTAGCCGTCGCCAGCTTCCCGGACAAGCCTTCAATAGTTTTTTGGGCCTGCACAAGATCTCTGTCAGCTCCGCGCCTAATCAGCTTAGCAAGGGCGAGTTCTTCCTCAGCATGAGTAATTACCTCCTCAGCTTTATTATGACTGGAGCGGACAAGAGCCTTCATTTCATCGATACTCTCCGAAAGCTTCTGCTTCTCAACTCGGAGAACTAGACAAGACACCCAAGAACAAGTCAGCGGAAAAAGAAGTCAAGATACAAGAAGAAACAGGCAGAACCCGCGGCACCTTTGCATTCATTCTTCGCAGACTCCACCGCGGCATCTCTCTGCTTCTCCGTCTCCACTACCCGGGCACGAAGGGTCTTCTCCTCCTTTCGGTGCATTTGACGCTCTGTCTCCAACTCAGCCCGGAGAAGGTCGAGATCGGCTTTCAGAGCGTCCACCTCAGAAGACAACTTTCTCTCATTTTCAGATGAGAAAAAGAAGCCAGAATGATCACGAGAGAAATACTGAGCGAAAAGAGGCTCGGAACCAAAGACAAAGGACCAAGAATACAAGAAACTCAAGACTACAACGACGCCGACACATCAAGACTCTTCATCCGACTTCTTTTCTAAAGAGAAGAACTCGGAGAAAGCACGGGGCTGCGGGATACATAGCCCCGGAATTTTTTGAAGACAAGAATCTGGACCCTCCAACTTTTGCAAGAAAAAGCAAGAGGCTCGGGGGCTACACTCAGTGAGTGCAATTTTTACGAAAAATTGCACCCACCCAAAAAGAACCCGGACATAAGCTCGGAGGCTGCATGCCGCGAAACTACTCGGATGATGGTTTAATCCAAGACTAAAGGGCCGCTTCGGAAAGATGCCGCAAAACTACTCGAATGATAACATAATCCAAGTCTCGGGGACTACTTCAGAACACAAATTTTCAAACAACATAAAGGATCAAGACCCTCCAACTTTTTGTTCCAAATAGCAAGAGGCTCGGGGGCTACACTCAGTGAGTGCACTTTTTCTTTGAAAAAGCGCACGTCACCAAAAGACTTCCTCAACGCAGACCACTTCAAGACATTACGACAAAAAGAACCCGGAACGAGCCATGTTCAAGTTCTTTTTGATAAAACTTCAACGAATAATCAGAGCAACTTCAAGACAAGATCCTCCAGCTCCTTATTCCAAATAGCAGGAGGCTCGGGGGCTACAACCAGATGGATGCACTTTTTCTTCAAAAAGCACTCATCACCCGAAGATCCCAAGAAGCGCTACAAGGTTTCACTCCAGAAAGCACTCGGATGACATTTTGTTCCTACTCAACAAGACTTGAAGGAGCAAGGCGAGACTTTCAGAGCTCAACCATGAAGTGCTCGGGGGCTTGTCGATGCGGGACCCACAGGATACCTCGCAAGGGAGAGAGAAGGTCTAGTCCAACTAGGATTCTTCCCATGTAATCTTAGTAGTAGAACTATTAAGTAATCCTACTAGGAAATCTCATTGTAAACCGACTAGGACTCTGGCCTCCTGATTATATAAAGGAGGGCAGGGCTCCTGAGAGAGGAGGACGACAATTGTACAACACAACATATCACAATCAATCCAACGCAAAGGCTAACGCCGACTGGACGTAAGGTTATTACTCGATCTACGATCGAGGGCCTGAATCAGAATAAATCGACCGTCTCTTGCGTTAACCATCGAGTTGAGCATACGCCGAAGCCCGAACGTACTGCCCCGGGTACCCCCGTGGCAGGCTATCGGTGGTGAAACATCGACAACCATTTACTCGTGCTCACGTCGATAGCCGGCGGCCAAGGGTGTGACAGATCAGAAATCAGAATCCGGCTCAAACTCACGCAGAAATTGTCTGAACAATAATAAATGCCAAAAAAAAAGACTTGAAGATAACTTTTTAAAAATAAAAGTTTGGTTGGGACAGTAGAGTGGAATCCCCATTTATTTCCAATCTACACAAGAACGCACGAAATCCGATCCGATTAAGAGACGGGATGTGCAGCTAAATCGGGAGGCAACGCAAGATTACGAAGATGTACTTCCGTATTAGAGATCAACAATCCTATATATACGAAGATTCCTATTCCTTCACAGCAATCGATTACGGGTGGGTCGTACGGGTACATGTCGGGCAGGAAGAATCGTGTGGGACGGATGGCGCACTGGAGGCCCATTTCCACAGCCCAAGGTTTCTCCGAGGCCCCTGAATTTAACCAGGGCCGAGGCGGTTTGTGACAACGGCATGCATGCATGCGGCGGTGCTCAGACCTTTTTTTTCATTCCAAAAATTATGCTTATATCTATGAATACATGTACACAAACAGAGTATTTATGTCGAATCAAGAACTTAAAATCGGATGGACATGTTCTAACCAACTAAGACACTCAATTTTCATGTGCAGCGCACGTTAACAATGTAAAAGTGTACACGTGCTTAGCTTGGCATGTAAAAGTGTATATGCTGTGACAGTGTGCATGCTGCTTCTTTCTTTTTCTTTTATCGTCTTCTCCCACAGTGCTTCCCTCGAATGCTGGAGCCAAAATGCAATCTTATGCCGAATCTAATGACCAACCCCAAAATATTGGATATGTCGCAAGATCCAACACTTTAGAACCAGTTCAAAACGCATCTAAATCGTTGGAAGAATATCGGCTGTACTAGTGTTTTGACCCCCTGGCAAAACTTGCCTTGACTTGCTGAGTGAGGATTTGGAGAGGCACATGTGTTTGGATGCTTGTCGAGCTCACCTCGCAACATGTGCTAGCAAGCTTTTGACCTTGTGCGACCAAGCTAATTTTGCCCCTACCATGTTGGTAAGGTTTGTCACTCTTGAGCTAACAATGGTAGGCAAAGTTTGCTTGGCAACCAAACATCCACCTTGGCACCACCAAGTTAGGGATTAGGGTCCAAAATTGATTGGAGAGACTTAGTGGGACAACCGAAGTGGTGGCCCTTTAATTTGGACTCACACAAAGTGTGGCAAAAGCAATGGTACACTATCGGTAGGGATGCAAGGCAGGTTGTCCTTTTTATCTATTTGTAGGTTCACGGATAACCCACCTTGCATCCCTAACCTCTAGCGCCATGGCTGAACAGGGTGTTTCTAGTGGCGGGAGGAGGAACAAAGGTTAATGCAGGTTATGCAACAGCATGTCAATGGAGGCTGCGAGACTGAGTGCAGAGCTTAAGGTCATGTTTGTTAGAAATTTCTCTTTTGGCTTTTGGTCAAAAGCCAAATAATGAAACAAACAACCAAGTTCGAAAATTGGTTTCTCAGAAGCAAACGTTTTTTTTTTACTTTCTCAGAAGCAAAAGTTGTGTATTTGTTTAAGAACATCTATTTTCTAGCTAGATATTTGGCTAACAACTAGACCAACTATTGAAATATTTTTTAATTCAGTGAGGACTAATTTTTGGCTTGCTAGCAATTAACTCTGGTATACTTAAAAAAACATGTCCCTAATCGAGAAATGGATAGAGATTTAAAAAAAAAAACCCCAACGAATCCTCCCTAGCGAAGAAACTCGGTGGCGGCAACTGGGCCTTTACTCGCCGGCCCAAAATTGCTCGGCTGTGCACTTCCCTTCCCCTACTTCTCGCCGCCGTAGAGGGAGACGAGAGTTTAGGCACCGGTCGCGCCGGCGCCGGCGCTGCCCTTCTCAACTCACGCCCGCGTCTCCTCCGGCAGGATCCGCTCCTCCCCGGTTCACGCTGCGGCGCTCGGTAAGCCCTGCTCCGCAGCCTCCTTCTTTCGCCCCGCTTCCCGTACCCTTGACTTGTTAGCTTTCGGCCCTCGCGAACCCTTCTCGATTTCAGTCTTCCGTTGAGGTTCTGTCCTATTCTATTCAGCAATGCTTCGCCATCTCTTGAAATCTTCCGCCCCCCTGATCTAGCAGCTCGACTCATCTAGTGATCGAGCCGGATTATGCGGTGCTTTGTGAAGATGGAAATAGTGTTTTTTGTGTCAAACAAACATATTGTAATGATTTGCAAGGCCATAGCTTCTAAACAGTGTATTATTTTCTGTAATATGTTTGCGCTAGAATATTCCTTGTAATTAAATCTATAAAACAAGACCCATAATGACTATATTTTTATACTAAAAAATAAGTGGCACATGGGCCCTACGTTTGAAACTTAATCAAAACGTAGCCCTGATGGATCTCATTTTGTTTGGCACATTATTTCCAACAATAGTCTTCAAAAGGCTTGTCAAACGGGCTTGCGGTTTGTGTGATATTGCATTTTGAATTTTTGAGAAAATCCATTCTCAAGTGACGCGAGGGGAAAGAGAGGTGAGAGAAATGTGAGAGATTGGCTGCATGCGCTGCTGCTGTGTGTTGGTTCGTAGATTGGCCTGTTGGCTGTAGGTAGAGAGGAGAGATTGGCTTCCACCTAGAGACTAGTTTGTACACGTACTGCCGCTCAAATAATTATTTTTTAATCAAAATTTCTGTAGAAAATACTACTGTTTATGAGCCTTTAGATTCATTTTTGAATCTATTTTTATAGTACTGCCAGTTAAAATTATAATTACTGGTAATATTATTATATTTAATTACATTTTAAATAATTTGTCCAACCACGCAGCAGGACTATCTGCATAAAGCGTGACTTATACTAAAAAAATAAGTGGCAGGTGGTTTCCACATGTTCCTCAATTTTTAATTCACCCCGTCAATGAAACAAGCCGATAACTTGCTGCATCTCGGTAGGATTGTACTCCCTCTATTCCAAATTATAAGTCACTTTTATTTTTTTGGTTTATTCATTTTACTACGTATCTAGAGATATTATTATATCTAGATACATAGTAAAATAGATGTAACAAAAAAAGTTAAAACAACTTATAATTTAGAACGGAGGGAGTAGGAATTGTCATGCGGATTTCAGTCCATTTGTGGTCTGCTTATTAGTAGTAATGGCTAGCCCAATCTCCAACTAATCACGGTTCACCTTTCAAAGTTCAGAAGAAAAAACAAATTACAGAAGTCCTTAATAATTCGCGAGACGAATTTATTAAACCTAATTAATCCGTCATTAGCACATGTTTACTGTATCACCACGTTATCAAATAATGGACTAATTAGGCTTAAAAAATCGTCTCGCAAATTAATCACAATCTGTGTATTTAGTTTTGTAATTAGTCTATATATGAATATTCCATACATATATTAAATATTTGATGTGATAGGAGTAAACTTTGGAAACAAAAATCACAGCCTAAACTTTCAAGTTCAGGTTGGGAGGCTAGCAGGTTGCTCACTGTCTCCTGTTTTGAAAAAGCTGACGTCCTTCTCCAAGCAGTGACCATCGCTCGTCCCCTCTGGTCTCTGCCCGCGCTCTATTTAGTTGGATCCCAAAATCCAAAAAGTTACTATAGTACTTGTCACATCGAATGTTTGCGACCCGTGCATGGAGTATTAAATGTAGACGAAAAGAAAAACTAATTGCACAGTTTGGTGGGAAATTGCGAGACGAACGTTTTAAGCCTAATTAGTCAATGTTTGGACATTATTTGCCAAATAAAAACGAAGGTGCTACAGTAGCCCCAAAATCCAAATTTCGCGAACTAAACGAGGACTTCATCTGTGTTTCCTTTGCTCACTGACAGGCGGGCCGGGATGCCCACGTGGAGAGCCCACCATGCATGGAGCAGACCTGAGCTTCATGAAAAGCTCGTTGCCTGCTGCTGCGTCCCCTCTCACCTCTCTCTCTCTCTCGTCACGTCACTTTCAACCTGCATGAGAATGAGTGCTCCATCCCCACAGAATCAAGCCAGGCACGGGTTTGGAGTGTCTTTTGTTTGCCAAATAGAGTCATTATAATCCGACCATCAGGGGGCCATGTGTCTACCACCTAAAGTATGAGAAGCCGTCACCCCTATGGGACAGCTATCCTCCATTGTAGAAATTTCACACTGTAATAACAATGTATATATACACACTACCTTTTTTATAGTAGCTTGGCTCTTCTCGGTAAAAACAATATAAGCGTTTTGTCCACCATTAGTTAGGAAACACCGTCATATTGCCCTTTTGCTGACAATAACGATAGTTGTCAACCATGATGATGTTCACACAAACATGCATGACGCTGCCAATGATAGTTGGCACCGAACCTTCTCGTAATTCACAATGCAGAATTTTGCTTAGCTGCTGATGGCGGGAAGCGTTTTGTCAATCGTTAATTAGGAAACAACATCATGAGGTCACAAATGACAACAGAATGGGAATTTAAATATCATCATATGCTCCTACTTGGTAAACATCGTCCATTCTTGTCGGTGTTTTGAATCATCGGCTAGTGAATTTGTATTTGCACGTCTGGCCCGGATGGTGTGCTCGGGGGATACAAGGGTTTATACTGGTTTGGGCAGAATGTCTCTACGTCCGGTCTGTGGCTGCTCATGTTACCAGCACTGGTTTGCAGTAGGGATTACAAACAGGCGAGAGAGGGAAAGAGTCCCAAGTCTCTGGTGAAAGATCGAATGGGGTTGAGTCTCGTTGAGTTCGTTGAGCCGTGCCCTTCGTGGGGCGTTCTGCTTCCCCTTTTATTGGTGAAGAGGAAGGCACATGTTACACGAGAGAAAGAGAAGAGAAGAGAGAGAGAGAGAGAGAGAGAAGCAAGGAGGAGGAAGGCCCTCGGGTCGCGGCGTCCTTTATCTCCTTTATGCGGGTCCCACTGGTCCTGTCGATGATGACGGGGATGGCTCTACGTCGTGGCCCTGTTCACCACTGGCACTATACGCGGGCATCAGTCGGTCGTGGCGCTCCATTCCATCCCAGCGGGTAGCATGGTTAACAGACACCCCTGTCAGAAGCCGTACGGGGATTAGGCGGCATAGCGCCGCCACGACTGACACTGTTGGCGATGTGAGCCCCCAGGTATGGCCCGTCGTGGCCATGGGTCATGTCAAGACGCGCCTACTCCCTTTTCGGTGTCAGAAGTTTGACCCTGGGTTCGTACCCTAAGACTCGTAGTGGTTGGGGGCGATATGGACCCCCGTCAGGCTAGGTGGAATCCCCCTTCAAGGGGTCTGGCGAGGCGAAGACCACGCCCGAGGGGTCGGGCGAGACAGAGCTTGCACCCTCGAGGTCAGGCATGACGGAGCCCATGCCCTTGGGGTCGGACAACACGGAGCCCGTGCCCTCGGGGTCGGGCGAGGCAACGACCGAGACCGAGGGGTCTGGCAAGGCGAAGACCATGCCCGAGGGGTCTAGCGAGATGGAGCTCGCGTCCTCGGGGTGAGGCGTGATGAAGCCCGTGCCCTCGGGGTCAGGTGAGACTTTAAATATGCCCCTGACCATCCGGGTGAATCATCGTTACACGGCCATTAGCTTCCTACTTCCGGGTATGCCTAATATTGATACCCAACAGTAGCCCCTGAGCCTGTGGAGGAGTAGTATACTCCTTTGAAGGCTTTTTCAGACGGAGGGACTCTGAGAGCCTTGATCTTTTGTGGCCCACGGGATGTCTTGGTGGGGTTACGATTCCTTTCTGCTATGATCGGACTCTTCAGGAGCATGCAGGCGCGGGATTCGGGGGATCGGAAAGGATTTCTCTTGATTCCAATCCTTTCCCAGGATCCGATCGATCCACCATTGCCATGCGACCGCGTATTCGGTCTCCTTGCGAGTCCAACTTCCCTTGAGTCCCCACGCGTAGCAGGGGTCTGATCGGAGGATCGGCTCGTCTTATGATCGTCCTCCCTCAAGCGTTTTTTTGATAAAACAGAGGGGTTGAGCCGTGCCATGTTTTCCTCGATGGACGAATCATGGTGCTCGGTGAGCTGTTAACGGGCTAGTCCGAGTGGAGCCCTGGCTTCCCATTCGTGAGGGTCCAGCATGGGTCAGCTGGTGACCGACTCTAGATTCCTAGCAGTCGGTCCATATAGTTCTTGGGTCCGTTCAACCGGTCCTAAGGGCTCGTTGCCTTTCTTTGAGGAAAAACCATGGACTATGCTCTGGCCAAGACTCAAACGTGGGCCAGGATGCCGGTGGCACTCGTGCGCCCGGGTATTGGCCGCTAGCGGGCCCATCCCTTACCACCCCTCACTCTAAAGGTGCCCTAGAGCGGTTGTGAACCTGTCGGTGGGCCAACCTTCAAACTCCTAGGCCGTAATGGGCCATGGGAGTGTTTTCAGCTCTGTATCCCTTTCTATCTACGGCGGTTTTTGGCCCATTGAAGGGGCTAATTGTTATCCGGCGCATCCTTTGAGGGATCGGCCAGAGTTGGTGTGCTCATGATTCCTGGAGAGGTGATGAGACGAGGCGTGGTAGGGTTGAGTTTGATGCCATTTGCTCAGAGTTTCGCGAAAGTTTGCTCTAGATCCGCTACGAGCTGGTCAGTCTGTTTGGACTTGACCACGATGTCGTCTACGTAAGTCTCAACGGTTCGCCCGATGAGGTCCCCGAAACACTTAAGCATACAACGCTGGTATGTAGCCCTGCGTTTTTCAGACCGAACGACATTGTGACACAGCAGAACAATCCGAATGGCGTGATGAAAGAGGTCGCAAGCTAGTTGGACTCTTTTATCACTATCTAATGGTACCTGGAGTATGTATTAAGGAAGCAGAGGGTTTCATACGGTTGGCATTTCTTAACGCACTCACCAAGTGAGGAGGTTTTAAGTCCATCACCGGTAACGACGCCAGAAAAGCCAGTTGATATTTCTTAACACCATTACTAAGATTGAGTTAATCTTAGCAATGCCATTAGGAAACACCAACTACGATAGTCCTTAAGACTACAGACAATTCCGCAAGCGTATTGATCTATTGTTGTAGCATTTCACCCGGAAGTATTCAGGGTATCATTATTTATATTTTCCCAAAGGAGGGCAAGGTATACCAAGTCTATCATTGACATGAACATGATTGCATACGTGCATAGTGGACCACAGTTCATTACAGGGGTAAAAATGGTATTTCATGGATAGTGGACACACATCTGGGCCAACCTCAAGGATAAAAGAAAAATAAAGAATAAAAGAATATTCCTAAGTGGAATAGTCATGTTCTAATATAGCCATGCAAAGAATAGGTTATAATCATACAACAAATACGGTTAGAGTTAGAACTAAGTGCGAGATAGGTCGGGAGGCCATCGAGTGCTAGTCTGCCAGCATCCTCATGTGACAATTTAGACTCCTACACCCTAGACGAACATGGGGGATTATGAAAGACGGACATGGCTATCACCACCTGCCGCCTACCCCTCAACCGTGGAAAGGGAAATGTATTCATCTGCTCCTATGTACCCAAGCACCACGCTCGATTACACAGAAACTACCCATGCCCCCTAGGACTCTAACCCTACGAATTGACAAGCAAGGATATGGGCACACCCGAAGGCACGATGAACCGCTACCTCAACCCTAGCTCTAATTCTACTCATATCCATTATATGAATGATTAAGCTTGTTGTTGAACATGTTAAGATCATCACATACAAACTATATACTAGTTCATATATCATGATTATAACATAAACACTATACTCTAGTTCATATGCATTGCTATATAAATGAAATGAGAGCTTGAACTTGGAAGAACTATTTATGGAATTATTCATACTGAGTAGCACTTCTTCCAAGGAGACAAGCTCTCCTTGATAGCTTTTGCTCTTGCTCCAAATACTACTAAAGAACTAAGAACTAAGCTAAAGAATACAAGTAGAGGTAGTGAGGTAGAACTCCAAATGATGTGTGTGTTGAATGTGAGCCTCTCCTCTTCTTATATAGTGAAGCATAGGCGGTTTGGCGTAGGAAAATTAGGAAACATCTCAAAACCGCCTATGCATGCCGCCATGCAATCGCCATAGAAGACTGGACCAGAGAGGAGGCGGTGGGAGTGCGGGTGCACCCCAGGTGCGACCGCACCTGGGCTGGCCCAGCTGGCCACCGCCCTTCTCCTATGGGCTCTAGGTTGGTCCTAGGCCCCTTCTATGGCGGTGTTCTGCCCTGATAATTTGCGTAGATGGGCCTTTACTTGTTTCTTCCCTTTGTGCAGTTTCGAAATGCGTGTTCTGCTTTGCGGTTTTTACTTTATTTCGTGTGTTTTCCACTAGATTCGGAGATGTGTCCTGGAAAACATATTTTCTCGAATACAAGTGGAACTAGGTTAATAGTATATGCATATGTGATAAAAGTATGCTTATTTCTCCTGTTTTAGACTATAATTGGCGGTCAAATGTTGTCGTTAGTGACCACCAACAAATCCCCCAAGCTTAACCTTTGCTCGTCCTGAGCAAATAGCTAAGTACTTGTTGTTGATCAGGAGTTGCTACTATGCCGATATATTTCATAGGTGCCATGTCTATAACAAAGTATTCTTCCGCAATTCAAATAAGTTAGCATTTTATCCACCCTTTACCTTGATTCATTGTGGGGCTTATAGCTTCTTCAAGTTCTTGGGTGGTTGCAAGATAGAATGGTTATAATAGAATCACTAATCCTTCATTCTTTGATTGACCATCTATCCAGAGGTTTTATGAGTTTTTGCAAAGAAATGTAAGTTCCTCAAATGATTTTTCTTGATCGCTCAATGTGTATGATACCTCACCAAGGCATTTGAAATTTTGCCTTCTTTTCATATCCTACCACCAAAGGCTTTTTAGTGGAGTTTTGGGTAGGTATGAAAGTGGGGCATACTTGCATCACATATTTTGCTAAGTCAAAAACCGGACCTTAAGGAGATGCAAGTCATACACTTAGATCAAGACATGCAAGTGTGTGGAATTTTGAATAATGTCCTAATTCTAAATATTTTTGCTACTCCTTAAATCATGAGTCTCTCTCTTTTGAACGTATGCCTTTATTTTGAAAGTATGGGCTATCTTTATTTCTTTCTTTTCTTTTTCTTTTCTTTTCTTCATGCTCTTTGGCATGCATTTTTCTCTCTCATGCCTTTTTGGCATGGATATTTTTTTCTTTCTCTCTTTTTTTAGCATAGCCCATATCTTCCTTTTTGGCATATGAAACTTTGGAGAGAGACATCATGATAAATGAATGGAGTATGTATTTTTTTGGTGGACGGAGGTGCCTGTTGTGCGTAACTCTCAGTGTAAGAGTCATCAATTTATTTGTGGGTGTATGTGTGTCTTGATCATGGGTGCATGACAAGTATCTCAACTAAGGTCACAACAATTTGACAAAGCTCAATGATCAGTCAAGTAGCATATGACTAAGGGTTTGGATTTGAATATTGTGTTATATGGCCTTGGTAGTTATTCATAATCATTGAGGAACTTTTAGATTTTAGCATTTTTAAAATGAAAATCTCCGGATGTCAAGTCTCTCTTAGAACAAATTCATAGTAAATTATATTTGTACCATATCATATCTGGCAACAACTTAGAAAAGGAGCATGCATTTGCAACCCATATTTTATCAAAGTTTAAGATGTGACATTTTTAGCCAACAAACTTAAATTTTGGGGAATACTAAGTTATAACCTAGGCACAAATGAACTATAGATAGAGCAACTATTCATCATTTCAACTTAGGAGAAACTAGCATTCCTCTTAACACATATGAGAGTGGAATTCATATTTTTGGTATTTTCTATATTTTATATTTTTTTGGTATTTTCTATTTTTAGATTTTTATATGCTAATAAATAATAAATGCAGAAAAATGTGAAAAATAAAAGATACAAGGTACCTCTACGAGGGTCCTCGCCCAAGCTAGCTCCAGGCCTATGATCCGGAGTTTGCTTGGCGACGATTCTGAAGAAGGTACATTTTGTATATATTTTTATATTATACTTTTTATTTTGTCCATGTTTATACTCAGCATATTTGGGACAGTGATCAAATTAAGCATCATGTTTAATTTGACCAAGGTAGACAAATCAACCTAAGCACCATGCTTAATTTGAAAAGTCTATGAAAGTATGGTTGTACACTAACCATATTTCAAACCAACGCATGCTTTGTGTAGAACATGGAGTAGTTTATTCTAAATATAAGAAAAGTAATTATTTTTATTTTATATATTTTTACTTTGTTTTTGCATCCATGTCTATACTTAACTTGCTTTTGGTTCAATGATCAAGTTATGTTTAACCTGATCAAGGTAGACTAGATAATCTAAGCACCATGCTTACTTTAAAAAGGCTATGAAAGTATGATCATGCGGAAAAGATCACACTCAAACCTAACACATTTTTATATAGAACATGGAAAAGTTTATTTGAATCTAGATAAATGAAAGGTAAACTAGATATTTTTATTTTTATCATAATTTAAAGCATAATCTCTATTTTTATTTTAAGTAAAGGATAACTACCGATTTGCCTTCGGCAAGGGCTCATTGTTTAAAGTCCGATGAGCGGGACTCTCCTCCTTCATTGTTTGCTTGATGAAGGTATATCCGTGCCTGGAAAAGTAGGCGGTACCTTCTTTATCTGCCATACCTGTTTAACATTCCTTTGTAGCTTTTTCTTGGGCTGCTTATTTTTATCATTTTTATTTCTGTCATATTCGTTAAATGGGCATCTTATTGTTCGCCCTTGTATATGAAAGTAAGCATGCCCAGAACCCACATGTAAAATAGCGTTTGTTGTATTCAGGAATGTTCTCCCTAACAGGAGGGGAACTTCTTCTCTTTGGCCCATGTCTAGCACAACAAAGTCTGTTGGGATATATGCATCATGAATTCTTACCAAGATGTCTTCGGCTACTCTCTTAGGTTTCTGTGAAGACTGATCTGCCATCTGCATTCTAAATTTGCAGTGGACAAAGGTCCACACAAAGTTTTTTCATATACTACCTTGGACATAACATTGATGCATGCCCCAAGGTTGTAGTAGGCATTGTGAAAGACATGTGGGCCAATGGAACACGTGATTGTCGAGCGGCCGGGATCTTCTTTCTTAGTAATGAATGGTGGATCTACAAGATACTCGTGGCTCTCCCGACATAGAGGCTTACCAAACCTCGTTGAGATCATATTAACAGATTCAAGAGAAGTTTCAGGTTTCCCCGGATTCTTCCTCGAATCAGAAAAAGGTAATGCGGCGGCAATTTGAGCTATTTGTGTTTGTTGGTATATTTAGCGCACACAAATAAATCTGCAAGCGCACGAATACCGCTGTAGCTTTCACCCAGAGGTATTCCAAGTATCATATCCATATGAAAACGTGCGAGGTTAGCTACGGTCCAACTTAACTCAGAGTAGCAACAAGATTTAAGAAAGTCAGGAGTGTAGAGGAGATCGCTAAGGTCTTCTAGTTCTAATCTCGATAAGCTATGTCTTCAATTGTTCAGCTAGGGATATTACTAAGGAAAACACAGGCAGAGTATGTTTCCTATAGTATCTTTAATCCTGCTAGGCCTACAAACAGGAGGTGGACTACAGATGATTCAACGAGGCTATATGAGTCACCCTTGCGAGCTACCACCGATCTGAAATATAGGGTACATCCATGAGTTACCCGAGTCTAAGCACCATGCTTACACTACGAATAATACTTTAACCTAAGGCCAATAGATTAAAACACTCAAAAGAGACTCACAAACCAGAAGAACAATATAAACACGTTACTTACTTAAATTAGAAGTTGATTACCAGAGAAATCTCAGACGTAGGTTGACTTCCGCCAAGGTACAAGCCATAGAGAGAGCACCAATAGGCCAGCACCTTCTCCAAACTCTTCCCTCACTCTCCATCTCTCTATTTTAAAGACTAGATCCTATGGAGGTCTAATCTTCTCTTGATAGCTAGCTCTAATTCTCATGAGGAGAATATGAATTAGGGTTTTAGGATCTCTCTAGATCTCTAAGGATCTGATGAGGGAGGGAGGCAGGGGCTGAATTATATAGCCCTGAGAGTCCAACGTGAGCTCTTGGATCAAACTGACTTAAGCAATGGCTTAAATGCATCCTCAAAGGCGGTGGGGAACCGATATTGCGACATGGAGGCTGACTTGTGGGCCCAGGGGCTAGGCGGCCTACAGGTGGGGCCGGCCAGCCCCACATGGCAGCCCCTCAGGGTCTACTTTAGTGGAGAGCCTCCTAGAGTCTTCTAGAACCTTCCCACGTCGGTGCCGTGGCGGAATTCCGTAATTTCCTTGGACGGTTAGATCCCTCTTGACGGTTTTCTGATTAAACCCTGCTGAAAACACAGATTCACCAAAACTCATGGAATTTGTCAATTTAAACCCCTAAACCTTCATTGGTGATTATATTTATGCCCTTATACATGTTTAATTAATGGTTTATATTGGTTGTTAACTACCGTCAATAATTCCCCCAAGCTTAACCTTTGCTAGTCTCTTAGCAAAGCTAATCTCAGCAATGGATCAGGAGTTGCTACTATGCTTTCACGCCTCAAAAGTACACGTGCGTTCAAACAGAAATTCATCTCCGAATTAGAATAAACTGATCTGATTTTCAAACTTACCCATATTACCTTCAACCATGTGGCTTCTCAGCCTTCACTTGGGTCTTGAGCAATTGAAAGACAGAACAATCAAGTCAAGCACTATATCTCAAGTTCTTTGTTCAACCATTATTCTGGAGTTTTTATAGGTTTTCAAAATAAAACTCAGAGATTCCATTGTATGACACTCTCATGTCTCTCAATATATGTGGTATTTGTGGATCCTCACCAAGGCAATAATGAAGTTATGCCTTTTTCTCTTCCTACCACTAAGGCTTTATGTAGAGTTAATACATAGAGAGAAAGCTAGAGCATACTTGCAATGCATATATTATAAAGTCAAACAATGGATCCAAAGAGAGTTAAGTCATACAATCAAATCAAGATGTGCATGTGTGTGGAATATATGGGGGCTAACCTAATTCTACTATGCTCCTTGAAAAACTTATCTCTATTTTAAAACTTAGAAACATTTGCTAGAGAACTGGAGCTATCTTATTCATCTCTTTTTTTCAGGCGGGCATCTAAGTACCCATTGTTTTAGATATTTCGGACACTTTTCCATTTTTTCTCAACTTCTTTTTTTCTTTATCTTCCCTTTTTTATGAATAACTTTTGCATAGCCCCATGCCTGTTTTCTGCAACAAAAACTTTTGAGAGATAGCAACAAGAACTTGGAGCATTTATTTGGTGGACGGGAAATCTATCAAGCATATTTTTGGTGTTTTCTCCCAGTGTAGGAGTAAAACATTTTTTTGGTGGATCTAGATGGAAGGCATGTTCTTGCGCCTACCCCTAGTGTAGGAGTAGTGCATATTTGGGTGGTGTGTAGGTGATCTTGATTTTAAGAGCATGACAAACCTCTCATAAGGTCAACAAAGCTTGACAAAACTCAATGCAAAAGCAAGCAGCATATACATGAAAGTTTTTGTAGCCTGAATAACATGTATGGCTCTGGTAGGAATTCAATCTTTGTCATCCAAGGAACTCATCATGTAGGACTTTTGTGTTTTTCAAAAAATAAATCTCCAGAACTTTAGTGTCACTAGGAACAAGATAAACAACAGCTCAGACCTTCTCATATCATATCCGTCAATTATCTAGACTTAGGTCAAGCATACGCTACCCACGAGTTTCAAGTTTAGAGTAAATCTTTATATCAAATCAGTCGTATCCAAAACTCGGGAGAATTCTAGGCTAAAAACTAGGTACTTAAAAGGAATTACAACAGAGTAACTATTCATCATTTCCATTTAAGAGATTATTCTAAGTCCTCTTTATTTTATTCAACTCTTAAAAACAGAAAAGTAGACACATATTTTTTATTTTGTTTTCATAATTTAAAATCACACCTTACTATTATATATATTGCTAAGATAAATTTTTATTTTGTTTTAGTTTGTTATGCATCTTTTTATTTCTTTTGCAAATATGAAGCAAACTTAAAAATAGTAAAACCAAAAATAAAAAGAAATACTTAGCTAGATACATGGGTGATGCTCCTCCCCCAAGCTGAATGTTGTCGTGGTCTTTCTTAAAATCTCTCTCATCCTTACAGAAGTTGTTGTCCTCATGTAGTGGGTGTAGCAGCATCTCGGGAAAATGTACTTCGAATGGATGGCTTTACTCTTGATCATCTTGTAAAATACTCCAACAAGAACACCAAAACTCAGTGGCATATATTAGGATAATGGTTAGCGGTCAGCCATTCAGAGATTTGTTGTCCTTGGAGGTTTAGAAAGATTTCCTAGTTGATCAAGTTCTAGCAGGATGTCTATTTAATATTTTTGGATTTTCTTATTTGTAGAAAGAAATGTGTATGTATGGTATTTTTATTTTTTTATGCCACCATAGTAAATATTCCTACGGACTTTTACACACCATAGATTTATTCACATGGGGCTTTAAGCTTTAATGATGCAATGATGTAATGTAGTAATGAAAAACTTTTTATTATTTTTCTTTTCTAAATGCAATGCTAATGTAGAAAAATAAATATGCTAAAAGTGAAAAAAATTCATGCAATGCTAAAAAAGTAAATATGGATAACGACCGATGTTTCCTCATGATCAGGGTTTAGATTTTTAAGTCCTCCGGATAGGACTCAGTTAGAGAAGAGTCCTTTACCTTTCGGGTGTATCATCCGGTCTCAGCGATGGAGACCCAGATGGCTGCATATCTTATGACAGTGTCTCTGATGATGATGTTACCTTCTTCCACCAAACCTGTCTTGGTTTTGAGTTTTGATTTTTGGCTTAGCAGGTTCAGAACCTTCAATTGTAAAATTGGGAAATCAATAACTCTCCCACACTCTATTTGAAGTGTGTCCTGCTCATACAGACAAGGTAGAGATCAAGTGCCTAGGCTCTATTGGTGGGAAAACACCAATAGAACCAAAACTTAATTTATTCTTCTCTAACCTTAGGCTCACTTAACGAGATGAAGTTGATGTTATGTGCTTCGTTCATTTATAACTTAGGTGATAAGATTAGAAGATTGAGCATGAATGTATCATTTAAGTTCATTTGACAGAAAGGGTTGAATTGCTTAACCCATGGAAGGATTGTCTATCTCTACATAATGTATCAAACTTTGCATAATTATGACTATCATCTTCTAGAGATAAGGTGTGCAATATTTTAGCTCATTCGGTTAAGACCAAGATCAAGAAAGTGGTGCTAGGAACAAGCTTAAAGAACAAGACATGTTGAGCTAATTAGGTTTGATCAGGTAAATTGTAACTCGAACATGTTTGTTTCTTACTTATGTGCCTACCAGAATCATGGAAAATCTTTTTGAATAATGACCATTTACCTTAGGATGTTACCTTTGCCATTGGAGCGTAATGACACCATATGACGAAGGGTAGATGACTCGTGATGGTCCTTCCCTTTTTCTTCAAGTTTTCCTTGTTTGGCTAGCCTCGCAGCTTGAGCTGTTCATGAGCTTCTTGTTTCCTAGATCACACCTTTTCTTTCTCATCCTTTTGTCATGCCATCTTTCTGCTCTTTGATCTTTTGTCATCTTGTTAGACCTTTTGCCTCACTTAATTGTTTTATGCCCGCAAAGGATTAGTGGACAACATATACCTGAAGGAATATACAATTTTGAAACATGGGTTGTTTGTCCATAATTTTGTAATTTCCCTCTATGCTAATGAAAAGATAGCATTAAAATTATTTTAGCATAGTTTTTTATTTATCATGTTCTATACAGACATGGCTCAAGGCAAAGGTAACTTGTAGTAGAAGACAAAGTGAATGACCTTTGATACCTATAGTCCTTTCATCCATGATGAATGAGCTATGTATTCTTTGTGCAATGTTATTGGAGTTCATCATGAGCCTTGCTTCATCTTCGATTTGAATTCATCTCGTGACTTACCCAAATTGAGTTAGCAATTTCCTGCAGAGGTTAGTCCAACAAATATCTAGTGTCTACTAAAGCATACTATCGGCTCAAAAATCAATCTAGACACCACGTCTAATTTGATTCGGGAAGGCGTTTTAACCTAAGCACCATGCTTAATTTAAAAGCCTTTGGAAGTAAAATCAGCACACCTTTTGGTTTAGGAATAAAACTAGACACCTTGAAAATACTTCAAAACCTACGCATACTATAGTAAACAAAGGTAGCATGAAAGCATTATAGAGATTTACTCAAATGGAGATCAAAGAGCATGACTGTTACTTAACAAATTTAGTATGATTTAAAGGTAGAGACAACCAAGGTGGATTAGCAGCATGACAAGAGATTTTTTAGAGAAGTCCATCCCCCATGCTTGAATCTTGCAAATGCAAAATCAAGTTTGGATGGATATGATTAAATGTTGCATGATAATTGGTTGGACATACCTTGTGTCGTCATCCTTCATCCTTTTTCTTTAAACCCTGAATGGTTAGTGACAAAAATACCCGAAGGAATATTTTCACAATTATTTTTCTATGCTCACTTCATAAGGGCATTATAGCAAAAGATGGAAACTCATATTATCTCCCGAAAGTGCTTGTTTCAGGACAGAAGCTTGTCCTTGGGAAACCTTCAAATTGCATCTCTAATTGGTGAAGTGGTTTCCCCTCCAACACCAACCTTTGGGTACCTATCTCAAGATTCATGCCTATGAGATTTGTAATATTTATGATAAACATATGCCTCTACAACCACCCCTTCAAAGTCTTTATGAACAAAAAGTATAAGGGGGTTGAAGATCTCGTGTGTGGCCGTGTTGGAGAGACCGATTGATTCAGGAGATCTCTCATGTGAACATGGTTTTGTTGAGGTGCTCATGAAATAACTTCCATGTTCGCTGATGTCATCTTCCTTTTCAATCTCTAAGGGTGTTTCTTCATGAATGTCTATAGGAGGAAACATTGTCTCCATCATTCCATGAATATGACAGTCATTGGATGTTTTATTGTCCAAGTTTTCCCTTAGTTTGGTAACTCTCAGGTTGATCTTGTCTAAAACCTCGTCCATCCACTCAATGGCAATGACACATAAGTTCTTAATTCCTCTAGCCATTGTTGTTGCTCTTCTTGGTCTTCCTTGTGGCCTTCATGATTCCTATGCTTTGGTTGTCTTAGTAGATTTCTAGGGTCATCATGAGACTAAGGAGAAAGAGCATAAGAGGGATCATCGGGGTCAATGATAGGTTGAAAGATGGGTTCAGATGAGACATCTATGTGGGCATAGAAGGGGAGAAGATAGGATTGGCTTCTAAATAGCTTGGCTCTCCTTCTATGGCATCACTAGACATGCCATCCTTGAATTCTTCCCAATGTCCTATATGGAAATAAGGACGCTTCCTAAGAGATCCCTTCTTGAGAGAATTTGAATTATATTCACTCGAAGGTCTCTTATAAAGATAAGAATTTAATGTTCTCCCAAAACCAGCACCAAAAAAGTCATCTTAAATTTCAATAGGGATTTCCAAAGGTGGAATTCCTTCTTCTCTTCAGGGGATTTTGGGTATTGATAGTTCGAGATTGATAGCTAAATCCTAGGATTGGAGTGGTTCTGATTTGGCTATCAAAACTTCCTCTTCTTGTTCAGGAGGTGATTCCTTCTCTTCCTTGAGGAGTCCATTATGAATGCTAGTGCAGGGAGTGATTCCACTAATTCTATTAAGCATAGCCCTTGATTCACTAGCAGACAAATGAAGAAAAGCTCCTCTAGAGGTTGCATCAAGGGATTCCCTAGAATCCTTGCTAAGACCCATGTAAAAATGTTGAAGAAGTACAGGGTCTTGAATGGCAAGGTCTGGGCCAGTGATGATGAGTTCATTAAAATGATCCCATGATGTACCAAGAGATTCTTCTTCTAGTTATTTCAAATTTAGAACCTCTTTCCGAAGGCTAACCACTTTAGAGATATGAAAGAAACATAAACAAAATTTAGAGCATAACGTTTCCCAATCTCCTTGCATACTTCCTACGGTTTGACTATACCAATGTTTAGCTCTTCCCGTCAAAGAGAACAGAAACAACTTCTATCTTAAGGGCTTGTTAGACATGCCAACGATACGCAAGCATGCACAGGTCTGCTCAAACTCTTGTAGGTGCGAGTATGGGTTTTCATCGCCTTCTCCCGAGAAGGATTGATCTCGAATCAGTTTTATTAAACATGGGTGTACCTCATAGCCAGGTGTTAGGATAGGCTCTACAGATTTAGGTGGCCCAAAGCTCATGCTCGTGGGTTTAGTGTATTGATAGATAGGAGTAGAATTCATAATGGAAAAGAAAAGAAAAGAATGAAGGAATAAAAAGATAAAAGAATATAATACAAGGTTAAGCTAGGTTCATAGTTAATTCAACAACTGTTTCCCCAGCAACGGTGCTAGAAAGCTTGTTGATATATTTTAACGCACATAGATAAATCCGCAAGCACATGGATACCGCTGTAGCTTTCACCCGGAGGTATTCCAAGTATCAGTATCCACTGGGAAATGTGTGAGGTTAACTATGGTCCAACTTAACCCAGAGTAGCAATAAGACTTAAGAAAGTTAGGAGTGTAGAGGAGATCGCTAAAGTCTTCTAATTCTAATCCTGACAAGCTATGTCTTCTATTGTTCAATTGGGGATATTACTAAGGAAAACACAGGAAGCGTATGTTTCCTATAGTAACTTAAATCCAGCTAGGCCTACAAATGGGAGGTGGACTACAAAGGATTCAACGAGGCTATAAGATTCACCCTCGCAAGCTACCACCGATCCGAAATATAGGGTACATCCATGAGTTACCTGAGTCTAAGCACCACGCTTACACTACGAATAATACTTTAACCTAAGGCCAATAGATTAAAGCACTCAAAAGAGACTCACAAACCAGAAGAACAATATAAACACGTTACTTAAATTAGAAGTTGATTACCAGAGAAATCTCAGACATAGGTTGACTTTCGCCATGGTACAAGCCATAGAGAGAGCATCGACAGGCCGGCACCTTCTCCAAACTCTTCCCTCACTCTCCATCTCTCTATTTCTAAAGACTAGATCTAATGGAGGTCTAATCTTCTCTTGATAGCTAGCTCTAATCCTCATAAAGAGAATATGAATTAGGGTTTCGGGATCTCTCTAGATCTCTGAGGATCTGATGAGGGAGGGCAGCAGGGGCTGGATTATATAGCTCTAAGGGTCCAACGTGAGCCCTTGGATCAAACCAACTTAAGCAACGGCTTAGATGCATCCTCAAAGGCGGTGGGGAACTGACTATGCAACGCAGAGGCTGACAGGTGGGCCTAGGGACCAGGCGGCCTGTAGGTGGGGCCAGCTGGCCCACATGGCAGCCCCTCGGGGTCTGCTTTGTGGAGAGCCTCCTGGAATTCCACAATTTCCTTTGACATTTAGATCCCTCTTGACGGTTTTTTGATTAAACCCTGCTAAAAACACAGATTCACCAAAACTCATGGAATTTACCAGTTTAAGCCCCTAAACCTTCATTGGTGATTATATTTATGCCCTTATACATGAATAATTAATAGTTTATATTGGTTGTTAACTACCGTCAATAGTGTTTCAATCATTTTATTGAAGCTCAGTTGATTTTTAACAATGATGATAGATTTTCAAGTTTAGAGTTTATGTTTTCTATCATTTTATGATTATATGAAAGCTTTTTGGTAAGAATTTCATTAATTTTTGCTTGACCTAAAACTAGGTCTTTCAAGGAGGGTTGATTTGAATTGAAATTATTACCTCCTTGCGAGCAGGATTGATCGTTCCACCCGTTGTTATTATCTTGTTGGCGATACCTGTTGTTGATATATGAAGCTTCTTCATGGGCCTCAGAGCAGTCATTCCTCGAGTGGCCAACTCCACCACAGACTTGACATGTCATGTGTGAGTCCATGGCCTGGATGGTGCTTGACATGGCTTCTTTCTCCGCAGCAGGCTTGTCTAGTCCTTTCATTAATAAGTCTATGTTTGCGGCAAGCATGTCTGCCTCCTTCATAGTATGCATGCCTTATTATTGTTTTTGTTCCTCCCCCAGCTCTGGTTTGCCACCATCTTTTTGACGAGAGCCTTGGCTTCATCAACGGTGAGGGAGAGAAACGCTCCTCTAGCAGTGGCATTGATGTGCCCCTTTGACATGGGCGTGGGCCCTTCTTAAAATTCTAGAGCATGAGCAAATCTTCCATCCCATGGTGTGGGCAAGCTTGGATGTAATCCTAAAGCCTTTCCCATGTTTCGGGGATGGACTCGAGTGATGTTTGCTAGAAGTTTGAAATTTCCCCCCTCAGGGCAGTGGTTTTGCCCATGGGAAAAAATTTCACGAGGAACACCGTGAAACATTTGTCCCATGTGTTCATGGCTTCCTTGCTCTGGTAGAACCTCTATTTCACCTTCCCCACGAGGGAGAAGGGAAACAGGTAGAGCCTGATGCTAGCTGGTGCGACATCCTTTATGACAATGGTGTCGCATAGCTCAAGGAAGTGTTGAAGGTGTGCATTCGCGTCCTCGCTTGGCAAGCCACAAAACTGGCTTGCTTGCACCATCGTAATGAGGCCAGTCCGGAGCTCAAAGTTTCTGGTCCCGGTGATGACAGCGGGCCCAACAGGCACGTTGGCAACCATGGGGGTGGAGTAGTCGTGGAGTGACTTGGCCGTGGAGATAGTAGCGGATGGTACGGGGATGACTGGTAAGACTGCCGGTGGAGTAGCAGAAGAAGAAGAGGTATGAGACCTGTTCTTCCTTAGGAGTGCCTCCGAGTTGTCAAGGTAGTTGTTCGGCAGGTCAAAACCACTCATGCAATATCCTATTTTTGTTCCACAACAAGGAAGAAAACAAGCAGAATGAGCCTACTATCGATGTTTGACCACCGATAGCCTATCACGGGGGTACCCGAGGCAGTATGTTCGGGCTTCAGCGTATGTAGAACTCGACGGTAAACACAAGAGACAGTCGATTTATCCTGGTTCGGACCCTCGATCGTGGATCGAGTAATAGTCCTACGTCCAGTCGGCGTTAGCCTTTGCGTTGGATTGATTGTGAAGTGTTGTGTTGTTAAAAGTCCTGTCTCTAGGAACCCTGCCCTCCTTTATATAGTCAGGAGGTCAGAATCCTAGTCGGTTTACAATGAGGGTTCCTAGTAGGATTATAGAATAATACTACTACTAGGATTACAGAGGAAGAATCCTAGTTAGACTAGATCTTCTCCCTTCCTTGCGGGGTATCCCATGGGTCCCGCACTGACACCTGCATAAACTATGGCTACCATGACATGCATGTTATCATTGTTCATGTTATGCTAGACTTAGTAATCCATTTCCCTCCCTGGCAACGGCACCAGAAATGCTTGTTGGCATTTCTAAACGCAATCACCAAGTGAGGAGGTTTTAAGTCCATCACCGGTAATGGTGCCAGAAAAGCCAGTTGATATTTCTTAACACCATTACTAAGATTGAGTTAATCTTAGCAATACCATTAGGAAACACCAACTACGATAGTCCTTAAGATTACAGACAATTCCACAAGCGTACGGATCTATCGTTGTAGCATTTCACCCAGAAGTATTCAGGGTATCATTATTTATATTTTCCCAAAGGAGGGCAAGGTATACCAAGTCTATCATTGACATGAACATGATTGCATACGTGCATAGCGGACCACAGTTCATTACAGGGGTAAAAATGGTATTTCATGGATAGTGGACACACATCTAGGCCAACCTCTAGGATAAAAGGAAAATAAAGAATAAAAGAATATTCCTAAGTGGAGCAGGCATGTTCTAATATAGCCATGCAAAGAATAGTTGATAATCATACAACAAATACGGTTAGAGTTAGAACTATGTGTGAGATAGGTTGGGAGGCCATCGAGTGCTGGTCTGCTAGCATCCTCATGTGACAATTTAGACTCCTACACCCTAGACGAACGTGAGGGATTATGAAGGACGGACAGGGCTATCACCACCTACCACCTACCTCTCAACCGTGGAAAGAGAAATGTATTCATCTTCTCCTATGTACCCGAGCACCACACTCGATTACATAGAAACTACCCATACCCCCTAGGACTCCAACCCTACGTATTGACAAGCAAGGATATGGGCACACCCGAAGGCACGATGAACCGCTAGCTCAACCCTAGCTCTAATTCTACTCATATCCATTATATGAATGATTAAGCTTGTTGTTGAACATGTTAAGATCATCACATACAAACTATATACTAGTTCATATATCATGATTATAACATGAACACTATACTCTAGTTCATATGCATTGCTATATAAATGAAATGAGAGCTTGAACTTGGAAGAACTATTTATGGAATTATTCATACCGAGTAACACTTCTTCCAAGGAGACAACCTCTCCTTGATAGCTTTTGCTCTTGCTCCAAATACTACTAAAGAACTAAGAACTAAGCTAAAGAATACAAGTAGAGGTAGTGAGGTAGAACTCCAAATGATGTGTGTGTTCAATGTGAGCCTCTCCTCTTCTTATATAGTGAAGCATAGGCGGTTTGGCGTAGGAAAATTAGGAAACATCTCAAAACCACCTATGCATGCCGCCATGCAACCACCGTAGAAGACTGGGCCTGAGAGGAGGCGGTGGGGGTGCGGGCGCACCCTAGGTGCGGCCGCACCTGGGATGGCCCAGTTAGCCACCGCCCTTCTCCTGTGGGCTCTAGGCTAGTCCTAGGCCCCTTCTATGGTGGTGTTCTGCCCTGATAATTTGCGTAGATGGGCCTTTACTTGTTTCTCCGCTTTGCGTAGTTTGGAAATGCGTGTTCTACTTTGCGGTTTTTACTTTATTTCGTGTGTTTTCCACTTGATTCGGAGATGTGTCCTGCAAAACATATTTTCTCGAATACAAGTGGAACTAGGTTAATAGTATATGAATATGTGCTAAAAGTATGCTTATTTCTCTTGTTTTAGACTATAATTGGTGGTCAAATGTTGTCGTTAGTGACCGCCAACATGCACCCTGAGGTTTTGATCTATGCGTGGCAAAGGAAAATGATCCTATGGACACGCTTTGTTGAGACTCGTGTAATCAACACACATTCTCTATTTCCCATTTTTTTTGTACAAGAATGGGATTGGATAACCACTCGGGGTGATACACTTCCTTGATGAATTCGGCCACCAAAAGCTTTGTGATCTCCTCACGATTTTCCTTATTGAAGTGGCACAGATGCTGCTTGATCGGCCTAGAGCCTGGCCTGATCTTCAAGGCATGCTCGATGACTTCCCTCGGAATGCCTAGCATGTCCGAGGGTTTCCATGCAAAGATGTCTCTGTTGGCACGGAGGAAGCCGACGAGCACGCTTTCCTATTTGGAGGAGAGCGTGGTGCCGATGCGCACCACCTTGTCCTCGAAATTGCTGTGGTCTATGAGGACCCCCTTAACACTCTATAGGTTCAAAAGATTCAGCCAACCACTTGGAGTCGGGTGTCTCCTCGGCGGTCCCCTCCTTGATGATCGTGAGCTCCTCGAAGGCGATGATCACCGAGGCATGCTCACAACACTCAACCTCACACTCGTAAGCGCGTTGGAAGGAGGTGCCGACGGTGATGACCCCGCGTGGGCCTAGCATCTTGAGCTTTAGGTATGTGTAGTTGGGGACAGCCATGAATTTCGCGTAACATGGTCGCCCTAGGATGGCGTGGTAGGTTCTATGGAACCCGACCACCTCGAGGGTGAGGGTCTCCGTCCTATAGTTGGTCGGATCCTCAAAGGTGATGGGCAGGTCAATCTACTCGAGTGGTAAGGCTTGCTTTCCTGGCATGATGCCACGGAAAGGCACTCCGGTCGGTCGAATGCGCGATCGGTCGATGCCTATGGCATCAAGTGTCTCGGCGTACATGATGTTGAGGCCACTGGCTCCATCCATCAGTACCTTAGTGAGCTGCTTTGTGCCAACGATTAGGTCAACCACGAGCAGGTACCTACACGGCTGTGGGACGCTCTTCGGGTGGTTGGACCGGTCAAAGGTGATGGCGGACTCTGGCCACCGGAGAAAAGAGGGCATGGCAGGCTCGGTCGCGTAGACCTCGCGGTGCGTGAGCTTTTGGCAGCGCTTGGAGACATAAGTCGTCGTCCCTCCAAAGATCATGAGACAACCATCTCGCATTGGAAAGCCACCATCCTTCCCCTCGGCATCATCTACCATTGGTTCGGGCTTCCTTCTTTGCTCCCCCTTCTTGCAGCCACCAGACAAGAACCGCTTCATGAGGGCATAGTCCTTGTACAGGTGCTTAACGGGGAAGGCGTGGTTTGGGCATGGCCCCTCGAGCGGCTTCTCGAAGTGGTCAGAAGTGCCCTTGGCAGGCGCTTGGCCGCCCTTCTACTCGATAGCAGCCACGAGCGAGCCCCCTGTGCCGCTACTTGTTCTTCTTCTTATTTGGGTGGTTGGAGGTGCCTTCATCGGCGTCCTCGTCCCGCTTCACTTTGCCCTTGGGGCGGTCAAAAATTGCTTCAACCGCCTCCTCGCCTGAGGCATGGTTGGTCATGATGTTGAGGAGCTCCTTGGTGGTCCGCAGGCCCTTGCTTCCTAGCTTATGGACCAGGGACTCATAGGTGGTCCTAGACAGGAAGGCCCCGATGACGTTGGCGTCAGCGACATCGGGCAACTCATTGCATTGCCTGGAGAAGCACCGGATGTACATGCGGAGAGTTTCTCTAGACTTTAGTCGGCAGTTCTTTAGATCCTAGGGGTTCCCAGGGCACGTGTAGGTGCCTTGGAAATTTTCCACAAAGATCTCCTTTAGGTCCGCCCAACTTTGAATCCGAATCGGCTAGGAACAAAGGGAGGTTGCGGATAATGAAGCAAGCTGGTAATCCTTGAGCCATAGGCCGGGGTTTGTTTCCCTAGAGTACTTCAGGATGTTGGTTGGCGGTCGATACCATGGTTGGAAGGCCGCGTTGTGGATGTGTCGACCGAACGCCTAGGGTCCTTGTAGATCGGGGCTCCGGCTTTGGTCTTCGCCACTATTGTAGCATCCGCCGTGATGAGGGTCATAGCGGTGGCCGGCCTCATCTCTCTTGTCTCCCCATCCGTGCCTGCGGACGTCCAGGGTGTTACATGCATCACGGTTGGGGCTGAGACGCTCATGCACCGGGGTCGTGGTGAACCTCCCACCGTCATGTGGCACCTGGTGGATAGATATGTCTCTGCTAAGCTGTCTCAAAGACGCACGCTGACTGGAGTCAAGCTCACGTTGCTGAGACAACAAGCTTTCCACTTGCTGCACCGCCGCATGCTCGAGCAGCATGCAGATCTCATGATAGGCCTGATTGTCTTCAGGCATTGTGGGCTCCAGGAGTCCTCAGAGAAAGGCCACCACGGTGGCTATATTCTAGCCCGCCTAGGTGAAGTGCGGAAGACCTCCATCGTCCTCGATGATACTCTGGTTCACGTCACGGGCGATGGCACATGCATGCCCACCATCTCCATGGCGTTCGATCTTGCGCTTGAGCTCCACACACTCCTGCTCTAGCTGGAGTCAAGCATCCTCGAGCTCCTTGTGCCATGCCCTTAGCTGCTCCACCTATAGGTGAGGCGGGGCTCCTGTGTCCTCCTTGACCTTGTCATCAGGGTCATCCGTAGGAGTAGCTCCTCCCTCGTGGATGCTTTCAACGCGTCCCTTAGGGGTGCCTGCCATGAAGCTTTCTTGCAAGGGGTGATGGCTTCCCCTGCTGGAGTCAGAGTCAGAGATCGTCTCTGAATCTCCCATGAGAAGGTCGTGGAAAGATTTAGTGACGTAGTCTATCATACCCATGAATTCATCATCTGTGGGGGATAGGTGAGTGTGATGTGCCATGAGGTGACCAACGGTCCTCACAGCATTGCGGAGACCGAATGGGAACGATGTCAGGGCATTACGGGTGAGGTATTTTGGGGAGAGCAGCTCCCCTTCGGCAAGCTGCATCATGACATTGGCGAATGATAAGGCAAGGCAGCGCAGATCGTCCTGGGATGGTCGGGGTCCTAGGAAGGCATCGAGCTGGCGCTCCAGCCTCTCGTAGTCGTAGCCGAGGAGCTAGTTGCTCCTAGGGGTGCGGGCTTCTAGGGTGTGCAGTTGTAGCTCCTTGAGGGCCCTGACGATTGCGTCAAGGCCGGTGGAGTGAAGAGGCTGGACGGGGGTAGGAGTCCGCGCCAACTCTCCCTCAGTGGTGACAAAGAAATCTAGGCTCCCAAAATGCACATGCACACTCGGGACCCAGCTGATGCCGTGGCTAGCCATCCGTGGCCTGTTGTGGACGATGAAACACGCAAAAGACCCCTACCTGCCGTGCCAACTGTCAGTGTTTTGAATCACCGGCTAGTAAATTTGTATTTGCGCGTGCCCAGATAGTGTGCTCGGAGGACACAAGGGTTTATACTAGTTCGGGTGAAATATCCCTACGTCTAGTCTGTGGCTGCTCGTGTTACCGGCACTAGTTTGCAGTAGGGGTTACAAACGGGCGAGAGAGAAAAAGAGTCCTAAGTCTCTGGTGAAAGATCGAATGGGGTTGAGTCTCGTTGAGCTCGTTGAGCCATGCCCTTTGTGGGGCATCCTGCTTCCCCTTTTATAGGTCAAGGGAAAGGCACAGGTTACACAAGAGAAAGAGAAGAGAGAGAGAGAGACAGAGAGACAGAGAGAAAAGCAAGGAGGAAGGATCCCCCCAGGGTCGTGGCGTCCTTCATCTCCTTTAGGTGGGTCCCACTGGTCCTGTAGATGATGATGGGGATGGCTCCACATCATGGCCCTATTCACCACTTGCGCTATACCCGGGCGTCATCAACTGGTCGTGGTGCTCCAATCCATCCCGACGGGTGGCATGGTTAACAGACGCCCCAATCGAAAGCCGTAAGGGGATTAGATGGCACAGCGCCGGCACACCCGACACTGTTGTCGACGTGAGCCCCCAGGTATGGCCCGTCATGGCCGTGGGTCATGTCAAGACGCGCCTACTCCCTTTCCAGTGTTAGAAGTTTGACCATGGGATTGTACCCTAAGACCCATAGTGGTTGGGGGTGAAAGGTCCTAATGGTTAGGGGGGTGGGGAATAGCCTAATAAAAATTTCTACAACACTTAACAAACCGGTTAGACAATTATGAGGCGAAGCAAGTGTTGCGCTAGCCTACTAAAAATGCAAGCCACCTACCACAATGCTAGTTTCTATAGTTTCTAACCACACAATCACTACACTAAGTTAGTTTGCTCTCAAAGGCTAACTAAAGAGCCACACTAACCAAACTAACAAGCTCTCACAACTAGCTACACTAAAGAGCTTGATAACTAGTTTGTGGTAATGTAAAGAGAGAGAGCAAGATGATTATACCGCCGAGTTGAGGAATGTTCCAATCAATCACAAGAATGAATACCAATGAAGACCAATCACCTCGGAATCAAATGATGACACAATGATTTTTTACCGAGGTTCACTTGCTTACCGATAAGCTAGTCCTCGTTGTGGCGATTCACTCACTTGGAGGTTCACGTGCTAATTGGCATCACATGCCAAACCCTCAATAGGGTGCCGCACAACCAACACAAGACGAGGATCACACAAGCCACGAGCAATTCACTAGATTACCTTTTGGCTCTCCACCGGGAAAAGGTCAAGAACCTCTCACAATCACCACGATCGGAGCCGAAGACAATCACCAACCTCCACTCAACGATCCTCACTGCTCCAAGCCATCTAGGTGGCGGCAACCACCAAGAGTAACAAGCGAATCCCACAGCGAAACACAAACACCAAGTGTCTCTAGATGCAAACACTCAAGCAATGCACTTGGATTCACTCCCAATCTCACAAAGATGTTGAATCAATGATGGAGATGAGTGGGAGGCCTTTGGCTAAGCTCACAAGGTTGCTATGTCAATGCAAATGGCCAAGAGAGTGAGCTAGAGCTGGAAATAGGGCTTAAATAGAAGTTCCCATGAAATAGAGCCGTTGTACCCCTTCACTGGGCACTGCTCGGGGTGACCGGATGCTCCGGTCAGATCGACCGGATGCAAGACCCTAGCATCCGGTCGCCCGATGCTTGCCACGTGTCATCGGCTTCAAATGCTAATCGCTCGATCTCAACGGTCATCGGTACACTTAAGTTGTGACCGGATGCACTGCTCGAAGTGACCGGACGCACCAACACTAGCGTCCGGTCGTTTCCAGTAAGGTTCCAGTCATGATCAGATGCGTCCGGTTGATCATGACCAGACATAGGTTAGATTGACCGAACGCAAGTCCCTATCGTCCGATCGCCTCTAGTAAGCTTCCAGAGGTGGAAATTCATGACCGGACTCGCCTAGCGTCCGGTCACTCATGTCTTCTCTGTGCGTTGCCACGTTAGCAAGACCGGACACACCCAGCCAACGTCTAGCCATGAAGTGACCCAGCATTCGGTCGAAGACCGATGCCAGTGTCTTCACTGCTTCCACTGACCGGACGCTTCGGTCCAGTTGAGACCAGCGTCCGGTGCACTCTGTGAAACCCTGTCTTTTCTATACAGGGCGCCAGTGGCACCATTGGACTGTCCGCACTCTACGGGAGGACACTCCACCAGTGAAGTTTCTTACGCTTGCTCCCAAGTGCTAAACACAACGTGTATCACCTTTGTGCATGTGTGTTAGTATATTTTCACAAAACATTTTCAAGGGTGTTAGCACTCCACTAGATCCTAAATGCATATGCAATGAGTTAGAGCATCTAGTGACACTTTGATAACCGTATTTCGATACGAGTTTCACCCCTCTTAATATTACGGCTATCGAACCTAAATGTGATCACACTCGCTAAGTGTCCTGATCACCGAATCAAAATGGCTCCTACCACTTATACCTTTGCCTTGAGTCTTTTGTTTTTCTCTTTCTTCTTTTCAAGTCCAAGCACTTGATCATCAGCATAGCATCACCATCAGCATGTCATGATCTTCATTTGCATCACCACTTGGAATGTGCTACCTATCTCATGATCACTTTGATAAACTAGGTTAGCACTTAGGGTTTCATCAATTCTCCAAAACAAAACTAGAGCTTTCAATCTCCCCCTTTTTGGTAATTGATGATAACCCTTACACAAAGATATGAATTGAATTTAAATTGAATCCATGTTGCTTGCCCAAGCATATCTACCATGTGTAAAAGGATATGGACAAGTTTCATGAACCCCGTATGGTAGCAATTGTTCCCCCTACATATGTGCTAAGAGTTTGAATTGTAGCTTGCACATATGCTTATATAGAAAATATAGGAGACAATGTCTACCAAATGATGCTAAGGTATAAAAGATGGACCTTTGAAGCGTGATACCAATTGGAGTGCACCAATATACCATCCTTAACACCATTAGTAACTAGACATACATAAGAACTAGAATACCCCATGAGATCAACATTAGAAGCAAGGGTCTAGTTTTCATAATGTGAGCATGAGTCTAGTTACTTAACCTATGCATGCTACTTTTTCATTTCATCATTCAAACCTACAACTAGCATACACCACACAAGCATGGATATTGAAATTTAAAACTTATGTCATGCAAGCAAACATATGAAATGCACATTCAAATGCATCATACAAGTTCATGAGCTTGCTCCCCCTACTTGTGTGCTCAAACTTTTAATTGATCCCCTTCTTTTGCCAATATCTATTCCCCTATGTCAAATTCTCTCCCTTGTTGTCTTATCACTATCTTAGTACACTATTTCTCCCCTTAACACTTATATCTTTGTTTTTCTCCCCCTTTGTCATCAATGACCACAAAGGTTTAAAATGTGGATAGGTTGAGATTATCAGTGTCAATCAATGGAGTGAGGATCATTTTCCCCTATTTGGTCCAATCTAGATCATTTGCCAAAGATATTTAACTCGGATTGATCCAAGGACAAGCTTCTTCACTCCTCCAAATAAGGGTTATCTTGCACCATGTTGAGTTAAACACTTAGAGCTCATTTTCTTGATCAAACACTAGGTTTACAAGCCCAAAAACATGTCATATGCTACCACTAGATCAAGTCAAGCATAGAAGCAATAGTGGTACCATACAATCATCAAATTCATTTGATTTTCATGAATGAACCTAGTAAATGTGAAAGATGTCTAGATACACTAAACATGTCCTTAGCAATGATGTATGCCATGCCAATCAACTTTTACCTTGGATTGCTCGAAAGAGAGGCATGTCATATGAGTGGGGGTGCATCAACACATATTTGAGAAATCCAATATGTTCAACTCATTCCTTAGCATGCAAAACCTTTTCTCATCCAATGGCTTGGTGAATATATCGGCAAGTTGATCTTTGGTGCCTACACTCTCAATGCAAATGTCCCATTTTTGTTGGTGATCTCTTATGAAATGGTGGTGGACATCAATGTGTTTTGTTCTTACATGTTGAACCGGATTGTTGGTTAACTTGATTGCACACTCATTGTCACATAGCAATGGCACTTTCTTTAACTTGATTCCAAAGTGAAAGGATCAAGATGCCCAAGAGGGGGGGGGGGTGAATTGGGCTAATTCTAAATTTTCTTGCAATAATCAAATCCTACGGTTAGCCCAATTAACCCCTTGTGCCTAGAAAAGTGTTTCTATTAATCTAACGCACAACGGACTTGCAACCTATGTTCCAAACTTACTCTAGCATGGCAATTCTATGAATGTAAAGACAAGTATTGAATTGCTCAAAGTAAATGCTTAAAGTAAATGCTCAAAGTAAATAGAGAGAGAGAGGAACACGGCGATGTTTTGCCGAGGTATCGGAGAGTCGCCACTCCCCACTAGTCCTCGTTGGAGCACCCGCGCAAGGGTGTAGCTCCCCCTTGATCCACGCAAGGACCAAGTGCTCTCTACGGGTTGATTCTTTGACACTCCGTCGCGGCGAATCACCCAAAGCCGCTCACAACTTGAGTTGGGTCACCCACAAGCTCCGCCGGGTGATCACCAAGCTCCCAATCACCACCAAGCCGTCTAGGTGATGGCGATCACCAAGAGTAACAAGCACAAACTCTCACTTGACCACTCGAAGCCTAATGAGAAGATGGATGCACATTTTGCTACTCTTGATTCACTAATGAGGTTTCACTCTTGGATTCTCAAATCACAAACACCTCACTAGGACCTTGCTCTTCTTGGCACTCACAAACATGTTTCTTAGTTGTTGGAATGAGCAAAAGTAACTCCACACACGAGTGGAGGTTCTATTTATAAGGCAGCCTGAAAAACGAACCGTTATGAGCTTCTGCGGGGTGACCGGACGCTCCGATCATGTTGACCGGACGCATCGGTCAGTTCAACCCGCATTCTAGTGAAAATGTGTTGACTAGACGCTGGCAGGGTCCGGTCACCACTGATCGGACGCGTCTGATCGCATTAAACCCTTACTGGAACCTTACTGTACTCGACCAGACGTTGAACCCCGAGGGTTCGGTCAGTACTGATCGGACGCGTCCGGTCGTAGATTCCCTTCTCTGGAACCTTACTGGAGTCGACCGAACACTGCCTCTCAGCGTCCGGTCACTTGACCACTCCAGCGTCCGGTCGCACCGAACGCAGTCTCTTGATCAAATGAACTAACCGGACCCTGCGGCCAGCGTCCGGTCAGCATTTAACCCTCCATTCACTTCCAACTCTCGAACATATGTGAATGAAGTTAGCTCCATAGGATCATAGGGCTGTTGTGGAGCTACCTAGTGCTAGTTTTAACAAGTGTGCACCACACCTAACTCACTAGACTCACCTAGGTCAAGCTACCCGTCCATACCCCCCTTAATAGTACGGCCAAAGGAAAAACAAAGTCCTAAACTACTCTAAGTGTCACTCCAACTCCAATCGACACTTAGAACTAGTCATCCTTAACCTTGTCATCCATCCTTTGAAAACCGAAACGATTTCCATCATAGGGGCATGACATCCATGATCGCCCAATCGATCTCCATTACCATGACCTAACTTATTTGCCTCTGCAAAACACACATTAGTCATAGTAATCTTATATTGTCATTAATCACCGAAATCCAATCTAGGGGCCTAGATGCTTTCAATCTCCCCCTTTTTGGTGATTGATGACAATACCACCTCGAGTATGTAAAAGAGTGAGGTTTTTAACGGGCTTGGTTCATATAAGCTTTTGTCAATAAAAACAAAAGTGTTAGTCAAGCTTATATGACCCAAGCCAATACAATGTACTCAAAGGATATGAATTACGCATGAGTATGAGTAACAAAGCTCATTTGCATCGGAGTATAAACGCGGAAGCAAAGGCAAATGAGCATAACACAAGTGATATGACATATAAATAATGTAAAGTAGTATCACTATCACATAGATATAATAATATGCATGAAAGTAACACACAAATGCATAATAGTAATAGTGTATCACACATAGAAACTCCAAATGTATATAATAAGCTAATAAAATATAACTAGCTCCCCCTAAATGACGCTCCCCCTGAGTCTACATACTCGAACCCTCTCCCTAAGGGTCAGCCGGTGGGGCTACAGTGAACGAGCCGGGCGCTGAGGTACGAGGGGCAAGCTGGAACTGGGCGCCATCATCATCTGACCCTGAGCTCTGTACAGACTGACCCTCTATGGCTGGAAGTGTCTCTGAAGCGGTCTAGGTCTGAGCTGGGGCAGGTGCTGCCTGTGACGCTGCTGGTACATCTGTAGGATCTGATGATGCGACTGAGCTGGGAAGCCTCTGTGTCGTCATGGCGACGGGAGCTATAATAGAAGGACCGGCGGCATGCATATGTGGCGGTGTGGGCATGCTGATCAACTCGCTGAAGGATGCTCCAAGACTCCTAGAGACTGACGTGTCAGGCACAAAGAGCGAAGCTAACAGGTCCAATGTGAAGCCCATCTGAAGTGGAGTGAACTATGGGGCTACCACTAGTGAGGCTAACCACTGGCACACCTATACTGGAGGTGAAGCAAACTGAGCTGGAGGCTGTCCCTGACTCTGAAGCCCACTGGGCTGTACTGCTGGAGTCGTCGTAGTGGTGGTAGGCTGAGCAAGCTAGGGCGAAAACTATGGCTGTGGGGCCCCAAGAGCTGTCACTACATGCTGCATGAATCCCATGAGCTGCTGCTAGCGCTAGAACTCATCCTGACGAGCCTGAAACTATGCAAAGTTGGCAGCTATCTCCTGAGCCTGTTGTGCCTGATCCTGCTGCATCCACTCAAGAATAGCAATCAAAGCGGGGTCCGTCTGTGGTGTAGGTGGAGCTGAGCAAGAACTGCCTGCCTCTGCATCGGGTCTGCGTGGAGGCATCTGAGGAATCGATAGATAATCATCATCTGAGTTGTCACTAGACTCTGTCGCCTCCTGCTGTGCCTCAAGCTGCTCCTCCTCAGTAGCAGCTATGCCTCTGATGATCTCGTCTTGCTGAGCTGCTGACTCTGGAACATCTGGATGACGGCTGGGCTGAGTGGGGGCCTATGGTGTGCTGTGCCTTATCCTCTATTCCATGTTATAAGCTAGAAACTCTATGGTGGCACCCTTGTACTCTGCAACCATCTCAAGGGTCCGAACCTGCACGGCCTTAAGCATCAGGAAGGTGATCCAATGTGCATATGGGAGCTGCCTGTGACCCTTGAAGCCCTCAGCTATAGTATCCTCCATCTCTGATAGAAGGAGGTCCCAAATGTCGAACACGATCTGCTGCATTAGGGCATTAAGAAGCCAGAGCTGTAGGCGAGTCAGACCCTCTCTGTATCCCAACCTGGGAAGTAGTGTCCTCCTGATGATAGCCTCAAGCACTCGAGCCATAGGAGTAAGGTCACTGGGGTTCCTCCTCGACCCGTCACCAAAGGGCTCCTTGAAGCAATGTCTCACAAGATCAGTAGGGGGCACTAAACCTCCATGAGGACGCCTGGGAGGCTCCTACTATCCATAGCATACCTCATGTAACTTGACAGGCTGCTCCTGTAGCCTCAGTATCTCCCTGGCCCTAAAACTCATCATCCTGTAGTCTCTGCCGTTGAATGCAAAGTGTATGAAGTTGTGCTGTGGGTCAACGTAGAGCAAAGCATAAAACTGCCGAACCCAAGATGGTACATACAGTCCAGTCTGGCCAATCAGATCTGTCAGCCCTGGCAAATAAGACAAGTAGGGGCGAATATGCTCTCCGGCTGCTGCCATAATAGACTCTATACTGCATACCCGCTGAGATCTGAACACTGCCCCACTGTTGAGATAAGCGTTGTAGAAATCCTCCTGCAGTGGCGTGTAGAAACCCTCAGCTGCTCTCTCATCCCTCCTCGGAGGAAACCACACCTCAAACTCAACAAACCTCAGCTGCCGAACCTGTCTGGCCATGGCGGCCCTCAAGTCAAGGTGTACCACTGGAGGCGGACCCTGTGGTCTAGGTGGAGGGCGTGAACCCCTACGCTATGTAGCTGGCCTCGGTGGAACAGTAGCACTGGTGCGACCAGAGCGGCGTAGCTGGGGTGCCTGCTCGGTCTCCTCGGACTGCTGGCCCTCCTGAGTCTCCTAAGCTGGCTGAGGTTCTACTGTGGCTCCTGCTGGGGCTCCCCTTGAGGTCGAGGCTCCTCAATGGCCAGACGGCGTCCTACCATCATGACAGTCCCAGGTGGACCACCATGACGACGCTCAGCCTCCTCAACAGCTACCTGTGGGGGTATTAACCCCTATACCCTTATGGCTAGGCTTGGGTCGGCCCAGATCAGAGGGTCCGGTCCACCAAAAGACGACACGTGGCCCGGCCAACCTGTTCGGAGTCCTGCGCAAGGAGTCAAGACGGATTTGGTGATCAAGCAAGATCCTGGTCGGTTAGAGTAGGAATCCTTATCTGGCCACCTATGGCAATTGTAACTGGCTAGGATTAGTTTCCAGATCTGTAACCCTACCCCCCGGACTATATAAGGCGGGCAGGGGACCCCTCTAAAAAACATCTCTCATTGTCATACAGCAATACAATCAGACGCAAGACATAGGTATTACGCCTTCTTGGCGGCCGAACCTGGATAAAACCTCGTGTCTGTCTTGCATCACCGTCTTGTTTGTGGCTTGCGCATCTATCTGCCGACAATCTACTACCTTGGGCATACCCCTAGGTAGACTGCTGACCATATTTCATCGACACTATCCTCTGTGCTGGTGTAAGCTACGGATCTACAATCACAACCCCACTGCGTGCACCTCCTCTCTCGACACGCTCTGCGGCCTCTGCAACTGCTGCTGCTCTCGCTGTCTCTGCGTCGGGGTACTTGCGCTTCTTAGAAGTAACCTGCTTCATTGCCTTGCCTTTCGGTCCTGCAGGCTGGCGAGGCAGGGGCCTCCGATCGTCATCTCTTGGACCGCCACCAACATTCTTCGTGCGAGCCATCTGATCTGACAAGAGGATGAACTGCCGCTGACAAAGATCAACTATCAAACTAACACTCCCGAGGCTTGGCCTCGATCCATACTCGCGAGCTTGGCTCCGAGTTAACTGACAACTGCCATAAGAACCTCAGCGGCACCGACTCGCTGACGATCAGCGATCCGGGAAAAGAAGAGACGTCATGCGGGGAAACACTGAACCGGCTAGGGTTATGGTTCTCGAAGCTCGGCGTGGAGGTAGGGCTGGGGCACGACCGATCGGCGTAGTGGAGCTGCTCACTGGCTGGAGACGCCGGACACACTAGCTCGGCTCCGGCAGCACTGGATCGTGAGAGGCGTGTGGGAGCAGAGGACGGCGATGTCGTGACGCGTGGTGGCTTGAGCACGCGAGGAGGCTCGGTGGCGTGCGCGGCTAGCAAGGGCGCGAAGCAGGGGCGGACGGTGGTGGCGCACGGCTGCAGTGGGTGGCGGTGCGTGGAGCTGGACGGCGCCGTTGGATCGGGAGGCGCGCGGCAAGCTGAGAACAGCGTCGGCGGCTAGGGCACGGGTTAGGCCAGTGGCGGAATAGGCCAGCAAGGTACGGTCGATAGAATAAATAGGTTCCCCAACGCGACAAGAAAGGAAACAGAAAAGGAGTCCTGAAGCCACACGAGATCCACTGACTGGACGCTACCACCCAACGTCCGGTCGATTCCAGAGAGGTCCAATTCCTCTGGAATCGCGACCGGACGCGTCCGGTGGTCCATGACCGGACGCAAGCAGGGTCCGGTCAGTACAGCCTGTTTTTTTTCTTCAAACGACCGGACGCTGGATTCCTTCCTGACCGGACGCACAAATGCAGCGTCCGGTCACTCCTTCAGCAGCAGTTCACCTCCTGTGAACTGACCGGATGCTGGACAGCAGCGTCTGGTGCAGCGTCCGGTGGTCCTTTTCCAGCAAATCTTTAAAGTTCCTTCGTGTTGCCTGTTCCCAATCAAGTCCCAACTTGAATAAGATCCAAATAAACACCAATTGGGACTGATGTGAGTGACCTCTCTCAAGCCCTCATATTTTTCAAAATATTTTGCCTTAGGCTATAGTTCTTTTTAAGAAAATAGGCAATAAGAGGGCAAATGGAACAAAACGACAAAACAACATGCATGCATATGGAATACTTTGTAAGTAAATCTAGTTGCTTATCAAGTTTGATCCAAGGTTAAGCTTCTTCACATGCTTTTCGGCGGTTATCTTAACCATGTTAGACAAGCCCTATATGCATTACCAAAAATCAAACATGTTGTATATTACAATGAATGCAAGGGACAACACAAGCTCAATTTTTAGTGAAGTTGCTAAAGTCAAGCACATTAAGCTCATTCCGCAATCTACAAAATGTAGCCTCATCTAGCGGTTTAGTGAAGATATCCGCTAATTGATCTTCGGTTCTTACACCTTCTAGTGATATATCATTTTTAGCAACATGATCTCTTAGAAAGTGATGTCGGATATCTATGTGCTTGGTGCGAGAGTGTTGAACCGGGTTGTTTGCAAGTTTTACCGCACTTTTATTGTCGCACAAAAGAGGTACTTTTTCTAGAACTACACTATAGTCTAGCAAAGTTTGTTTCATGTATAATATTTGTGCACAACAAACACCCACGGCAATGTATTCCGCTTCGGCGGTGGACAAAGCCACACTATTTTGTTTCTTGGAGGACCAAGACACAAGTGATCTACCAAGCAAATGGCACCCTCCAGATGTGCTTTTTCTATCAACTTTGCATCCGGCATAATCCAAATCGGAATAGCCAACCAATTCAAATATAGCTCCTTTGAGATACCAAAGGCCAATGCTTGGTGTGTGCTTGAGATACCTAAGGATTCTTTTTATGGCAATTAAATGTGTTTCCTTAGGATTAGCTTGAAATCTAGCACACATACACACACTAAACATGATGTCGGGCCTAGATGCGGTTAAATATAACAAGCTACCAATCATAGAATGGTAGAGAGTTTGATCAACCGGGTTACCTCCCTCATCTAGGTCGAGATGTCCATTGGTAGGCATTGGTGTCTTGATTGGCTTATATTCATCCATCTTGAATCTCTTGAGAAGATCTTTTGTGTATTTCTCTTGAGAGATGAAGATGCCGATGCAACCGCCGTGATGACGAACCACCAAGGCGGGGAGACTTGATCAACGTTGTCAGTAATGACGAACCACCAACAGTCGGCAAAACAGAACAAGAAAGGATTGCATGCGAAGCACGCAATATTGATCGGTTTAATCACCGACAAATCGAAGCCAAAGCAGAAGAGGAGGCACGACGCATAAGGGTCTAGCCACACGACCTCAACAATGCCTTCGACAGGGTGGGGGACAAATAGGTCTTCAGGACTCCAAGTGCTAACATAGCCGTCGCTATGGCGACAATGCAGCGGCTACCCAATACCCCGAAAACCCAGGCAGTTCGTGACGATACACAAGCTTACCTGACGGCTGCTATGGCCCAGACCACAGAGATCGTAAATCAAGCCCGGGCTCCATCCGAATCAGTCGAATCAAGCCACAGCCACTAGTACTCAAGTCGCTCATAGCCACCCAACCCACGTGGCTCGCGCAACAATGACCCATTAGACATCCGTCGATGCAACCGCCATGACAACCATGATAATCACCATGGTCGCAGGGTTAACTAGGGTGGCAACTGAGATCGCCGTGATGGCAATAACGATCTCCGCCATTACCTCGGAGAACGCGATCTGTGTGATCGCATCAACCAAAGAGCCAACAACCGTGCATCCCACGAAAGCTATCGCCGCATGGAATATGATACTGCCCACGGCCCTCTGGGTCTGAAGCAGTTTACTCCACATCTTTGCCAAGTCATATGGCCCAAGAACTTCAAGCTCAAAAAACTCCAGAAGTATGACGGCAAGGAGAACCCCGAATTATGGGTCATGCTCTACGAAACCGCGTGCAGATCAGCCATGGCTGACGAGCACGTCATGTCTAACTACTTCCCAGTCACTGTTGGTCATGCATGTCACTAATGGCTGGTCAGCTGTCGGCAAACTACTTCGATTCTTGGCAAGAGCTCAAGCAAGCTTTCATCGACAACTTCATTGCCACTTGCGAGCAACTCGGCAACAAATATGATCTGCAGCGGATTCGAGACCGGAGAGATGAGCCATTACGCGAGTACGTCCGACGTTTCTCGGAGATGCGCATCAAGGTCCCATCAATCTCTGACAACGAGGCAATCGAGGCTTTCATCACTGGCCTCCGCTTCCATGACGCTCTAAGGGACAAGCTCCTCCGCAAGAGGCCTGAATCAGTCATAGCGCTCCTGGCCATCGCTAAGAAATATGCGGATGCCGACGACACTAAAAAGATAATTATCGAAGAAGCAGCAAGGGTTCCGCGCTCCGACCACCCCCCACACCGCGACGACTACCACGGCAACCGTAGTCGGAACAACAATTTTGACCACCGCAACTAGCGCAATGACTCCCGCGACCACCGCGACCAACGTAATCAGCGGCATAACCGCCGTGACAATTACAGGGGCAAGCGTGCTCGGGAAGATGACGGTGAGGTCAACACCGTCAAAAAAGGGGGCGAACATCATAACTATGAAGAAGACTATGCCAAAGCTTTGAAAGGGCCCTGCCAGCTCCATCCCAAGTCAAACCACACCATAGAGAACTGCCGCGTTCTCAAGTCTATCTACACGCATCAACAGGCTCCGGATACGTCCGATAAGCCTAACGATGTAGGGGAACAGCGCAATGAGGACAACGACGATGAAGACGCAGACCCCCATCACAAGTATGTCAAGCCAACCGATCGCATGCACACCATCATTGGAGGCAAAGTGTCCATCGAGACCAAACGAGAATGCAAGCTCCTCGCCCGCGCTTGCTTGAACGTGGCCAATACCGACAACCTCATCGCCGATCCACGGCTCCCTCCTTGATCTCACCGTGAGATCTCCTTCAGCAGAAAAGACCAATGGGCCACAATACCTGAACCAGGATGTTTTCCCCTAGTCCTCGATCCTTGTATCAACAAAGTTCAATTCGATAGAGTGCTGATTGATGGCGGTAGCTCCATAGATATACTGTTCAAGAATAGTCTGCCGGCCCTGAAGATAACCTAGGCGGATCTCAAGCCATACGAGGCACAGTTCTGGGGTGTTCCCCCGGATAGAGCTCCACACCTCTCGGGCAGATCACGTTACCTGTGCAGTTTGGGACCCTAGACCACTTTCGCACCGACTACGTCAACTTCGTGGTCGCTGACTTCGACGGCACCTACCATGCTATCCTAGGTCGACCATCGCTCACCAAGTTCATGGCCATACCTCATTACAGGTATCTGGTGCTGAAGATGCCTACCGAGAAAGGAGTTCTAACTCTCAGGGGCAACGTATACGCAGCTTATACCTGCGAGGATGACAGCTTCAAAGTAGCAAAGGCTCACGACCTCTCTATTCGCATGGCTGAGACCATGCTCGACGCCAAGAAGACCTCGGCCGACCACCTGGAGATCCCAGAGCTCAAGGCTCCACGCAAGAACACCAAGTCCAAGGAACACAAGGTGATCCAGCTGGTCAACGGCGATCCCAGCAAAATGGCCCTTATCAGGGCCAACCTGGATCCCAAATAGGAGGACACGCTCGTTAGGTTCTTGAGGAGCAACGTGGATGTGTTCGCATGGAAACCTGCTGACATGCCCGGTGTACCTCGGAACCTGATCGAGCACTCCTTGAATGTCAATGGCAAGGCCAAACCTATCAAGCAGAAGCTACGACGATTCGCTCGCGACAAGAAGGAGGTGATTAGGGTAGAAGTTACACGGCTTTTGGAAGCCGGATTTATCAAAGAAGTGTATCATCCGGAGTGGTTAGCCAACTTGTACGCAAAAAGAATAATGAATGGAGAATGTGCGTTGATTACACTGATCTCAACAAACACTGCCCTAAGGACCCCTTCGGCTTACCTCGCATAGATGAGGTCATAGATTCAACCACCGGTTGCGAGCTGCTTTCCTTTCTCGATTGCTACTCTAGTTATCACCAGATCGCTCTTAAAAAGGACGACCAGATCAAGACATCTTTTATCACGCCTTTCGGCGCCTACTGCTACACAACCATGTCATTTGGGCTCAAGAACATCGGGGCTACCTACCAACACGCTATACAGGCCTGCCTCAAAGACGAGATAAAAGACGACCTCATCGAGGCTTATGTTGATGATGTAGTTGTCAAAACCAAGGAAGCACATACCCTTGTTGACAACCTGGAATGCACCTTTGCAGCCCTTAACACATTCCAATGGAAATTAAACCCAAAGAAGTGTATCTTTGGTGTTCCTTCTGGCATACTACTTGGCAACGTCGTCAGTCACGACGGCATACGCCCTAACCCGAAGAAAGTCAAAGCTGTCTTGGATATGAAGCCGCCCAAAAAGGTGAAGGATGCTCAAAAGCTTACCAGATGCATGGCCGCTCTCAGCCATTTTATATCAAGATTAGGCGAAAAGGGATTACCGTTCTATAAACTGCTCAAGGCATCCGAGAAGTTTGAGTGGTCGGAGGAAGCAGACGCTGCCTTCACACAACTGAAACAATACCTTATGTCACCTCCAGTCCTCACTGCTCCCAGAGAAGACGAAACACTCCTGCTTTACATTGCGGCGACTAATCGAGTGGTCTCCACTACCATGGTGGTCGAGCACGACGAGCCCAGCCACATCTACAAGGTACAGTGACCAATCTATTTCATCAGTGAGGTGCTCAATGAATCCAAGACTAGGTACCCATAGATCCAGAAATTGATCTACGCCATACTGATAACATCCTGAAAGTTGAAACATTACTTCGACGGATATCGTGTGGTGGTCATGACTGAGTACCCTCTATGAGACATCATTAGCAACAAGGATGCGAACGGGCGCATCGTCAAGTGGGTAATGGAGCAATGCCCCTTCTCCTTGGAATTCGCAAGCCGTACTACAATCAAGTCTCAGGCACTCGTCGATTTCATCGTCGAGTGGATAGACTTAAGCACGCCTACCTCTCAGGGGCCCGACGAGTATTGGAAGATGTACTTCAACGGTTCTCTCAACATTGATGGCGCAAGAGCAGGAGTCCTTTTCGTGTCACCATCCAAGGAGTAGCTCCGGTACGTCCTCAGGATTTATTTCCCAGCGTCTAATAATGCCGCCGAATACGAAGCATGCCTACATGGTTTGCGCATTGCGGTCGAGCTCGGTGTTAAATGTCTCTATGTCTATGGAGACTCGGCTCTAGTCATCAACCAACTCAACAAGGACTGGGACACGACCAGTGAAAGGATGGATGCATACTGCAAATCGATCAGAAAGCTGGAAGGCAGGTTTTATGGCATCGAGTACACACACGTGGTCTGGGACAAAAATCAAGCAGCTGATGCGCTATCAAAGTTAGGATCATCCCGAGCCAAAGTCCCACATGGCGTTTTCGTCCAAGACCTGCTCACGCCTTCCATCGAGGAGGAAGATCACACGGTCGATAAGCCTCTGGACAAGCAATTGGTGGCTACGGTTCCGACGTCGAGCACCACTGAGCCACCTCCGACCACGCATGAGCTCGACTAGAGAGAACCTTTCATCAGGTACCTGACAGATGGTAGCGGTTACACTGATCGGACAGAAAACGAGCGCCTGATGCGTCGCAGTAGGCAGTATCTGCTCGTCGATGGCAAGTTATGGCGCAAGAACGCAAAGGAAGAAATCTTGATGAAGTGTATAACCCAGGAGGATGGCGAACATCTCCTAGACCAAATCCACTCTGGCTCCTGCAGCAACCACGCAGCCTCGCGAACGCTGGTCGGTAAGGCTTTTCGAGCAGGGTTCTATTGGCCGTCAGCGGTAGCTGATGCAGAGAAGCTAGTCCGGCACTGTGAGGGTTGTCAGTTCTTCGCCAAGAGAATCCACGTACCAGCACATGAGATCTAGACAACACCAGCCTCTTGGCCCTTCGCATGCTTGGGACTGGATATGATTGGGCCCTTCAAACCGGCTCCTGGGAAATTTACATGTGTCTTTGTACTGATCGACAATTTTTCTAAGTGGATAGAGTACTTGCCTCTGGTACAGGCATCCTCAGAAAAGGCTATTACGTTCCTCGACCAGGTCATCCACCACTTTGGCATACCCAACAGCATCATCACTGATCTGGGTACTCAGTTCACCGGGAACGCTTTTTGGGACTTCTACGATGAAAGGAGCATAGTAGTAAAATACGTCTCGGTGGTGCACCCTAGAGCTAATGGACAGGTCGAGCGGGCAAATGGTATGATTTTGGATGCATTAAAGAAGAGGATGTACAGAGAAAATGACAAAGCTCTCGGAAGATGGCTCAAAGAGTTACCAGCCGTGGTCTGGGGCCTCAGAACTCAGCCCAGTCATAACATCGGCGTCTCACCATACTTTATGGTTTACGGCGCTGAGGCAGTCCTCCCAGCAGATATAGCTTTCAGATCAGCACAGGTAGAGAACTTCGACGAAGGCAAGGTCAATGAAGTACAGGAGCTAGAAGTGAATAGTGCAGAAGAGAAGCGGCTCGATTCTTGCGTACATACAGCCAAATACCTTGCTGTTTTGGATAGGTACTACAACAAGAACGTTAAAGCGCGGTTCTTCATGGTCGGGGACCTGGTCCTGAAGTGGAAGACAAATCAGGCTAGTGTCCATAAACTCGCAACTCCATGGGAGGGGCCCTTCATGATCAAGGAAGTCACATGACCAACGTATTACAGGTTAGCTCACCTAGACGGTACGGACGTACCAAATTCATGGCACATCGACAAGCTTAGGCGTTTCTATGCTTAACTACTGAGATATGTACTCCTCTTGTACTTTCGGTTTAATTCAATGAAGCTATTATGATTTCCCCGACCACTATGATTGTGTCACTTCGAATTTTACGGTTATTCTAACTTAGCCAGTCAAAGCCGACCACCATTCCTTCACGGGTTTTCGGAGCAGGCCCTGTCTTCGGCTCCTCTCAACGCGTGCATGGGATCCGCTCTCTACGCTATGGGTGATCGGCAGGTCTCCCCTGGTTTGACTTGTTCGCGTCTATGTGTGCACAGGTCACGCACCTCACACTCCGACCACATGCCAAATCAGGACCGTACAAACTTTTCAGGATGACGTGTCGAGTAAACTGGTACAACTAAACAGAACGCTAACATGTTCTCACTTAGTTACGCCAGCACGAGTTCCAAGCTTAAATACGTTTTATACAAAACAAATAAGCTTATAATGATATACAGTTACATTATTACAAGCTTGCCTGAAGAGGTACAAGTTTACAATAACACAACTACATCCTTCTTCTACAGCTCTAGCCTATCCTGTTGACTGGTCGGGGCACGCGGCACCTGCTGCTCGCTACTTCTGACATCCCGCTCGAGTCTCGGGGACTCTGGTACTGGTCGAGCTAAAGGGGATGGCCTCGTCGATGCCTGGCTGGTCGAGACCGCAGGCTTCGCCGGTTGGCTCACAACTGATGGCGTTTCCAGCTGGCTTATTGATGGCGTACCCTGTATAGGTGCTGTCCCACCTCCACACAGGTTAATATCGCCAATTATCTTTGAAGACAGGTCCAGCTGGGTCATCCGAAGCTCCTCAGCCTTGTCTGGATTTACCTCCTTCGGGTACCTAGTCTCCAGGCACTTGAGATCGATCAGGGGGTAGTGGGCACGCACCATGCTTAGCACATGTGCGCCTATGTACTCACCCGCCTCCTTCACGAACTCTTGGAACCATTCCCATGCCTTTCGGCATCTCTCGACCAGTCCGAGCTGCGGCGTCCTCGATGCTTCCTCTGTAAGCGCTGGGTCGATAAGGTTGAGGACGGGCAAAATGCTAGTTGCCACTTCCTGGCAACGGTTTTTCCATGTGTCCCGATCCTCAGTGATCTCTAGGCATCCCGCCTTCCAGCCATCATGATCTTTCATCATGTTTTCAAGATGCTTCTTGGCATTGACTTTCAAAACTACAAATCGCACAAGATATTAAAATGTCACGCCACGACAAGATAACGCGGGCAATAGAATGAGCAAGGTGGTCTGGAACACTTACTTTTTAGTTCCTCCTTCATTTTGGTTGTGCGGTCCCGGAGTTGCGACTGGTCGTGCGCCAGTTTCTTGTTGTCCTCCTTCAGGCGACCACACGGCTATTCTCCTCTTGGAGACGGATTACTTCGGTTTCTAAGCCTGCACTACAGCTGTTACTACCAACAGTGCAATGACACGTGTCACACACTTGCTGTGATAAAGTGACAACTTACTTGTTTTTTCCTGGTCTTTGTTACTAAGCTGGACGACCAGGTTCTGTTTCTGTGCCTCTTGCTCCGTCCTCTCTTGGTCGGCGGCCTCAAGTTGTTGGCGCAAGCGTTCCACCTCGGCCGCCAGTTCTCTATTGCTTGCTGTGATCCCCTCAATCTGGTCGAAGCACTTCTTTTGGTACCTCACGGTCTTCATCAAGTCCTGAAGGTAAAGAAGCTAAGTCAGATAGTTTGACTGGATAGCAGGATCAAGTGGTCGAGCCAAACATACCTGGACTTCCGTCACCAGACGTTTTGCCGCTCGTTCAACTTTCATGGTCTCTTCGACCTCTGGGATTTCCTCATGCATAACCCATTGGTCGTTCCGCCAGCGCGACACATATACATGTTGTCGCTTGTCCTGGGGACAGCCCAGGACCTCTTCTACTTCGTCCTCTTCGGCCTCTTGTTCAGGTAGCGGCGCTGGTCTGAAGTTTGTAGTCTCTGCGATCACTATGGCTTTCCCACGGGCCGTAGCATCAGCAAACATGCTCTGTGCCACCTCCAGCTGCTGCTCTTCGGTTTGGTCTGATACCCTTGGCGCCGAAGTATTCCCCTCAGCAGGGTTAGTGCTCGGAGCACTTGTACTTGGCTCGCCTCTCCCCTCGACCAACTGCTCAGGGACTGTCGTCTGGCCACTCGTCTGCTGAGGCTCCGGCGGACTCTCTGCTATAGGTTCCTCCATAGATGGCTGCTGGGCAGTTTTCTCCACCATTGCTGGTGGTGCCGTGCCGCACCCGGCTAGTTGATCGGGATTTTCAGTGGATGCCGACCTAGTTTATCAGAGAAAAGTTCAGAAGACAATAGTATTCAATACAAACTTTAAGCTTACATCAAGGTTACAAATACTTATAGCTTGGCAGCACAGAATGATGTGGCAAAGGCGCGTCTCTTCGTCCATGCTTGCTCCACGTGCTCTGCGGGTGCCATCGGGTCTCTTTCCACGACCAGTACCGGCGCTGAGGCTTGATGATCGAACCTTTTGCCACTTGTCCTCTGCATTGCAGTGGTCGGTGATGCGAGTCCCACTGGCACGGAGGAGCCACCCTACTTCGTCGACTGCTGTTGTCTCCTCCTCTTTTGAGGGACGAGTCGGAAGATGTCTGCATCCTCTGTTTCATCATCTAACAGTGTAAAGATGGCCTGACGACGCTTGCTGGCCACCGGCTGCTTACCAGCAGCTCTGGCCGTTGCCTCCTCCCCAACCCCGAGTACGGCCCAGTCGACGTCTTCGATCCTGGCGCTGGTCTGGGCGGTTGGGCTGGCAACTTGCGGCCAATCCACACCAGGGGGTGGAGACACGAACACTGCTGCTCTGTCATGACCATTACTCTGGGAAACATAAAGGCGACAGCACAGTAAGTTTCTGTTACAACATAATTCTATGGGTACAAGGGAGCATAATTTACCTTTGGGGGAGGTCGGGCCAGTTTGAAGGCGTGCTCGATGTCGCTCAACCTGACATAATTTGGATCAGCTAAGTTGAATAGCTCTCCAATCCTGGCCTTGACTTCTATCTTGTCAAGCGCCTCTTGCTTGGTCCTAGTTGAGTCTGCACTACCCTGGTACTCGTAGCCGGGATGTATCCTCCTCTGGCAAGGCTGGATCCTTCGGCTAATGAAGTTTCCGACCACGCTCGGACCGTCCAATTTCCTCCATGAAATCAACCCAATAAGTTCTTGGATCTGTTCCAAGTGCTCGGGCTTTTCTGACCAGCTGTTCTTCTTCTCCGAAATGAACCCCACGTTGCACAATGTGATTGTGTTCGGCTCCTCACGGATGTAGAACCACTTTTTGTACCATTCCTCCAGCGATGTGTTCCAAGGGCAGTGCAAGTATTGGGCCTTCATCCCGTCACGCAGATTGAGGTACACACCTCAGGCTATCTTCGAGCTACCACTTCCTTTCTTCCATAGACAGAAAAGGTGGCGAAAGAAGTCGAAATGGGGCTGGAAGCCACCATATGCTTCGCAAAGATGAATGAAGGTGGAGACAAGAAGAATCGAGTTGGGATGCAAATTGCAAATCCCAATTTCATAATACAAGTAGAGCCCCTGAAGGAAAGGGTGCACTGGAACCCCAAAACCCCGCTTGAAGAAATCTTCGAAAACCACAATCTCACCTGGTTGTGGATCGGGGTACCCTTCTCCTTCTAGCGCGCGCCATCCCGCGAGTTCCTTGTTGTGGAGTACTCCCATGGTGACGAGGTCTTCGATGGTCTGCTCATTGCTTCTTGACTTCCACCACTCCTTCGCCATGACTTCGGCTTTCTTCTGGCCGTCACTCTTCACCATGAATCTACCCTTGCTGGTGGAGGTGGATGCGGTGGAGGGGTGATTGGCGATGATTTCGGAGGTATTAGGGTTGGCAAGAGAAAGAAGAAGGCTGCGGTGGCGAATGGTAATGGGGATCGGTAAAAAGTAACTTACCAGTTCTATATTATAAATAACCAAGAGCTCCGCCATTTCGTCCGCCTGAGATTCTTGGGAGACGTGCACATGCGCCGCAGACGGTTGTTTTCACAACCTCGAGATCTATGCCAATAAACGCACCCTTTTGCTACCAGTGTACGGGCCTCTTCGTTGCTAGTGTGACAGGGCCCACACTGACGCACCTCCTTACAGGTGCCAAGCGACTGTTTGCTTGAAAGGACAGGAAGGCAGTATAGCATGCTATACCTGTCTATTTTTTCTGACTAGACGTGTCAGATTGGACTTGATAGAGTAAGAAGATAAATAAATACACCAAATAATAGTTCAAGCGGCATTCATTTCTTCGTTGCATGTCTCGTGCTCAGGGATGGTCCAGACCACTACCGTGCTCAGGGACTGCTCCGACCACTACCATGCTCGGGGACTGCCTAGACCACTAGCGCGCTCGAGGACTGCCCAGACCACTACCGTGCTCGGGGACTGCTCTGACCACTACCGTGCTCGAGGGCTGCTGCGATCACTACCGTGCTCGGGAATTGTCCCGACCACTGTTCGGAGACCGCTCTCCTTGGCTACATGTGATTTGTACTCACATATAGTTGAGAGACATTTATTTAGACCTTGCTACAAGGCTCATACCTCGCCTTCCAGCAAGCTCAGGGACTACATCGGTACGATGCACCTATCGGTGCATCTCGTATCGCCTGTACGACGATTGGGTTCTCAACTTAACTGGGAATTCTTTTTTAGACCCTGGCACCATGTGCCTATGTCACCTACTACCAGGCTCGAGGACTAAGTGGGCACACTTCACCTTGCGGTGAATGTGTTTATTTAATTGACCCCTATGCTTTGACTGATTGTCAGGATTACTATCGTGCTCGAGAATTGTCCCGACCACTGCTCGAAGACCGCTCTCCTCGGCTACATGTGATTTGTACTCACATATAGTTGAGAGACATTTATTTAGACCTTGCTACAAGGCTCATACCTCGCCTTCCAGCAAGCTTGGGGACTACATCGGTACGATGCACCTGCCGGTGCATCTCGTATCGCCTGTACGACGATTGGGTTCTCAACTTAACTAGGAATTCTTTTTTAGACCCTGGCACCACGTGCCTATGTCACCTACTACCAGGCTCGGGGACTAAGTGGGCACACATCACCTTGTGGTGAATGTGTTTGTTTTTCGACCCCTACGCCTCTGATGATCAAAGATGCTACGTTTCAAGACGCACTTACATTTCTTTTCAGAAATACAAGTGAGCACACTTCCCAAGATAGAAATCTTTTTCTTTTTTCTTAAGAGCACCATACATTCTTCTGACAACCTACTTCTCCAGTGACAACGGTGGTCAGAGATGTCAAGAACTCAAGCCTCAATGTTCGAAGAAGGTTAAAATGGCGTGTCGCAGCATAATACATGGTGCTCGGGGACTAGCTGTGGGGGTATTAACCCCTATACCCTTATAGCTAGGCTTGGGCCGGCCCAGATCAGAGGGTCTGGTCCACCAAAAGATGATGCGCGGGCCGGCCAACCTATTCGGAGTCCCACATAAGGAGTCAAGATGGATTTGGCGATCAAGCAAGATCCTGGTCGGTTAGAGTAGGAATCCTTATCTGGCCACCTATGGCAATTGTAACTGGCTAGGATTAGTTTCCAGATCTGTAACCCTACCCCTTGGACTATATAAGGCGGGCAGGGGACCCCTCTAAAAAACATCTCTCATTGTCATACAGCAATACAATCAGACGCAAGACATAGGTATTACGCCTTCTTGGCGGCCGAACCTGGATAAAACCTCGTGTCTGTCTTGCATCACCGTCTTGTTTGTGGCTTGCGCATCTATCTGCCGACAATCTACTACCTTGGGCATACCCCTAGGTAGACTGCCGACCATATTTCGTCGACACAACCCTCTGTGCTGGTGTAAGCTACGGATCTACAATCACAACCCCACTGCGTGCACCTCCTCTCTCGACACGCTCTGCAGCCTCTGCAACTGCTGCTGCTCTCGCTGTCTCTGCGTCGGGGTACTTGCGCTTCTTAGAAGTAACCTGCTTCATTGCCTTGCCTTTCGGTCCTGCAGGCTGGCGAGGCAGGGGCCTCCGATCGTCATCTCTTGGACCGCCACCAACATTCTTCGTGCGAGCCATCTGATCTGACAAGAGGATGAACTACCACTGACAAAGATCAACTATCAAACTGACACTCCCGAGGCTTGGCCTCGATCCATACTCGCGAGCTTGGCTCCGAGTTAACTGACAACTGCCATAAGAACCTCAGCGGCACCGACTCGCTGACGATCAGCGATCCGGGAAAAGAAGAGACGTCATGCGGGGAAACACTGAACCGGCTAGGGTTAGGGTTCTCGAAGCTCGGCGTGGAGGTAGGGCTGGGGCACGACCGATCGGCGCAGTGGAGCTGCTCACTGGCTGGAGACGCCGGACACACTGGCTCGGCTCCGGTAGCACTGGATCGTGAGAGGCGTGTGGGAGCAGAGGACGGCGATGTGGTGACGCGTGGTGGCTTGAGCACGCGAGGAGGCTCGGTGGCGTGCGCGGCTAGCAAGGGCGCAAAGCAGGGGCGGATGGTGGTGGCGCGCGGCTGCAGTGGGTGGCGGTGCGTGGAGCTGGACGGCGCCGTTGGATCGGGAGGCGCGCGGCAAGCTGAGAACAGCGTCGGCGGCTAGGGCACGGGTTAGGCCAGTGGCGGAATAGGCCAGCAAGGTATGGTCGATAGAATAAATAGGTTCCCCAACGCGACAAGAAAGGAAACAGAAAAGGAGTCCTGAAGCCGCACGAGATCCACTGACTGGACGCTACCACCCAGCGTCCGGTCGATTCCAGAGAGGTCCAATTCCTCTGGAATCGCGACCGGACGCGTCCGGTGGTCCATGACCGGACGCAAGCAGGGTCCGGTCAGTACAGCCTGTTTTTTTTCTTCAAACGACCGGACGCTGGATTCCTTCCTGACCGGACGCACAAATGCAGCGTCCGGTCACTCCTTCAGCAGCAGTTCACCTCCTGTGAACTGACCGGACACTGGACAGCAGCGTCTGGTGCAGCGTCCGGTGGTCCTTTTCCAGCAAATCTTTAAAGTTCCTTCGCGCTGCCTGTTCCCAATCAAGTCCCAACTTGAATAAGATCCAAATAAACACCAATTGGGACTGATGTGAGTGACCTCTCTCAAGCCCTCATATTTTTCAAAATATTTTGCCTTAGGCTATAGTTCTTTTTAAGAAAATAGGCAATAAGAGGGCAAATGGAACAAAACGACAAAACAACATGCATGCATATGGAATACTTTGTAAGTAAATCTAGTTGCTTATCAAGTTTGATCCAAGGTTAAGCTTCTTCACATGCTTTTCGGCGGTTATCTTAACCATGTTAGACAAGCCCTATATGCATTACCAAAAATCAAACATGTTGTATATTACAATGAATGCAAGGGACAACACAAGCTCAATTTTTAGTGAAGTTGCTAAAGTCAAGCACATTAAGCTCATTCCGCAATCTACAAAATGTAGCCTCATCTAGCGGTTTAGTGAAGATATCCGCTAATTGATCTTCGGTTCTTACACCTTCTAGTGATATATCATTTTTAGCAACATGATCTCTTAGAAAGTGATGTCGGATATCTATGTGCTTGGTGCGAGAGTGTTGAACCGGGTTGTTTGCAAGTTTTACCGCACTTTTATTGTCGCACAAAAGAGGTACTTTTTCTAGAACTACACTATAGTCTAGCAAAGTTTGTTTCATGTATAATATTTGTGCACAACAAGCACCCACGGCAATGTATTCCGCTTCGGCGGTGGACAAAGCCACACTATTTTGTTTCTTGGAGGACCAAGACACAAGTGATCTACCAAGCAAATGGCACCCTCCAGATGTGCTTTTTCTATCAACTTTGCATCCGGCATAATCCAAATTGGAATAGCCAACCAATTCAAATATAGCTCCTTTGAGATACCAAAGGCCAATGCTTGGTGTGTGCTTGAGATACCTAAGGATTCTTTTTACGGCAATTAAATGTGTTTCCTTAGGATTAGCTTGAAATCTAGCACACATACACACACTAAACATGATGTCGGGCCTAGATGCGGTTAAATATAACAAGCTATCAATCATAGAACGGTAGAGAGTTTGATCAACCGGGTTACCTCCCTCATCTAGGTCGAGATGTCCATTGGTAGGCATTGGTGTCTTGATTGGCTTATATTCATCCATCTTGAATCTCTTGAGAAGATCTTTTGTGTATTTCTCTTGAGAGATGAAGATGCCTTCTTTCATTTGCTTGACTTGAAAACCAAGGAAGAATGTAAGCTCACCAATCATGGACATCTCGAACTCCTTCGACATCAATTCACCAAATTCTTTGCATGAGTCTTCATTTGATGATCCAAAGATGATATCATCAACATATACTTGATAAATGAAGATATGCCCATCAAGCTTCTTGGTGAATAGTATGGTGTCGACCTTCCCAATGGTGAAGCCCTTCTCAATGAGAAAGTCCCGAAGGCACTCATACCAAGCTCTTGGGGCTTGCTTAAGCCCATATAGTGCCTTGGACAACCTATAAACATGATTAGGATATCTAGGGTCTTCAAACCCGGGAGGTTGATCAACATAGACTAATTCATTAATAAAACCATTTAAAAATGCACTTTTCACATCCATTTGATATAGTTTCATTTCATGATGTGATGCTTATGCAAGTAGGATACGGATGGCTTCTAATCTTGCAACCGGTGCAAAGGTCTCTCCAAAATCCAAACCTTCAACTTGAGAGAACCCCTTTGCTACTAGTCTTGCCTTGTTCCTCACAACAACACCTTGATCATCTTGCTTGTTGCGGAACACCCACTTTGTTCCAATGACTCTTGCACCTTTTGGTCGCTCTTCAAGAGTCCAAACTTCATTGCGAGTGGAGTTGTTCAACTCTTCATGCATGGCATTGATCCAATCCGGATCTTTGAGAGCTTCTTCTACCTTGGTAGGCTCATAGCAAGAGACAAAAGAGTGATAAGCAATAAATGAAGCAAGTTTTTGAGATTGAGTCATTACACCCTTTGATGGACTCCCTATGATGAGATCTTGTGGATGATCTTGTAGGAGAGGTGTATTTCTTCTATTGACCACTTGAGGAGGCGGTTGTGGAGCATCAACATCTTGTACTTGTACCACCATTTGCTCATGGGAGATATGAGTATCTTCATTTTCTTCTCTCCCATCTTTTTCACCATCTTGTGGCACACTTGATGAAGAAGGTTGATCAATGACTTGTACATCATCTTCATCATCTTTTGGCTTGATGTCTCCAACCGGAATGTTCTTCATAGCCTCCCTCAATGGTTCATCACCTACATCATCAAGATTCTCATGTGCTCCTTGGGAGCCGTTAGATTCATCAAATTCCACATCATATGTTTCTTCAACCAAGCCGGTGGCATGATTAAATACTCTATATGCTTTGGACTTTGATGAGTAACCAACAAGAAAAACAATATCACAACATCTTTGAAACTTCCCTAGGTGTTGTCGCTTCTTGTAGATGTAGCATTTACAACCAAACACTCTAAAGAAGGAGATGTCCGGCTTCTTCCCATTGAGCAACTCATAAGGAGTCTTGCCAAGGAACTTTTGAAGGAATAGGCGGTTGGATGCATAATATGCGGTGTTGATTGCTTCCGCCCATAGAGCTTCGGGGGTGTTGTACTCATCTAGCATTGTCCTTGCAAGAGTGATCAAAGTCCGATTCTTCCTCTCAACTACACCATTTTGTTGAGGAGTATAAGTTGCGGAGACTTCATGCTTGATCCCAACTTCATCACAATAGGCTTCAATGTTTATGTTGTCAAATTCTTTGCCATTGTCACTTCTTATCTTCTTGAGCTTCACTTCAAATTCATTTTGAGCTCTCTTGGCAAACTTCTTGAAGCAAGATGCAACTTCGGATTTGTCATGAAGGAAGAATACCCATGTATACCTTGAATAGTCATCAACAATCATAAGACAATAGAGATTCCCTCCCAAACTCTTGTATGTTATTGGTCCAAATAAATCCATGTGTAGGAGTTCTAGCACTCTTGTGGTTGACATGAAAGCTTTGGTTGGGTGAGTATTTGCAACTTGCTTGCCGGCTTGACATGCACTACAAAGCTTGTCCTTCTCAAACTTCACATCCTTCAACCCTCTCACTAAATCATTCTTCATAAGCTTCTTGAGTGAGCTCATCCCAACATGAGCAAGTCTTCTATGCCATAGCCAACCAAGTGTTGTTTTGGTGAATAGGCAAGTCTTCAAGTTTGCATCTTTAGAGGTAAAGTCCACTAGATATAAGTTGTTATATCTAAATCCATTGAATATCACTTGATTATCATCCACCTTGGATACAACAACCTCCTTCTCGGTGAACAAGCATTGGAAGCCAAGATCGCACAATTGTCCAACGGATAGCAAGTTGAAACTCAATGAAGCAACATAAAGCACATTGGAGATGGAATGATCATTTGATATTGCCACTTTGCCCAATCCTTTAACCTTGCCCTTTGAGTTATCTCCAAATGTTATTTTCTCTTGTCCATCTACCTCTTCATCTAGTGAGGTGAACATACGAGGATCACCGGTCATATGTTGAGTGCAACCACTATCAATAACCCAATGAATTCCACCGGTCTTGTAGTTTACCTACACACAAGAGATTCAAGCTTTAGAAACCCAAACTTGTTGAGGGCCCTTCACCTTCTCAACAAGTGACTTTGCAACCCAAATCTTCTTAGGCCTATTCTTGTTAGGAGGTCCTAAGAACATGACTTTCATCTTTTCACTAGAGTCCTTTCTAAGCATGTAGTGAGCATTGAAGGCAAAGGGTCTAGCATGCTTGGGCAAGGGTTGTGGCGGTGGAGTTTGGCACTCATGAGCAAAATGGCCTTCTTGTCCACACTCAAAACATCTCTTTGGCTTTGGCTTTGGCTTTGATTGTTGTTGTTGAACTTGAGCCTTCTTCTTCTCTACATGTGCCACATATCCAATGCCACTCCTATCCATCTTCATGACGGTGTTCATGAGTAGCTCACTTTGGAGGTGCTTGCCTCTAGCAAACTTGCTCAACCCAATCTTGAGATGTTCTTTCTCCAACTTGAGCTTCTTATTTTCTTCCTTTAGAGCATCATCTTTCTTCTCTTCCTTGAGCTTCTTGTTTTCTTCTTTGAGCTTCTCATTCTCAAGGATCAACTCTTTGTCATGATCAAGAGTTTCTAGCACAATGGTGTTGTGGCTCTTTATCTCTTCAAGATCTTTCATGAGCTTTTCATTTGTGTTCTTGAGCTTGACATATTCATCATAGTCATTGCACTCAACCACTTGCTTGCCTTTGCCACTAGATCCTTGCTCAATGCTATCATCAATTAAATCATCACATGATGTAGCTATATCAATCTTAACAACATGGTTAGTAGCATCATGTGGCTCATTTGGTAAAAATTCTTGAGCAATAACAAGAGTATCATAATTGATCTTTAGAGTAGTGTAATCATCTTTTAGCTTGTTATGGCTAGTGATAAGCTCATTGTGCACCCACTCAAGTTTATCATGTTTATCTTTAAGCTCTTTCTTAGAAGATTTGAGCTCCTTGAGTTTGGATGATATAGCATCATTTGTTTCTTTAAGCTCAACATTAGCCTTCTCCAATGTATCACATTTAGCTAAAAGTGAATCATTCTTAGCATCTAGTTTTTCAATTTTAGCTCCTCTCTTTCTAATGATCTTAGTATATTTTCTTAGTATTTTAACAAGATCATCATAAGAAGGTGAGTCGTCATCATCACTATCACTATCACTATCATCATCACTAGCATGCTCATCACCACTACTATCATCATCATTAGATACCTTGCGTTCACCCTTGGCCATAAGGCATATGTGTGTAGAGGATGATGGTGGTGGTGGCAGTGAAGATGAAAGATCAATAGCAATGGCGGCTACCTTCTCATTGTCACTATCATCATCGGATGATCCACTAGATGAATCAATGTCCGTGAGCCAATCACCGACAATGTAGGCGTTTCCACTCTTCTTCTTCTTGTGGAAGTCTCTCTTCTTGCCATCTCTCTTCTTGTATGGCTTGTTCTTCTTCTTTTCATCTTCTTCTTCATTGCTTGAGTCATCTTTCTTGCCCTTGAACTTGTTCTTGAACTTGTCTTTCTTGGGCTTGGTGCATTGATGTGCTAGATGACCAAGTTCACCACAATTGAAGCAATCCATTTCGGAGATTGGCTTCCTTCTAGAGCTTGTGAAGAACTTCTTCTTCTTGCCGTCAAACTTGATGCCACTCTTGTTTAGCTTCTTTAGCATCTTGGTGGCTTTCTTTACCATGAGAGCAAGGCTTTCATCATCATCTTCTTCATCACTTGAGCTCTCATACTCAAGTTTTGCTTTGCCCTTCTCTTGGCTAGCTTTGAATGCTAGGTCTTTTTCTTTCTTCTTTGTAGAGGATGAACCATCTTGAGGTGTGATGTGCATGTACATCTCATGAGCATTGATCTTTCCCAAGATTTGTGTCGGTGTAGCAGTGGAAAGATCACCTTGGTGTAGCACGGTCACAATATGGTCATATTTGTCAATGGGGAGGACACTCAAGATTTTTCTCACAACGTCGGATGGTGACATTTGAGTTAGTCCAAGCCCATTGACTTCCTCTACAAGAACATTCAAATGTGAATACATCTCATTAGCACATTCTTTAGGAAGCATCTCAAATGAATTTAGCTTTTTCATAACTAGATGATAGCGTTCCTCACGCTCACTCTTAGTTCCCTCATGGAGCGCACAAACGTCCGACCATAGTGCATGGGCGCCTTTGTGGTTCCTTACACGGTTGAACACATCTTTACAAAGGCCTCTAAAGATGGTGTTGCGAGCCTTTGTATTCCATTTTTCATAGTTCACTTCATCACCTTGAAGTTGTGCGGGATTCCTAGGTGTTGGGAACCCTTGAGAGGCGGCTCTAAGTATTCCAACGTCTAGAGCTTCTAAGTAAGCCTCCATGCGAATTTTCTAATATGGAAAATCATCCCCCTCGAAGATAGGAGGAGGTCCATCCCCGTGAGACATCTCGCTCTAAGCGGTTAAGCTTAAAAACGTGAGCACGAGGCTCTGATACCAATTGAAAGGATCAAGATGCCCAAGAGGGGGGGGGGGTGAATTGGGCTAATTCTAAATTTTCTTGCAATAATCAAATCCTATGGTTAGCCCAATTAACCCCTTGTGCCTAGAAAAGTGTTTCTATTAATCTAACGCACAACGGACTTGCAACCTATGTTCCAAACTTACTCTAGCATGGCAATTCTATGAATGTAAAGACAAGTATTGAATTGCTCAAAGTAAATGCTTAAAGTAAATGCTCAAAGTAAATAGAGAGAGAGAGGAACGCGGCGATGTTTTGCCGAGGTATCGGAGAGTCGCCACTCCCCACTAGTCCTCATTGGAGCACCCGCGCAAGGGTGTAGCTCCCCCTTGATCCACGCAAGGACCAAGTGCTCTCTACGGGTTGATTCTTTGACACTCCATCATGGCGAATCACCCAAAGCCGCTCACAACTTGAGTTGGGTCACCCACAAGCTCCGCCGGGTGATCACCAAGCTCCCAATCACCACCAAGCCATCTAGGTGATGGCGATCACCAAGAGTAACAAGCACGAACTCTCACTTGACCACTCGAAGCCTAATGAGAAGATGGATGCACACTTTGCTACTCTTGATTCACTAATGAGGTTTCACTCTTGGATTCTCAAATCACAAACACCTCACTAGGACCTTGCTCTTCTTGGCACTCACAAACGTGTTTCTCAGCTGTTGGAATGAGCAAAAGTAACTCCACACACGAGTGGAGGTTCTATTTATAAGGCAGCCTGAAAAACGAACCGTTATGAGCTTCTGCGGGGTGACCGGACGCTCCGGTCATGTTGACCGGACGCACCGGTCAGTTCAACCCGCATTCTAGTGAAAATGTGTTGACCGAACGCTGGCAGGGTCCGGTCACCACTGACCGGACACGTCCGGTCGCATTAAACCCTTACTGGAACCTTACTGTACTCGACCGGACGCTGAACCCCGAGGGTCCGGTCAGTACTGATCGGACACGTCCGGTCGCAGATTCCCTTCTCTGGAACCTTACTGGAGTCGACCGGACGCTGCCTCTCAGCATCCGGTCACTTGACCACTCCAGCGTCCGGTCGCACCGAACGCAGTCTCTTGATCAAATGAACTGACCGGACCCTGTGGCCAGCGTCTGGTCGCACCAGAGCCAGCGTCCGGTCAGCATTTGACCCTCCATTCACTTCCAACTCTCGAACATATGTGAATGAAGTTAGCTCCATAGGATCATAGGGCTGTTGTGGAGCTACCTAGTGCTAGTTTTAACAAGTGTGCACCACACCTAACTCACTAGACTCACCTAGGTCAAGCTACCCGTCCAGACCCCCCTTAATAGTATGACCAAAGGAAAAACAAAGTCCTAAACTACTCTAAGTGTCACTCCAACTCCAATTGACACTTAGAACTAGTCATCCTTAACCTTGTCGTCCATCCTTTGAAAACCGAAATGATTTCCATCATAGGGGCATGACATCCATGATCGCCCAATCGATCTCCATTACCATGACCTAACTTATTTGCCTCTGCAAAACACACGTTAGTCATAGTAATCTTATATTGTCATTAAACACCAAAATCCAATCTAGGGGCCTAGATGCTTTCACAAAGTCATTCAAAGTGGCCTTCATCCAAAGTATTTGTGCACAACAACTACCGATGGATATGTATGTGGCTTCGGCGGTTAATAATGCAACACTATTTTGCTTCTTTAATGACCATGAAATAAGTGACCTTCCCAACAATTGACATGTGTCTGAGGTGCTCTTCCTTTCAACCTTGCATCCTGCATAATCCGAGTCAGAGTAACCAACTAGCTCAAACTTTGCTCCTTTGGGATACCACAAACCAACATTTTGTGTATGCTTCAAGTACCTTAATATTCTCTTTGTAGCCTTCAAATGACTTTCTCTTGGCGAGGATTGAAATCTTGCACACATGCATACACTAAACATGACATCCGGTCTTAATGCAGTCACATAGAGTAGGCTTCCAATCATAGATCGATACAATTTTTGATCCACCATATTGCCACTTGCATCACTATCCAAGTTATCATTTGTTCCCATTAGTGTGCTAATGGCTTTGCTATCACTCATACTAAACTTCTTGATCATGCCCTTGATATACTTGCCTTGACTCACAAATGTACCATTCTTCAATTGCTTGATTTGAAGACCAAGGGAGTAACTTAACTCTCCAATCATGGACATCTCAAACTCATTAGCCATCATCTTTCCAAACTCTTCACAAAAGTCTTGATTGGTTGATCCAAATATGATGTCATCAACATAGATTTGCAACACAAATAAGTCTTTTCTAATCTTCTTGATGAAAAGAGTGGTGTCAACCTTGCCCATCATGAACCCTTTAGAGAGTAGGAAGTCCCTCAATCTCCCATACCATGCTCTAGGTGCTTACTTCAAGCCATACAATGCCTTCTTCAACTTGTACACATGGTCGGGCTTCTTGTCATCTCCAAAACCGGGAGATTGCTCAACATATACTTCTTCATTGATGTAACCATTTAGAAATGCACTCTTAACATCCATTTGTTAGAGTTTGATGTTGTGGGCACAAGCATATGCTAGCAAGATTCTAATTGCTTCCAATCTAGCAACCGGGGCATATGTTTCTCCAAAGTCAAGACCTTCAACTTGTGTATATCCTTGTGCTACCAATCTTGCTTTGTTCCTTACTACTATCCCATCTTGATCTTGCTTGTTTCTAAAGATCCATTTGGTTTCAATCACATTGTGTCCCTTTGGTCTCTCTACTAATTCTCATACTTGATTTCTTGTGAAGTTATTTAATTCTTCATGCATAGCATTCACCTAATCAACATCCTTCAATGCTTTATCTATCTTCTTTGGTTCAATGGATGACACAAATGAGAAATACTCACAAAATGAAGTCAATCTTGATCTAGTTTGCACACCTCTTGAAATATCATCAATAATAGTGTACAACGGATGATCCCTTGCAATATTGGTTGGTTGGAGGATTGGAACTTGATTGCTTGCACTTGCTTGATCATTGGGTTGAGATGATGTACTAGCCACTTGATCTTGTTCATTATCATGAGAGCTACTTGTACTAGCTTGATTTGTATCATCTTGCACATTTGAGTTAGGGAGCACTTGCACTTGATCATCTTCATCGTCATTCACTTGCCTAGGCCTCAATTCACCAACATCCATGTTCTTCATGGCATTTGAAAGTTGAATGCCTCTAACATCTTTCAAGTTCTCATTCTCTTCTTGTGAACCCTTGGTTTCATCAAATTCAACATCATGAATTTCCTCAAGAGAACCACTATCCAAATTCCAAACTCTATATGCTTTGCTTGTAGTGGAATATCCAAGTAGGAATCCTTCGTCACATTTCTTGTCCAATTTACCCAATCTAGTGCCTTTCTTTGAGATATAGGATTTGCAACCAAAGACCCAAAAATATGCAATGTTGGGCTTTCTACCATTCAAGAGCTCATATGGTGTCTTCTCTTTCAATGGGTGACAATAGAGGTGGTTGCTACAATAGCAAGTCGTGTTGATAGCTTTGGCCCAAAAGGATTGACTCACATTATACTCACTAAGCATAGACCTTGCCATATCAATGAGTGTTCTATTCTTCCTCTCAACAAGGCCATTTGATTGTGGAGTGTACTTGGCCGAGAATTGATGTCTAATTCCAAATTTATCACACAACTCATCAATTCTAGTGTTCTTGAACTCACTACCATTGTCACTTCTAACTCTCTTGATGGTTGTTTCAAACTCATTGTGAATACCCTTGACAAATGATTTGAATGTTGCAAACACATCACTTTTGTCCACTAGAAAGAATACCCAAGTGTATCTAGTATAATCATCCACTAACACAAAGCCATATTTGTTACCACCAATGCTAGTGTATTGAGTTGGCCCAAACAAATCCATATGCAATAACTCAAATACTTTACTAGTGCTCATCATACTTTTCTTAGGATGGGTGTTTCCAACTTGTTTGCCAGCTTGACAAGAGCTACAAAGCTTATCCTTATCAAACACATCTTTCAAGCCTCTAACCAAGTCATGCTTAACCAATCTATTCAATTGTTTCATTCCAACATGACCAAGCCTTGTATGCCATAACCAACCCATGCTAGACTTAGTGAACAAACACATAGATAATTTAGCTTCACTAGCATTGAAATCAACCAAGTATAGATTCTCATATCTAAAGCCTTTGAAGGTCAAGTTAGAGCCATCTACACTTATGATATCTACATCATCTACCCCAAATATGCATTTGAATCTAAGATCACACAATTGAGCCATGGATAGCAAATTGAAGTTCAAGCTCTCTACAAGCAACACATTTGATATGCTCATGTCATTGGATATTGCAATCTTACCAAGCCCTTTGACCTTGCCTTTGCCATTATCACCAAATGTGATACTATCATAACCATCGTTGTCATTGGTGTTGATTGAGTTGAACATTCTTGCATCACCGGTCATGTGTTGAGTGCACCCACTATCAAGAACCCAATGCCTTCCTCTGGCTTTGTAATTGACCTACAAAAGAAGATCAATTCTTTTTAGGTACCCAAACTTGCTTGGGTCCTTAAAGGTTAGCCACTAAGCTCTTTGGTACCCAAATGGCTTTCTTCTTTGAGCCCATCCATGGTTCATCAATGAACTTAGCCTTTACACCATTTGCACCCTTGGTAAGCATATAGAAAGAATCAAGCTTAATGGATGATACATTAGCATTTTTGCTCTTGTTCTTGCACTCATGCTCTTTATGACCAACTTGCTTGCAACTAGTGCAAAACCGACCATTGTTCTTCACAAAACTAGTCTTATGAGGAGCAAAGGCTGCCTTGCCTTTCTTGGGGATATAGCCCACTCCCTCTTTGTAGAGAGAAGCTCTTTGGCTACCCAAGCACATAAGCAAGCGGTCCTCACCACCATAGGCCTTAGCCAAGGTGTGAGTGAGCTTATTGACCTCCGTCTTGAGGGTTTCATTCTCAACCATTAGTGAGGTATCACAAGTAAAACCATCACTACTAGATGAGGTGGAAGTAGAAGTGCTACAAAAAGGGTTAGCAGGAGCAACAATGATAGGCATAGATAATGATTCATCAATTATATCACAAGTTAAGCCTACATCACAAGTCTCAACATGCTTCTTCTCATTTTGTTCACTAAGCAAAGAGAAATGAGCTTTTTCAAGCTTCTTGTGAGCCTTGCCAAGCTTCTCATGGGCTTCCTCTAGCCTCTCATGAGTTGATTTGAGCTCATCAAGGGCTTGCTTAAGGGCTTTTACTTCCTTATTCAAGCTCTTGCATTCCCTTCTCTTAATATCAAAGTGTTCTTTAGCATCTTCTACATGTCAAATAACTCATCTTTAGTAGGTTCATCATCATCACTATCACTATCATTTTCATTATCATGTTCCACATCACTTCCATCATCATAAGTTTGTACCTTAGTGGCCTTAGCCATGAAGCATGATGGAGTGTAGAAGAGAGAAGGCTTCTCATTGATAGCAATGCTTGCAAGTGCCTTCTTCTTGGTGGTCTTGTCATCATCACTATCATCATCATCACTTGAGGAAGCATCACTATCCCAAGTGACCACATATGAACCACCCTTCTTCTTCTTCTTGAAGGTCATCTTGTCCTTCTTCTCCTTCTTTTCCTTTTTGTCCTTCTTGTCATCATCTTTGTCACTATTGTATGGGCATTGAGCAACAAGATGATCCTTGCTTCCACAATTGAAGCACCTTCTTGACTCTTTATTGTTCTTGGATGAAGATTTCTTTCTTCTAGCACGGTAGCCTTTCTTCACCATGAACTTGCCAAATCTCTTGACAAAGAGAGCCATCTTCTCATCATCATCATCATCCCATGAACTATCATCTTCACTTGATGTGTCTTGCTTTGCCTTGCCCTTGGATGATGTGGCCTTGAATGCCATACTCTTCTTCTTGTCATCCTTCTTTTCATCTTTCTTCTCCTTCTTTTCTTCCATCTCATCATCATCTCTATAAGCATCATCAGTCATAATATCTCCCAAGATTTGGTTTGGTGTCATTGTGTCCAAACCGGTCCTCACTAGCAATGTGACCAACATGCCAAATCTTGCGGGTAAGCATTTCAAGAACTTATGAGAGAAGTCCTTGTCATCCACCTTCTCACCAAGTGCTTTGAGATCATTGACAAGCACTTCCAACCGATGGAACATGTCCGACACACTCTCATTTTCCTTCATCTTGAAGCTAGCAAATTTCTCCTTGAGAATATATGCCTTTGCACCCTTCATTGTCTTGGTGCCCTCGAATGATTCTTTCAACTTCTTCCAAGCCTCATGAGCCATCTCAATGTTCTTGATTTGCTCAAATGTTCTCTCATTGATTGCATCATGAATGGCACTTAGAGCAATGCCATTGTTTTGGAAAAGCACTTCTTCAGCCGCGGTGGGATTTTTTGGATCATCAATCTCAATTTTGGTTTCTACCACCTTCCACACCTTTCTATTGATTGACTTGATATGTGTGTTCATCTTTGACTTCCAATACGGATAGTTTGAGCCATCAAATTGGAGTGGCTTCTTGGTGTTGTTCATTTAAGTCATTTTTACACCGAAGGTTCTTAAGCCTCAGATCACGGTGAACTCGGCTCTGATACCACATGAAAGGTCCTAATAGCTAGAGGGGGGATGAATAGCCTAATAAAAATTTCTACAACAACACTTAACAAACCGGTTAGACAATTATGAGGCGAAGCAAGTGTTGCGCTAGCCTACTAAAAATATAAGTCACCTACCACAATGCTAGTTTCTATAGTTTCTAACCACACAATGGCTATTCCACTACACTAAGTTAGTGTGCTCTCAAAGGCTAACTAAAGAGCCACACTAACCAAACTAACAAGCTCCCACAACTAGCTACACTAAAGAGCTTGATAACTAGTTTGCGGTAATGTAAAGAGAGAGAGCAAGATGATTATACCACCGAGTCGAGGAATGTTCCAATCAATCACAAGAATGAATACCAATGAAGACCAATCACCTCAGAATCAAATGATGACACAATAATTTTTTACCGAGGTTCACTTGCTTGCCAGCAAGCTAGTCCTCGTTGTGGCGATTCACTCACTCGGAGGTTCACACGCTAATTGGCATTACACGCCAAACCCTCAATAGGGTGCCACACAACCAACATAAGATGAGGATCACACAAGCTACGAGCAATTCACTAGAGTACCTTTTGGCTCTCTGCTAGGGAAAGGTCAAGAACCCCTCACAATCACCACGATCGGAGCTGGAGACAATCACCAACCTCCGCTCGATGATCCTCGCTGCTCCAAGCCATCTAGGTGGCGGCAACCACCAAGAGTAACAAGTGAATCCCGAAGCGAAACACGAACACCAAGTGCCTCTAGATGCAAACACTCAAGCAATGCACTTGGATTCACTCCCAATCTCACAAAGATGTTGAATCAATGATGGAGATGAACGGGAGGCCTTTGGCTAAGCTCACAAGGTTGCTATGTCAATGCAAATGGCCAAGAGAGTGAGCTAGAGCCGGCAATGGGGCTTAAATAGAAGTCCCCACGAAATAGAGCCATTGTACCCCTTCACTGGGCACTGCTCGGGGTGACCAGACGCTCCAGTCAGATCGACCGGACGCAAGACCCCAACGTCTGATCGCCCGATGCTTGCCACGTGTCATTGGCTTCAAACGTTGATCGTCCGATCTCAACAGTCATCAGTACACTTAAGTTGTGACCGGACGCGCTGCTCCCAGTGACCGGACGCACCAACACTGGTGTCTGGTCATTTCCAGTAAGGTTCCAGTCGCGACCAGACACGTCCAGTTGATCATGACCGGACGCAGGTCAGATCGACCGGACGCTGGACCCCAGCGTCCGGTCGCCTCTAGTAAGCTTCCAAAGGTGGAAATTCACGACCAGACTCGCCCAGCGTCCGGTCACTCACGTCTTCTCTATGCGCTGCCTTGTCAGCGGGACCGGACACACCCAGCCAGCGTCCGGTCATGAAGTGACCCAGCGTCCGGTCGAAGACCGACGCCAGCGTCTTCACTGCTTCCACTGACCAGACGCTCCGGACCAGTTGAGACCAGCGTCCGGTGCACTCTGTGAAACTCTGTCTTTTCTATACAGGGCACCGATGCCACCGTTGGACTGTCCGCACTCTACAGGCGGACACTCCGCCAGTGAAGTTTCTTACGCTTGCTCCCAACTGCTAAACACAATATGTATCACCTTTGTGCATGTGTGTTAGCATATTTTCACAAGCATTTTTAAGGGTGTTAGCACTCCGCTAGATCCTAAATGCATATGCAATGAGTTAGAGCATCTAGTGGCACTTTGATAACCGTATTTTGATACGAGTTTCACCCATTTTAATAGTACGGCTATCGAACCTAAATGTGATCACACTCGCTAAGTGTCTTGATCACCAAAATAAAATGGCTCCTACCACTTATACCTTTGTCTTGAGCCTTTTGTTTTTCTCTTTCTTCTTTTCAAGTCCAAGCACTTGATCATCACCATGGCATCACCATCATAATGCCATGATCTTCATTTGCTTCACCACTTGAAATGTGCTACCTATCTCATGATCATTTTGATAAACTAGGTTAGCACTTAGGGTTTCATCAATTAACCAAAACCAAACTAGAGCTTTCAGGGGGCGATACGGACCCCCGTCGAACAAGGTGGAATCCCCCTTCGAGGGGTCTGACAAGGCAAAGACCACGCCCGAGGGGTCGGGCGAGACGGAGCTCGCACCCTCGAGGTCAAGCGCGATGGAGCCCGCGCCCTCGGGGACGGGCGAGGCGAAGACCGTGCCCGAGGGGTCTGGCGAGGTGAAGACCGTGCCTGAGGGGTCTGGCAAGGTGGAGCTCGCATCCTCGGGGTCGGGCGAGACGGAGCCCGCGCCCTTGGGGTCGGGCGAGACTTTAAATACGCCCCTGACCATCCGAGTGAATCATCGTTACGCGGCCATTAGCTTCCTACTTCCGGGTATCCTAATATTGATACCCGACAATTCTTCTTGTTTGCAGAATGCCCATAGTTTACACAGGCTGTGGCTCAAACAATGTATGTGTAAGCACAAACGTGTATGTACGTATACTAGCATGTACGTGATACTAACAAGTAGGGATGAAAACGGATCGGATACGGACGGATATCACCGATATTACATTTGTTTTCATGTTTCTGTCCGGATTCGGATTCGAATACGGATAGTGTCAACTATGTCGGATAGGATACGATTGGATATCGACATCATAAATATGCGATTTGAGTATTCGGATACGGATACGGTATCGGATGTTGGATATCCGGACTCGGATACGGACAGATCTCAACCCCTCTAAACGGATTCGGTTTCGAATACGGTCGGAAAATATCCGTACCGTTTTCATCCCTACTAACAAGTATGTTGAACTAGCACGTACTTGTATATTTGTTGAATTATAGAATCTAAAAAGGGGTTACCACTGCTGTTGCAGTTAATTTGGCCGTCCAGCATACTTTGGCTGGCCGGGTTTGTTAGTAAATATATTTGGCTTTAGCAATAGCTTGTTTATTTGTTAGCTGAGAAATATTTCCATTAGCCGGTTTAATTTGTCAGTAAGCTAATTCGGCTGCTAATAAATATTTTGTATTGATCTATTAGCTAATTAATAATGCAAGCAGTAGGAGACAAACAGGAAAGAACAACACTGATCTTCAGGATTAGCTGGTGTTGGCGTTGCATGGTGTGCAAGAGGCATGGGACATGACATAGTTGATGGGATCTCAGACATGAGCCTGCAGGGTCATGTGATGGAAGACATATTGCATATATGTTGGCTCAGGCCTGGTTTAGTTCGCGAATTTTTTTGAAAAATTGTACCGTGGCACTTTCGTTGTTATTTGATAATTAGTGTCCAATCATAGTCTAATTAGACTTAAAAATTCGTCTCGTGAATTTCGTCTAAACTGTGTAATTAGTTTTATTTTTTATTTATATTTAATGCTTCATGCATGCGTCCAAAGATTCGATGTGACGAGGAATCTTGAAAAATTTTGCAAAATTTTAGGAACTAAACGGGCCCTCAGTTATATGGGAAGAAAGCAAAGAGAAATTGGAAAAGGTTGAAGTTGAATCGGATTGGAGAATACTTGAGAAAGGAAGAAAGTATTTTGCAGCCGTTGATTATTATTTGGCCGATCAAGCAAAGAAGTAGCAGCAGTATGCGTTTTCGACTGGTATCTTCGTACTTCTTGAGTTGCATGGCCAAATAAAATAGATTTGGAATATTTTATTCGTTATTGTCTACATGCAGATTGATTAGTGCGTGCAGAGTCAAAATAGAAGATTGGAGAAAATTGTAATTAGTTGAGCTGTTTATACCCCGGACATTAGTTTTCCTGTTGATAGGATCGGACGCGTATGTATTCCAGTTTAGAATCCTGTCTGGATACAGCTTGTCAAAGACCGTGGCATACCTGTGTATAATACCGGGTACATGGCTGATTGTTTTCTCTCTAGACATAATACATCTACTTACCGGGTACATGGCTGATTGTTTTCTCTCTAGACATAATACATCTACTACTATTTTCGGCATTATGTTCTTTCTTCTACCTTAAGGACAATAATGCATGCCGAACCCTAATCTCCATTAGGGGTGGGTAAACTTTGCCGTTTTGCGCTGAAAAACGGTAGGCTCTCCTCCACGAAAGCGAGGAACCCCTTTGCTAGTTTGTCATAAAAAATAGTGGCTCGTCGTCACGAAAGCACGATAGTACGGCGGTGTTGTGTATAGCCACACAAGCGGATCATGCTACAATGCTGCAGAAACAACGACCACCTGATTACGAATACATCATAAGCTAATATGGCGGTGATAGTGTATACCCACACAGGCAGGTCGTGCTCCAATGCGACGGAAATAAGGACCTAATCACAGACGGATCATAATGTTAGAAATTTAGGCATTTTCATTATCAGTTTAATCCAGAAATATAACATCAGCAGGTTTGTGACAGCATATATGTGCATGTGTATATTTCGTATGAACACTACAGCATGCATAGATGACATACAGATCGATACAGTAAGAATACAAAATACAGTAATCACAGAGATTAGACTGTACCAGGGTCCCATGCCGAGGGCATCGGAGGCTCCATTTGCACTAGTCGACATAGTGCGTTGCTCGAAGTCGCGGACCTCAGTCGATGTAGGAAGATGTTCGCAGTGCAGTCCCACGAACGGATCACCAGGAAGAAGACGCCTTGACGTTCCAGGGAGAAGACGGATCCAAGAGCGATCTCCAGTAGGAAGAAGATGGACGAGCAGTCGCGGATCGCTCCCCAAAAACCTAATCGTCGCTCACCCCGTGCAGGATTTTTAGGCGGCCGAGGGTTCTGGAGGCACCTGCTCTTCCGCTCCTCCATGCGCGCAGAGGTACGGGACGGGGAAGTCAGAAGGCTGCAAATCTGTGGTTCTCTCGGAAGTGGTTGTGAAGGACGAGGTCTGGACTGACGGAAGATTGGATATATGGCTGCGACCGGGGAAGGAGATGAAGGCAGCGGAGAATCCCAGGAGACGGGAAGCGGAAGGGACGGTAACTGACGCAGTCAGTATGCTCCACAATCAAGGAGTGAAACTCCTGTGATAATGTGAATTTAAGTGGCAAAAGACTGGCCACGCCCGCCCGTGCCTGCCTGCCTCACCACGGCCTTGGCCCGCGCCCACGCCCACGGCCCGGCCCGGCCGGCGGCGGTGGCGGCGCGCGCGCGTGTGGCATGCCTTTATTCTTTTCTCAGCTTCTCAATTTAGATGAATAATTTCCAACCATATAAACTGAGTCAGCGTTTAGTCAAAATCCCGTATGGTATTAAGCCATACAACATTTAATGTTACGTACCATAGAGTTTTATTTGATTTATTAAATATTATATGGGCCAGGCCCATATTATATCCAACGATCCCCACCAAACTCTAGGGTTTGTAACAAAGTAGTCTTAGAACCACATTTCTTTTATATACCAGTGTTTCGATGGAGACTGTTAAGTTGAACATCCATCTAGAACAATAGTTTCACTCAGTCACAACTGAACAATGGACTAAGCCTTGAATTGACAGTTTTGTGTGAGGTGAATGTCACTAAAGTCCTAAGCTGATACTGGGCAGCAAAAGGCCTCCCCTCTATTTGAAGCATATAAGTCATACTTCAGTGCCTTTCATGAGTATTTAGAGATCACCCAAATCTCATAGACTATGACCGGCAGTCTGACTCATATAGGTGTGTTCCTCAAAAGATGTTCTGTAGGACAACATCTTTGCTTTGACAAGCCACTTGGAACACATTAAGGTAAAAGCCAGCCTGCCTTACAGAAAGGAAAGATATGCATCAGAAATGAGTCTTACTAAGGATCTTTCCTCATAATTTACTACTAGCTTGTTTCACCGTCCTACTTCACGGGATCTCCGATCACATAGAACATGTTACCACTATAGTAAATTTCAAGTGGGTCTCAAACCCATCTCTCTCGATGCACTTTCTATCACATTGCGTGATAGACCCTTAGTGAACTGATCTGCCAGATTGTTAGATGTGTGGACATAGTCCAATGCTATTACTCCGGAGTTTCTCAATTTTCTGACAGATTTTAGTTGTCTCTTAACATGCATTGTGGACTTCATGTTATCCTTAGAACTGTTAACCTTTGTAATCACAGTCTGGTTATCACAGTTCATAGAAATAGCCGGTATAGGTTTTTCAACAACCGGTAAATCCATAAGGAGATCACGAAGCCACTCAGCCTCAGATCCAGCAGTGTCTAACGCTGTGAGTTCTGCTTCCATTGTAGACTTCGTTAAGATAGTCTGCTTGCAAGACTTCTAGGAAACAACGCCACCTCTAAGCGAAAACACATATCCACTTGTGGCATAAAGCTCATCAGCATCAGAAATCCAGATGGCATTACAGTAGCCTTCTAGCACTTTTCGATGTCTGGTATAACAAATACCATAGCTCATGGTCCATTTCAGGTAGCACATTACTCTCTCAAGAGCACGCCAGTGATCATCTCCCGGGTTTGACACAAACCGGCTCAGCTTGCACACAACAAATGAGATGTCAGGTCTTGTTGCACTAGCAAGATACATGAGCGAACCAATGATCTGAGAATATCTCAACTGATCCCTTGTTATTCTCCGATTTTTCCTCAATAGCACACTAGGGTCATAAGGTGTAGGAGCAGGCGCACAGTCACTAAATCCAAATCGACTTAGCACTTTTTCCACGTAGTGGGATTGTAACAGAGTTACCCCACCATCACCTTCTCTTTGAAGCTTGATATTAAGAATAATATCAGCCTCTCCCAAATCTTTCATCTCAAAATTTTTAGATAGAAAATCCTTCACCTCCTCAATCACTTTGAGGCTAGATCCAAAGATCAGTATGTCACTTCTCATGACATTGCTTAGGAGCTTGTTTTAGGCCGTATAATGACTTTAATAATTTACACACCTTGCCTTCTTGACCATTTGCTACAAACCCATCAGGCTGATCCATATAGATCTCCTCCTCCAACTCTCCGTTTAGGAAAGCTGTCTTAACGTCCATTTGATGAACGATAAGACCATAAGAAGCTGCCAGAGAAAACAAAACTTGAATTGTGGTCAATCGAGCAACCGGTGAATAAGTATCAAAGAAATCCCCACCTTCCTTTTGGATATAACCCTTGGCCACAAGCCTTGCCTTGTACCTCTCAATAGTACCATTAGGCCTAAGCTTTTTCTTGAACATCCATTTGCACCCTATAGGCTTGCACCCATAGGGACGATCAGTAATTTCCCAAGTTCCATTAGACATAACAAAATCCATCTCACTCCGTACTGCTTCCTTCCATAAGTCAGCATCATGAGAGGAATATGCCTCTTCAATGGTCGTTGGTGTGTCATCCACAAGGTACACAATATAGTCATCACCAAAAGACTTTGCAGTCCTCTGTCTCTTACTTTTCCTGGTGACTATAGTGTCATCCTCCTCAAGATTTTGCACATAGGGTTCCTCAACTTGTTCTATCGGAATAAAGTTTTCATGCTCATGGGGAATTATAAATTCATGACCAGTTGTGCTAGGTGCATTTTTCATGGGAAACTCATTCTCAAAAAATGTAGCATCTCTAGATTCCATGATTGTATCAACAGCCATCTCAGGAACATTAGAGTTTATAATTAGAAATCTATAACCCACACTGTGAATAGCATAACCAAGAAAGACACCATCAACAGTCTTTGGTCCAAGCTTTCGCTTTTTGTTTATTGGCACATTCACCTTTGCCAAACAACCCCAAGTTCGCAGGTAAGAGAGATTTAATCTCTTCTTCTCCCATTCCTCGAATGGTGTAATGTTTTTGTTCTTTGTGGGCACTCTATTCAGGACATGACATGCTGTCAAAATAGCCTCACCCCACCATTCCTTAGATAGTCCCGCAGTCTCCAATATGGCATTAACCAAATCAGTTAGAGTGCGGTTCTTTCTCTCTGCAATCCCATTGGACTGTGGTGAGTATGGTGGCGTCCTCTCATGAATAATTCCATGCACCGCACAAAACTCAGAAAATTCATTTGAGAAATATACTCCCCCGTGATCGGACCGCAGCCGCTTGATTTTCTTCTCAAGTTGATTTTCTACCTCAGCTTTATAGACTTTAAAATAATGCAACGCTTCATCTTTGGTTTTTAATAAATACACGTAGCAAAATCTAGTGCAATCATATATAAATGTCATGAAGTATCGTCTACCGCCTTTAGTCAATTCGCCATTCATTTCGCATAAATCAGAATGAATGAGTTCTAACGGTGCCAAGTTCCTCGCCTCAGCAGCCTTGTGAGGCTTGCTCGGTTGCTTCGATTGCACACACACCTGGCACTTAGAATCTTTGACTAAGTTAAATTTCGGGATTAAATTCAGATTTGCAAGCCGCGTGAGACAACCAAAATTAATGTGACAAAGTCGTGAATACCAAATATTAGACTCATCCGAAGCATTAACATTGTTCACCACTTTATTACACACATCATCAAGAAAAGATAAGCGGAACAAGCCTCTGCAATCATAACATTTTCCAACAAATGTTCCATGTCTCGATACAACACATTTATTGGACTCAAGCATAATTTTAAAGCCATCGCAACACATCTGAGAAGCGCTAACAAGATTCTTCTTGATGGAGGGGACATGCTGCATGTTCTTTAATAGCACCGTCTTTCTCGAAGTAAACTTCAGAACGACCGTACCAGCACCAAGAACACGCGCATGCGAACCATTTTCCATCAGCAAGGCTCCACTCCTGCCGGCCTGATAGGAAATAAACAAGGAAACATCAGCACACACATGGATATTAGCACCACTGTCCATCCACCACTCAGGTGAAAGACAAACTGAAAGAACAAAGGGTAAAGAATTACCATACCCAGATGTTCCTCCTCCAGTCTCGCTAATTACCACATTTGCTGATTTCTTTTCTTGCTTATATTTGCGGTCTGGGCACGCACTTGCCCAATGCTCATCACTCCCGCAAACAAAACATCCTCCACCTTTCTTGTTGTTTTTCTTTTTAAACTGTGCAGTCTGCTTAGGCTTTGCATTATTGTTCTCTTGCATGTTCTTCTTCTTTTTATTACGAGATGCAAATGAGTTTTTCTTCTGCACCATATTAGCAGCGGAAGACTCAACTCCTTTTCCACGGTTGTCTTTTGCTCTCGCCCTCTCCTCAACATCAAGAGATCCAATAAGCTCGGCCACGCTAAACTCTTGTCTCTTGTGCTTTAGAGAAGTAGCAAAATCCCTCCAAGAAGGTGGCAGCTTAGCGATTATACCGCCGGCCACAAACTTGTCGGGCAACAGACAAGGGAAATGTTCTAGTTCCTTCGCTAGCGCCTGTATCTCATGAGCCTGTTCGACCACAGAACGGTTTTCAACCATTTTGTAGTCATACAGCTGCTCCATGAAGTACAACTCACTGCCAGCATCAGAAACCCCAAACTTTGCCTCAAGAGCATCCCATAACTCTTTGCCTGATGTGCAAGATATGTAGTTTTTCTCATACTTGGGATGAAGTGCACTAATCATGGCGCCTCGAAACAGGTTATCGGCAGCCAAGAACTTTCGCTCCTCCTCAGGAGTAAACTGTTCAGGCTTCCCCTGTGCGGCATGATAGCAGTTCATCGTAGTCAACCACAATACCATCTTTGCATGCCATATCATAAAATTCTTGCCATCAAAATTATTCGGCTTCAAAGTGGCAGCAAATCCACAGACAGAAAATTGCCTATTATTAGGTTTTTGGATTGTTAGAAATTTAGGTATTTTCATTATCAGTTTAATCCAGAAATATAACATCAGTAGGTTTGTGACAGCATATATGTGCATGTGTATATTTCGTATGAACACTACAGCATGCATAGATGACATACAGATCGATACAGAAAGAATACAAAATACAGTAATCACAGAGATTAGACTGTACCCAGCGGAGGCTCCCATGCCAAGGGCATCGGAGGCTCCATTCGCACTAGTAGTGCGTTGCTCGAAGTCGCGGACCTCAGTCGATGCAGGAAGATGTTCGCAGTGCAGTCCCACGAACGGATCACCAGGAAGAAGACGCCTTGACGTTCCAGGGAGAAGACGGATCCAAGAGCGATCTCTAGCAGGAAGCAGATGGACGAGCATTCGCGGATCGCTACCCAAAAACCTAATCGCCGCTCACCCCGTGCAGGATTCTCAGGCGGCTGAGGGTTCCGGAGACACCTGCTCTCCCGCTCCTCCGTGCGCGCAGAGGTACGGGACGGGAAAGTCAGAAGGCTACTGATCTGTGGTTCTCTCGGGAGTGGTTGTGAAGGACGGGGTCTGTACTGACGGAAGATTGGATATATGGCTGCGGCCGGGGAAGGAGATGAAGACTGGCCACGCCGCCCGCCACGCCATGCCACGGCGTCGGCCTAGCCCGGTCGGCGGCGGCGGCGTCGCGCGCGCGCGTGTGGCACGCCTTTATCCTTTTCTCCGCTTCTCAATTTAGATGAATAATTTCCAACCATATAAGCTGAGTCAGCGTTCAGTCAAAATCCCGTATGGTATTAAGCCATACAACGCTTAATGTTACGTAGCATAGAGTTTTATTTGATTTATTAAATATTATATGGACCAGGCCCATATTATATCCAACACATAAGCCAATACGATGGTGTTAGTATACACCACAGTCGGTGATGAAGCCGACGATGAGGGCAATGGTCATTACTGTCAACAGCTTACTGCCAAGTCCGAAATTCGACTGCGGTGAGGGGTTACGAAGTCGCTATGATAGGTCTGGATGTAGTACAGCGATCCTCTCGTCTGACGTCGTGGACGTCGTTCCGGACAAGGACCCACCGCACATAGAGAGGCAGACAGAGAGGGTACGACGATGAGACGGTGGCGTCAGCCCGGCGACGGAAACAGAGGCGAGGCGTGGAGCTCGCCAGAGTGGGTTATGCCGGTGGCGTCTTTGGCTGGAGCTCGACACTATGCGGTGGCCGGCACTCCTAAGGCCATGCTGCAGCGTCTGGGGTTGTCGGTGGTGACTGCAGGCGTTCGGGGCGGCGATAGTGACTCGCCGAGGCAACAGCGGCAGCGCGGTGACGGGCCGATGCCCCAGCAGAGTCTTCTAGCGAACGAGGAGGGGTGGCGCGTGAGCACAGTAGGTGCACGAGCACAGTTGAAGGTGTCGCCTTGCCTTGTGGTGCCTTGCTGGCGACGAGCAACCGCCACGGCGGCTCGATGGTTTGCTGCTCTCAGTGGTAGGGCGACACAGAGGGAGAGATCAGGCTAGAGGTGGCGGAACGTATGTAGGAGGGGCCAAGGAGCTTGCCTATCAACTCTATCGGCCTGAGGCATGCCAGAGAGGGAGAGCTCGGAGCTTGGCTCCCATGGCGCCCAGATTTGAAGAAGAGTGACGAAACTCAAACATAAGGGTATGTCTAGTCCCTGGCTAAGTTGTTCCTGACCGAAGGACCCACGACCAATTCCTCCAGAATCGCTCGCGGGCTACGCCCATCAGGCGTGCTTGAGCACACCTTTTGGCCAAGGACCGAGGAAAAGCCTGACCACGCCCTCAGCTCCCCCAATGTCAGGCAATTGCCGAAATCAAACAGAGCCAGCTCCCAAAGTAAATCAAGGTACAAGTTGAGCAACTTCTGAAAATTATACTTCGGTAATCCATTTCAAATCAAAACAACTTAACTGAGCAAACGCCATATACATGTAATTGAACCAGGAGCAGCCTATGGACATGGAGTAGCTAACCACTCTACACTGCCACTGGCAGCATGGACTAGCTGAATCATCGCTGCACACAGCTAGCAACCAAGAAATCATCAAGCAAACGCACTGAATTGGACGCGGTGACAGCCATTGGACTAGCATAAATAAAAGGTTCTAAATTTATAATCACAAAATCAGGGCAGCCATTATAATAATCAGAAAAAGGAAACAGCGGAGAGTTTAAGGGAACAACTTTAGCCGTTTAGCGACATGCCGTGGCTGCCTCAGTCGGAGGCGGCCACAGCCACCTCGAGGACGGGGGTCGCGGGTGCCGTGGCGCCGGATGCCACGAGCGTCCAGTCCGGCGGGAGCGGCGGGTACTGCGTGGGGCGGCGCTTGATGTCCCACGGCTGCATCTTCGTGGGCCGCGTCTTCATGTGGTGCTTGGCCCCCTTCTTCTGGGGCCGCGACGAGCACTCTACCACCAGCAGCGAGGGGAAGCCGACGGAGTAGCGGCGGGCGTGCTGGTGCTGCCTCACCGGCGCCCGGGACGGGGACGGGGCCGGCAGCACGGCCGTGCCCGCCAGGAGCGCGGTCACCGGCGACATGCTCGCTGCTTCGTCTTCGCGGGAGGGACGGACGGACTCGGGGAGTAGAGTGTTGTGTTTGGGATAATAAGACGGGAGGCGCTGTTTCGGATTGGGGCGGGATTTGATTTGCTACGCTGAGCGAAATCCGGCCGTTCATCCCAAACAGCTGCGATCTGACCGCTCAGTCATCTTGACTGTGTGGCTTTTTTCTTTATTTATTTATAGGAGTATATATATGTCCCTATTTGAAATTTTTAAATTTTGAGTCACCTCTTCCTACAATCCCTTGCCATTGGCTGGGAGAGCCAAATCGGTATCTCAACTTCGTTGTCATCAAAAGGCTGTAAGTTCATTTCACATACAAATTCAAAAATGGACAAGGGGCTACAACTACAAGATGCATGGTCTGTGTTACTTGGTCAACTGCAAGAATCCCAAATCAAACTTACTTATTCGTGGTATCAAAAGACAGTTAAATGCCTATACAGGAAGCAAGCAACAACTTATTTAAGAAACTAGATATATATGCACACCACCAAGCCCCAAGGACCAGATATAACACCCAGCTCAACATTGAAATACTTTTCTGAATCAAACAAAAAAGAATTGCTGTATGCCAAGCCAATGCATTTCATCCTATCTAACAACGACGCCTGAAAACTTTGGTAGCCATCCATGATCGGAATGCTCGATGCCAATATTGGGAAAGTATTGCTCGCCAATTTCTCATGACATAATTGCGCCTAAATTAAAGGACTATATATAAATACTTCACCGGACATACGTTACTCATCAACACAAGACATCTCATTGTTTATTATTACATATATATATATTGAGTAGGACACTACTCAATAGATTCATTACAGACACGTACATATATGAAATCAACCATACAAGGAACTTCAGATGGCACCCTCGCTCGCATTATTCAATTGATGCTTGCCTTTCATATATCAAGGCATAAAAAAGTATAAAGGTACCCTTTGCTAGGCAACCTAGCATTGAACAATTTGCGGTACTGCTTGAATCCTGTCCACACCATTTACGTTGCGGTAATAGATAACGATCTTTCTAGTTCCCGGTGCGAGTTGATTACAAGGCGTTGGCTGCTGGCCCCGATCTAAATTTAGTTCGTCAAAGTGTTTTATATCTGGCATATTGGCATCGATCCAGTCAACAAATTCATTAAGCGGCTGGCCAACCTGGTCGGCAAACATCCCGGGAGCCGGAGCAAGGGCAGTCATGATAACGTACTATATATATCCTTTGTTTTTCTCTCTTTCGAAACTGTTATAATACCAATAAGAATCAATAAGCGAGCAATATTGACATAATCAATAAAAACATAACATCCTGTCTCGAACTAATGCTATCATCTTTGGCAAGAATAAACTTCATACTGCGATAGACATCCTACTTTCATACTAAGAAGATGTCTTAATCGATTGAACCATATACCAACCTAGCAGCAAATAGTCTACTAAAATGTTAAAAGGAAAATGTTTGGAAGCAATAAGTAACAAAGAAATACATGACAATACCTCCGGAGAAGAAGAAGAAGAAGAACACAGTAGCCTATGGCGATGATACGTGCTCTATGTACATGTGTGTATATATATACACTGACATTTGTATATTAGCTTGGCTCTTCTCGGTGAAAACAACGTAAGCGTTTTGTCAACCATTAATTAGGAAACACCGTCATATTGCCATTTTGCTACCAATAACGATAGTTGTCAACCATGATGATGTTTGCACAACGATGCTGCCAATGACCATAGTTGTAAACAATGTAAGCATTTTGTCCACCATTAATTAGGAAACACCGTCATATTGCCCTTTTGCTGCCAATAACGATAGTTGTAAACCATGATGATGTTCGCACAACGATGCTGCCAATGACGATAGTTGTAAACAATGTAAGCATTTTGTCCACCATTAATTAGGAAACACCGTCATATTGCCCTTTTGCTGCCAATAACGATAGTTGTCAACCATGATGATGTTCGCACAAACATAACATGACGCTGCCAATGACGATAGTTGTAAACAATGTAAGCGTTTTGTCCACCATTAATTAGGAAACAACATCGTGAGGTCACTAATGACAATAGAATGGGAATTTAAATATCATCATATGCTCCTACTTAGTAAACATCGTCTATTCTTCTCCTTGTTCGCAGAGAGACAGCTGAATGCCCATAGTTTTTGTCACAAACCAAATGTCATGCCAATTTTTTTCACATGCATTATGAACCTAGGTTGCATCTGAAAATTCCTAAAATCAAAAACCCTGCATGTTACATCTAGAAACTTGGTGTGCATCATGTGCATTTTAAATTTAAAAATTAGAAGTTAACTTGTGCATAAACTGAACCTGCACATTTTTGGTTGACCGTCTGTTAATCACGACGGAGCGTCCGTCAAAACCTTTGCACGACCATTCAGTCTGTCAGGCACAGTCAAGCACTGGTCGATCGTCCGTCGCTCGGGGCGGACTATCCGTCAAAATCGTGCCGACACCTGTAACATGCAATTGTTGTGCTGTCCATCTCTCACTCAACTCGGGCCCACATGTCAACCCGGCCCCACCTGTCATCCGCACCATTCACAAATATACACCCTCTCAATCAGCCCTCTCTCCCTCACCCCTCTCACACACATACCAGGAAAGAACAGAGAAGGAGAAAAGGAGAGGAGAAGAAGGTAGAAGAGAGGAGAAGGAGAGGAGAAAAAGGAGGAGGAGGGAGGCACCCATGCTGGAGCCCTGCTGGAGGTTGTCGCTAGCAAGCTTCAATACGCCACCACCCCGCCAGAGATGGAGACGGCCCCCAAGACACCATCTTCTTCCCCAAGCCCATGGAGAAGCTCCGCAAGCTCGATCTACCTCTACAAGGCATCCCGCCGCGAGCTTCTATAGATGGAGGTACCCCAAGTCATGGTGAGACTTCCCATGACGCCCATCTTCATCATCCCCTCCCAGTCTCCATTCCCACCAAGCTCCATGGTCCTCCAATGGTGGATTTCGCCATTGATAAGGGCAAACTCCCCACAGCCCATGCATGGTGATTCCAACACTTGGAATACCTTCCTCACATTCCTAGAAAGCCATAGGAACAAACCACACTCTATTCGGAGTTCGGACTCCCCGAAAATCATCTCCGACATTTTGCACTGCTGCTGTTCTTCATTTGACGGAGTGTCCGTCACATTTGGCGGACCATCTGTTGAATTATAGCCACAACCCGAGAGCAGCCTTGTATTGGCGGAGTGTCCGTCATATTTGACGGATGGTCCGGTAATTTCCACTGGAGGGTCCGTCACATTTGACGGAGGCTCCGGTAAATGCACAGCAGCACAACCTAAACTTGTAAAATTAACAGAAGATGAATTTGAACTCCAAAAATTGTGAAACAAGTTTTGTTGTGTTATTTAGAATATTCTCTATCATCCAAACATGATTTTGACATCAAAAGTATAATTTAATTTTTAACTAACATTACTACAGGAAATTTAACCGAGGCGGGCATTTTGGCTTTACCGAGGCAGGCATCGCAACCGCCTCGGAGTAAAGGTCACAGTTAATCTGAACCTACCGAGACGGTTGGTTTTCCCACCACGGTTAATTTATTAACCAAGGCGGTTGCTTTAAGTCAACCACCTTGGTTAATAGGTATTAACCGAGGCGGTCATCCTAAAGCGACTGCCTCGGTTAAACCGAGGCGGTTGTCTTAAACAGACCACCTCCGTTAACTTAACAAAGGCGGTTTTTATTACTTGCCTACCTCAGTTAATGTTGGCATTTCTAAACGTCAACACTATGAATAGAGATAGAATCTATCCCTGACAATGGCACTAGAAATGCCAGTTGGCATTTCCTAGCATCGCTACCTAGGATTGAGGTCCCAAATAACGACACTAGAAAACATCAACCGGTAAATCTTAACGTTTACAGATTTAAGTCCGCAAGCGCACGGAAATAGCGTTGTAGTATTTCACCCGGAAGTATTAAGGGTATCATTATTTATATTTTTCCAAAGGAAGGCATGGTGTAAAGATTCTAGCATGGATATGATCAGGATAACATGCTTGCATAATGGACCAAAGTTCATGACAGGGATAAACATAGTATGGTTTAAGGATAGTGTGACACACACTCGAGCCTACCACAGAGGTAAAGATGGAAGAAAAAATGAATAAAGAATAAAGATCCTACGGGAGCAAGCGTATCTTTAATATAGTTATGCAAAGAACAGTAAGTAATCATACATATACATGAGTAAGAACTAGCTCTAAGCATGAGATTGGTTGGGAGGCCACCGAGTAATGGTCTGCCGGCAACCTCATTGTTGGCTATTGACACCTGTGAGCGCACGCAGAAAAAGATCCGCAAGCGCACGAATATCAGTGGTAGCTCTTCACCGGAAGTATTCCAGGATATCAAACTCAGGGAAACGTGTGAGTTTAACTAAGTCTAACTTAACCAGGAGCTAGCAACAAGGCTAAGGATAACAGGAGCATAGAGAGGACTTAAGGTTCTCTTTCTCTAACTTGGGTAAAGCGTGTTGTCTATTATTCACTTGGGGACGCCACTACAAAAGAGCAAGAATAGAGCTTAACTACTTCTGTCACAACTTTTGTCATGCTTGGCCTACAGACGGGAGGTGGATTAGAGAGGACTCAACGGGGTTGTCACCCCAGCGATCTACCACACGATACGGAATGTAGGGTTCCTCTACGAGTTGCCAAAAGTCTAAGCACCACGCTTACACTATTGATTACTACTTTACTCTTCCTAGGAAAAGTGTAAAGCACTCAAAAGAGTCGTGAACCTGATGAACAATATAAACACAAACTTACTTGGATTAGAGATCAATTACCAGAGATGTCTCAGAAGCAGGTTCAAATAGAACTTAAATCCGCCAAGATACAAGCTATAGAGAGAGCCCGATAGGACAATACTTCCTTCGAACTCTTCCCTCACTGTCTATCTCACTATTCTATTTACAAAGGATAGATCCTAAGGAGACTATTCTTCTCTTGTTGTCATGAATCAGAATGAATTGGATTATTATCCAAGAGGGAGTAGAGGGTGCCTTATATAGGGTAGATGGAGTAAGGGGTAAGGAATTGCCACGTCATCAATCCGCGTTATTTCCCTTGATCATCGTTGGATGAACCTGCTTGAAACCGACCTTCATACACGGTGGAGATTGATCCTCATAGGCGGTGGAGTGCGCACAACGAAGCGGAGACTGATAGGATGGGCCCATAGGCCGGTCGGCCTACAGGTGTGGCCGACTAGCCTCCTCCTGTGATAGGTGGGCCACCCCCTATGGCGGCGGGTCTTTGACTCCGTATTGAGTTGACTTTTGGATGTTTCGCGAGTTGGTCGTTCCCTTGCGTCAGTTTGCTTGTTTGGAGTGTATGACGGTGGTCCCAGGAGTTGTTTTATGAATAAATCCTCCAACATATATAAATCCCCAAAGCTCATGGAAATCATAAGTTTAAACCCCTAGTTCTATGTTGGTGACCTTATTCATGCCCTTTTATAAGTCAAGTTGATGGTTTATGATGAACATTAACTACCATCAACAGGCTACCCCAAGCTTAACCTTTGCAAGTCCCTTAGCAAAGACTAAACTAAATAAATGGATCAGAGTTGCTTTGATGTTTTCATTCCTCAAAAGTACACTTGCGTTCAAACAAAAATTCTCCTCTGGATTAGAATAATCTGGTCTGACTTTCAAACTCATCCATATTACCTTTAACCATGGGGCTTCTTAGCCTTCACTTGGTTCTTGAGCAATTGAAAGACAGAATGATCAAGTCAAGCACTATATCTCAAGTTCTTTGTTCCACCATTGTTCCGGAGTTTTTATAATTTTTCAAAATAAAACTCAGAGATTCCGTTGTATGACACCCTCTAGTCTCTCAATATATGTGGTATTTGTGAATCTTCACCAATGCAAAAATAATGATGTTGTGCATTTCTCTTCCTACAACTAAGGCTTATGTAGAGCTCATAGGTATGGACAGCGCATACATACTTGCAAAGCATATGTTGTAAAGTCAAACAATGGATCCAAAGCGAAACGAGTCATACAATCAAAGCAAGATGTGCATGTGTATGGATATATGAAGTGGATATATATGGTGGAGTGAATATAGTGGAATCCTAATTCTACTTTGCTCCTTGAAAACATATCTCTCTTTTGAAACTTGTAAATATTTTTGCAAGAGCTTGGGCTATCTTTATTCTTTCCCTTTTTCTTTCTTCTCTTTCTTTTTTTCAGACGGGCATCTAAGTACCCATTGTTTTCAATATCTCGGACATCTTGGTGTCCATTTTTTTCAATACTTTTGCATAGCCCAAATCTCTCTCTTTTTTGCAACAAAAGCTTTTGAGAGATAGCAACAAGAACAACGGAACATTTATTTGGTGGATGAAAAACCTATAAAGCATGTCTTTGTATTTACTCCTAGTGTAAGAATAAAATATTTTTGAGTGGATCTAAATGGAATGGCATGTTTTTGCGCCTACCCTCAGTGTAGGAGTAGTGCATATGTGGGTGGTGTGTACGTGATCTTGATTTTAAGAGCATGACAAGTCTCTCATAAGGGTCAACGAAGCTTGACAAAACTCAATGCAAAGCAGCAGCATATATGTGGAAGTTTTTCTAGCCTAAATAACATGTATGTCTGTGGTAGGAATTCAAACTTTTTCATACAGGAACTCATCATGTAACATTTTTACGTTTTCCAAAAGTAAATCTCCAGGATTCTAGTGTCACTTGGAACAAGATAAACAGCAACTCAGACCTTCTCATATCATATCCGTCAATTACCTAGACTTAGATCAAGCATATGCTACCCACGAGTTTCAAGTTCAAAGTAAATCTTTATATCAAAACAATTTTATCCAAAACTCGGAAGAATTCAATGCTGAAAACTAGGTACTTGGAATGAATTACAACAAAACAAATATTCATCATTTCCATTTACGGAAGTTATTCAGAGAGTCCCTTTTATTTAATATCAGTTCTTAAAAACAAAGACTAGCAAATTATAAACACACTCTTTTATTTTGTTTTCATTTTTATTACTAATATATATAGATAACTATTTATTTTGCTTTCAGGTATGCATTTTTTTAACTAACTATATAAATAGCTGGAATAAAAAGATAAATGAAACAAAGGGAAAGAAATATTTGTCTTGATACACGGGGTATCTCTCCCCCCAAGCTAGTTGTTGACGTGGTATTATTAAAGTGCGCCACGAGTTATCCTTGCAGAAGCGCTCCCATGTGGTACTGCATCCGGAGGATTTCGAGCTGGAGGACTGCACGTGTGCGTTTCAAGCAATCACCTCCGGCTCACTGAAGAGCTTGGTTCTGAAGAACTGCTGGTGGAACTATCTCACTGAGCCTGTTCGCTTGGTCGTAAACGGTCGTGGATTATAAGCCAGAACAATATTTTTCTCTCACACCAAACCAGCCAGCAGTAATAATCTACGATCGTTTCAGCCAAAACGAACAGGCTGCCCACATTGCCCTCAATGAAGCGCTTAGTTGTTGCTGGTGGCTCGAATAATGCTCCCTGCGTTGTCGTGGCCCCCACGATTGCTCATCTGTGCCTCGATGTGCCTCTTTACTTTGCTACAAGTATTTCAGTGAATCGGATGCCATCACGGCCAAGGCTTTGATTTATCTAACGATGTGGTCACAGAGACAGTGTATTCGCAAGCAAACTTTGCTGGCATATAAGTCCTTAGTGTAGGCCTTGTATGTGTCTTGCTAGTTGCCATCTCCTGGTTTTTTTCTGAAATTTGATTACATGTTCTACGGTACCTTCAGATGTAGTACTTAGAATGCAAGCATATACCTTTGACTGGTTTCTAGATGATATAAGGTTTTGCTCTGTAGGCTATAGTCCCGATGCTCTGTCTTTCTTATCTTGTGACTACTCAAGAAAATATCTTCTGAGTCCTGTGAACATATATCTTACTAGAAAGTTTGATGTGGACCTGAAATTTGCATATTTGTCTCTGTTCTTATTTTTACAGTAACATGAGTTACGTTCTTCCAAGAGTGAAATGTTGACGTCATCACTACAGGTGCTCAACATTTTCTAAGTGAATTGCTTGAACACACTTTGGATCATACGTCAACATTTCACTCGTACAAAAAGGGTTTTTACTGACGATAGCTTTTTTTGGCTTTACTAGCAGTTGTTTGAATCTTTGGTGTGGTGTGAAAGGCAAGTGAGAATTTTCAGTTTTTCACTAACGTCGGCTGAAGAACCGCCACTACAAACGCATCTTCATCGGTGGTAGCCTTGTACCAACCGTCGGTGTAAATGTATTTATACTGGCCAGTCGGTTACATCAACGGCCAGTGCAAATTGTTTTACGGCAACATGTGCCCTCCATGCTCACCGGTGGTCGCCCGGAGCACCTGCAAGTGGTGCTAACAGGAGAAGAGCCACACTGCAAGTAAAATGGAGGTAATCAACAACAGGGACCGTCCCCATCAGATTTTTTTCCCGATCGAAGCATGCACATTGTAAACAAAATATGTGGGTTTGGAGAGAGAAGTAAGATAAAATGGATAGTAGGTATCCGAGACCCTGTATCAGTCGTTACTCTTTATGTTTCTATATAGGATGGAGAGGTCTTGCCCAATTTACAGTTAAATCATAAGCCAACACAATATACTGGATACGTTGATGAAAGAAAAAAAACATTAATGAATTGGAGCTGGTGTTTAGTCTTTGAAACTATGTATATCTTTTAAAACTTGTAAATATTTTTGCAAGAGCTTGGGCTATCTTTATTCTTTCTCTTTTTCTTTCTTCTCTTTCTTTTTTCCAGACGGGCATCTAAGTACCCATTGTTTTCAATATCTCGGACATCTTTGTGTCCATTTTTTAATACTTTTGTATAGATCAAATCTCTCTTTTTTTGCAACAAAAGCTTTTGAGAGATAGCAACAAGAACAACGGAGCATTTATTTGGTGGATGAAAAACCTATAAAGTATGTTTTTGTGTTTACTCCCAGTGTAAGAATAAAATATTTTTGAGTGGATCTAAATGGAATGGCATGTTTTTGAGCCTACCCTCAGTGTAGGGGTAGTGCATATGTGGGTGGTGTGTACGTGATCTTGATTTTAAGAGCATGACAAGTCTCTCGTAAGGGTCAACGAAGCTTGACAAAACTTAATGCAAAACAAGCAGCATATATATAGAAGTTTTTCTAGCCTAAATAACATGTATGTCTGTGGTAGGAATTCAAGCTTTTTCATACAGGAACTCATCATGTAATATTTTTATGTTTTCCAAAAGTAAATCTGCAGGATTCTAGTGTCACTTGGAACAAGATAAACAGCAACTCAGACCTTCTCATATCATATCCGTCAATTATCTAGACTTAGATCAAGTATATGCTACCCACGAATTTTAAGTTCAAAGTAAATCTTTATATCAAAACAATTTTATCCAAAACTCAGAAGAATTCAATGCTGAAAACTAGGTACTTGGAATGAATTACAACAGAGCAAATATTCATCATTTCCATTTTCGGAGGTTTTTCAGAGAGTCCCTTTTATTTAATATCAGTTCTTAAAAGCAAAGACTAGCAAATTATAAACACTCTTTTTATTTTGTTTTCATTTTTATTACTAATATATATAGATAACTATTTATTTTGCTTTCAGGTATGCATTTTTTTAACTAACTATATAAATAACTGGAATAAAAAGATAAATGAAACAAAGGGAAAGAAATATTTATCTTGATACACGGGGGTGCCTCTCTCCCAAGCTAGTTGTTGACGTGGTATTATTAAAGTGCGCCACGAGTTATCCTTGCAGAAACGCTCCCGTGTGGTACTGCATCCGGAGGATTTGGAGCTGGAGGACTGCACGTGTGCGTTTCAAGCAATCACCTCTGGCCAGTGCCGTTCCTAGGGGTAGGGCACAAGGTGCGACGGTCGAGGGCTCAAGCGGAGGAGGGGCCTAAGCCCAGGTATACAAACCTTCAGGTCCTATAATCCATTAGGCATTAGCAAATTAATGAGAAGAGAGACATAGAACTGGCCAGGCGGCCAAAAAAGACAACATCGGCATTTCTTTTCTAGTTTCCTTTCCCCACGGCCCTCGGGTAGAGAGGAGGCGAGGAGTCACGCTGCACACAGCACACTCTGATCGTGAGTTCGCGACGTGCGCCTTACACACGTGGAGCTGGCGAGCCGCGCCGCCGCGAAGAGCTAGACTACCGGAGACACGGACATGGCGCACGAAGACAGCGACCAGGCAGGGCTCCACGACGATGACATCTTGATTCTTGGCCTCTTACGAATTGCGATCACCGATCAGTTGTTTAGGCCCAAGGTATTTTTTTCCTTTTTATTTTTAATCCAAATTAATTATTTGTATAGTATTCTATACTTCTAATACTTTGTACCCCTATAGTCATATTTTTCTTCTAATTTAGGTGTTAGAATTTTAGAATGTTACCTAATAAACATTTGTCATGAGAAAAGAAAACGAATATATTGTTTTTTTAATCTATATTGTTCATCGATAATTATCATACATTTATAAATATATTGCTTAATCTACATTGTTCCTCGATAATTATCAGACATGATAAATTAAAAATATGTTATTGAATTTGCTTTCGTTTTACAAGTAAAATTAGTGCCTATATATTATGAGATTTTATACATGATCCAGAGGAGCCGTTGCGACGAGATTGCCAGTGCCCTTAAAAGAGAAAATTTCGTATTTGGCCCTAAAAATAATGCTCCTTTCTTATTTGACATCGAAACTGAAAATCTTTCCTATATGTCCTGAACTCGAGTTTTTCTTTCCTATTTGACACTTCCGTCAGTTTGGGTGGTTAACGGTGTCAAGTCCTATGTGAAAAGTCCATTTTACCCCTAGAGTTTTTTACTAGTCCTGGCATTCCATGGTTAATACTGCTATCTTTTATGAAATATTACAGTTTAAGATAAAAACATTCATAAAAGATAGCAGTATTAACCATGGAATGCCAGGATTAGTAAAAAACTCTAGGGGTAAAACGGACTTTTCACATAGGACTTGACACCGTTAACAATCCAAACTGACGGAAGTGTCAAGTAGGAAAGAAAAACTCGAGTTCAGAACATATAGGAAAGATTTTCAGTTTCGATGTCAAATAAGAAAGGACCATTATTTTTAGGGCCAAATACGAAATTTTCTCCCCTTAAAATCGTAGGAGCGGCACTGCCTCCGGCTCACTGAAGAGCTTGGTTCTGAAGAACTGCTGGTGGAACTATCTCACTGAGATCACATCGCCCTCACTGAAGCGCTTAGTTGTTGCTGGTGGCTCGAATAATGCTCCCTGCGTTGTCGTGGCCCCCGCGATTGCTCATCTGTGCCTCGATGTGCCTCTTTACTTTGCTAGAAGTATTTCAGTGAATCGGATGCCATCACGGCCAAGGCTTTGATTTATCTAACGATGTGGTCACAGAGACAGTGTATTCGCAAGCAAACTTTGCTGGCATATAAATCCTTAGTGTAGGCCTTGTATGTGTCTTGCTAGTTGCCATCTCCTGGTTTTTTTCTGAAATTTGAGTACATGTTCTACGGTACCTTCAGATGTAGTACTTAGAATGCAAGCATATACCTTTGACTGGACCTTTGACTGGTTTCTAGATGATATAAGGTTTTGCTCTGTAGGCTATAGTCCCGATGCTCTGTTTTCTTATCTTGTGACTACTCAAGAAAATATCTTCTGAGTCCTGTGAACATATATCTTACTAGAAAGTTTGATGTGGACCTGAAATTTGCATATTTGTCTCTGTTCTTATTTTTACAGTAACATGAGTTACGTTCTTCCAAGAGTGAAATGTTGACGTCATCACTACAGGTGCTCAACATTTTCTAAGTGAATTGCTTGAACACACTTTGGATCATATGTCAACATTTCACTCGTACAAAAAGGGTTTTTTACTGACGATAGCTTTTTTTTTATCTTTACTAGCAGTTGTTTGAATCTTTGGTGTGGTGTGAAAGGCAAGTGAGAATTTTCAGTTTTTCACTAACGTCGGCTGAAGAACTGCCACTACAAACGCATCTTCATCGGTGGTAGCCTTGTACCAACCGCCAGTGTAAATGTATTTATACTGGCCAGTCGGTTACATCAACGGCCAGTGCAAATTGTTTTACGACAACATGTGCTCTCCATGCTCACCGGTGGTCGCCCGGAGCACCTGCAAGTGGTGCTAACAGGAGATGAGCCACACTGCAAGTAAACTGGAGGTAATCAACAACCGGACGACAACAGGGACCGTCCCCATCAGATTTTTTTTTCCCGATCGAAGCATGCACATTGTAAACAAAATATGTGGGTTTGGAGAGAGAAGTAAGATAAAATGGATGGTAGGTATCCGAGACCCTGTATCAGTCGTGACTCTTTATGTTTCTATATAGGATGGAGAGGTCTTGCCCAATTTACAGTTAAATCATAAGCCAACACAATATACTGGATACGTTGATGAAAGAAAAAAAACATTAATGAATTGGAGCTGGTGTTTAGTCTTTGAAACTATGTATATCTTTGTTAAGTCCCAAGAAGGATCCAAGGAAAAAACCGAAGGGGGCACATAATTTCCATGTCCATTTTGAAGCTTTCAGTGTTTTTAAAAAAAATTAGAAACACTTCCAACAAGAAATTTTTTTTTGAAGAAACATGCAAATGCAAGTGGACACAGTTCATAGGGCTTTAAAAGAGATATTTTCCAGAAGCAATCTTACCCTTAATAAGCAAGAAAGCAGAGTAAATTTCAATGGCAAGATTAACAAAGCAAAGGCTTACATCATTTAGAAATGAGTCAAAATCGACATGAACGACGAACCATGAGTGAGACACCAAAAGGTCTGGAGTAACAATAACGCTAACTAAATTCGGTGAGTCTAATGTAACCTTGAGTGTTTGGTACCAGAATTAGAGTGAGGTTAAGAGTACCGGGAGGTAGAAGAAGAATAGAGATGGGTTCAGCCAGACGAGGAATACTGGCAGATTCAACTGGAATTCGGCCTGATTAGTTCATACATTTCTTGTCCTCTCCCTCAGACACACACATCTATATATCTCTGTAGCTGCACAACATAAACAAGCCACTTTACATGGGCCGTTCCCATTCCGGTCCCGAGATGCGCACGCTGGTCATCCTGTGCCGAGCTCCCCGACGAGGCCCAACTCCAGTTGAATGAGGCATCGAATCTTCAGTAGCAGCAGCAGCAGCGTCAGGAACAGCATCAGTGGTACCTTTGGGATCTGGTAGGTCGCGCACAAGCTCATCAGTAGATGGACAGGCATCACCATCTTTATGTATGATTTCAAGCTCGACGTTCTCATCACGTACACTAGTATAGAGACGGGCTTTACTCCCGGTGGGGAACCCTCTCTAGTCCCGGTTCCCCACCCGGGAGCCAGCATCCGGGACTAAAGGGGGGTCCTTTAGTCCCAGGTCAGGAACCGGGACTAAAGGAGGACCTTTAGTCCCGGTGGGTAACACCAACCGGGACTAAAGGTGCCTCCTGACATGCCACGATGGCCGGCACCTTTAGTCCCGGTTGGTAATACGAATCGGGACTAAAGGTTTTTTTCTTTTTTCTTTTCTTTTCATTTTTTTGTTTTCTTTTCAAAATAGGTTTTCGAAGTCGTATTGTACGCTGCTAATTATACATTTATACGCGCATATAGTATGTTTCGGTTCAAGCACAATGAACGTATTAAATCACACAATTCAAGCATAGAAATATATATATATATATATATATATATATATGCATGCATGCATCATATATATATTTACATGCATGCATGCATATGTGTATTTTACATTATATTATTTCATGTGCATATATTACAAAAGATTGCATTATAGTTGTTGTGACATAACAAGTTTCTTCTCATCCTCTAGCTTGGCTTCAATGGCAGTGTTGGGTCGAAGTAGAACTCGCCCTTGGAATCGATGACCTGCTCATTAAAAAATCCGGCTATAGACTCTTGAATTGCTTTGATTTGGTCTTGCCGTATGACCTTTTCCTCCAACCATCGAGTCTACAGGTTTGAATTAAAGGAAAATAAATTAATATATGTACATATATATATATAAAGACATAGTAACACAATCAATAATAATAATTAAATGAATATATAGTGTATTTTTAACGTACTTTGAGTCTCTCTGTAGGAGTTCTTTGGGAGACCACCTTGATAAACTTGCAAACATAGTAACCACAGTAGTTGTTCCCCTGTTCCTGCCTCAGACACCACTTTACGAGAAAAAGATTTGTCATCCAATCTGGTGATCCGGTGAAAGCTATATGTTTAATTAATAAAGATGATGCGATTCAGGGGACTTACTTTCAATGGGATTACATTCAGTGGCGCTTTGCATTTTTCCATGTGTTGCTTCTCAATAAAGGTTTTCCAAACACTGCCCAATAAAAAATTTGCCACGTCATCAGATATAGTTAATCATCATGTTTGTGTGTATATATAGTTGCTAGAGATCCCGAAATTACCTCTGGATAATATCTATCATATCTTGGTAGTCTTGTTGTGGTTTTCTCATCGAGTCATAGATTATCAAGTGACTTTTCACCAGATCGACGTCCATCAATATCCAGTGATTGCTGCATGTGTTTATAGGATATAACGCATAACACTCATTAATTAACTAGAATCAACATATGAGCCATTAAGGCTATGATCGACATGATTAACACTCACTTGAAGTTATAGGGAAAGAGTATATCCTTCTTGTGGCGTTGGTTCACTAAGAAGTTCATGAGGTTACTCTCTGACTCAGACTTCCAATTAGTCATTGGAGTAATTGGGTCTTTGAATACTATATGGGGATCAACAAAACCAATTTCATTGCATCCTTCCTTTCTGAGCTCTGTCATTGTAAATCTGCATATATATAGTACTTGTTAGGATAATTTATATGCATATACACACATATGATGAGTTTAATAATAGATCGAAAGAATTATTACTTACAGGCAATAGCAGCTAATGATAACTTTGTCCAGAGAGGTCAGGTGGCATAGTTGATGAAATTCTGCAAAGTCAACATACATAACATCATCGCCACGGAACCAATGTTCGTCTCTAATTCTGACACTAATGCAGAAGTCTCCACTGGTAGACGCCTGCATGTACCACTTGTTTAGCAGGTACATTTGCGTCCCCAGATCAGATAAGGCTTGAGGGTTGTATAGACTCTGGCCTAGTACAAATTTTTTCTTCCAAATATCAACCTCCGCCGCACTCTCAATGTTTCCATCACCAAACATCTGGTAAAGGTCGAGACCAGTCTCATCAAGAAATTCACCAAGGTGATCCAAATCGACATCCGGAGGTATGTTTGCCTGATGCATTAATCCTAAATTCGAACCATATTCATTACCAACAACTAGCGGGGGGATTGATTGGTGCGCTTGTTGTCCGAGTTGGGCAACTCCTTTCCCTGCCCGCTTCTTTTTCTGTGCCGCCTCAATTGACTTGGTGAGAGTGCGGTCATAGTCTGATAACGTTGATTTGGACGGCTTACGAGATTCCCGCTGTTGATGCTGGTAAGAAGTCACTTTTTTTCTTAAAATATCCGGAGCTACGAAGAAGTACGGTTTCTCTGGGTTTCTCCTTGCTTCTTGATTCATTTTAAGTTTGTCATAAAATCTAGACATGTCTTTTTTATATGCATCAGTTCCTTCTTCCTTCTCTTCAGATATTATTTTGGGAATAGCCCTTGGTTTCACGGTGGCTTTCTTTGCAGGCGGGGACTGGTTCTTCGTTTGAGGGGCTGGCCTCTTGCTAGGCTTCTTGGTAGGCGGGGGCGGGGGAGGCGTTGGAGACCTCCTTGGAGGTGTTGGCAGCGGCGTTGGAGACCTCCTTGGAGGTGGCGGCTGCGGCGTTGGAGACCTCCTTGGAGAGGGTGTGGATGCAGCCTCGTCTTCCAACACAATGTCATCGTACAGAGCACTATGATGATCTGGCGATTGAACAATTAGATTTAGGTTGGGGGAGGATCTGCTACAAAAAAAGGAATGACATATTATTATGAGCAGATTGTTAATTATTTAAGCCAATACAAATTAATGATGTAGTGTTTTTATCCGCACGTACCTATGGTGAGGTAGTTCAGGAGGAGGTGGAGCCGACATCCCTGGAATGATGATGTAGCGCTTGCGCCATAGAATGAATGTCTTCTCCGCTTCTCCTAGAGTCTTCTCACCATCACCTCCAGGAATGTCAAGAGGCAAATCACTAAAACCTTTTTCAGCTTTATCTACCGAGATGGTGGCATATCCTTCTTAGATTATATTCCCATGAATCTTTGGTGTCTTGGTTCGGTCGATAGGATTAACAAGACCGATAGCCACCTTGATTGTGGAATTCTCCTTCGGAATGTGTAGCTCACACGTTGTACAAGGTTCAGTGACGTCATCCACAGGGAAGCGCAGTCCTGTGTCCCCTTGATTTGGTATCTCCGTGGAAGCGCAGCTGCTTTTCAACTGAACAGATTGGCTAATGTTGATTCCTGGCTCTGATGCCTGCTTGCTTGCACTCACTGCTATTTGCACTTGCCTTTTGATTTCCTCCTGCATTCTCGCTTCAAGGTTTTTTTTCCCGCTCCTGTGCTTCACGCACTGCTTCCTCCAACCTCTGGAGCCGTTGTGCCTCTTCTTCCTTCTTTCTCTGGCGACTTCTGTAGGAAGGTCTGTCCTGAGGGAATCCATGCTCCCACGAGACACTTCCTTTGTCTCTAGTTCGGCCACCATGTTCAATAGTCCCGATGGCGTATGTCAGCTCATCCTTATCTCTGTTGGGCCTGAACGCACCACTAGCAGTAGCTCTCTGAGCATAAAACAATCTTTCTGCTGCTTCTTGCAGTCTTGCGCCATAAACGCACTTCCCTGTCTCCTGGTCTAGTGTTCCCCCATGAGCGAAAAACCAATTCTTTGCACGTTCTCCCCACTCGAGTGATTCTGGTCTGATACCCTTGGCAAGAAGGTCTGCTTCCATTTTGTTCCACTTCTTAATGGCAGTCGGGTAGCCACCTGATCCCAAGGTATGGTGGTATGTCTTCTGTTGGGCATTACGTTGGTTCTTTATCACCCGACTCACACCCTCTTCCGAAGTCTTGTACTGTACAAACTCATCCCAATAGGGCCTCTGCTTTGAGATTGGGTCTGGGACAGTAAAATCTGGTGCTATGTTCTTCTTGACATACGTCGTGTATAGGTGTTTCTTCCAAGTCTGAAACTGGGTGGCCATCTTCTTCATTGCCCAATCCCTAACTCGCTCCTTCAATTCATCACCATCTATTATATCATCATAATCATCTGTTTGGAGCGTGAAATGTACCAAGATATCATTCCAAATTAACGCCTTGTCACGATCGGAGACAAAACTGATATGAGGAGCATTGGTCTTCTTCTTCCATTCACGGGTACTAATCGGGAGCCGGTCCCGTACAAGGTAACCACAGTGGTGCACAAATTTCATTTTATTCGGCCCCCCCGGTTCTCCTGTATCCACATTGAACTCCGAGATGATGAAGCGACCCTCCAATGGCTTTTTGGGACCTCGAACATTTTTACTCTTCGTTGTAGTTGTTGATGTCGATCCAGAGGGCTACAAAACATAAACATTATTTTTAATGTCATGAGCACACATAAGACATGCGTGCCACCACAAAAGATACAAATTTATGAAAGCATCGCTACAATGTAGACAATCCCAACTACCACTAAAAGAACTAAAGCTAAAATACATTTCAGGAGCACAAGGATTTCGCGGCCAATCTCAACTAAAACAGACAGATCCCCCGATTGTGCAACATCTTTGGGCTTCTTCGGCTGGATCACTGCCTCATTAGCCGCCGTATCTGCCTGTTGTGCAAGATATTTTTGCACGAGTTCAACATACTCTTCCTCCCAGTAGAAGCCTGAACATCGTCCACTGCCATCCCACTGAAATTAAAACAAAAAATTAGAACTTTAATCACAACCATCATGAAAATAGGTATAAACTAACCATAATCATTAAATACGATAAAATAACTCACATTGCGATCCGGACACTTGTAGAAGATACGATCCTTGTTGGGACCCTCCTTCTTCACTCGGTACTCCATCACAATCTTCGTCTCATCACGACACTTGCCGCATGGAATGAGAGGAAGGCCCGGCCTAAGTCGCTTTGGAAACCCATGAGAGGCCGATGACCCGGAAGCAGTTGCCATCTACTCTCTATACTCATTTTTTAATACACTATAAATTTCTTCTTTTATAAACAAATAAAATTAACAAACTATAAAATTATCTAGATCTCTAAACAATGATATTTTTAATGGTCATTGTGTTCTCGTCTTTTACTGCGGCAGGTAAGTAATTCATATGATATTTCCGCAAATTAACAGAAGAATGGGAATGTACACACATAACAGACTACTACGACGATATCGGGACGTGTAAATAAATAACCATCCGTACTAGTTGACCTTGCTTACGTGATCATCTCGGCGAGCATTTCTCCACCGGACAGCACCGTACTTGGTCAAGGAAGAGCTCCGATTCTATGAGGAAGGGAACACGGTCTCCCACGACCGTTGTCGCTCTCCCTCGTAGAATCAAAGCTCCTCCTTGATGTCCGTTACCGCTCGACAGAGAACATGCTTGCCGAGCTGAACACGGTCCGTAAGTTCAACTAGTACGGATTTTCTATAATTTTCTAACTATTTTCTAAGTTTTTATTTATATATACTACGTTTAGGTACGGTGATTGACAGACTACTACGACGATATCGGGACATGTGAATAAATAACCATCCGTACTAGTTGACCTTGCTTACGTGATCAGCTCGGCGAGGATTTCTCCACCGGACGGCACCGTACTTGGTCAAGGAAGAGCTCCGATTCTACGAGGAAGGGAACACGGTCTTCCACGACCGTTATCGCTCTCCCTCGTAGAATCAAAGCTCCTCCTTGACGTCCGTTACCGCTCGGCAGAGAACATCCTCGCCGACCTGAACACGGTCCGCAAGTTCAACTAGTAAGGATTTGCTATAATTTTCTAACTATTTTCTAACTTTATATTTATATATACTTTAACCTTCTTTCATGTAAATATGCAAGCTTAAAGTGATTTTGAGCTCAAATTGCTTACAAATGAAAAAAAACCACAATAAAGAACCATAAATATATATAGTGAATAAAATGACATAAGAAAATGGTAAAAAATGAGAGTATGAGATTGGTAACCTTTACAACTGAAGAATCGACGGAGGAATCGAAGAATGGATGGAGGAACAATGGAGGGAGGGAGGAAGCAAGAACACTACTGCAGTGAGCTTCAAAATGTGCTGAGCTCGGGCTCGGGGAGGAAGGAGGAGACGGCCGATTTATAAAGGAAGAACATTTAGTCCCGGTTGATAGATCCAACCGGGACTAAAGGTAACTTTCCAACCCCGGACGCAGCCACGGCCCGGGAGTAGACCTTTACTCCCAGTTGGAGCCACCAACCGGGAGTAAAAGTATACCTTTAGTCCCGGTTGGTGGCTCCAACCGGGACTAAAGGTCCCTGCCACCTCTGTCTGGCGCAGTAGCCGTTGGGCAGGGACCTTTAGTCCCGGTTGGAGCCACCAACCGGGACTAAAGGTATTTCTAGTCCCGGGGGCAAAAAATTCCGGGACTAGAGCCCATTTTGGCCGAGGATCAAAGGTCTGTTCTCTACTAGTGGTAGGAAGTCCAGGCCACAGCAGCAACCAGAAGATGAGGTCTTGTCCAGTTTGCACGTTCCTTCCTTGTCCTCAGAATCACCTGGGAGCTGTAGGTGTGGGCAACAAAAAAGATGTGAGATCAATGATGAACTCTGTTGCATTGGTTGGTTACATAAGGAGCTAGAAAACCAAGCTACAGTGTAGTACCTTGCAGTGCCGCAATGACCTTCTCTAGATTAGGTGAACCCTGATGAAAGAATCGCAATATCCGGAAGTCGTCACTGAGATCACAGTCGTCCAGCAGCAAGTTCCTCAGGTTCTGGAATTCCCGAGCACCTGGACCACATTGGAAGTACGTAGAATGCCACCAACACATTATCAGAGTGACGAATTAATAAAATGGAACACGTACTTGCAGACAAAGCGAACTGCATACCGTCTTCCCGACACCTAACAACTCCAAACTCATCGCATTAGACACGCTACAAAGAAGCTTGGATTGATCCCCACCAAGTTTACTTCCAGACATAGTTTTGGATATATAAACTGTATTTGTGGCCACGTAGACGAATCGAAGCCCTGTCAAGGGATGGCATCTCATTCATCGAAATACCTCCACGGAAGCAGCCACCATGGACGTCTAGGTGTAGATCGACAACCATGGGGGCCGAGATAGCCAGCAGGTTGCGATTTTCATTGGAGCCGCCATTGATAACCAAGGTCTTCAATGTCAGAGAGGAATCTGCCCCACAAGAACGTTTCAGAATCAGGTTCTTGAGGGAGTCGGAGGCGATCGAACGGATCTCACAGATGCAATGGTCCAGCTCCAAATCCTCCAAAGAGCGGCACACTGAACTATAAGATGTTCCGCGAAACAGTCGTCCAGAGGTACGTGGCAGAGATGCAGCCTTTTGAGGCGCCAAGAACCACTCCCTGACGCTGACTGATGGCATGACCTGATCCAGGCGTGCAGTATTTCATCGCACGACGGAGCCACGCTGCTGCTTGTCGGCCGCTGTATGCCCAGCTGCCTAGAGCTGCACGGCTGGACGAACAACCATAGAACAGAGGTTCGCTGCCCCTATCAATGTCAAGCCTGAATGAATCTAGCAGAGCGATGTTACAACGGAGCATGAGGTTGACGCTGAAATCCTCGAATTCGTCCCACCCTTCACCCTTGTCCTGGTTGTTGCCCGAGTCAGAGTCGGAATCATCAGAGTCAGAGCTGCTGTCGCTGCCGCCACTGCTGGAGACAGGCGTCGCCGCCTTGGTCCTGAACTCATCGATGTCGACGTCGAGGCACGGCACTGACCGCCAGAGGTGCCTCCAGCGTGTTGACAGCACGCACGTCTGCACCGCCTGTCGGGCCTTGAGGGAAGGGAGGACATGATGATGTGGAGGAGGCAGTCTGGTAGTGCGCTCAGCCGGTCTGGGCCGGCCGCCGAGCTTCCGCCACCGCCTTGGAGCATGTGTCCTGCAAGCTCCATGTATTTACGCACACACGCCCGGCTGACAAAACCCCCTAGGCGATCCTGTCCGAATCGCCCGGGGGCTACACCCGCTGACAAAACGGAACCTCCCCCACTGGCAACACGAAAAACCTCCCAGACGATTCCAACCGAATCGCCCAGGGGCTTGGGGGCTCCTGTCGGGTTCATAAACCCGGGGTCCCTCATAGACCGGCTTCCCAACAAAGGCTCGGCCCAATGAACAACGTTGCGAGCAACGCGCAACTCATGGGCCGGCCCAAATACCTAAGACGACAGGCCAGAAGGACGATCCGATCTCCAACCAGAAGGCCTGGCCGAGGAGGAACAGCGTCCGCTTCCGACTCTGGGCCGCCTCTCCGACCGGAAGGCCTGGCCAAAGCACTACTTCCAACTCCGACCCGCGTCTCCGACTCACCAAACCCCTGCTCACTGCTCTTCTCCAACTAGCGCATTCAGAGCCGACTGGGACTAACCGACTGGGGACACCCGCTCGGTAAGGACCAGGGAACAGACTGAGAAAGTAAGGCAGGGCGCACAAGTCAAACTGCAATACCTGGGACCGTACCCTGTGCACCTGCCAGGTAGTACCCTGCGACCCTCCTGGCACGACAGAACTCAAGCAGTGTTGTAGGCGCCGACATTTTCTCCTACAGTGTTGTGGGCGCCATTAACTCCCATACCAGACAAATACGGTAAGGCTCCCCCCACGTGCATCTGGGCATCGACAGTATTGTGGGTGCCGGCATTTACTTTACCAGGAGAACATGGTAAAACCCCTTCCATACCTCCGGGTTTCAACAGTGTGGCAGGCGTCGACGTCTGCCATACCCGAAGAAGACAGCACAACCTCCCACGTGCATCTGACATTCAACAGTATTGTGGGCGCCTACCATCATCCTATACCCGCCGGCGTGGGCAACAAGACTCAGTAGCATACGTACTCTCTCACTCTTACTTGTAAGGCCATCCCCTTCATCTATAAGAGGGGATGCGCTCTCTCCCAACAGATAGATTCAATCAGATCAATCAAGTTCACTTAGCACATAGCGGAGCTCCCGACGCTCTCGGCCCCTCTGACCAGAGTCCGACCGGACCTCTCGTACCCCCCATCTTTCTCCTTCTCGTTTGTAACCCCACTGCAAACTTCAAGCACCTGGGCTCAGGAATAAAGTCACCGACCGACCCAAACTGGACGTAGGGCACGTTGCCTGAACCAGTATAAATCCTGTGTCATTGAGTGCTAGGCCACCTCCGATCACGACGTACGGCAAAACTATAAATATTTACGTGTTGGTCACTTTCTGCACCGACACACCATATAAATGTAATTGAACCAGGAGCAGCCTATGGACATGGGAATGAGTAACTGTCTTAGGGAAGTCATCTCGTCAGGATGAATGCAACCATTAGAGCCCCATCCGTTCCCTTCAGGCGCTCGCCCACATCCTCCACAAAATCAACCAAATCCACCAAAATCTCCCCTTAATCCCACCAAAATCCATCTTCCAGCTACGGATCCGCACCCACCTCTTCCTGATCTACCATCCGGTGGGTCTTTTTGCTCCGGTCATGGTTGCTGTGGGGGTAGCGCATCCTCTCCGGCGTGCAGCTGGCGGCCGCCGCCGGCCGAGCCGCCTTCACTGGGTGCGGGCGGTGCCGCGGTTGCTGAAGCTGCGGGCGTGGACTCTGGCACGTCCTCCTAGTCGCCCGGGATGGTGGGGCTCGAATCCCGTACGGGAGAACCCAGCGACGGCGGATCCGCGCCAACCAACGACGCAGTGTCCATCCCCGAGCTGGCGTCGCCTGCTCGCTCGAAGGGTCGCCCCACTCTCTCCCCCAACACCGCCTCGTTCTTCCTCGGCCACCTCTCCGCCGGTAGGTCCAAGCGCTTGCGTTGGGAGGATGGCTCTCTCTCCGACGACTCTGACCTCGAGCGCTCTCCTTCCCCATCGCTGCAGGCCGTGCGTTTGACTCGCTCGGGCACTGCACCCTCCTCGGCGAGCCCGCTGATTCGTCGATGCCCCACGCCCCATCCGAGATTCCTGCTGCAGGTGAGGTTGTCGTGCACTCCTCCCTGCCTCAGGTCTCCTTCGACGACTTCTTCGACCCCATCGCTTCCGAGATGCAGGCCGTGCCGGCCCATGAGCGATGGGACCCCATGCGCTCCGAGGGGTTGGTCGTCATGGAAAAGCCTTTGGGTGTGGGGGTCCCAGCAGGAGGGTCGTCCCTTCTGGCGTAGCTTTCTGGATCGCCTGACTTGGCCGCGCGTTGCTCCCACCTGGGTAGGAGGCGGCCAAGGATGCCTGTGCCGGATTCGGAAGATGTGGAGCTTGAGCTGTTGAGGCCCGGCCGCGGGTCTTCGACTGACGACGAAGGCCATAATGCTCAACCTCCATCGGCTGATGTGTCCCTGTTGAAACAATTGGAGGCGCGCGTATGCATCCCGCTCGAGACCTCTTTGATCAGCAAGTCGAGGCTGAGGAGGTCCAGGACACCTTCAACGGTGCTGTCGGTGCGTCGGAGTGGGAGGATTGCTGCTAAGGCCAAGGCCTCCAACCCGACTATCCAGGCACAAAATGCGCTGAAGCAAAAGCTAGGGATCGCAGACATGGTGCAGGGTCCGGAGCCTGCGGCCTTGGACAGTTCAAGGCCTTCTTCGCGAAGCCGTTGTCGCCCTCCAAGCTGGCGGCCCTTCAGGCGTTCTTTGCTCCAGATTTCGATCTGGTGGCCATAGAGCTCAACCTCACTGTCTTCGAGCAGGATGCTTTTTAGCCGCTGGGTTTCGGGCCTGCTGTGTTTGTTTGTCCCTTTGCTTGGTCCTCTGTGCGGCCGCTACGTAGTTTCTTTTGTAATCACAATTGTGTGAGCTATGTCGGTGTTTGGTTCGGTAACCAAAAATTACCGTCCCAGTTTTAATAATTTGTAAAACTCTCCTTCTGCTTAATGAATACCGTGCTAATGGCACGTTCGAGAAAAAATATGGACATGGAGTAGCTAACCACTCTACACTGCCACTGGCAGCATGGACTAGCTGAATCATCGCTGCACACAGCTAGCAACCAAGAAATCATCAAGCAAACGCACTGAATTGGACGCAGTGACAGCCATTGGACTAGCATAAATAAAAGGTTCTAAATTTATAATCACAAAATCAGGGCAGCCATTATAATAATCAGTAAAAGGAAACAGTGGAGAGTTTAAGGGAACAACTTTAGCCGTTTAGCGACATGACGCGGCTGCCTCAGTCGGAGGCGGCCACAGCCACCTCGAGGACGGGGGTCGCGGGTGCCGTGGCGCCGGATGCCACAAGCGTCCAGTCCGGTGGGAGCGGCGGCAGCGGCGGGTACTGCGTGGGGGCGGCGCTTGATGTCCCACGGCTGCATCTTCGTGGGCCGCGTCTTCATGTGGTGCTTGGTCCCCTTCTTCTGCGGCCGCGACGAGCACTCCACCACCAGCAGCGAGGGGAAACCGACGGAGTAGTGGCGGGCGTGCTGGTGCTGCCTCACCGGCGCCCGGCGGGACGGGGACGGGGCCGGCAGCACGGCCGTGCCCGCCAGGAGCGCGGTCACCGCCGACATGCTCGCTGCTTCGTCTTCGCGGGAGGGACGGACGGACTCGGGGAGTAGAGTGTTGTGTTTGGGATAATAAGACGGGAGGCGCTGTTTCGGATTGGGGCGGGATTTGATTTGCTACGCTGAGCCAAAATCCGGCCGTTCATCCCAAACAGCTGCGATCTGACCGCTCAGTCATCTTGACTGTGTGGCTTTTTTCTTTCTTTATTTATTTATAGGAGTATATATATGTCCCTATTTGAAATTTGTAAATTTTGAGTCACCTCTTCCTACAATCCCTTGCCATTGGCTGGGAGAGCCAAATCGGCATCTCAACTTCGTTGTCATCAAAAGGCTGTAAGTTCATTTCACATACAAATTCAAAAATGAACAAGGGGCTACAACTTCAAGATGCATGGTCGGTGTTACTTGGTCAACTGCAAGAATCCCAAATCAAACTTACTTATTCGTGGTATCAAAAGACAGTGAAATGCCTATACAGGAAGCAAGCAACAACTTATTTAAGAAACTAGATATATATGCACACCACCAAGCCCCAAGGACCAGATATAACCCAGCTCAACATTGAAATACTTTTCCGAATCAAACAAAAAAGAATTGCTGTATGCCAAGCCAATGCATTTCATCCTATCTAACAACGACGCCTGAAAACTTTGGTAGCCATCCATGATCGGAATGCTCGATGCCAATATTGGGAACCATCCACGAAGTGTGTCAAGTATTGCTCGCCAATTTCTCATGACATAATTGCGCCTAAATTAAAGGACTATATATAAATACTTCACGGGACATACGTTACTCATCAACACAAGACATCTCATTGTTTATTATTACAAATATATTGAGTAGGACACTACTCAATAGATTCATCACAGACACGTACATATATGAAATCAACCATACAAGGAACTTCAGATGGCACCCTCGCTCGCATTATTCAATTGATGCTTGCCTTTCATATATCAAGGCATAAAAAGGTATAAAGGTACCCTTTGCTAGGCAACCTAGCATTGAACAGTATACGGTATTTGCTCAATCGTGTCCACACCATTTTCATCCACGGTGTAGTAGATAACGATCTTTTTAGTTCCGGCTGTGAGTTCTTCACAAAGCGTTGGCTGGTCGTTATCATCTGAATTTAGTTCGTCAAAGTGTGTTATATCTTGCCTGTTGGCAAGGAGCCAGTCAACAAACCCATCAAGCGGCTGGCCAACCTCGTTGGGAAACGTCTCGGGAGCCGGAGGAGGGGCAGTCATGATAACGTACTATATATATCCTTTGCTTTTCTCTCTTTCGAAACTGTTATAATACCAATAAGAATCAATAATCGAGCAATATTGACATAATTAATAAAAACATAACATCTTGTCTCGAACTAATGCTATCATCTTTGGCAAGAATAAACTTCATACTACGATAGACATCCTACTTTCATACTAAGAAGATGTCTTAATTGATTGAACCATATACCAACCGAGCAGCAAATAGTCAACTAAAATGTTAAAAGGAAAATGTTTGGAAGCAATAAGTAACAAAGAAATACATGACAATACCTCCGGAGAAGAAGAAGAACACAGTAGCCTATGGCGATGATACGTGCTCTATGTACATGTGTGTATATATATACACCGACATTTGTATATTAGCTTGGCTCTTCTCGGTGAAAACAATGTAAGCGTTTTGTCAACCATTAATTAGGAAACACCGTCATATTGCCATTTTGCTACCAATAATGATAGTTGTCAACCATGATGATGTTCGCATAACGCATGATGATGTTCGCACAAACATAACATGACGCTCCCAATGACGATAGTTGTAAACAATGTACGTCCACCATTAATTAGGAAACAACATCGTGAGGTCGCTAATGACAACAGAATGGGAATTTAAATATCATCAAACATCGTCTATTCTTCTCCTTGTTCGCAGAGAGACAGCTGCATGCCCATAGTTTTTGTCACAAACCAAATGTCATGCCAATTTTTTTCACATGCATTATGAACCTAGGTTGCATCAAAATTCCTAAAATAAAAAACCCTGCATGTTACATCTAGAAACTTGGTGTGCATCAAGTGCATTTTAAATTTAAAAATTAGAAGTTAACTTGTGCATAAACTGAACCTGCACATTTTTGGCAGACCGTCTGTTAATCACGACGGAGCGTCCGTCAAAACCTTTGCACGACCATCCAGTCTGTCAGGCACAGTCAAGCACTGGTGGATCGTCCGTCGCTCGGGGCGGACTGTCCGTAAAATCAGCGATCCTCTCGTCTGACGTCGTGGATGTCATTCCGGACAAGGAACAGAGAGGGTACGACGACGAGACGGTGGTGTCAGCCCGGCGACAGAAACAGAAGCGAGGCGTGGAGCTCACCAGAGTGGGTTACGCCGGTGGCGTCTTTGGCTGGAGCTCGACACTGTGCGGTGGCCGGCAAGGTTTTTTCTATTGGCCGAAATTCACCGAAATTTCCTTTCTATCCATAGGGTTCGATAAAATTTGACATCGGCCAAATTTTTCTCTTCTTTCCTGCTTCCACACAGACAATCCAAATTCAGCTGTGCGACAATTCCACACTATAATGTTTTATTCTTGTTTTTTATCTGTGAACAAGTGATGTTTAATATCTTAGGAATAGTTTCAAGTCAAATTCTACAGAATTTTTTCAAAACAATTTGAATTTTTTTTTGAATTTGGTCCGATATTTCCGATATATCTTGCTTATCCTATTTATCCATGACCTCCGATAAATTTTTATTTCCGATAATGAAAACCTTGGTGGCCGGCACTCCTAAGGCCATGCTGCAACGTCTGGGGTTGTCGGTGGTGACTGCAGGCGTTCGGGGCGGCGATAGTGACTCACCGAGGCAACAGCGGCGGCGCGGTGACGGGCCGATGCCCCAGCGGAGTCTTCTAGAGTGAACGAGGAGGGGTGGCGCGTGAGCACAGTAGGTGCACGAGCATGCGGAAGGTGTCGCCTTGCCTTGTGGTGCCTTGCTGGCGACGAGCAACCGCCACGGCGGCTCGATGGTGTGCTGCTCTCAGTGGTAGGGCAACACAGAGGGAGAGATCAGGCTAGAGGTGGCGGAACGTATGTAAGAGGGGCCAAGGAGCTTGCCTATCAACTCTATCGGCCTGAGGCATGCCAGAGAGGGAGAGCTCGGAGCTTGGCTCCCATGGCGCCCAGATTTGGGGAAGATTGAGCTAGCGCTCGGAAGAAGAGTGACGAAACTCAAACATAAGGGTATGTCTAGTCCCTGGCTAAGTTGTTCCTGACCGGAGGACCCCCGACCAATTCCTCCAGAATCGCTCAGGCGTGCTTGAGCACACCTTTTGGCCAAGGACCGAGGAAAAGCCTGACCACGCCCTCAGCTCCCCCAATGTCAGGCAATTGCCGAAATCAAACAGAGCCAGCTCCCAAAGTAAATCAAGGTACAAGTTGAGCAACTTCTGAAAATTATACTTCGGTAATCCATTTCAAATCAAAACAACTTAACTGAGCATCAAATGCCATATACATGTAATTGATCGAACCAGGAGAGCAGCCTATGGACATGGAGTAGCTAACCACTCTACACTGCCACTGACAGCATGGACTAGCTGAATCATCGCTGCACACAGCTAGCAACCAAGAAATCATCAAGCAAAAGCACTGAATTGGACGCGGTGACAGCCATTGGACTAGCATAAATAAAAGGTTCTAAATTTATAATCACAAAATCAGGGCAGCCATTATAATAATCAGAAAAAGGAAACAGCGGAGAGTTTAAGGGAACAACTTTAGCCGTTTAGCGACATGCCGCGGCTGCCTCAGTCGGAGGCGGCCACAGCCACCTCGAGGACGGGGGTCGCGGGTGCCGTGGCGCCGGATGCCACGAGCGTCCAGTCCGGCGGCAGCGGCGGGTACTGCGTGGGGCGGCGCTTGATGTCCCACGGCTGCATCTTCGTGGGCCGCGTCTTCATGTGGTGCTTCTGCGGCCGCGACGAGCACTCCACCAGCAGCAGCGAGGGGAAGCCGACGGAGTAGTGGCGGGCGTGCTGGTGCTGCCTCACCGGCCCCCGGCGGGACGGGGACGGGGCCGGCAGCACGGCCGTGCCCGCGAGGAGCGCGGTCACCGGCGACAAGCTCGCTGCTTCGTCTTCGCGGGAGGGACGGACGGACTCGGGGAGTAGAGTGTTGTGTTTGGGATAATAAGACGAGAGGCGCTGTTTCGGATTGGGGCGGGATTTGATTTGCTACGCTGTGCGAAATCCGGCCGTTCATCCCAAACAGCTGCGATCTGACCGCTCAGTCATCTTGACTGTGTGGCTTTTTTCTTTCTTTATTTATTTATAGGAGTATATATCTGTCCCTATTTGAAATTTGTAAATTTTGAGTCACCTCTTCCTACAATCCCTTGCCATCTGCTGGGAGAGCCAAATCGGTATCTCAACTTCGTTGTCATCAAAAGGCTGTAAGTTCATTTCACATACAAATTCAAAAATGAACAAGGGGCTACAACTACAAGATGCATGGTCTGTGTTACTTGGTCAACTGCAAGAATGAAGAATCCCAAATCAAACTTATTCGTGGTATCAAAAGACAGTGAAATGCCTATACAGGAAGCAAGCAACAACTTATTTAAGAAACTAGATATATATGCACACCACCAAGCCCCAAGGACCAGATATAACCCAGCTCAACATTGAAATACTTTTCCGAATCAAACAAAAAAGAATTGCTGTATGACAAGCCAATGCATTTCATCCTATCTAACAACGACGCCTGAAAACTTTGGTAGCCATCCATGATCGGAATGCTCGATGCCAATATTGGGAACCATCCACGAAGTGTGTCAAGTATTGCTCGCCAATTTCTCATGACATAATTGCGCCTAAATTAAAGGACTATATATAAATACTTCACCGGACATATGTTACTCATCAACACAAGACATCTCATTGTTTATTATTACATATATATTGAGTAGGACACTACTCAATAGATTCATCACAGACACGTACATATATGAAATCAACCATACAAGGAACTTTAGATGACACCCTCGCTCGCATTATTCAATTGATGCTTGCCTTTCATATATCAAGGCATAAAAAAGTATAAAGGTACCCTTTGCTAGGCAACCTAGCATTGAACAGTATACGGTATTTCCTCAATCGTGTCCACGTTATTTTCCACGGTGTAGTAGATAACGATCTTTATAGTTCCGGCTGCGAGTTCATCACAAGGCGTTGGCTGCTCGTTATGATCTGAATTTAGTTCGTCAAAGTGTGTTATATCTTGCCTGTTGGCAAGGAGCCAGTTAACAAACGCATCAAGCGGCTGGCCAAGCTGTTCGGGAAACATCTCGGAAGCCACAGCCATGATAACGTACTATATATATCCTTTGCTTTTCTCTCTTTCGAAACTGTTATAATACCAATAAGAATCAATAATCGAGCAATATTGACATAATCAATAAAAACATAACATCTTGTCTCGAACTAATGCTATCATCTTTGGCAAGAATAAACTTCATACTGCGATAGACATCCTACTTTCATACTAAGAAGATGTCTTAATCGATTGAACCATATACCAACCGAGCAGCAAATAGTCTACTAAAATGTTAGAAGGAAAATATTTGGAAGCAATAAGTAACAAAGAAATACATGAAAATACCTCCGGAGAAGAAGAAGAAGAACGCAGTAGCCTATGGCGATGATATGTGCTCTATGTACACGTGTGTGTATATATATACACCGACATTTGTATATTAGTTTGGCTCTTCTCGGTGAAAACAATGTAAGCGTTCTGTCAACCATTAATTAGGAAACACCGTCATATTGCCATTTTGCTACCAATAATGATAGTTGTCAACCATGATGATGTTCGCATAACGCATGATGATGTTCGCACAAACATAACATGACGCTCTCAATGACGATAGTTGTAAACAATGTACGTCCACCATTAATTAGGAAACAACATCGTGAGGTCGCTAATGACAACAGAATGGGAATTTAAATATCATCAAACATCGTCTATTCTTCTCCTCGTTCGCAGAGAGACAGCTGAATGCCCATAGTTTTTGTCACAAACCAAATGTCATGCCAATTTTTTCACATGCATTATGAACCTAGGTTGCATCTGAAAATTCCTAAAATAAAAAACCCTGCATGTTACATCTAGAAACTTGGTGTGCATCATGTTCATTTTAAATTTAAAAATTAGAAGTTAACTTGTGCATAAACTGAACCTGCACATTTTTGGCGGGCTGTTTGTTAATCACGACGGAGCGTCCATCAAAACCTTTGCACGACCATTCAGTCTGTCAGGCACAGTCAAGAACTGGTGGATCGTCCGTCGCTTGGGGCGGACTGTCCGTCAAAATCGTGCCGACACCTGTAACATGCAATTGTTGTGCTGTCCATCTCTCACTCAACTCAGGTCCACATGTCAGCCTGGCCCCACCTGTCATCTGCACCATTCACAAATATACACCCTCTCAATCAGCCCTCTCTCCCTCACCCCTCTCACACACATACCAGGAAAGAACAGAGAAGGAGAAAGGAGATGAGAAGAAGGTAGAAGAGAGGAGAAGGAGAGGAGAAAAAGGAGGCGGAGGGAGGCACCCATGCTGGAGCCCTGCTTGTCGCTGGCAAGCTTCAACACGCCACCACCCCGCCAGAGATGGAGACGGCCCCCAAGACACCATCTTCTTCACCAAGCCCATGGAGAAGCTCCGCAAGCTCGATCTACCTCTACAAGGCATCCCGCCGCGAGCTGCTGTAGATGGAGGTACCCCAAGTCAAGGTGAGACTCCCCATGACGCCCATCTTCATCATCCCCTCCCAGTCTCCATTCCCACCAAGCTCCATGGTCCTCCAATGGTGGATTTTGCCATTGATAAGGGCGAACTCCCCACAGCCCATGCATGGTGATTCCAACACTTGGAATACCTTCCTCACATCCCTAGAAAGCCATAGGAACAAACCACACTCTATTCGGAGTTCGGACTCCCCAGAAATCATCTCCGACATCTTTGCACTATTGCTGTTCCTCATTCTGTTGAATTATAGCCACAACCCGAGAGTAGCCTTGTATTGGCGGAGTGTCCGTCATATTTGACGGATGGTCCGGTAATTTCCACTGAAGGGTCCGTCACATTTGACGGAGGCTCCTGTAAATGCACAACAGCACAACCTAAACTTGTAAAACTAATAGAAGATTAATTTGAACTCCAAAAATTGTGAAACAAGTTTTGTTGTGTTATTTAGAATATTCTCTATCATCTAAACATGATTTTGACATCAAAAGTATAATTTAATTTTTAACTAACACTACCATAGGAAATTTAACCAAGGCGGGCGTTTTGGCTTTACCGGGGCAGGCATCGCAACCGCCTCGGACAGGTCACGGTTAATCTGAACCTACCGAGACGGTTGGTTTACCCGCCACGGTTAATTGATTAACCAAGGCGGTTGCTTTAAGTCAACCGCCTAGCGGTCATCCTAAAGCGACTGCCTCGGTTAAAGATTTAACCGAGATGGTTGTCTTAAACAGACCACCTCCGTTAATGTAACAAAGGCGGTTTTTATTACTTGCCTGCCTCGGTTAATGTTGGCATTTCTAAACGTCAACACTATGAAGTATTAAGGGTATCATTATTTATATTTTTCCAAAGGAAGGCATGGTGTAAAGATTCTAGCATGGATATGATCAGGATAACATGCTTGCATAATGGACCAAAGTTCATGACAGGGATCAACATAGTATGGTTTAAGGATAGTGTGACACACACTCGAGCCTACCACAGAGGTAAAGATGGAAGAAAAAATGAATAAAGAATAAAGATCCTACGGGAGCAGGCGTATCTTTAATATAGTTATGCAAAGAACCGTAAGTAATCATACATATACATGAGTAAGAGCTAGCTCTAAGCATGAGATTGGTTGGGAGGCCACCGAGTAATGGTCTGTCGGCAACCTCATTGTTGGCTATTGACACCTGTGGGCGCACATAGAAAAAGATCCGCAAGCGCATGAATATCAGTTGTAGCTCTTCACCGGAAGTATTCCAGGATATCAAACTCAGGGAAACGTGTGAGTTTAACTAAGTCTAACTTAACCAGGAGCTAGCAACAAGGCTAAGGATAACAGGAGCATAGAGATGACTTAAGGTTCTCTTTCTCTAACTTGGGTAAAGCGTGTTGTCTATTATTCACCTGGGGACGCTGCTACGAAAGAGCAAGAACAGAGCTTAACTACTTCTGTCGCAACTTTTGTCCTGCTTGGCCCACAGACAGGAGGTGGATTACAGAGGACTCAACGGGGCTGTCACCCCCGCGATCTACCACACGATATGGAATGTAGGGTTCCTCTACGAGTAGCCAAAAGTCTAAGCACCGTGCTTACACTATTGATTACTACTTTACTCTTCCTAGGAAAAGAGTAAAGCACTCAAAAAAGTCATGAACCTGATGAACAATATAAACACAAACTTACTTGGATTAGAGATCAATTACCAGAGATGTCTCAGAAGCAGGCTCAAATAGAACTTAAATCCGCCAAGGTACAAGCCATAGAGAGAGCCCGACGGGACAATGCTTCCTCCGAACTCTTCCCTCACTCTCTATCTCACTATTCTATTTACAAAGGATAACTCCTAAGGAGACTATTCTTCTCTTGTTGTCATGAGTCAGAATGAATTGGATTTTTATCCAAGAGGGGGTAGAGGGTGCCTTATATAGGGGAGATGGAGTAAGGGGCAAGGAATTGCCACGTCATCAATCCGCGTTATTTCCCTTGATCATCGTTGGATGAACCGGCTTGAAACCGACCTTCATACATGGTGGAGATTGATCCTCATAGGCGGTGGAGTGCGCACGACGAAGCGGAGACCGATAGGATGGGCCCATAGGCCGGCCGGCCTACAGGTGGGGACGACCAGCCTCCCCTGTGATAGGTGGGCCACCCCCTATGGTGGCGGGTCTTTGACTCCGTATTGAGTTGACTTTTGGATGTTTCGCGAGTTGGTCGTTCCCTTGCGTCAGTTTGCTTGTTTGGAGTGTATGACGGTGGTCCCAGGAGCTGTTTTATGAATAAATCCTCTTGCATATATAAATCCCCAAAGCTCGTGGAAATCATTAGTTTAAACCCCTAGTTCTATGTTGGTGACCTTATTCATGCAATTTTATAAGTTAAGTTGATGGTTTATGATGAGCATTAACTACCATCAACAGGCTACCCCAAGCTTAACCTTTGCAAGTCCCTTAGCAAAGACTAAACTAAATTAATGGATCAGAGTTGCTTTGATGTTTTCACTCCTCAAAAGTACACATGCGTTCAAACAAAAATTCTCCTCTGGATTAGAATAATCTGGTCTGACTTTCAAACTCACCCATATTACCTTTAACCATGGGGCTTCTTAGCCTTCACTTGGTTCTTGAGCAATTGAAAGATAGAATGATCAAGTCAAGTACTATGTCTCAAGTTCTTTGTTCCACCATTGTTTCAGAGTTTTTATAATTTTTCAAAATAAAACTCAGAGATTCCGTTGTATGACACCCTCAAGCCTCTCAATATATGTGGTATTTGTGAATCTTCACCAAGGCAAAAATAATGATGTTGTGCATTTCTCTTCCTACAACTAAGGCTTATGTAGAGCTCATAGGTGTGGACAGCGCATACATACTTGCAAAGCATATGTTGTAAAGTCAAACAATGGATCCAAAACGAAACCAGTCATACAATCAAAGCAAGATGTGCATGTGTATGGATATATATGGTGGAGTGAATATAGTGGATTCCTAATTCTATTTTGCTCCTTGAAAACATCTCTCTTTTAAAACTTGTAAATATTTTTGCAAGAGCTTGGGCTATCTTTATTCTTTCTCTTTTTCTTTCTTCTCTTTCTTTTTTCCAGACGGGCATCTAAGTACCCATTGTTTTCAATATCTCGGACATCTTTGTGTCCATTTTTTAATACTTTTGTATAGATCAAATCTCTCTTTTTTTGCAACAAAAGCTTTTGAGAGATAGCAACAAGAACAACGGAGCATTTATTTGGTGGATGAAAAACCTATAAAGTATGTTTTTGTGTTTACTCCCAGTGTAAGAATAAAATATTTTTGAGTGGATCTAAATGGAATGGCATGTTTTTGAGCCTACCCTCAGTGTAGGGGTAGTGCATATGTGGGTGGTGTGTACGTGATCTTGATTTTAAGAGCATGACAAGTCTCTCGTAAGGGTCAACGAAGCTTGACAAAACTTAATGCAAAACAAGCAGCATATATATAGAAGTTTTTCTAGCCTAAATAACATGTATGTCTGTGGTAGGAATTCAAGCTTTTTCATACAGGAACTCATCATGTAATATTTTTATGTTTTCCAAAAGTAAATCTGCAGGATTCTAGTGTCACTTGGAACAAGATAAACAGTAACTCAGACCTTCTCATATCATATCCGTCAATTATCTAGACTTAGATCAAGTATATGCTACCCACGAATTTTAAGTTCAAAGTAAATCTTTATATCAAAACAATTTTATCCAAAACTCAGAAGAATTCAATGCTGAAAACTAGGTACTTGGAATGAATTACAACAGAGCAAATATTCATCATTTCCATTTTCGGAGGTTTTTCAGAGAGTCCCTTTTATTTAATATCAGTTCTTAAAAGCAAAGACTAGCAAATTATAAACACTCTTTTTATTTTGTTTTCATTTTTATTACTAATATATATAGATAACTATTTATTTTGCTTTCAGGTATGCATTTTTTTAACTAACTATATAAATAGCTGGAATAAAAAGATAAATGAAACAAAGGGAAAGAAATATTTATCTTGATACACGGGGGTGCCTCTCTCCCAAGCTAGTTGTTGACGTGGTATTATTAAAGTGCGCCACGAGTTATCCTTGCAGAAACGCTCCCGTGTGGTACTGCATCCGGAGGATTTGGAGCTGGAGGACTGCACGTGTGCGTTTCAAGCAATCACCTCTGGCCAGTGCCGTTCCTAGGGGTAGGGCACAAGGTGCGACGGTCGAGGGCTCAAGCGGAGGAGGGGCCTAAGCCCAGGTATACAAACCTTCAGGTCCTATAATCCATTAGGCATTAGCAAATTAATGAGAAGAGAGACATAGAACTGGCCAGGCGGCCAAAAAAGACAACATCGGCATTTCTTTTCTAGTTTCCTTTCCCCACGGCCCTCGGGTAGAGAGGAGGCGAGGAGTCACGCTGCACACAGCACACTCTGATCGTGAGTTCGCGACGTGCGCCTTACACACGTGGAGCTGGCGAGCCGCGCCGCCGCGAAGAGCTAGACTACCGGAGACACGGACATGGCGCACGAAGACAGCGACCAGGCAGGGCTCCACGACGATGACATCTTGATTCTTGGCCTCTTACGAATTGCGATCACCGATCAGTTGTTTAGGCCCAAGGTATTTTTTTCCTTTTTATTTTTAATCCAAATTAATTATTTGTATAGTATTCTATACTTCTAATACTTTGTACCCCTATAGTCATATTTTTCTTCTAATTTAGGTGTTAGAATTTTAGAATGTTACCTAATAAACATTTGTCATGAGAAAAGAAAACGAATATATTGTTTTTTTAATCTATATTGTTCATCGATAATTATCATACATTTATAAATATATTGCTTAATCTACATTGTTCCTCGATAATTATCAGACATGATAAATTAAAAATATGTTATTGAATTTGCTTTCGTTTTACAAGTAAAATTAGTGCCTATATATTATGAGATTTTATACATGATCCAGAGGAGCCGTTGCGACGAGATTGCCAGTGCCCTTAAAAGAGAAAATTTCGTATTTGGCCCTAAAAATAATGCTCCTTTCTTATTTGACATCGAAACTGAAAATCTTTCCTATATGTCCTGAACTCGAGTTTTTCTTTCCTATTTGACACTTCCGTCAGTTTGGGTGGTTAACGGTGTCAAGTCCTATGTGAAAAGTCCATTTTACCCCTAGAGTTTTTTACTAGTCCTGGCATTCCATGGTTAATACTGCTATCTTTTATGAAATATTACAGTTTAAGATAAAAACATTCATAAAAGATAGCAGTATTAACCATGGAATGCCAGGATTAGTAAAAAACTCTAGGGGTAAAACGGACTTTTCACATAGGACTTGACACCGTTAACAATCCAAACTGACGGAAGTGTCAAGTAGGAAAGAAAAACTCGAGTTCAGAACATATAGGAAAGATTTTCAGTTTCGATGTCAAATAAGAAAGGACCATTATTTTTAGGGCCAAATACGAAATTTTCTCCCCTTAAAATCGTAGGAGCGGCACTGCCTCCGGCTCACTGAAGAGCTTGGTTCTGAAGAACTGCTGGTGGAACTATCTCACTGAGATCACATCGCCCTCACTGAAGCGCTTAGTTGTTGCTGGTGGCTCGAATAATGCTCCCTGCGTTGTCGTGGCCCCCGCGATTGCTCATCTGTGCCTCGATGTGCCTCTTTACTTTGCTAGAAGTATTTCAGTGAATCGGATGCCATCACGGCCAAGGCTTTGATTTATCTAACGATGTGGTCACAGAGACAGTGTATTCGCAAGCAAACTTTGCTGGCATATAAATCCTTAGTGTAGGCCTTGTATGTGTCTTGCTAGTTGCCATCTCCTGGTTTTTTTCTGAAATTTGAGTACATGTTCTACGGTACCTTCAGATGTAGTACTTAGAATGCAAGCATATACCTTTGACTGGACCTTTGACTGGTTTCTAGATGATATAAGGTTTTGCTCTGTAGGCTATAGTCCCGATGCTCTGTTTTCTTATCTTGTGACTACTCAAGAAAATATCTTCTGAGTCCTGTGAACATATATCTTACTAGAAAGTTTGATGTGGACCTGAAATTTGCATATTTGTCTCTGTTCTTATTTTTACAGTAACATGAGTTACGTTCTTCCAAGAGTGAAATGTTGACGTCATCACTACAGGTGCTCAACATTTTCTAAGTGAATTGCTTGAACACACTTTGGATCATATGTCAACATTTCACTCGTACAAAAAGGGTTTTTTACTGACGATAGCTTTTTTTTTATCTTTACTAGCAGTTGTTTGAATCTTTGGTGTGGTGTGAAAGGCAAGTGAGAATTTTCAGTTTTTCACTAACGTCGGCTGAAGAACTGCCACTACAAACGCATCTTCATCGGTGGTAGCCTTGTACCAACCGCCAGTGTAAATGTATTTATACTGGCCAGTCGGTTACATCAACGGCCAGTGCAAATTGTTTTACGACAACATGTGCTCTCCATGCTCACCGGTGGTCGCCCGGAGCACCTGCAAGTGGTGCTAACAGGAGATGAGCCACACTGCAAGTAAACTGGAGGTAATCAACAACCGGACGACAACAGGGACCGTCCCCATCAGATTTTTTTTTCCCGATCGAAGCATGCACATTGTAAACAAAATATGTGGGTTTGGAGAGAGAAGTAAGATAAAATGGATGGTAGGTATCCGAGACCCTGTATCAGTCGTGACTCTTTATGTTTCTATATAGGATGGAGAGGTCTTGCCCAATTTACAGTTAAATCATAAGCCAACACAATATACTGGATACGTTGATGAAAGAAAAAAAACATTAATGAATTGGAGCTGGTGTTTAGTCTTTGAAACTATGTATATCTTTGTTAAGTCCCAAGAAGGATCCAAGGAAAAAAACGAAGGGGGCACGCAATTTCCATGCCCATTTTGAAGCTTTCAGTGTTTTTTTTTAAAAAAAAAATAGAAACACTTCCAACAAGAAAAAAAATGAAAGAAAACAAGCAAATGCAAGTGGACACAGTTCATAGGGCTTTAAAAGAGATATTTTCCAGAAGCAATCTTACCCTTAATAAGCATCCTTCTTGGTTCGCCCCTCCACCACCCGAGCAAGCCCGCAGTCCGGGCAAGGGATCAACGGGAAGCCGCTCAACTCACCTACTAGATCCACACAGACGGAGGCGATGCGGGAGCTCCGGCCACCTTGGACCCGACTCCTCGCCCTTGTAGATGACTCGGCGTAATGGGACAGGGACATGTCTCGCCGTGGGGGGCGGCGTTGTACGCAGCGGCGGCGGCGGCTGGCAAGCGTCACGCGCGAACCAGAGAAAGGAGAAAGGGGAGCGGATGGGAGAGAGTGGAGTGGGCCGCGGGGTAATACAGACGCCAGGGGCAGGGCGGTCATTTTACATCGGCCTGCTGACTCGGATCCGAGCTGGACAGCGGACCTGACATGCCACGCGAGCAAAAGTGGCAAATGTGTATCGTTTTTCTCTCTCCGATGCTAAAAACGTAGCGACAAACCTAAAGATGCTATTTTATGAGTCGTCATTGGTAATAATGGTAAAAAGTTAAATATCTTGAAAATTTTGGATGAAATTTTGCCTTTTCAGTATTATACCAGCAAATATGCCCGTACGTTGCAACGGGTCTTTTAAGTTATACTGTGCAGTCACCTATATATAACTCATATTTATTCAGCGGTTGTGTAATTTATTCCAATAAGCATTGATATCGGACTTCGTAATATCGCTAGACGCGTCTTAAAATAGAACTCTGTATCGTCTAGCAAACGTGGTCATGCATTGTAACGGAACGAATGGCTTGTTGCACTACTATCAAGATGATTTTTGGAGACTACTGCTTTCATTTACAGAGGCAACATATATATACTTGTATCAACACTCACTTTCATCTTGTCTTCTGTCCCGTCTTATCTTGCAAAGACAGCAACCGCCGGCTCTTTAGCACGGATGCGGATCCAGTAACTTTACTCCTTCAATCCACCATGTAATCAAGATCCAACGAAGGAGATAGACTCGAGGCCATTGACTTCTTTTTTCACCGGTGTGAGCGCTATCATTCTTCGCACGCAGACCGGCTTTTGGCGTGCACGCCTTGCCGGCGACGGGTTCGTCGCACTCGCACCAGCGTTCCGCGCGCACATCTTCGACATGTTTGTTTGGACTTTTGAGGTGTAAGAGAAAGTCCTATGGCTTATAAGCCAAATACGACCCAGCGAACAAGCTGCTGGTTGGCAACAGGTCCAACACCGACACCCAAGCAAAGCCAAAGCCACGTTGTTTCGGCCTGTGGCTCGTCCGGCCGTCCGGCACTACCTGATCCGGTCTCACGCCGCGCACTCACCGTATCCGCGGCGGCGAGGCGCACCAGCGGTAAGCACTGTCGCTTCTGAGCCTGCTCCACCAGAGCATCCACCACCGATGCTCCTAGATCGGCAACAACAGCTCAGGCGACGACGACATGTACTACTCATTGTCGGCCTCCCTCCCGCGTTTCCATGACGACAGCACCACGACAACGCCGCCGTGGCATGTCAGCTTGGTCTGCGCGGCGCTGACCACGCCGCCCCGCCTAGCGGCGGCGAGGTTGCCAGCTCTGGCGGGCAAGGCCGCAGCGGAGCATGTGCCTCTCCGTCGTCGCTTTTCTGCGATGGTTGCTGCTCTGCTTTGGCTTCACGACTGCCGCGCTGCTAGCAACGAGCAGCGGCCGCGAGTGCGCCTCGACGTGACCACGGGACATCGACGTCATGAGGCTTAGCCACAGGGACAGGAGTTTTTTTTTTATTTTATAAAAAAAATTAAGATTTAAAGAGATGGGCAAAGGTTAACTGCCGGCTGCGAAGATCTCCAAGATCTGGACGCATAGGTGGACCGCCGAGCAGCTCGAGCTGCATCTGTTATTTATTTATCCCCTCGCTTTATTCAGCCTGTTCGTCTGTTGGTTTTAGCCAGGGCTTATCAGTCAGCTTACAGTGTTTTTCTCTCACAATGAACCAGCACCAGTCAGACTTATCAGCCCAGAAACCAACCAGCGAATAGGCCGACTGTATTTAATTTTGAAGAAAGGCAAGGATCCATAGGATATACGGAAAAATAGGGGCGATGCTTGTATCTTGTCGGATTTCGTAAGAGAGTCCATCACTGAGACATGAGAAGCAGAGTCACTTTCCTTTTTGCACGTGTTCTGTCCAATGAGAAAAAGAATCGGACTGGTCTTACCGGACGTACGATGAAAAAAATATAACTGAAAAAATAAAATCAACAAAAATAGAATTGTTCGGGACTCTCTACACGCACGAGGATGGGTCTCTCCAGAAGTACGACAGGAAAAGTAATAATAAATAACTCAACATAAAAAAAATAAAAAGCTTAAAATATAGGTTTCCTATGCGGCTGGACTCTATTGGCCTCTTTTGCTTGCCCTTACCCCGTTGTGCTCCTGCACACAGGTTGCCAAAAGGCAAAAGCAAATAATTAACAAATCTAAGCTAAACACTACCGGAGATGGCTTCTTTGTCGAGTGTCCCAGATTTTGCCGAGTGCTTTTTATCGGGCGTTCGGCAAAGTGTCTATTTGTCGAGTGCTAGAGAGAAAGCACTGGGCAAACAACTGGCAAGGTGGTTTGCCGAGTGCCGAGCACTCGGCAAACAATAACACTCGGCAAAGACTAGGTTTGCCGAGTGTCGGGCACTCGGCAAACCAGAACACTCGGCAAAAGGGCCGCCGCCGTTAACCCTTTGCCGAGTGTTTCTCCTGATACTCGGCAAAGTGGTGATTTGCCAAGTGACATTTTTTGACACTCGGCAAACCATATTTTTTTTACTTTTGACCTCCAAACTTTTTCTGCAGTCCTCATACAATACCTGGTACTCCATGTTCCAATGTGGCACATTTCTCGGACTTTATCTATATTTCTTTAATTTATTTCATTTAATTAAATTTTCTTGGATAATTCAAATTATAACTGCTAGTCATTCGAACAATGAAAAAAATGAATGGAAAAATGATATTCATGTTATTTAGTATAATGTGAGGCCGTATCCAGGAATAGACCAACAACTTCGAACATCTTGTTCACGAAACATGACCACGAACTTGCGGTCGAGTTGTTTTTAAATTCTATAAAAAGCAAACGAAGTCCGAAAATCATGAAACATGTCAAGATGTTATGATATCATATGTCGAGGCTGTGATAAAAATTTGAGGAGATTTCGCGCAAGTTGTCACGTATAATGCTTGCAAACCGAAGAATCTCCAAAGAAGTTTCATGATTTCGTGAAGAGGCCGACGAGGTGGTGAGCATCATACGTGACAAACTTGCGTGAAACCTCCTCAATTTTTTTATCACAACCTCCACATATGATATCATGACATCTCGACAAGTTTCAAGATTTTCGGTCTTCGTTTGCTTTTTATAGAATTTAAAAACAACTCGGCCGCAAGTTCGTGGTCATGTTTCGTGAATAAGATGTTCGAAATTGGTGGTCTGTTCCTGGATACGGCCTCACATTATTCTAAATAACATGAATACCATTTTTTCATTCATTTTTTTATTATTCGAATGACTAGCAGTTATAATTTAAATTATCCAAGAAAATTCAATTAAATAAAATAAATTAAAGAAATATAGAAAAAGTCCGAGAAATGTGCCACATTGGAACATGGAGTACCAGGTATTGTATGAGGACTGCAGAAAAAGTTTGGAGGTCAAAAGTGAAAAAATATGGTTTGCCGAGTGTCAAAAAATGACACTCGGCAAATCACCACTTTGCCGTGTGTCAGGACGTATGGCACTCGGCAAAGAATTAAAAAAAATAAAAAAAATCTCTTTGCCGAGTGCCAGGCCGGGTGACACTTGGCAAAGAATTTAAAAAAAATTAAAAAAAAATAGTTTGCCGAGTGCCAGATCAGGGGCATTCGGCAAAGGGGGGATTTAACCCCGCCGGCCCACAAACACCGCACACACGCACGCAGGCAGACCGCGGCAGCGCCGCTGCCGCCGCCCCCACGCCGCACCGCCGGAGGAGGAGAAAGAGAGGAGGAGGAGGAGAGGAGGAGAGGAGAGGTGGAAGAAGGAGGAAGGAGGAAGAGAAGGAGGAAGAAGAAGGAGGTGGAGGAGACGCCCCGGCCACTACCAGCAGCTCGTCGTGGACATCGCGCGGATCGAGTCCGACGGGGTGCCCTTCCACTGGTACACCGCCGCCCCGCCGCCATCGACGCTGCATTGAGGTATGCATGTAGTAACTGAAAACTCTTGAACACTGCCTGTGTCCTCCCGCCGTTAATTTAATTTCTTGCCCTTATTCGGCTATTAATTACTCTTAGTTTGGAGCATGCAACATGGCATAATGAAATTAATCATTCGTGACGTCAAGTAGATGGACGCAGAGCAGTAGCTGCTGTGCCACTACTCACATGAGATCTGATCCTTGGACAGGACAGATAGTTCGTGAGTGCATGCTTGAAACGGCAAAGTACCATGAGATTAGTCATAATTAATTGGCGTTATGCCTGCTTAAAAGACTGCATTGTGTCTGTCATGATGCATGCCACTGGCGTTGCTGCGATAATGTTTAATACTGTTTAGATAACCGTCCATGCTGCTAATTCCGATGGTATGGATTGGTACGACATGTCAAGTTGGCAACTTTGGTTTTGGCTGATGCTAATTGACTGACTAGCTAGTACTCCTGTACATGTATGATTACGCGTAAGTAGATCTGCCTCGATCGATAGACACATTTATTCGTGGTTTATTTAGTACTCTGTCACAGAATATACAATGTTATCATCACCAGTCATCATGCTGAAAAATATGCATACTAGATTCAGTCGTGTTCAGTACTAGATTCGGTACGTTGTTGTTCAGTACAGAGACGACGCAAAATATGCATAAAGTTCCCTAAAAAAATATGAATATAATTCATGTGTTCATGAAAAGTAAAAAGTTATGCATTGATGAAGGTCTGCTTTTTATGTACCGATGAAGTTATGCATTGAATGAAGCTTCAATGAAGGGAAGGGTTAAACAGTGGCTAGCTGTGCTCTTTGAAGAAGATCTATAAATCATGCATGCATGTAAACGTGCATGTGTATGCTGAACGGCAAATGACAGAGTTATACCAAGAATCCAAGATTAATGCAGCTTGCTGGTCTTTGATCTTGTGTATGTGTGTACCAAGTAGTTAGATTTCGATCTATGGAGCGATACGAATGCTACATATATAAGTTCTAGTCAAAACTGCTATCTATCGAAATACTGTGGATCAACTCAGGAATTATTTCCATGAATCTCAGCATTTGCACACTACAATAAGAATGCCATATATACACAGTTTCGAACATTCCCCATTCTGATACTGTTTCGAATATATACACCATGTTCGCTTGATCGTATCAGCCATGCTTATCAATCATGATACAGTGTTTTTCTCTCATAATAAAACAGCATCAGCCGACTTATAAGTCACAGAAAAGATGGTGGACGGTGGGAGTAGGAAGAGCAGCCACACGAGGGAGCCGTCGCCTGCCGCCCCGACGTGTGAGGAGGAGGAGGAGGAGCAGGTGCCCCAGGAGGACGCCGAGGAGGCGCAGGAGGACGCGCAGGAGGAGGAGGAGGAGGAGGAGGCGACAGCACTACTACAGAATGGACTTGTTGTCCCGGACGGTAACGGCCTTTAGTCCCGGTTACCGCGCCGGGACAACGATCCCGGGACTAAAGGTGGAACCTTCAGTCCCGGGTCATCGAGCCGGGACTAAAGAGGGACCTTTACCAACCGGGACTAAAGGCCCTCCAGCCGAGCAAACCTAGCGCACCCTTTAGTCCCGGTTGGTAACCCCAACCGGGACTAAAGGTTCCTTTTCTTTTTCTTTTTTTTTGTTTAATTTGTTTTCAGTTCAGTTACACATATTTGTTTAATATATAATATGTTTTTATGTACGTATTCTACGCTGCTAATACAAATACACGCACGCATATAATTACATCTAATTCTCATCTCGAGCATTATTATATTCGAATAAAGTATGAAACTATATATATTATAGATATATGTATATATACAACACTTTTATAATCTTGTTCTCGAAAATAATGATATCAATAAACATTTAATTTACATCATTAGTTCCTTAGATCAAAGTAGAACTCGCCGTTGGGATTTAGCACTTTTTCTAGAAGATATCCTGCTATTGACTCTTGAACTGCTTTCAGATGGTCTTTTTGCATGACCCTTCGTTTCAACCATTCAGTCTTGCATTTGAAATAAAAGGAAAAATATTAATACATATATATATATTCATTTAAAAATAAAAAAAAATGATATATACATACTCTGAGGACATCTTCAGGAGTTCTTCTTATGTATGCAGTGATAAATTCACAAACGTAGTATCCACACAAGTTATTACCTGGTTCCTGCCGCAAACACCACTGTACGAGAAGAAGATTATTCTCATCATCTCACACGTAAATTGAAGTACGATATAGTAATTAAACATGTGGGAAAGTATATATAGTACTACTTACTGGTATTTCAACTACATTAAGTGGTGCCTTGCAATCCTTGCGGTGTTGCCGAATAAACTCTTTCCAAACCCTGTGCGACCAATAATGTACGATCGTTAATAAATTATGGCAAAGTCTATTCAATAATAGTTGTGCGCGAGAGATCGAAATTATCCCTGGATAATGTCTATCATATCTTGGTATTGTGCTCGCTCTTTTCTCAATGAGTCCAAGATTACTAACTGACTTGAGTTTAACTCAATGACAATGAGTATCCAGTGAAACCTGCATTGGTTTATACACACACGTACATGCATATAAGTTGTATTGATATTACATAAAATGTGTAGACTACATTATTATTAACACTTACTCAAAGTTATACGGGAAAAGTATTGTTGTCTTGTCGTGCTGCTTCACGAAGAACTTTATGATATTCGTCTGTGCTTCAGATACCCAGTGGTCCTTGACAATAATATCAGTTTTGAATACGATATAAGGATCAATGAAGCCAACACTGGTGCCTGTATTCTTTGGAGCTCTGACATCTGGAATCTGTATATAAATATAAATTACATGTGAGGATAATTATATACACGTACGCATGGAAGTGAGTTTATTAAATAAAAGTAAGAATCACTTACAAACAAAAGGAGCTAATGATTGATTTGTCCAGAGCGTCCAAGTGGAATAGTTGATGTAATTCTTTGAAACTAATATGTAAGATGTCATCGCCACGGAAGTAATGATGGTCTCTAAATCTGACAAAGATCCACTGCTCACCCCTGTCACATGCCTGCATGTACCACTTGTTGAGCAAGTACATTTGCGTACCCAATTCATTCAGAGCCGCAGGGTTGTACAGACTTTTGCCATATTTATAAGTCTTCCAGGTATCAACTTCCAGGTTCTGGATTGGAGCTTTGCCCGTCAATTGATCCAAGGTTAAACCAGTATCTTTAAAAAAGCATTAAGGGCTTGAACCGACACTTCTCTAGAGTTGTCTGGTCGATAGACTTCTATGTTGGAACCATATTCATTAGCGACAACAAGATTTTGCATTGGTTGCTTCTGTTGTCCGAGCTGTGGGACATTCTTCCCTGATGCTCTTTTCCTTTTCTTATCTACATCATGTGACTTCACAAGGGAGCGATCATAGTCTGATAGTGGCGAAGGCTTACGAAGTCCAATCATCTTTTTCTTGTGAGCATCGACCTTCTGCCTCAGCACATCTCGTGGTATGTAAAAGTATGGCTTCTCCTTAAGCTTCGCTTGACTCTTGTTTTTTATATCTATAAAAAAATCTTTTACTTTTTTGTCTTCTTCAGCTGCTATTTGCTCATTAGTCTTTTCAGGAAGTATTTCTTGAGAAATAACTCTTTTTTTCGGGGTCTTCTTTGCCGCCGGGACCTTAGACGTCTTTGTAGTGCGTCGCTGTGGAGGGGGTGGGGGCGGTGTTGGAGATCGGCGTGGAGGCGATGAGGCCGGTGTTGGTGGAGACCGGCGTGGAGACGTTGGAGATTGTTGTGGAGGCGGTGGGGCTGGTGTAGGAGTTGGAGATCGTTGTGGAGGCGATGGGGCCGGTGTAGGAGTTGGCGATCGCCGTGGGGATGAAGTCGTCTCGCCCCCCGCAACGCTGTGATGAGACGGGGAATGAATGATTAGGCTAGGCTGGGGGGAGACCCTGCTATAAAAACAAGTTGTGTGTCAATTATTTTTGAAGCCAATAGAAAATTAATGGAAAATAATATTTCATTCACTTTCATTCGTACCTAGGGTGAGGTAGGGGAAGCGGTGGCGCCCCAGGAATGATGATGAAGCATTTGCGCCATTGAATAAATATCTTCTCTGCTTCTCCTAGTGTCTTCTCCCCATCACCGCCTTCAATGTCAAGAGGAACATTGTTGTAACCTTTGAGCACTCTATCGACCGAGACGCTAGCATATCCAGGTTGAATAACTGACCCATGGATTCTTGGTGTCTTCGTTCGGTCTATTGGAGATACAACCCCGACAGCCACCATGATTGATGCATTATTACCATCTAGAATGTGCAGCTCACATTTTGTTAGAGGCTCGGTAATGTCATCAACAGGGAAGCGCAACCCAGCGTCGTCTTGAATAACTAGTAGCTCCGTAGAAGCATAACTGCTTTTCATCTGACCAACGGGGCTAATGGTGACTCTCGGTGTTGATTACGATTGCATTTGACTCATTGCTAGCTGCACTTGCCTCTTGATCTCCTCCTGCATTCTTGCCTCAAGAGATTTTTCTCGTTCACGTGATTCAAGCAATGCTTGTCGTGACTCATCAACAAATTGCTCCAATGCACGAATTCGTTCTGCCTCCTCATCCTTCTTTCTCTGGCGGCTTCTGTAGGTATCCTTGTCTGCTGGGAATGCGTGTAGCCACGGAACCGCCCCATAGCCTCTTGTTCGACCACCGTGTTCGGGATTCTCTAGGGCATATGTCAATTCATCCTTCTCTCTGTTGGGCTTGAAAACACCACTATCAGCTTCTTCCCTAGCACGAGCTAGTCTCTGTATTGCTCTCTCAATTTTTTGGCTAAAAATTAGCTTGCCAGTGTCTGGGTCTAGGCTTCCCCCATGAGCGTAGAACCAATTCTTCGCGCGTTGAGGCCAGTTCTTCTCTATTGTTTCAGGTATGATTCCCTTGGCAGTAATCTCTGCTTCTAGGTTCTGCCACTTGGGAATAGCACTCCTATAACCACCTGATCCCATGCGATGATGGTATTGCTTCTGTCGGGCATTCTGCCGATTCCTCATCACACGTTTCTCACTGTCTTGAGATGTCTTGTATTCTACGAAGGCATCCCAATGGGACTCCAACTTGACAAACGCCTTAGCATTAAAATTCGGCGTAGCATTCTTCAAGATAAACTTTTTATACAATGTCTTCTTCCAACTCTGGAACAATGTTGCCATCTTCTTTATTGTCCAATCCCTCACTAGCTCCTTCAAAGCATCATCTGCTTGTAATGTGAAATGCTGAGTGATATCTCTCCAAGCTAGGTTCTTATCACGATCAGATACAAAACTAACATTAGAAGCGGATATCTTCTGCTTCCATTCACGAGCACTAACTGGGATCCTATCCCTTATAATGAACCCACATTGATTGACATATTTCTGAGCATGTGGTCCCAATGGTTTGCCGGTGTCGGTGTCGAATTCTGATATTATGAAACGGCCCTCTAATGGCTTTTTTGGCCCTCGGACTTTCCTACTTTTGTCGCTGGTTGATGTAGATCCAGAGACCGGCTACATGAGTAGAAACACAACGATTAACAACAAATATACGTACGCATGCATCTATAAGAGATGATAGATAATCGAATATACCTCGCCAGTATTTTCTTGCGCGACAATTTGTTGATCTTCAACCACCGGTATATTCAGGATATCCTCATAATCAGCAAAGTACTGACTCGTGTCATCTACATCCACATTGGTGCCGGCATTGATAATATCCGCCATTATGTCATCACTCAAGTTATCATCCAGAGCAGCCATTTGTATCTTCAAGATAACACATAGATAGAATTACTATGGTACATAACATAAGTACATGTGATAACACATATAGAATTACTAAATCCAATTAAATATAATAACACATAATATTTCATAAGGATAAATAATAATAAGGTATAGGCTTTGGAATCGAATCAAAAACACTTTCGATCCAAAAACATGGAAATAAGTACATGTATATATATATATACACATAGAATGATACAATATATTTTCTCTCTCTCTCAACACATGGAAATAAGTGCATATGTCTATATCTCTAGATATGCATGTGATAACACATAGAATGTCTCTCTAGATACAATTTTCTCTCTCTCTCAACACATGAAAATAAATACATGTATATATACATATAGAAATAATTAAGTACCATATGTATACATATAGAATCTCTCTCTAGATATATATAGAGAGGTAGAATATATAATTACTAAATCCAATTAAATAAATCTAACATGAAATTAGATAAACTAGTAATAGATAATACATTTTAATCTAACATATATCAAAAACTATAATAAAAAACTATCTAAAAAACTATCTAAATAAAGTACTAATTAAATTTTAATACATTTTAATGTAACATATATCAAAAACTATAATAAAAAACTATCTAAAAAAACTATCTAAATAAAGTACTAATTAAATTTTAATACATTTAAATCTAACATATATCAAAAACTATATAAAAAACTAACAATAAACTACTAATTAAATTTTAATGCATTTTAATCTAACATATATATCAAAAACTATCTAACATTTTAATACTAGCGAGGTCAGCTAACATTAAACTACTAATTAAATCTAACATTTTAATCTAGCTAACATATATATGGCCGAGAGCATGCAGCTAGCTAGCTAGCAGGCTGGGGCGGATGGCGCGGGCCAGGCAGGGCATGCTGGCCGGCCACGCGCGGGGCCGAGCTAAGCACCTCGCGCGAGGACGATGTACGGCGGAGACGGGGGGCTCGACGACGAGGCCAGGCGGGAAGCGGTCGGCGACAGAGGGGGCTCGGGTGCGGCGGCAGAGACGGGATGCGGTGGAGAGACGACGCGCGATGCGGGCCGGGCGGATGGCGCGGCTGGGCGGGGGTAGAAGACGACGGCGGCGCGGCAGAGACGAGCTCGACGTACGGCCGGGCGGGGCTGGGCGACGGAGGCGAGATCGAAGATGGTTGTGGCGGCGGCGATGATCGATGTGTAGATCGAAAAGTAGAAGATGAAACCGTTCGATATATATAGGCCGGGACCCTACCAGCTGGGACTAAAGGACATTTAGTCCTGGCTGGTAAGACTAACCGGGACTAAAGGTACAACCCTTTAGTCCCGGCTCGCCTTACAAGCCAGGACTAAAGGATTTTTATTTCCGGTTGGTGTTACCAGCTGGGACTAAAAGTATTTTTGGGCGGACACCGAAATTGCCGCCCACCCTTTAGTCCCGGTTCTTGGTCTGAGCCAGGACTGAAGGCCTGAAAATTTTGGCAACCCGCCAGCGTAATTGGAAAGGCCTGGGATTTTGATTTTGTTTAATACTAGGTTAATCAATTAATTCCGTAGCAACTTCAATACTTTGCAATATTTATTTTAAAAAATTCTATTGATTAACTAATTATTTATTGTAAATAGGAAAATTTTGTAACCTAAAGTTTTTAATTTCTTTTATGAATATAGAATATAAATGTTACTAATACTAAGTATTTTGTTAATGTAAAAATATATTTGTAACTTAAAATTAATAAAACTAATATTATTCGATAGAAAATTTATTATCACATTACTGTAACGTTAATGTTTCAATTTTTTCTCGGTTTTTGACCAAAATTGACAGGAAATTTTTGTTGAACCTATAAAAATAAAGAAAATATAGTATTTTTGGTTCTACAAGTTTTTCAAATGAAAAAAATGGCCTATATAAGGATTGTAGATATTGATGAGATGAACAAACTTGGTATTCAAAACTTTTCAATTTGAGACACTAAATTTGACTTGGTCAAACTTGCTCAAATGAGACACTAAATGACCTCAGATGAAAAAACTCTGAATACCAAGTTTGATCATCTCAGCAAGATCTACAATTGTTACATAGCTCATTTTCCCATTTGAGAAATTTTTATCAAACACTAGTCACAACTTCTTGAATCTCATATAGACTTTCTAAAACTATGTCACACACTTGTGAAATTTGAACTACATTTTATTCAAGCTTTCTCAAATGAAAAAATGGCCTATATAAGGATTGTAGATATTGATGAGATGAACAAACTTGGTATTCAAAACTTTTCAATTTGAGACAATCTATGGTTCCGAAAACTAGTTTGTAGGCGTTGAAATTTAAAAATCACAAATTTGAACCGTCCAAACTTTCTCAAATGAAAAGTTGACCAAAACAACAATTGTAGATCCTTTTGAGTTTAACAAACTTGGTATTCAAAACTTTTCAATTCAAAGTCATTTAGAGTTCATAATACTAGAGTCAAAGTGTTGTTTTTTCATTTGACCAAATTTGACTTGGTCAAACTTGCTCAAATGAGACACTAAATGACCTCAGATGAAAAAACTTTGAATACCAAGTTTGATCATCTCAGCAAGATCTACAATTGTTACATAGCTCATTTTCCCATTTGAGAAATTTTTATCAAACACTAGTCACAACTTCTTGAATCTCATATAGACTTTCAAAAACTATGTCACACACTTGTGAAATCTGAACTACATTTTGTTCAAGCTTTCTCAAATGAAAAAATGGCCTATATAAGGATTGTAGATATTGATGAGATGAACAAACTTGGTATTCAAAACTTTTCAATTTGAGACAATCTAGGGTTCTGAAAACTAGTTTGTAGGCGTTAAAATTTAAAAATCACAAATTTGAACCGTCCAAACTTTCTCAAATGGAAAGTTGACCAAAACAACAATTGTAGATCTTTTTGAGTTTAACAAACTTGGTATTCAAAACTTTTCAATTCGAAGTCATTTAGAGTTCATAATACTAGAGTCAAAGTGTTGTTTTTTCATTTGACTAAATTTGACTTGGTCAAACTTGCTCAAATGAGACACTAAATGACATCAGATGAAAAAACTCTGAATACCAAGTTTGATCATCTCAGCAAGATATATTAAACTTTCTAAAAAATGGCCTATATAAGGATTGTGAAGTCATAACATATTACATAATATCTGTCTCTAAAATATAATATATTAAACATGCATCATTGTATCATGTGGGCACAACAGTGAATTTTTTCTTGACGTATGACCCTTGGTTATGATCTTGTTGTAACCATGGAGTGTCTTCATCATTTAACATGATGCTTGGATCTTTCTTCACTATGAAGGGTGGAATTCGGACATTTCTTTCGTAATCTTCTGACATGTCTGACTTGTCTTCAATTCCCACTATATTTATTTTCCCGGAAAGAATTATGTGGCGCTTTGGCTCATTGATCATTGAGTTGATGTCTTCATTTTTTCCTCTCTTTGATTTTGTAGACATGTCTTTCACATAGAACACCTGACTCACATCGGCAGCAAGGACGAATGGTTCCTCTTTGTACCCAATATTGTTGAGGTCCACTGTTGTCATTCCATACTCTTTGTCGACTGTTACCCCTCCTCCGGTCAGCTTCACCCATTGGCACTGGAACAAAGGGACTTTAAAATTAGGTGCGTAGTCTAGTTCCCATATCTCTTCTATGCAGCCATAATATGTTTGCATATTCCCATTTGGATCTGTGCCATCTATGCGAACACCACTATATTTGATTGGTGCTCCTTTTATCTTGGGCAACTGTATAAAATGTATTCCCATTTATCTCGTACCCTTAGTACGTGAGGATATGCCACGATGGCTGCCTAGCCAACAAATACAGTTGCTCATCAATATTGTCATCGCCTTGACATTCTTTTCGCAACCAACCACTGAAACTTTCCATGTGCTGACGCCTAATCCAAGCTTCAGTCTTCCCTGGAAACTTGGATCGTAAGAACTCCTTATGTATCTCGATGTATGGATGCACCAATGACGAGTTCTGAAGAACTGTGTAGTGTGCTTTATTGAAATAATCGTCTTCCATGCCGATATATGTTTTCTTCCCTAAAGTTCCTTTACCACCGAGTCTCCCCTCGTGTCGTGATTCAGGAACGCCAATCGGGGCAAGGTCAGGAATAAAGTCAACACAGAACTCAATGACCTCCTCTGTTCCATAGCCCTGGGCGATGCTTCCTTCAGGTTAAGAACGGACTTTCACATATTTCTTCAAGACTCCCATAAACCTCTCGAAGGGGAACATGTTATGTAAGAACACAGGTCCAAGAATACTAATCTCCTTCACCAAATGAACTAGGATGTGTGTCATGATATTAAAGAAGGATGGAGGGAACACCAACTCAAAGCTGACAAGACATTGAACCACATCATTCTATAGAGTAGCTAGTTCCACTGGATTGATTGCCTTCTGAGAAATTGCATTAAGGAATGCACATAGCTTCACGGTGGCTAGACGTACATGTGGAGGTAGAATTCCTCTTAAAGCAACTGGAAGCAATTGCGTCATAAGCACGTGGCAGTCGTGGGACTTTAAGTTTAGGAATTTCTTATCTGGCACATTTATTATACCCTTTATATTGGAGGAGAATCCCAATGGGACCTTGATGCTGCTTAGACATTCGAACATGCTGTCCCTCTCTTCTTTGCTAAGCGTGTAGCTAGTAGGACTTAAGTAATGATGTCCATCACCTGTCTTCTCTGGATGAAGGTTGTCTCGTTCTTTCATGCACTACAAGTCCTGGCGTGCTTCAAGTGAATCCTTTGGCTTCCCGTACACACCCATGAATCCTAACAGGTTCACACAAAGATTCTTTGTCAGGTGCATCACGTCGATTGCGTTGCGGACCTCTAGGACTTGCCAATAGGGTAGCTCCCAAAAGATGGACTTCTTCTTCCACATGGGTGCATGTCCATTAGCATCTTTGGGAACATATTCACTGCCTTGTCCCTTTCCAAATACTACTTTCACATCCTTGACCATTGCGAGTACATCTTCCTCGGTTCGGTTATGAGGCTTCTTCCGGTGGTCTGGCTTACCTTTAAAATGCTTCCCTTTCTTTCTTACTTGGTGATTCAAAGGAAGGAATCGACGATGGCCAAGGTACACGACCTTTCGACATCTTTTCAAATATATACTGTCAAGGTCATCAAAACAATGTTTGCATGCATTATATCCTTTGTTTGTCTGACCTGAAAGATTACTTAAAGCAGGCCAATCATTGATGGTTATGAACAACATTGCTCGTAGGTCAAAGTGTTCTTGTTGGTACTCATCCCAGACACGTACACCTGGTTTGTTCCATAAAACTAGAAGTTCTTCAACTAATGGCTTCGGATAGACATCAATATCGTTGCCAGGTTGCCTCGGACCTTGGATGAGGATTGGCATCATAATGAACTTCCGCTTCATGCATAACCATGGAGGAAGGTTGTAGATACATAGAGTAACTAGCCAAGTGCTATGTCTAGTGCTCTGCTATCCAAAAGGATTCATACCATCTATACTTAAGGCGAACCTTAAGTTTCTAGCCTCATTTGCAAACTCTGGAAATTCTCTGTCTATCACTCTCCACTGGGACCCATCAGCTGGGTGTCTCAGCATATTGTCTACCTTACGGTCTTCTTTATACCACCGCAACAACTTTGCATAGTCTTTATTTCTGAACAAACGTTTTAAGCGTGGTATTATAAGAGCATACCACATAACCTTGGCAGGGATTTTCTTTCTAGGACGTTTTTCACCCTCGACGTCACTAGGATCATCGCGCCTGATCTTATACCGCGATGCTTTACATACCGGGCATTCATCCAAATTCTTGTATTCATTGCCATGGTAGAGGATGCAGTCATTAGGACATGCATGTATCTTCTGGATTTTTAATTCCAAAGGGCAGACAACTTTTTTTGCTTCGTACGTAGTGGTGGGCAATTCATTTGGCTTCAGAAGCATCTTCTTTATGAGGTTCAATAAATTCCCAAATGCCTTGTCGGATACACCATTCTTTGCCTTCCACTGTAGCAATTCCAGTGTTGTACCTAGCTTTTTTTGCCCCTCTTCGGCCGTCGGGTATAGCAACTTCCTATGATCCTCAAGCATGCGCTCCAACTTAACTTTCTCTTTTTCACTTTCCCATTCTTGTTGTGCATCACGAATGGCATCGCCAAGAGCATCACCGAGATCATCTTCTACCGCTACCTCTTCTTCATCTCCCCCATTGTAGTATCATCAAAGGCACCATACTGAGCAATAATGTCATCAATGTCTAAATCTTCTCCTTCACCTTCTTCCATCATGACCCCGCTTTCTCCATGCTTAGTCCAACATATATAGTTTGACATGAAACCTGACTTAAGCAAATGTGAATGAAGACTCATTGAGCTTGAATATTCCTTTAAATTCTTACATAGGGCACATGGACAGCACATGAAACCATCCCGCTTATTTGCCTCGGCCGCACCTAAGAAATAGTGCAAGCCCTCAATAAAGTCTTGGGAGCGGCGATCGGCATTGTATATCTAATGGCGTGACATAATCTGTATTACACGACAAATTATGAAAACCTTGAACATAATTAAGTATTTTATTACACAACATAAATGACACACACACGGTTGATTAATTAACTAAGCCTGGCTACAACGTAAGCAATCCCAACTATCACTAAACAAACTAAAACTATAATGCACTTCAGTAACATAATTATTTTGTGATCGTACGCAACTAAAACAGACAAATCATTCTTCTGTTGAATATGAATAAGCTTCTCCTGCTGGCTCACTGCCTCATCAGCAGCAGCCGCTACCTCAAGCGCACTCAAATTCTACACGTATGTAGCATAATCTTCCTCCCAGTACCAACCATTGCATCCATTGCCCTCCCACTGAAATTAAAGCTAAAAAATATTTAGTCAAAAATATTCAAGAAAAGCAGGTCAATTAGCCATAATTATAAAATGCGTAAGAAACTCACATCGCGATCCGGGCACTTGTAGAAAACACGACCCTTGTTGGGTCCCTGTCTCTTGACTCGGTACTCCATCATAATCTTCTGCTTACACTTACCGCAGATAATGAGAGGGAGTTCTGGCCTCAATCGTTTCGCAACCGAACGAGAGGCCGAGGATCCGGTACCAGTTGTCATCTACTTTCTATACTTATTTTTGCAAACTAGTGTAAATTTCATATTTTCTAAAATGATATATTTAAACAAAACTAGTTGGATTTCACATGTTTCAATAAATAACCATCCGTACTAGTTGACCTTGCTTACGTGATCATCTCGGCCAGCATTTCTCAACCGGATGGCACCGTACTTGGCCAAGGAAGAGCTCCGATTCTACGAGAAAGGGAACACGGTCTTCCATGACCGTTGCCGCTCTCCCTCGTAGAATCAAAGTTCCTCCTTGACGTCCATTACCGCTCGGCAGAGAACATGTTGGCCGAGCTGAACACGGTCCGCAAGTTGAACTAGTACGGATTTTCTATAATTTTCTAACTATTTACTAAGTTTTTCATTTCATGGAAAATTTAATTCTAAAAAAAGGCATGATTTCTAAGTAGTTCATTTCATGGAAAAAATAATTCTAAGTGACCTGCTCGATATCAGCGAGCTCGCGGACGTTTAGGTTGCCGAGGATAGTAACATTTGTAGATGACATTTGTAGGTCTGAAGTTATCAAATATCCATCAAATTATAGCTCAAAAACATGTTTCAATAAATAACCATCCGTACTAGTTGACCTTGCTTACGTGATCAACTCGGCGAGCATTTCTCCACCGGACGGCACCGTACTTGGCCAAGGAAGAGCTCCGATTCTACGAGAAAGGGAACACGGTCTTCCACGACCGTTGCCGCTCTCCCTCATAGAATCAAAGCTCCTCCTTGACGTCCGTTACCGCTCGGCAGAGAACATGCTCGCCGACCTGAACACGGTCCACAAGTTCAACTAGTACGGATTTTCTACAATTTTCTAACCATTTTCTAAGTTTTTCATTTCATGGAAAATTTAATTCTAAAAAATAAAAGGCATGATTTCTAAGTATTTCATTTCATGGAAAAAATAATTCTAAGTGACCTGCTCGATATCGACGAGCTCGTGGGCGTTTAGGTTGCCGAGGATAGTAACATTTGTAGATGACATTTGTAGGTCTGAAGTTATCAAATATCCATCAAATTATAGCTCAAAAACATGTTTCAATAAATAACCATCCGTACTAGTTGACTTTGCTTACGTGATCATCTCGGCGAGCATTTCTCCACCGGACGGCACCGTACTTGGCCAAGGAAGAGCTCCGATTCTACGAGAAAGGGAACACGGTCTTCCACGACCGTTGCCGTTCTCCCTCGTAGAATCAAAGCTCCTCCTTGACGTCCGTTACCGCTCGGCAGAGAACATGCTCGCCGACATGAACACGGTCCGCAAGTTCAACTAATACGGATTTTCTACAATTTTCTAAGTTTTTCATTTTATGGAAAAATTAATTCTAAGATCACGTAAGCCACCGGGGACGAGGATGGCGCGTGCTCCAGCGAGGATGAGCGAGGCGTGATTTTGATGAACTAATTTAACTTTTGTTTATCCCAACATATATGCAAATCATCATGTGATTTTGAGCTAAAAATGACATATAAAATCATAATAAAGTCCAACATATAAAGTTACACATGCATCTACATCACAAAATAAGATAAGCTACTGATAAAACATAAGAGGATTATGTTTGTTACCTCCAAAATCGAAGAGCAACACCAATGGAGGGGGAGAGAGCAAGAACAACAGCAAGCTAAAGAACAGAGGCAGTGAGTTTGAATAATGGAATGGCTCGGGCTCGAGGAGGAAGAAATGAGCTGAATTATAGGCCGAGATAATTAGTCCCGGTTAGGGGTCCAAACCGGGACTAAAGATTAATCTTTATTCCCGGGGCATCACCCAAACCAGGACTAAAAGCTTTAGTCCCGGTTGGTAATACCAGCCGGGACTAAAGATCCCTACCCCACAGACGACCGTTGGGTAGGGACCTTTAGTCCCGGTTGGTATTTCCAACCGGGACTAAAGGGTCCTTTAGTCCTGGGGACAAAAAATGCCGAGGCTAATGCTAAATTGGGACATCGTTCTAAAGTCTGTTCTCTAGTAGTGCAGCAGGGGGTTCTGCTTACTCTAGTTCGTCGAGCGTCTATTTGCGAGGTCCCACGAGCCTCCCTCAGCGACCGATACCTCATGAGAGACGCCCGCTGATTCGACCCGAGGGAGAAATGCAAGTAACTTTAGATGTTATCACTACTTTATATGATATGTTGAAAATCAAAATAGAAACTAATAATTTTTCTTAATCACTTGGGCAGGAATTGGACGATTGTGGCGAGTGGAGGTGGTCACACACGCCAAGTCAATGGCATCCTCGGTCTTCTGTGCAAGGAGCACTTCCCTAGCCTGGTTGAGTACGCCGGAGTGATGGGGCCGGCCTACTCGTTTGACCACTACGCCACCGCCCCCGATGCTGCAGATCGGGCCCTCATGGTATTCAACAATAAGGCGGAGCGGGTGAAGCAAGAGTTGTGGGTAAGTTTTCCTCGCACTACATTGCTCAATACATCGCATTCATTGGATATTCTTGAAATAATGAATGGATACATCGTGTTTGTATGCAGGATTTCTTTAGATGCCAGGACGGACATGAGGCCAGGGCGGATGCGGTGGCTACCAAATGCTGCAAAAACTCATCGTGGACATGCATTACGAGGCGCGCATCCAGGCCATCGTAACTTACCACGGGACCGTCCTTGGAACGAAGGTCGCCAAAAGGGACGCAAGAACCATGACGCCGACCTGGGACCAGTACCTGCAGGTAAATATAGAACATTAATACTGATTCCTTTTGAGATTAAGTAGGCTTAATTTCATCTTATGATATATCATGTACTTGATGGCCTATAGATGATTCCTTATTGGTGCGCCGCGCATCCCCAGTGCTGGGAACAGATGGTGGACAAGTGGTGCTCACGCGAGTGGGAGGAGACGCACAACTTGTGCCGGGAGCGGCTTTGATGATGCCAGGTGTAGCACACCATCAAGGCAGCCGCAACCTCAGCGGATACGCAGAAACATGGGTACACGAATTCATTTATTTATTCTAACGCTCAATTTTGCATGATTTCTAATCATCTTGCTATTTTTCTCGCAGTTGACGTCACATGGTGGCCAGCCTTGCTCCATCTTCAAGGCATTTGCTATGGCCCACAAGGGCAAGGCGACGTCCGACGTCGACTACAACCCGGAGGACGGGCCGAGGCGTACAACAATGCGACCGTCCACAACCGTCTCAGTGAGTACACATCGATGGCAAGGGAGGTCCATGGGCCAAAGTAAGATACGAGCACCGAGGACCTTGATGGAGAAGTCATCATGAGGTTGGGAGGAGGCAAGAAGCATGGGTGGTACTGGATTGGTGACGGCGCAATTGATTCGGCCGCTACTCCTAGTCTCTCCTAGATTCGAGCAAGCAGCACGAGCAGGAGCCCGGCCATACGACCTCGGCAGGACACTTCACACCACCGGGTGGAGGCACTCGAGGTTATTCCTGGTTTATTCATCGTTTATTGGTTTTTTCATACCTTTCCTTTGCATTATTGTAACATTGAGGTGAATATATTGTAGGCCCAGCTGGAATAAGAGAGGAGGATACGGGAGCAGATGCAGGCAAAGATGGAGAGGGTGGAGGCCGAGCAGCTGAGGATGGTGGAGATTCTTCAGTACATGCAAAGTCTTGGCGCCGCTACGGGTGTAGTTCCACCACCTTTGCTATTTGCTCCACCTCCAACTCCACCTCCTCACTATTCTACTCCTGTGAGTATAAATGTGTTAGTTTGTATGTTCATGCTTACGGTCAAACCTAGTAGAGTATGAAAGTTTTATTCATGTATGGTATATATTTATCTTGTCTCACATATGCAATCTCTTCTCCTTTGTGCAGAATCAATCGGCGGCATCGAACGATCCTCATGCTTCAGCGAATCCTTCACCAAATTAGTCTCATTGGCCATCTTGGTGATGATACTTGTGGTTGTTAATGGTACTTCTATTTGCAATTGTGGTTGTAGATGATGGAGCACTTAGATTACTTGTGAACTTATTTGTGATATATTATGAGACATGTGACGTTTGTGATATATATGTGATGTTTGTGATATATATGTGGTGTTGGTGATATATATATGATGTTGATGATATGTTGGTGATGTTTGTTATATATATCTTCTGTTTGTTTGGATGGGATGTAAAAAACAAATAAAAGGCTATTTTCAGTCACTTTGCCGAGTGCAATCGCAATGACACTCGGCAAAGTGACTACCTGGGAACATGCTTTGCTGAGTGCAAGGGCCATCGCACTCGACAAACATCACAGATTTGCCGAGTGCCACAGGCCAGGAACTCGGCAAAGGGCGCCTGATAGGACACTCAGCAAACAGGCACCCTTTGCCGAGTGCCTGGCCCGTGGCACTCGGCACAGTGGCCACCTTTGCCGAGTGTCTGAGCCAACGACGCTCGGCAAAGCGGAGACCTTTGCCGAGTGCTTGACCTTGACACTCGGCAAAGCCGCCGTCACGGTGGCGCTCGCCATCATGGCGACTTTTCTTTGCCGAGTGTCAGATTAGCACTAGGCAAAGGCTTTGCCGAGTGCCTGACAAAGTGCACTCGGCAAAGAGGTCTTTGCCAAAAAATTGTTTACCGAGCGCCCTTTGCCGAGTGTAACACTCGGCAAAGTCTTTGTCGAGTGTATATCGGCCTTTGCCAAGTGCCTGAGGCACTCAGCAAAGAAGCTGACTCTGGTAGTGTAATAACGTGAGTGAGTTCGGTTCGTATAGGGCATATGGGGCCTTAGTTTCCAAAACAAACACAAAAGGAATCCGATCAATATATCTTATATTTGGATTAGGCTTCCTACTTATATTCTGGCTCTTTCAGGATGTCATACATATGTCATATATATAAAAAAACATGAGAGCTATAGACAGATGTAAAGAGAGATAATTTTCACATTCACAAAGTTTGTTAGGGGACGATGGGTGAAAAAAATGTCGGTAATTTTGCCTCTTTATTATTAGGTATAGATATATAGTTAGAGATTAGAGATTAGAGATTAGAGATCAACAAGGCAGAAGAAGGGGCTTACCGCCTCCAGCCTTCCGCGGGAGGAGACGCTCCAATCCAACCGGAAGCGCCTGAGAGAGCTGGAGACGAGCAGCGGAAACCCTCGTCTCCGTCGGCGGCGTCGACCGCGATGGCAAGTGCGGAAAAGAGGAGTGGGGGGTCGACGAACTGGGCACCAGTAAATATTTTTTACATATAATGTCTGCAAAGGGTGGAATACATACTTTTTTATTTTTGAGGGGAAGGGTGGAATACGTATACCTACTAGAGGTACGTTGTATGTCGAGCAGGAGAATCATCTGGGATGGATGGGCCCACTGGAGGCCATTTCCACAGCCACGGTTTCTCCGAGGCCCCTAAATTTAACCAGGGACGAGGCGCTCTGTGACAATGGCATGCATGCCGCAGTGCGAGCCATGGGCCATGGCCATATCACCAGGGTTGCGCCGCCCTCGTGGTCCACGCTTGTCATTCTGGCCCTGCCATGGTCCACGTAAGCCGTTGCCGTACACAGGAAAAAATTTGGGTAGAAAGTGTATGTAACACCTCTGGTGTTACGAGCTCGTTTAGCGCCGAGAATTAGGTCTAAGAAAAATTTTTAAAACGGGTTTTATAGATTTTTGATTTAAAACATACTTAATATGATAAGTAAATCCTGTGTGACTTAGTTTTGTAGACTCAAATAAACGTCCAAGTTAAATTACTCAATGCGTAGAAATATTTAGGAATGTCCGATAACGATTCTAGCAAGTAAATGACGAATGGCTTGTTCTGTTATATTGAGCAAGAAAACAATTTTTATAAACAAAATAAAATATAACTTGTAATTAGGACTTAAATAAAAATTGTAAGTGCAAGTTAGTAGTTAAAAATACAACTATTGATGCGGCGTGTGGATGTTGTTCCATGGTATGTTCGATAGCTCAAAATCGAATTTAAAATTTAAAAGCCAGTTTCTCGCGTCCACGGTAGAAATCTGAAATTATCTTTAAAAGCACGGTGTGTCGATTTGTGTTGCGCAAATAATAACATAACACCCTAATATTTTGTTCCATGGCTTGGTATGGAGTTTGAGCTATCGTGTGAAATGTTTTTTTGGTGAAAGCACATAACAGACAAGAGAGATCGCGTAGCAGCTTCATTTACTTTTCCTGGCACGGCGTGCAGCGTACTAGCCTAGAATTGCAATTATGCACTGTCTCGTCTTCCGTCGTGGCTCTACACCCTGGCACGTCCATTTGCCTGCGCCCCTGTCTTCTCTCCCTCGCTTGCGTCATGTCCGATATTTTTTAATGGGAGCAAGTGGTTCTGCCCCTACCCACGCCGTGTCCTCTCTCTGCCGTGCACCGCCAAGTAACCATTGCCTACGTTGTCCCGTCGAACTAATAACCTTGTCGTGTTGTCTCTGCTGCCTCTGCTGCCTTTGCCTGCCTTGTATTGTCTCTGCTGCTGCGGTCTTATCCTGTCCTGCCCGCGTCCGTGCACTGGCCGCGTACGACGTTGCCTACCTCACATTGTCTCATCCTCCCTTTTCTTCTCTGCTGCCGAAGGGAGGCGTCCCAAATCCTGCTCGCCCTCCTCGCCCACGCCGGTGCTGGCCCTCCCCCGTGCGAGCCCCCACGGCCGCTCTAGACTGCTGCCACACCGTGTGCCTGCAACGTCGCCCCTCCCTTCTCCTCCCCGCATCGCGCGTCTAGACCCGCAGCATCGGCTTACGCCGCGCCCATCGTTGTCCGGACACAACACGCGCAAGCGCAACGAGCCCGCTGCCGCCCCGAGCACGCGCCGTCCCTTTCCTTCCCCGCTCTGGACCGCAGCCGCCGCTGGCGCACCTCGAGCGCGCTGCTCGACCGCTACCGCGCCCCGCAGTCGTCCACGTCGGCTAGCCTGCTGCCTAGAGCCGGTGAAGCACTTACCGCTGAGCCGCTTCACCTCCACCGCCACCCGCACGACGCCGCTCCACCTCCGTTGCCCAGCGCCCGTGCTCCATCGCCGCACCACCAAGCCCCTAGAGCACCGTCGCGGTCACCTCGCGGGGGAGCGCTGTGTGCGTGAGCCCTCGGCCCGCTGCCGCCGAGGCGTCCTAGAGCACACGCTGCTCATGCGCTGACCCAGCCCCACCATGTCCACACCAATGTCCGTTGCCGCTGGGCGCCCTACCGACCGCCAGCGCTCGCGGCTAGACCGTCTTGGGTTGTCCCTAGCCTTGCTGCCAACACCTTCGGGTGCGGCAGGTACCTTGCTGCCCCACGCATCGACCCGCGACAGCACCGCCGCCGGCGAGCCGCTCTCTTGGCCGGCGGATGGCCTCCCCTGCCGGTGCTCAGCTTTGAGGATGATGAAAAGGTAGAGAAGGACTCAAGCATAAATAGCACTTTTTACCATGTTCTTTTTGCAAAAGCACTAGACTCATAGGTTTACAAATAGGGTCTTAGTTGATTTAGAGTTAGTACAGGGTCCTTTTCGCAATTTGGTGCTGCCATCGCTAGGCTCTCCCCGCCATGGGCTGGCCTGGTCGCGCGGGCCTTGGTCCGCTGCCTCCTGGGCCGCACATGAGCCTGAGGGCCATGTCGCGATGGGCCGGCCTGTTACCGCTCGCGTTCACACCCCGCCTGCCTGGGCCGACTTGCCGCCCCACCAGGGCCGCCGCGCCTTTACCGCACGCTGGGCTGGCTTGTACCACCCGCACCTGGGCTGCTGCATGCGCGCCTGGGCCGCGTTGCTGCTGCTGGGCTGCTTAGCGGCCGTCGGCTCTTTTCGATTTCTAAAGCAAATTCTAATTTAGCTTATAAGGTAAATTTGTAAATTCAAAATAAAATTGTGTAAGTGTCCAAAAATGGTGAAACCAATTTTGTTAGTCGCCTAAAATCATGGTCTATCTGATAGTATACTTTGTTCATATAGTTTGATAATATTCTTGGAAGCTATATAATTAATTTGAGATACTTAATATTATAAAAATATGAACTTGTAGGAATTGTTGTAATAAATTGGTAATAGTGTTGGATCTAAAATTTTTACAGTAGGTTCCTAGCAATATTAGGTACTCACTATAATTTTTGTAGCACCAGAATAATTAGTTTGCTAGATAGATAATGATGCCCTATGTCGAATAAAGATTAAATCGATAGAATGAAATAAAGAAACAACTTGAGTTTGTATAACTAAAATATTGTTGGGAAATAATGCCTTATTCGACAACGTGGATATGTAGTCTAAGTACGGTCGTCGTTAAAACTAGCCCGTTAACTTGAGAGGTGTAAATCGTATTGTTACGAGTCACGATTGTAGTCGATTAATTATGTCTTTGCATTGCATTGCATCACATTGCATATCATATAGGTACGATGATGGATCAACGGATCAAGTGAAGGATTAGTGGAAATCTGAAGATGGCGTAATGGTGTTCTCTCCGGGAGATGATGCAATGGGCTTTCTATTCAGATGATGGTGGATGATCAGAAGATGTAGATACTAACTTTTTAATATATATCTTACCCAGGCAAGCCCCGGTGCATAACCCCTTCTTTTTTGCAGTTTAAATTATATTTGTGCATTAAGTTTTAAGGCCCCGTTTGGCAGGGCTTCTCCACCGGCTTCAGGAGCCGTTTGGAGCCGTTTTCTGCCAAACGGGGTAAAGTGAAATAGCTTCACTGGTGAAGCCCCTAAAAACATGCTATCACAGTGATTTGGGGTGGGATGGAGCCAAAAAAGTGGCTTCTCCTGGCTCCTCCTCCAGGCCCCTAAAAACATGCTCTCACAGGGAAGCTATTTTGCCAAATGGTTTACCAAAACTGCTTCAGCTCCACCGGTGGAGCTGTTCGTGGTGCTGAAGCAAAAAAAAATAGCTTCACTAGTGAAGTGAAGCTCTGCCAAACGGGGCCTAAGGAGTTGATTGAAACCCACTTGCATATATATCTTTATCCTATGAGTCTTACTAGTATGACAGGATCGTGTAGATTGCTATGCTACAGGACTCCGGTAGAAGTCAAGTGATTGCCTGTCACTCGCGAGATATAGAAAATGTATTACTGTATTATTATCACTTGGAAAAATATGAAATGGTGGAAAGGAAAATAGTGACCGGGCAGAGATATGGTTTGGGTATTGGTGGGTGTAAGAGGTTGTGTCCTGTGTCCAATGGGACATAGCTTGGTTACACTATTTTTCCCTGTCTGTGTCGGTTAAGGACCGGACGTTGCATAAGGCTCTAGGCAAGTCATAGATTTATTATCCCAAGCACATACTTTCATCATCGGGGTCATCCTCGACTTCATCATCGGGGTCATCCGTAGGAGTAGCTCCTCCCTCGTGGACGCTTTCGATGTGTCCCTTAGGGGTGCCTGCCATGAAGCTTTCTTGTGAGGGGTGATGGATTCCCCTGCTGGAGTCAGAGTCGGAGATCATCTTTGAATCAACCGTGAGAAGGTCATGGAAAGATTCGGTGACGTAGTCTGTCATACCCATGAATTCATCATCCGTGGGGGACAGCTGCGCGCGTCGTGCCACGAGGTGACCAACGGTCCTCGCAGCATTGCGAAGACCGAACAGGAACGTTGTCAGGGCATTCCGGGTGAGGTATTCCGGGGAGAGCGGCTCCCCTATGGCAAGCTGCATCATGACGTTAGCGAACGAGAAGGCGAGGCAGCGCAGATCCTCCTGGGATAGTCAGGGTCCTAGGAAGGCATCGAGCTAGTGCTCCATCCTCTCGTAGTCGAAGCTGAGGAGCTAGTCGCTCCCGTGGGGCGAGCTTCCGGGGCATGCAGCTGTAGCTCCTTGAGGGCCTCGATGATTGTGTCGAGGCCGGTGGAGTGAAGAGGCTGGGTGGGGGCGGGAGCCGCGCCAACTCTCCCTCCATGGTGATGAAGAAATCCAGGCTCCCGAAACGCACGTGAGCACTCGGGACCCAACGGATGCTGTGGCTAGCCATCCATGGCCTGTTGTGGACGACGAGACACGCAAAAGGCCCCTACCTTTTATAGGTGGAGGGGAAGGCACATGTTGCACAAGAGAAAGAGAAGAGAGAGAGAGAGAGAGAGAGAGAGAGAGAGAGAGAGAGAAGCAAGGAGGAAGGAGGGCCCCGGGGTCGTGGCGTCCTTCATCTCCTTTATGTGGGTCCCGTTGGTCCTGTAGATGATGATGGGGATGGCTCCATGTCGTGGCCCTATTCACCACTGGCGCTATACGTGGGCGTTGTCAGCCGGTCGTGGCGCTCCATTCCGTCCCGGTGGGTGGCATGGTTAACAGACACCCCTATCGGAAGTCGTACGGGGATTAGGCGGCACAGCGCCGGCACGCCCGACACTCTTGTCGACGTGAGCCCCCAGGTATGGCCCGTCATGCCCGAAGGTGACGTCAAGACTCGCCTACTCCCTTTTCGGTGTTAGAAGTTTGACCCTGGGTTCGTACCCTACGACCCGTACTAGTTGGGGGCGATACGGACGCCCGTCGGGCAAGGCGGAATCCCCCTTCGAGGGGTCTGACAAGGCGAAGACCATACCCGAGGGGTCGGGCGAGACGGAGCTCGCACCCTCGAGGTCAGGCGCGACGGAGCCCGTGCCCTCGGGGTCGGACGTCACGGAGCCTGCGCCCTCGGGGTCGGGAGAGGCGAAGACCGTGCCCGAGGGGTCTGGCGAGGCGAGACCGTGCCTGAGGGGTCTGGCAAGGCGGAGCTTGCGTCCTCGGGGTTAGGCGTGACGGAGCCCGCACCCTCGGGGTCGGACGAGACGGATCCCGCGCCCTCGGGGTCGGGCGAGACTTTAAATACGCCCCTGACCATCCGAGCGAATCATCGTTACGCGGCCATTAGCTTCCTACTTCCGCGTATCCTAATATTGATACCCGACAATTCTTCTTGTTTGCAGAATGCCCATAGTTTACACAGGCTGTGGCTCAAACAATGTATGTGTAAGCACAAACGTGTATGTACGTATACTAGCATGTACGTGATAATAACAAGTATGTTGAACTAGCACGTACGTGTATATTTGTTGAATTATTGAATCTAAAAAGGGGTTACACTGCTGTTGCAGTTAATTTGGCCGTCCAGCATACTTTTTATTGATCTATTAGCTAATTAATAATGCAAGCAGTAGGAGACAAACAGGAAAGAACAACACTGATCTTCAGGATTAGCTGGTGTTGGCGTTGCATGGTGTGCAAGAGGCATGGGACATGACAGAGTTGTTGGGATCTCAGACATGAGCCTGCAGGGTCATGTGACGGAAGACATATTGCATATATGTTGGCTCAGTTATATGGGAAGAAAGCAAAGAGAAAACGGAAAAGGTTGAAGTTGAATCGGATTGGAGAATACTTGAGAAAGGAAGAAAGTATTTTGCAGCCGTTGATTATTATTTGGCCGATCAAGCAAAGAAGTAGCAGCCGTATGCGTATGCGTTTTCGACTGGTATCTCCGTACTTCTTGAGTTGCATGGCCAAATAAAATAGATTTGGAATATTTTATTCGTTATTATCTACATGCAGATTGATTAGTGCGTGCAGAGTCAAAATTGAAGATTGGAGAATATTTTAATTAGTTGAGCTGTTTATATACCGGACATTAGTCACTACTACACAAAGCATTTTTAGGGGCAGCTGGTAACTCTTTATAGGGGCGATTTGGCAAGCCGCCCCTACTGAACCGTCTCTACAAACCATGCATTTGTAGGGACGGTTCCCAGGCTGCCCCTACAAATTGATTTGTAGGGACGGTTGGTGATTGAGTCGCCCCTACAAATCGATTTGTAGGGGCGGCTGGTATTACGAATCGCCCCTACAAATAGATTTGTAGGGGCGGCTCAATCACCAACTGTCCCTACAAATCGATTTGTAGGGGCGGCTGTAGTGCCAGCCGCCTCTATAATACCTGTTTGTAGGGGCGGTTAAATCTAAAACTGCCCCTACAGTACGTTTTCCTGCCAAAAAAATTTAAATTTACAATTCAAATTCGACCAGAACTGTTTGTTTCCGCGTATTCCATCCAACGTTCGCGTTGCCGAACGCCCCGCGACCAACGTTCCGAACGCGACTACCAGCACAATAGTATTATATAAACTATAATTACAAGTCAATATATACAATCCATCATTTAATATACAAATTCCATAAACATTGTTATCAACGTCTAGAGCTAGCCTTTCAGTCTCACGAAGGTGTTGGTACTGAGGATTTCTACCTAAGTCAGACTCTCGGTCATGGTAGGCGCCTTTGACGTGTACAATCTGTTCCAATATGAAGTTGCAAAGGTCGCCGATGAGCTCTAAGAGTTGGTCATCCTTATATGGGTCTTTTTCATTCCTTTCTCTTCTCTCCACTACAAGAGAACAAGTTTTGGTTTAGTATTTCATACCATGTACGAAGTTTTTATACTACGGGTGTAGAGATTCAAACTTACCCTTAAGGGGTGTCTCCTGTAGGCACCGGTGTTACTCATCATAGAACATATATAGTATCCACAATGTACACTCCCAGGCCTCTGCTTGGGGTACTGTGTGTTTTGCATATGAAAATATTAGGTAATGCTTTTGATAGCCATGTAACGGAGTACTGAAGAAGTAAGATACACTTACCGCACATAGTGTTTTAATAGCCAGTTTTTCCTTCCTCGCTGGATCATGCCTTCCGTGATGATGAGTGACATAGAACCTAAATGCCCTGTTCGAATTATTTTAGCAAATACAACTTGTTAGTATCCATAAGTGAACGTTACAAGTATGTATACAAACATATAAGCTAATGAGGATTGTCGATATGTATACGTCTTGAGAATCGATATGAAGTCTTTGTATGTCGCCGGGTCCTTATCTATTGAATCAAAGACCCATGCCATGCTCCTCCCGACATCGACGGCTATACAAATCCAGTGGTTGCTGCATGGATTTAATCATAGAACTAGATAAGCTCTTTTACATCGAATAAAATATATCGAACAAAGCTTTAAGTATATAGTTGAACTTACTCGAAGTTGTATGGTAGCCATATAGTAGAGTGTTGTTGTAGATTTTTGAAAGCCAGAGCAATGTATGCCGCAACCTTAAGGGACTCTTCCTTTAGTTTCGCCATACAGATGCGCTCTTTCTTCCGAAGAGTCTTTGCGGCGGCTAGCTCTTTGGCATCCACTGTCCACTGTTTAGGGTAATTAAAATTTGGTTGGGCTATAGCTTGAGGGTCTACATACCCGGCTTTCAGACTTGGCATTTGTTTGACAATGTGCACTTGCATTCTACAAATCACGGTGTTGGTTAGTTACAACAAAATTCAAAGATTACATTCATATCATATTGGGAGGACAAGGACTTACAAGCACCACGTGCAAATTAGATTCATCTCCATTTCTCCCAGGTGAAAGCATGTGTGCATGTCATTGAAGTCAAAGACAATTTTCCCGGCTAGGCTTCCAAATGTGCCGGTGGGGAAGCATGCTTGTACGAGATCTATGCTCATTGGGAGAACACGCAAGTACCAATCATGGAACCTTCTCATTCCAAGTGGTAGGCGCCGGATGTCCCGGTTTGGTATAAGGGCTTGCCTCTTTCGTATGTTTTCGGGCAATCCTTTGACCATTTGATGTCATCAACATTTGGATACTGCTTTGCAATTTGGTGGAGTTTGCTAGTTACGGCCTCCTCCGAACCACGTTCTAGGACTTGTTTAACTTGGTTCTCAGGCTTGAACTGGTCATGTGAATACCACTTGGACACCGACGAGACATCTTTCACTGGAACATAAACTGGCCTTATGTTGATTGGAATCTTCTTTCGAAGTTCCCATTCAGGCACGTCCTCGTCTTCTTGTGCATCACCTTCTTCAGGAGGCACTCGTTGTTCATGTATCAGCTGTGCTTGTTTAGAAGACTGTGGCATCTCATCATGCACTTGCTTGGTACGAGCTGGAGAAGGTTGTGGCATCTCATCAGGCACATGCTCGCTAGGAGGCGGGGAAGAATGTGGCATCTCAGGTACGTGGTGGTCACGAGACGGTGAAAATATCTCCCCAACCTCAACAACTCGCTCCAAATTTGGGAGAGGGGGAGGCGGTGAAGTAGTCAATATAATGTCCCGTTTGTGCCAGAGGATGAACTGCCCAATAACGTCTCCGAGTAACACCAGCCCCTCGGGAGTTGCGTAGTCTATCCTCCACTGCATGAACTCGGGCTTCACGGTATGCACCTCGACCCTAGTGTAGTCTGGCGGTATCTTATTATTGTGGTGTAAGCCACCGGGAGGATGTGCCACACCCATTGTCCCCTCCATCATAGTGTTCTGTCGGCCGCTTAGAAACACCAAGGTGCAACTAGTTGGTTCCCGTATGCGATCGACGGGGGTTGAGGCTGCAGTGGAACCTTGGCTGCTAGGAACTTTCGGAGGGCTGCCAACTAATGCCAGTTCTCCCGGCGGCATCACTAACATCCGTGGCTCCGTAGACAGTCCTTGCTCCTCCAGTGCCTTCGCAACTAGAGCCTTCACTTGGAGTTCAAGACTAGTCTCCTGGTCTCGGCCATGTTTCTTGTACATGTGTCTGTCCTCTTCGAATCCTTGCTTCTAGGTTGTCCTTTTCCCTAGCCCCCTGGTGCGGCCTGTGTGCTCCTTATTTCCCAAGCCAAGGCTAAGCTCGTCCCTCTCTCTAGAAGGATTGAAGGAGCCCTTCTCCTTGTCTTAAGCATATTTCAGTATCCTTGATACCACCTCTTAGGTCTCCAGCTTATCAAACTTAAGATTGCTGCTGGATGTTTCTGTACTCCTCGCATATATCGAGTTCCTTGAGTGTACCTTCAGATTCGTCACATCGATATTCCCAGCAGCTGCGGCCTCTTCGTCCATCTTCCTAAACTGCTCTTCCTTGGCATAGTAGCCACCGGGGCCTAGATGATGGTGGCGTTTGTTCCTCTTCGCCAGCTCGGTGTTACGGGCACTAAGCTCCAATGCCTCCGGTGAAGTCTTCTAAGCCACGAGCTCCTCCCATTGACTATGAGTTATTTTGTCGAACTCTTTGAAGGGAGTTAACCCCTTTTGGATATACTTCGTGTTGAGCTCCGGCCTCCAACGTCGGAATACCTCTCCCATCATCCTGAAAGCATTTTTTTTACCAGTTCGTGCTTACCCTCCGGAAATCTAAAATTGACCCTCAGGTGCCTATCCCATAGTTCATTCTTTTTATTCTCTGGTACCTCTTTCCAGTTAGGGATTGCTGGGTTTAATTTATCTCTTACTAGGACCCCGATCGCATTATAGAATCGTCCTCTTAATTCCTTCGGCTCAAGGACCTCCCCTACTAGCTCGACCTCCGTTATCACATAGCATGCCTTATCTGGATATAGATTTCCTTTTCTATCCCCTCATTTCCTCTTAGGCTTGGTAGTCGTGGTTGTGTCTTCAAGTTGTGGAGCAGAGGCATCGTGATCCGTCTCTGTGGCTGTTGCCTCTACTCTCCTTTCCTCTACTCTGTCTTATCCAGCGAGATGCCGCAGACGTCGACGTCGTCTTTTCCAAGTTTCAGGAGGGACCTGTATATATGACAAGTCAAAGTGTTAGCAGAGGTAACACAGCCAAAGCTTTAGCAAAATTTACAAGCTAAGGCTTTTTCCCTACCTCCTTGTTCGGGTCAAAGTACTTGTCCAAATCTTCCTCTGTTGGCCTCCTTCTGGCTTCATGTGGGAAAGGATCCTCGGGACTTACATATCCCTCTTCTGAGTCATCATCAGCATCATCCTCTTCTTCTTCGCCTTCAGCAGCCTGTCCTTCGGGGCCTTCCTCCTCGTCACATTGCTCCTGAGTAAGCATCACTTCTAGATCATTTTGTACCTCCTTATTAAACTATTCCTGAGTAAGCTGGTCCTCTAGTGCTTGCTCCTCAAGGGTTGGCTGCTCATCATGCTTGGGGCATCGGGCTGCACTATCTGGTGTCCGCGACATTATTTCGCGCTTTGTTCTAATAGATGCAAGAAAGTGTGCTTTAGGTACGCGAGAAGGTATAAGAAATTAAAAAGGTCTATAAACCAAAGTAGTCCTATAAAACAACAATATATAAAAAACAAGAAGTAGCAGTGGTAGAGGCCTCAGAAACATGTCAAACATCATCTGATCTTGAACTTGGAGCATCAAGGCATCATAACAGAGAAGAGAGGAGAAGGTAATGTAGGGGTGGCTGCTAATGATGCCAAGTTCCTCACAAGTTCTTGATCATCAACTCATACTCCATATAATGTATGGACTTGGACAATTTCATCATCGGCAAAACAAAGGAGAGGAGAGGAGAGGGGAGATTTGGCAAAAAAGCAACAGTTGCTTAACAAACATAGAGAGGAAAAGGTGTAAAAAAGCAGCTGCTGCTTCCCAAACATAGAGGATAGGAAAGGTGGCAAAAATAGAGGAGAGGGGAGGAGAGGGGAGATTTGGCAAAAAAGCAACAGCTACTTAACAAACATAGAGAGGAAAAGGTGTAAAAAAAGCAGCTGCTGCTTCCCAAACATAGAGGATAGAAAAGGTGGCAAAAATAGAGGAGAGGGGAGATTTGACAAAAAAAGTAGGTGTTGCTTCCCAAAAAAAGCAACAGCTGCCATACTGACTTTGCTCAATCACACATGAACATCATATGCTTAATATCTTCCGAACCTGATAGACAGATCGGATAATCAGTTTTAGTAGACAGTAGTAGTAGGGAAGTAGTATAAGTAGTTGACAAAAGTACAAGTAGTTGATAGAAGACAGAAGTAGAAGTAGTAAACAGTAGTAGTAAGGAAGTAGTAGAAGTAGCAAAAAAGCAACAACTGCTTAGGAGAGGAGAGGAGTAGAGTGGAGTAGAGGAGAGTAGTAGTAGAAGAGGAGTGGTAGAGTAGTAGGAGAAGAGCAGGAGGACAGTATAGTAGTAGAGTAGCAGCCAGCAGCAAGGGAAGAGAGTAGAGTAGCAGCTAGCTAGTAGGAGTAGGAGTAGCTAGCAGTAGCAAGTAGAGTAGTAGTAGTTCAGTACAGTAGAGAGTAGTACAGTAGGATAGTAGTATAGCAGTAGCAGGTATGTAGTGAAATGCTACAACCAATCATATAAGTGAAATGCTACGGTCAAGATCTGGAACCTAAAATGGCTAGCTACTACCGATTTGAATATGTAGTAAGAACTGACTGCTTGCACTTGATAAATATGAGCTTATTTTATTGCCATATAACAATCTGATTTGAATATGTATGATTCACTTGCAATGTTGTTAGCAATGTCAAATGGCCTATTTAGAAACTTATTTTATTCACTTCTCAAATATTTAAAACTGAAAGGCTCAATTACTAACCACTCAAACATTGGAATGAAACTAACCTACAGCTAACCATCCACCAACGGGCCAAGCATCCATGCAGTTCAAGCTAAAAAGAGACTAATATAAGAAACAAATAGCTACAAAAAAACACAACAGCTAAGCATTGAACAAATTATAAAGGTAGATTGTTGTATCATGAAAATGACATTGCACAGGAAATAAAATCACACTAAACTCAGCTAGCTACTACAAATTTTCTGAAACTCAATGAACCACTGTAATCTGAGTTGCAAATAAATAAACCAAATGTAAACTCAATGAACTGCAGCTAGTTGTACTCAATGATGCGGACAGGACATGTGTCCGCCAGTCAACCTCACATGGTAATCTATCCTAACGCGTTGATGTGCACTCACACATCACGTCGCTGTTTGCTGCCATGTTCTCATGTGCACCGTGCACACAATGGCAAAAGGCCATACTAGGGTTTTTGTGTTCTGTCGACCACCAAACCTTTTTTCCAAAAAAAGGTGTGCGCCCTCAACTGCCATCGTGTGGTTCAGAGTGCGTTAAGATTTGTGCTCCTTGCTCCTCAGGAAACTCCAAGGAGGAGAGAGGAGGGGAGGATCAGAGGTAGGTGTAGCTTAACTGCAGGAACTGGGGAAGGGAGACCGGGAAAAGGATACAGAGAAGAGAAGACCAACAAACTATAATCCTATAGTCCTATAGATGCATCATGACAGAGAAGTGACCTGGAAACCAACAAACTGACCATGTGTCATACAAGTACAGACCACTAGCCCCTTGGATATGTTTGTGATTAAATTCTAGGTAATCCACTAATTGATTGAATACCATAAGTGTGCTAGAGACATGTACTGAACTGCACCAGTGGAAGCAAAGTAATCAAGGTAGCAGAGCCCGAGCACCAAAAATGTATGCATAGCACATCAAGGTCAACTTTGCAATATATCATATTCCTATATAAATGAGATAGCATGGATGAAGCCTTCAAAGACTTTTAAGCACAGGAAGAATTTTAAGCTGCTTTTGGAAGGACTAACGTAGGACTGTTAAGCATTGCCCTATATAAGAAACTACTATCCATTAATTCATCATAATTAAAAAATTCCTAACTTCTTCAAGCTTTTAACTACATTTCTGAATCGGTGAGATGGACAATATGAAATCCACAATGGTCCAGGCAAACTAAACTCACATTACCTTTAGCTCAGTATTTTCAGCAACCAAATTCGAAATACAACTTTTGAAGTCCTCCAAATCACCTTTAAAAAGTTCTAGTTTGAGCACACAAGGGAAGGTTTGACTTTAAATTCCAAAATAATAAGTTGAAATCTCAAAATGCAACATGGAGATGCAGTGAACAACTCAATATACAGGGTGCCAACATATACTTTATCTTTTCAACACACACCGTAAACGACATGGAAAATGCTGCACAAATCCAATTGGATCGACACAACTATAAAGCCCAATTAGGTGGGAAAAATAACCAACATTCAAGTTCTTGACAAATAAACTATTTTGTTGTATAAGTCTAGGCTGTTCTAAGATCCAAAAGTAAATAAAATAATGCACATGGCATAGTCAACAACAGCAGGAATCTCAAACTACAACGTGGAGATGTAGTTAACATACGTGGTGACTGTTTTACAACAATGTAATCTTAAGATGTTAAGAGACAACTCTAAGCTACAGAATGCATAGCAGAAAATAAGCTACACAATGCACAGCAGAAACAAATAGAGATGAAGCTTTTTCATTCTTATTCTTCTAGTAACAGCAAAAGTAGGCTCAGGAACGGTAGGTGACAACGACAACGAAGGGCCATAGAAAGCAGAATGAAATTGGCACAGGTTGTATATATACCTAAAGAGGACAAACTAACTTCACCAATCGAGAGAGTGCAATCACACAAAAAGGAACCAACTGTTACTATGAAAGAGTTCCTAATCATAAAAAACAAATATGAACTAGAACCCACGAAGCTAACGTAATGTTTTCCATTACTATGCCAAAATTACTCAACAAAAAGTAGGTTTCACTATACAATGCCCGCGGCAGTAGCAGCCATGGTAGCCGTATCAAGATAACGATGAAACCAAAGAGGAACAGTCGAAACTGGGGCTAAGGAACTTGGTTCCTCTCCTTACCTAAGAGCTTCTGGTAGCAGTGAATCTGAAGCTCCTTGCCACCAAGACGCGCCACCATCTCAGCCTCACCGACTCTCTTGCGAAGCTCCTCATCCTTATAGATCTAGAAATAGAGATGGCGGCGCGCGTCAGCGGTGGTAGAGAGCTGGCCTTTCCCGAATCCAATCGCAAAGAGGAATAACCCGCAGACCAGGACTAGAATCGTTCCTACCTGCTGGAGGCGGGCCTGGGAGATCTCCTCGTGCTCTTGTGGCAGTGGTTCGACAAGGGAGGGGGCAGTCGTGGCACGATGGGGTCTCCGGCGGCGTTCGACGTGGTGAGGTGAGCGGCGATGGAGCGGTCGAGCTGGGAGCAGCAGGGGCACCGGGGCTGGGGTTGTGGGGCCACCGAGGTTGGGCCAAGGGAGCTGTCGTCGATCCGTCGGCTGGGACCTCGATGGTGGAGAGTGAGATTGAGTCCAGGTGGGGGAGGGCAGTGGAGCTGGCGGCGCGGAGCGAGGCGCTCGGGCTCTAAAACCCTAGATGGAGCAGCGAGGGCGTCGGGGAAACAGTTGGGCAGCCTGACGACGTCGGGAGGAAGAAGAGACGCCCAACACTTGTTCACCCGAGCGCCCGTGGTTATATAGCCAGGACGATTTGTAGGGGCGGTTCCTAATCCAGCCGCCGCTACAAATGCATTTGTAGGGGCGGTTCCTGATCCAACCGCCCCTACAAATAGTTTCTATTTTTTAAATTATAAATTCTCTATTTTTATATCATAAAAACATAAAGTAATATAAAACAATTTGTGTATATGCACAAATATAATATTTTGTATTATTCTATATATGAAGAAATATATATAAACAATTGTAATCAAAACAATATAGAAAAAAAACAAAAATTAAAAATTTGAATTTTAAAACTTCGACTACAATTTTATGACATTAAATTAAATAAAATGAAAATGTTGTAAACATAAAAGTAGTATAACTCATCAACATGTACAACTTTTATTTTGGTCATCTTGTCATGTGACTTTGTTTGAACGATTCAAATTTTGAAATTCAAACAATTTGAACTTGAAACAATATTTTGAAAGAGTAAATGATTTCAGATGAAAAACTTATGAATACCAAAGTTGTAGAACTCATCAATATGTACAACTTTTATTTTGATCATATTTTCATTTGACCAAATTTGAACAGTTGAAATTTTGAATTTCACTAAATGGCAACTTCAAACAAGATTTTAAAACCTTAAATGATTTCAACAATAAAAGTCGTAGACATAAAAGTTGTTGAAATCTTCACTATCTATAACTTTTATTTTGGTCACTTCTTCATGTGACAAAGTATTAGTAAACATTGTTCATAAATTCACATATGACTCATAGTTTCATGAACTATATGAGAAACATGTTGATTTATGTACAATGTTTACTATCACTTTGTCAGATGAAGAAATGATCAAAATAAAAGTTGTAGATCTTGATGAGTTATACAACTTTGGTATTCATTACTTTTTCAGCTGAAATCATTTAATGGTTGAAAATCCCGTTCGAACTTATCATTTTTTTAAATTTAAAAATTTGAAGTGCTCAAACTTTGTCAAATGAAAAGAATGACCAAATCAACACACTAACTTGATAGGGCAAGATTTTAGAAAATTTTAGGAAAAAATCATCACATTTGGAGTTAGTATGAGGGAGAAAAACTAGTTACAAATTTTACCTAGAGATTAAAAAGAAAAATCACAGCTGTTCATGATGATCAATGATGAACAAGTGTGATTTTCTAAAATCATGCTCTATCATTTTAATCTAGTCATCTTTCTTTGTCACTAATTTTGAACAATTCAAATTTTAAATTTCAGAAAATGACAGCTTCAAACCTAATTTTCGAACACTAAATGATTTCAGCTGTAAAGGTGATGAATATAAGAGTTGTATAACTCATCAAGATCTTCTACTTTTATTTTGGTCATTTCTTTATTTCATAAAGTGTTAAGTGATTTCATAAAGTTTTAGTAGTAATAGAGTGGATGTTCAAATAGAGTCATCTGGATGTTGCAAAGGGTAGTCTCGCACATATGCATAAATGTAGTCTCACACACATACAAAAATATGTAGTCTTACACATGTACATAAATATATAGTCTCATACGCATGAATAAATAAAGTCTTACAAACACACACTTACACAAACACTCCACGTTCAACAACTAGCTAGCCTAGTGTAACGACTTTCCCCTTGACACCTTTTCGTTCCCATGGCAATATGTCTTTGGGGAGGTTCTTTTCCACAACACTGATCTTCTTAGGAAAGTCTGTGAATAGCGGCATCTTATCGTAGTTATTATAAGCTTCAACATCGTCCACGCCATCAACTCCAATAATGTGCTGTTTCCCGAAGGCAACCACATGCTTTGTCTTCTTCTTCAGGGGGAGGTTACTTTGTGGGTTAGACATATAGAAAACTTGTGCGACACGTGAAGCGAGCACCCAAGGGTCATCTTGGTAGCCTAGATTCTCGAGATCCAGGACTCTCAATCCGATCTCGTTCAGTTGGTGTTGTTTGATCCAGCGACATCGAAACAGGGCCACCGTTATATCCCTTCCATAGTCAAGTTCCCATATCTCTTCAATGATGCCAAATTATTGGATCTTTCGAACTAATCCATCGAGAGCCTCTATTCGAGCGCCGCTGTTTTGGTTTACATATTTACTATCCTTTGCGTGGGTATAGTACGTATACCCATTGATGTCATAAGCATTCCAAGATGTCACTTGTCTCGATGGCCCCTCCGCCAACCTACTGATGGTAATAGAGTCTATGGTTTCTCTAGGCGTTATGTTTTGGTCCTTCAACCATGTAGTTAGTCGTTGCTTGTGTTGTTTCATGACACAATCATCCGAACGGCCATTTCTCTCCGCCATAATGATAGCCAATTGTTCATCAATATACGGTTGCATCAGTTGTGTACTCTGCAAGACACTGTAATGCGCCCGACTCACCTCTTTGTAATCATGGTCGATGAACACTTCTCTACCACTGGTGCCCTTCCTAGCCAGCCTACCCTTGTGATGAGAATTGGGTTTACCAATCCCTTTCTGTACTTTTAGGTACTCTTGATAGCACTTGACTTCTTTATTACTATAACCCTCTATCATGGAGCCCTCTAGGTATGCTCGATTATGCACGTATTGACTTAGAACCGACATGAACCGCTCATAGGACCACATTTCATGCAAGTAGCAAGGGCCAAGCGCCTGTATTTGATGAACCATGTGAATCATGAGATGTGGCATTATATCAAAAAAGCAGGAGGTAAACACATCTCCAGTTGGTTTTGTGTCTCCACCACAAATTCATGTAGGTCACTCGGCTCTTGCTTGCCAATCGTCTTCTGTGAGATCTTTGAAAAGAAGTAGCACATGCGGGTGATGGCCATTTTCAAGAACTCTGGCTTTATAGCCCTGATTGCAATAGGTAGAAATATTGTCAGCATCACATGGCAATCGTGAGCCTTGTAGTGTGTTATTGACAAGTCCTTCATCGACACTAGCTTCTTCACATTTGCTGAAAACCTAGTCGGGACTTTGATCCCTCTCAGGAAAGTGCATATAGCTCTCTTCTCGTCTGGTGTTAGGTTGAAGCACGCCGCGAGCAGAGTGTATTTCCCATTAGCCTCAGGTACCGAGTGAAGCTGTGGCATCACGTTTAGCTGCACCATGTCTTTCTATGCTTTCAGACCATCCTTTGACTTGCCTATGTCCATCAAGGTAGCAATGAGACTCTCAAAAACATTCTTCTGCACGTGCATAGCATCAATGGCATGGGGGACCTCTAAGTCTAGCCAATAAGGCAGATACTGAAAAAAGATTGATTATTTCTTGAAAGGTACGCCTTCGACAGGAGGTGTGCTTCTATCTATGTTCGTCCCATCTGGTTTCTTCTTTTCATAGATGACGCGTATGTTTTTCACCATTCTGTACATGTGTTCTCCGTTATGATGTCTCTCTGGAGGGGGTTCAATCTCCGGGGCATTGTCATAAAATCTAAAGAACAATTTGCTGCGGTACTTGTGACTTATCTTTAAGAAGCGTCGGTTCCTTAGGTAAACTATCTTCTTGGATGCATCTAGGTACACCCATGTAGTACCATCCAAGCAAACCAAGCATCCCGTCTTCCGTTTGATCTGTCTAGACAAAGCAAACAGCGCGGGGTAATCATTGGTAGTAACAAATATTATTACTCTACATATGAAGTCCTCCTTTCAGAATGCATCGTACATCTGCTCCCCATGCCTCCATAGCCTCTCCATTTCTTGCATCAAGGGCTCGAGGAACACGTCTATATCAATGTCTGGTTGTTTAGGGCCAGAAATAAGAATAGTGAGGAGAAGCTACTTTCTCTTTTGACACAGCCATGTTGGGATGTTGTACATGGTCAAGATCACTGGCCATGTGATGTGGTCGCTCATCCTCTCATTGAAGGGATTCATTCCATCGGTGCTCAAGCCAAACCGTACATTCCTTGGGTCATCACTGAATTCTTTGTGCTTCTCATCAAACCTTTGCCACTGACTACAATCAGCTGGGTGTGCAATCTTATCATCATCCACCTTGCGCTCATCATCCCACCATGTCATGAGTGCGGCTTCTTTAGGGTTTACGAAGATACATCTCAAGCGGTCGGTCACTAGCAGGTACCACATTACCAGGGCAAGAATTCTTCTCTGCTTTGCGTCGTTGCCTAATGGAGTGTCCTTTGGGGGCTGAGATTCTTGTACCACCTTTTTGGTAGCCTTCTTATTCCTCTTTTTCCCCGTGGAGGCTTCGTCCCCACCGTAAAGGTCATTGTTCTTGTACCGGCTGGCCCCACACCGGGGACATTTATCCAGTGACTTGAACGTTTCACCATGAAAAAGTATACAGTGGTTGGGGCATGCATGGATTTTTCAACCCCCATTGTCAATGGACTTATGACCTTTCTTCGCTTGGTATGTGTTGGTGGGAACTAAGTTTGGTTGTGGCAGCACCCATGACAGGAGATGCAATAGATCATTGAAACTACAGTCTGACCAGCCATACTTAGCCTTCAGGATGAGCAGCTCAAGCACAAAACATAGCAATGTCCAATGTGTCAGACAACCCTTTTCAACACCATATACAGACTTCTTCGATGCTTTTATCACCATTTCCAAATTTTCTAGACCTTTTGGGCTATTTAGTAAAATCTCTGGTCCAAGGGCTCGAATCATGTCCTATAAATCATCTTCATCCCCGACACATGCTCCACCATCATTATTGGCACCACCTTCGTCGTTACCATCCCAACCACCAGCATCACCACCTTGTTCATTGCCAAACTCGAAATCCATTCGTGCATCAAGCTCTGCTGAATATTGGGACAGGGATTCTATGGTTTCGTCGTCGTATTCCTCCTCATCCTCGTTGTTAACAATAACCGTTTCACCATGATGAATCCATACTGTGTAGTCCTCAACAAATCCTTGCATAATCAAATGTGATCTGATGATAGTCACATCTGTCCATGCCATACGGTTCTTGCAATCTTTACATGGGCAAATAATTGTATCCTTATTCTCTTTCAATGTCGTTGCATGCTTCTTTGCGGCTTCAATAAATTTATCCACCTCTTCACGGAAACCTGCCTTGAACCTTAATGAACCATACATCCAAGAGTTCCTGTACTCCATCTTTTACAACAACAACAAAACAGACATTAAAGGAGTACTTATTCAGATACATATAAAAATGAAACAAATTAATAATTACTTAAGAATAATTGTATATACTTCAGATATATATGAATATAAATCTAATATAATTACATGAAGCATACAAACACACCATGGTAAAAGAAAATTAATTAACGGCCCATTTATCCATAAATAATTAAAATACATATTTATTGATTACAATAAATAATTTCAAAGACAACAATTAGAAAGAATTATACTTTACCCAATATATTTCATACAAACCCTAGTTCAATTTCATCAAACATAAATTTACAAAAACAAAATTAATAAAAAAACAAAACCCTAGATCTAGATCCACATGCACATGAAACATCCATAAAACTAACTAATTGTTCAATAAAATCAAGAAACATGGACCAAATAAGGGTATGATCTTGTTCCCCTCCCTAATTTACCCTAGTACATTCAAAAGTTGGGTCTAATTTGCTTCATAAATAGCTCAAGCACCATAGAAGAGAGAGAAAAACAAAACTCTAATTACTCACTAACCAACCATTAAAACTTCAAAAAAAGTATGGAACAGCATTTTCTTACCTTCTACAACCTCTCCACCAAAGGATTTGAGACCAAAACCTTCCCCCTTATTAGAGCAATTTTTGGAAGGTGCCCAAGGACTACCCACCTTTTTTCACGGGTTGGAGTGAGTGACCCGAGGAGGAAGAAGGTGCTGCATCTATTTTATATGGGGGCATTTGTAGGGGCGGCTGGTGATTGAGCCGCCCCTACAAATCGGTGCTATAAATACGGGGCCATTTGTAGGGGCGGCTCAATCACCAGCCGCCCCTACAAATAGCATTTTCAGGGGCGGCTGGTGATTGAGCCGCCCCTACAAATCAGACCCCATTTGTAGGGGCGGCTCGTAACACCAGCCGCCCCTGCTGTTCCATTTGTAGGGGCAGCTAGTGTCTGGGCACCCGAGCACGCCACTTTAGGGGCGGCTCCATCACTAGCCGCCCCTACAAAAAATTCGAACCGTTGCTAAAAATTGTTTTCTATGTAGTGAGTTTTCCTGTTGATAGGATCAAACGCGTATCACTGGTAGAGAACAGATCTTTACTCCTGGTGGGGAACTCCCTCTAGTCCCGGTTCCCCACCCGGGAGCAAGCATCCGGGACTAAAGGGGGGTCCTTTAGTCCCGGGTCAGGAACCAGGACTAAAGGGGGACCTTTAGTCTTGGTGGGTAACACCAACTGAGACTAAAGGTGCCTCCTGACATGCCACGATGGCCGGAACCCTTTAGTCCCGGTTGGTAATACGAACCGGGACTAAAGGTTTTTTTACTTTTTTCTTTTCTTTTCATTTTTTGTTTTCTTTTCAAAATAGGTTATCGAAGTTATATTGTACGCTGCTAATTATACATATACGCGTGTATAGTATGTTTCGGTTCAAGCACAATGAACGTATTAAATCACACAATTCAAGCATAGAAATATATATATATATATGTATATATATATATGTATATATATATGTATATGCATGCATGCATCATATATATATTTACATGCATGCATGCATATGTGTATTTTACATTATATTATTTCATGTGTATATATTACAAAAGATTGCATTACAATTGTTGTGATATAACAAGTTTCCTCTCATCCTCTAGCTTGGCTTCCATGGCAGTGTTGGGTCGAAGTAGAACTCACCCTTAGAATCGATGACCTGGTCATTAAAAAATCCGGCTATAGACTCTTGAATTGCTTTGATTTGGTCTTGCTGTATGACCTTTTCCTCCAACCATCGAGCCTACAGGTTTGAATTAAAGGAAAATAAATTAATATATGTACATATATATATAAAGACATAGTAACACAATCAATAATAATAATTAAATGAATATATAGTGTATTTTTAACGTACTTTGAGTCTCTCTGTAGGAGTTCTTTGGGAGACCACCTTGATAAACTTACAAACATAGTAACCACAGTAGTTGTTCCCCTATTCCTGCCTCAGACACCACTTTACGAGAAAAAGATTTGTCATCCAATCTGGTGATCTGGTGAAAGCTATATATTTAATTAATAAAGATGATGCGATTTAGGGGACTTACTTTCAAAGGGATTACATTTAGTGGCGCTTTGCATTTTCCCATGTGTTGCTTCTCAATAAAGGTTTTCCAAACACTGCCCAATAAAAAATTTGCCACGTCATCAGATATAGTTAATCATCATGTTTGTGTGTATATATAGTTGCTAGAGATACCGAAATTACCTCTGGATAATATCTATCATATCTTGGTAGTCTTGTTGTGGTTTTCTCATCGAGTCATAGATTATCAAGTGACTTTTCACCAGATCGATGTCCATCAATATCCAGTGATTGCTGCATGTGTTTATAGGATATAACGCATAACACTCATTAATTAACTAGAATCAACATATGAGCCATTAAGGATGATCGACATTATTAACACTCACTTGAAGTTGTAGGGAAAGAGTATATCCTTCTTGTGGCGTTGGTTCACTAAGAAGTTCATGAGGTTACTCTCTGACTCAGACTTCCAATTAGGCTCTGGAGTAACTGGGTCTTTGAATACTATATGGGGATCAACAAAACCAATTTCATTACAGTCTTCCTTTCTGAGCTCTGTCATTGTAAATCTGCATATATATAGTACTTGTTAGGATAATTTATATGCATATACACACATATGATGAGTTTAATAATAGATCAAAAGAATTATTACTTATAGGCAATAGCAGCTAATGATAACTTTGTCCAGAGAGATCAGGTGGCATAGTTGATGAAATTCTGTAAAGTCAACATACATAACATCATCGCCACGGAACCAATGTTCGTCTCTAATTCTGACACCAATGCAGAAGTCTCCACCAGTAGACGCCTGCATGTACCACTTGTTTAGCAGGTACATTTGTGTCCCCAGATCACATAAGGCTTGAGGGTTGTATAGACTCTGGCCTAGTACAAATTTTTTCTTCCAAATATCAACCTCCGCCGCACTCTCAATGTTTCCATCACCAAACATCTGGTAAAGGTCGAGACCGGTCTCTTCAATAAATTCACCAAGGTGATCCAAATCGACATCCGGACGTATGTTTGCCTGATGCATTAATCCTAAATTCGAACCATATTCATTACCAACAACTAGCGGGGGACTGATTGGTGCGATTGTTGTCCGAGTTGTGCAACTCCTTTCCCTGCCCGCTTCTTTTTCTGTGCCGCCTCAATTGACTTGGTGAGAGTGCGGTCATAGTCCATTAACGTTGATTTGGACGGCTTACGAGATTCTCGCAGTTGTTGTTGGTAAGAAGCCACTTTTTTCTTAGAATATCTAGAGCTACGAAGAAGTACGGTTTCTCTAGGTTTCTCCTTGCTTCTTGACCGTTTTTAAGTTTGTTATAGAATCTGGACATATCTTTTTTATATGCATTAGTTACTTCTTCCTTCTCTTCAGATATTATTTGGGGAATAGCCCTTGGTTTCACGGTGGCTTTCTTTGCTGGCGGGGACTGGTTCTTTGTTTGTGGGGCTGGCCTCTTGCTAGTACTTGGCTTCTTGGTAGGCGGGGGCATGGGAGGCTTTGGAGACCTCCTCGGAGGTGGTGGCAGCGGCGTTGGAGACCTCCTTGGAGGTGGCGGCTGCGGCGTTGGAGACCTCCTTGGAGATGGTGTGGATGCAGCCTCGCCTTCCAACACATTATCATCGTATAGAGCACTATGATGATCTGGCGATTGAACAATTAGACTTAGGTTGGGGGAGGATCTGCTACAAAAAAAGGAATGACATATTATTATGAGCAGATTGTTAATTATTTAAGCCAATATAAATTAATGATGTAGTGTTTTCATCCGCACCTATGGTGAGGTAGTTCAGGAGGAGGTGGAGGCGACATCCCGGGAATGATGATGTAGCGCTTGCACCATAGAATGAATGTCTTCTCTGCTTCTCCTAGAGTCTTCTCGCCATCACCTCCAGGAATGTCAAGAGGCAAATCACTAAAACCTTTTTTAGCTTTATCTACCGAGATGGTAGCATATCCTTCTTGGATTATATTCCCATGAATCCTTGGTGTCTTAGTTCGGTCGATAGGATTAACAAGACCGATAGCCACCTTGATTGTGGAATTCCCCTTCAGAATGTGTAGCTCACACGATGTACAAGGTTCAGTGACGTCATCCACAGGGAAGCGCAGTCCTATGTCCCCTTGATTTGGTATCTCCGTGGAAGTGCAGCTGCTTTTCAACTGAACAGATTGGCTAATGTTGATTCCTGGCTCTGATGGCTGCTTGCTTGCACTCACTGCTATTTGCACTTGCCTTCTGATTTCCTCCTACATTCTCGCTTCAAGGTTTTTTTCCGCTCCTATGCTTCACGCACCGCTTCCTCCAACCTCTGGAGCCGCTGTGCCTCTTCTTCCTTCTTTCTCTGGCGGCTTCTGTAGGAAGGTCTATCCTGAGGGAATCCATGCTCCCATGAGACACTTCCTTTGCCTCAAGTTCGGCCACCGTGTTCAATAGTCCCGATGGCGTATGTTAGTTCATCCTTCTCTCTGTTGGCCTGAACACACCACTAGCAGTAGCTCTCTGAGCATAAAATAATATTTCTGCTGCTTCTTGCAGTCTTGCGCCATAAACACACTTCCCAGTCTCCTGGTCCAGTGTTCCCCCATGAGCGAAAAACCAATTCTTTGCATGCTCTCCCCACTCGAGTGATTCTGGTATGATACCCTTGGCAAGGTCTGCTTCCATTTTGTTCCACTTCTTAATGGCAGTCGGGTAGCCACCTGATCCCAAGTTATGGTGGTATGTCTTCTGTTGGGCATTACGTTGGTTCTTTATCACCCGACTCACACCCTCTTCTGACGTCTTGTACTGTACAAACTCATCCCAATAGGGCCTCTGCTTTGAGATCGGGCTTGGGACAGTGAAATCTGGTGCTATGTTCTTCTTGATATACATCATGTATAGGTGTTTCTTCCAAGTCTGAAACTGGGTGGCCATCTTCTTCATTGACCAATCCCTAACTCGCTCCTTCAATTCATCACCATCTATTATATCATCATAACCATCTGTTTGGAGCGTGAAATGTACCAAGACATCTTTCCAAATTAACGTCTTGTCATGATCGGAGACAAAACTAATATGAGGAGCATTGGTCTTCTTCTTCCATTCGCGGGTACTGATCGGGAGCCGGTCCCGTACAAGGTAACCATAGTGGTGCACAAATTTCATTTTATTTGGCCCCCCAGTTCGCCTGTATCCACATTGAACTCTGAGATGATGAAGCGGCCCTCCAATGGCTTTTTGGGACCTCGAACATTTTTACTCTTCGTTGTAGTTGTTGATGTCGATCCAGAGGGCTACAAAACATAAACATTATTTTTAATGTCATGAGCACACATAAGACATATGATAATATATATAGCTAATAATAAAAAATATATACTTGGCTAATATGTTGTTGCTCATTTTGTTCAAGAGCTAAGTACTGACTCCCATCATCTGCGTCCTCTTGCACGTTATTTTTAGCACCATCATCGCCGGCAACTTGAGTGCTAGTGTTGATCAAATTCATCATCAACTCCTCCTCATCCATGTTTCTCGAGTCGGCCATCTAGCTTCAAAAAAACAAAACCAATATATAGTACGGCCAAATCTTTGCTTACATGCGTCAAATCTACAAACAATATTCATTATTAAATCTTGCCCCTCAGCCACGGACGCAATTCGCCACACTAGGGCGAACTGCGTCGGTACTAGGGCGAATTAGGGCTATACATAAACGGCTGAGGGCAAATTGCGTCGGTGACTAGGGCGAACCACGTCGGTGACATCAACAACGCGGTTCGCCCTAGTCACCGACGCAATTCGTCCTAGTGTGCTTTTTAGCGTTAACGATAACGATAATATGAATGTTGATCGACTAGGCCGCGAGAGAGGGCAGTGTGATGAGAGTGGCGGTGCTCCACTCCGCCGTATATATGTTTGTACACATGGGTGAACGAGGGCGGCGATGCTCCGCCGTATAAACCCTAAACCCTAGGGCGAACAAGGGCGGCGGTGCTCTGTCGTATAAACCCTAAACCCTAGGGCGAACGAGGGCGGCGGTGCTCCGCCGTATACATAGAAATGCATGGGCGAATGAGGGCAGCGGTGCTCCGCGACGTATATATACATGCATATGAATACAAATGACAAAAAATATGGACCGCCATATACATAGAAACGCATTGGTCAGCCTCTGCCTGACTCGGTGACGTGCCACCACGGAATTCTCACCTCTCGTCGTGGCTCCCCCCAGGAAGCTCTATCCTCGAGATCCTTAAACGCAAAGAAACTAGGCGTCATTTATGCTCGTGCGGTCGCGCGCCCACAAAGATGCTGCCGCAGCCACGCTCGCCTCAAGAGCGCCGCCCAAGTCCTCCCCCTCCCACCGGCGGCATGTACTACTCCAACGACATGGACGCGTTCTACGATGCCTGGGTGGGCTGGGAGGAGCAGATCGTGGCCGACCAAACGGCGGCACTCGTGCTCTCGCCCCGGCGCTGGAGCGACGCGCTGGCGTCACTCGTGGACGCCGCCGTCGTGCACGTCGCCGCCTACTATGAGCACAAGTCCTGGCTGGCCGACCGTGACGTCGTGGCCGCGCTGGCTCAACCCGCTCGAGCGCACCTTCCTGTGGGCCTGGGGATGGAAGCCCACGCTCATGTTCCGCTTCGTGGAGACCGGCGGCATCGGTGCGGGGATCGGCGTGGGACCCGAGCAGCGGCGCGTGCTGGAGGATAGAGAAAGCCGAGAGAGCTCACCTCACGAATGTGGAGGTAGATCGACGGGGTCACGTGGGCACGCGTGGTGGAGGGCCGCACGAGGTCGTCGGCACGAGGTGGGGTGGCGACCGGCAGCGGCGCGAGGAAGAAGAGAGAAAGGGCGGATGTTCAACGAGGAAGAAGAGGAGGGGATCGATCCGCGCAAGGCACTAGCGCTTATATACCAGGGAGATTTACTCCCGGTGCCAGCCTCCCATCGGGAGTAAAGGTCCTTTACTCCCGGTGCGTGTTACCAACCAGGAGTAAAGGTACGGTTGGTAACACGCACCGGGGGTAAAGGGTTTTTTTGGCGGGCCACGAAACTGCAGCCCACCTTTACTCCCGGGTGGGCTTCCCACCCGGGAGTAAAGGTGGGCTGCAGTTTCGTTTCCCGCCTATTTTAAGCAAAAAATTTTAATAGAAATGCAATAGTCTTGTTAAATACATAGTAAATTAAATAAAAGGCATAAAATTATTTTGTTAAAAATATGGATTTTTTTTCTTTATTGCACATAGGAAAAATCTATAACCTACTTTTTTTATTTTTTGTTATAATTATAAAACATAATGTAACTAATATTTATTATTTTGTTAATGCAAAAATATAGTGTTTAATTAAAATTATTAAAACTATTGGTTTTGGACAGGAAATTTGTTTTCACATCATTTTAACGTAAATATTTTAATTTTTCATCACTCAATATCCTAATTTAACTTTTCGAGAGAGAAATCCCACCAAATCAAACATTCATTTAATTTGAAACACGACATAATAAACATCTGAATTCACAATTATTACATAATATCTCAAACACACACTACATTAAATCACTATATCATCAAGTGGGCATAGCAGTGAACTTCTTCTTTACGTATGTCCCTTGGTTATGATCACGTCGTAACCATGGAGTGTCCTCATCATTTACCAAGATGCTAGGGTCTTTGTTCACTTTGAAGGGCGGAATTCGGTCATCCTTTTCATAATCTTCTGACATGTCCGACTTGTCCTCAATTCCCACGATGACTCTTTTCCCTGAAAGAACTATGTGGCGCTTTGGCTCTTTGGTTGAGTCATTATCGTTTTTCCCTCTTTTTGGTTTGGTAGACATATCATTGACATAGAACACCTGATTCACATCCTTGGCAAGGACGAATGGTTCGCCTTTGTACCCAATATTAATAAGGTCTACTGTTGTCATTCCATACTCGTTGTCTACTGTTACCCCGCCTTCGGTCACCTTGACCCATTGGCACTTGAACAATGGGATCTTCAAAGTAGGTGCATATTCTAGTTCCCATATTTCATCTATGCGTCCATAATATGTCTGCTTATTCCCATTCGGGTCTGTGGCATCTATGTGGACACCACTGTTTTGGTTGATACTCCTTTTATCTTGGGCTACTGTGTAGAATATGTTCCCATTTATCTCGTATCCTTTGTATGTGACGATATGCCATGATGGTTGCATAGCCAATAAATACAGTTGCTCATGGATGCTCTCATCACATTGACATTTTTTTTGCAACCAACCGCCAAAAGTTTCTATGTGCTTACGCGTAATCCAAGCTTCAGTCTTCCCTGGAAACTCGGATCGTAAGAGATCCTTGTGTGTCTCAATATACGAATCTACCAAAGAGGAGTTCTGTAGAACTGTGTAGTGCACTTTATTGAAATAATCATCCTCCATACCAATATATGTTTCCTCCCTAGTGTCCCCTTTCCGCTTAGTCTCCCCTCATGTCTCGATTTAGGAACACCAATCGAGTCAAGGTCGAGAATAAAGTCAACACAGAACTCAATGACATCTTCTGTTCCATAGCCCTTGGCGATGCTTCCTTCTGGGCGAGCACGGTTGTGAACATATTTCTTTAGGACTCCCATGAATCTCTCTAAGGGGAACATGTTGTGTAGGAACACAGGACCGAGAATGAAAATCTCCTTGACTAGGTGAACTAGGAGGTGTGTCATGATATCAAAGAAGGAAGGAGGGAACACCAACTCAAAGCTGACGAGACATTGAACCACATCATTCTGTAGTTTAGCTAGATCAGTTGGATCAATTGCCTTCTAAGAAATTGCATTGAGGAATGCACATAGCTTCACGGTGGCTAGACGTATATTTGGAGGTAGAATTCCTCTTAATGCAAATGGAAGTAATTGCGTCATGAGAACGTGACAGTCATGGGACTTTAAGTTACAGAATTTCTTCTCTGGCACATTTATAATACCCTTTATAATCGAGGAGAATCCAGATGGTACCTTGATGTTGTTTAAGCATTCAAACATGATGTCCTTCTCCTCTTTGCTTAGAGTGTAGCTGGCAGGACGTAGGTAATGGCGTCCATCATTTGTCTTCTCTGGATGCAGGTTGTCTCTTTCTCTCAAACAACGCAGGTCCTGTCATGCTTCAAATGTGTCCTTAGGCTTTCCATACACACCCATGAAGCCTAGCACGTTCACACAAAGATTCTTCGTCAGGTGCATCACGTCGATCGAGCTGCAGACCTCTAGGACTTGCCAATAGGGTAGGTCCCAAAATATGGACTTCTTCTTCCACATGGGTGCGTGACCGTTAGCGTCGTTCGGAACAGGTTGGCTGCCATGTCCTTTTCCAAAGACGACTTTCACATCATTGACCATATCGAGTACATCCTCACTGGTTCGGTTGCGAGGCTTGGTTAGGTGGTCTGCCTTCCCTTTAAAATGCTTGCCTTTCTTTCTTACGGGGTGATTTGTAGGAAGAAATCGACGATGACCAAGGTACATGATCTTTCGACATTTTTTCAAGAATACACCTCTAATATCACCGAAGCAGTGTGTGCATGCATTATATCCCTTGTTTGACTGTCCTGAAAGATTACTTAGAGCAGGCCAATCATTGATTGTTACGAACAACAATGCTCGCAGATCAAAGTGTTCCTGTTTGTACTCATCACACACACGTACACCTTCTTTATTCCACAAAATGATAAGTTCGTCAATAAGTGGTCTCAGGTACACATCGATGTCATTGGCAGGTTGCTTCAGGCCTTGGATGAGAACAGGCATCATAATGAACTTCCGCTTCATGCATAACCAAGGAGGAAGGTTGTAGATACCTAGAGTAATAGGCCAAGTGCTATGACTACTGTTTTGCTCTCCAAAAGGATTGATACCATCTGTACTTAAAGCAAACCTTAAGTTTCTTGCGTTATTTGCAAACTCCGGGAATTCTCTATCGATTGCTCTCCACTAGGACCCATCAGCAGGGTGTCTCAACATATTGTCTACCTTACGGTCTTCTTTGTGCCATCGCAACAATTTTGCATGTTCTTTGTTTCTGAACAGACGTTTTAAGCGTGGTATTATAGGAGCATACCACATAACCTTGGCAGGGATTTTCTTCCGCAGACGTTCGCCCTCAACATCACCAGGGTCATCTCACCTGATCTTATACCGCGATGCATGGCATACTGGGCATGCATCCAATTTCTCCTACTCTTTGCCACGGTACAGGATGCAGTCATTAGGACATGCATGTATCTTCTCGCTTTCTAGCCCCATAGGACAGACAACTTGTTTTGCTTCGTAGGTTGTGGCGGGCAATTCATTGTCCTTCAGAAGCATCTTCTTTTGGATTTTTAGTAACTCTCCAAATCCCTTGCCAGATACACCATTCTTTGCCTTCCATTGCAGCAATTCTAGTGTGGTTCCCAACTTTTTCTGCCCTGCATCACAAGTTGGGTACAACAATTTCTTGTGATCTTCTAGCATCCGCTCGAACTTGATCTTCTCCTTTTCACTTTCACATTCTCTTTGTGCGTCACAAATGATCTGACAAAGATCATCAGCAGGCTCATCTTCTGCGGCTACCTCTTCTTCAGCTTCTCCCATTGCAGTATCATTGAAGCATGCACCATCGGGAATAATATCATTGTCGTCCCATTGTTCTTCTCCACCTTCTTCCATTACAATGCCGGTTTCTTCGTGCTTCGTCCAACAAATATAGTTTGGCATGAAACCCGACTTGAACAAGTGTGGATGAAGAGTCCTTGAGCAAGGATATTCCACCGTATTCTTACATATGGCACATGGGCAGCACATGAAACCGTCACGTTTGTTTGCCTCGGCCGCACGTAACAAAGAATGCACGCTGTCAATGAACTCTTAGGAGCGGCGATCAGCATTGTACATCCAATGCCGGCTCATCTGCATTAAATGACATAAATACCATATTAAAACCTAGATCATAATTAATTATTTATACAACATGCGTGCCACCACAAAAGGTACAAATTTATGAAAGCATTGCTACAATGTAGACAATCCCAACTACCACTGAAAGAACTAAAGATAAAATACATTTTAGTAGCACAAGGATTTCGCGACCAATCTCAACTAAAACAGACAGATCCCCGATTGTGCAACATCTTTGGGCTTCTTCGGCTGGATCACTGCCTCATTAGCCACCGTATCTTCCTGTTGTGCAAGATATTTTTGCACGAGTTCAACATACTCTTCCTCCCAGTAGAAGCCTGAACATCATCCACTGCCATCCCACTGAAATTAAAACAAAAAATTAGAACTTTAATCACAACCATCATGAAAATAGGTATAAACTAACCATAATCATTAAATACGATAAAATAACTCACATTACGATCCGGACACTTGTAGAAGATACGATCCTTGTTGGGACCCTCCTTCTTCACTCGGTACTCCATCACAATCTTCATCTCATCATGACACTTGCCGTATGGAATGAGAGGGAGGCCCGGCCTAAGTCGCTTTGGAAACCCATGAGAGGCCGACGACCCAGAAGCAGTTGCCATCTACTCTCTATACTCATTTTTTAATACATTATAAATTTCTCATTTTATAAACAAATAAAATTAAGAAACTATAAAATTATCTATATCTCTAAACAATGATATTTTTAATGGTCATTGTGTTCCCGTCATTTACTGCGGCAGGTAAGTAATTCACATGATATTTTCGCAAATTAACAGAAGAATGGCAGTGTACACACATAACAATCGATTATCGTTTATATTTATATATATACTACGTTTGGGTACGGTGATTGACAGACTACTACGACGATATCGGAACGTGTGAATAAATAACCATCCGTACTAGTTGACCTTGCTTACGTGATCATCTCGGTGAGCATTTCTCCACCGGACGGCACCGTACTTGGCCACGGAAGAGCTCCAATTCTACAAGGAAGGGAACACGGTCTTTCATGACCGTTGCCGCTCTCCCTCGTAGAATCAAAGCTCCTCCTTGACGTCCGTTATCGCTCGGCAGAGAACATGCTCGCCGAAATGAACACGGTCCGCTAGTTCAACTAGCTACTTTAACCTTCCTTCATGTAAATATGCAAGCTTGAAGTGATCTTGAGCTCAAATTGCTTACAAATGAAAAAAAACCACAATAAAGAACCATATATATATAGTGAACAAAATGGGATAAGACAATGATGAAACATGAGAGTATGAAGTTGGTAACCTTTAGAACCGAAGAATCGACGGAGGAATCGAAGAAATCGATGGAGGAATCGAAGAATGGATGGAGAAAGAGCAAGAACACTGCTTAAATTTGAACTTAAGCTCTCAGGCGGGCTTGGGGAGGAAGAAGACGGCCAACAGGATTTATAGCTCAAAAACATGTTTTAATAAATAACCATCCGTACAAGTTGACCTTGCTTACGTGATCATCTCGGCGAGCATTTCTCCACCGGACGGCACCGTACTTGGTCAAGGAAGAGCTCCGATTCTACGAGGAAGGGAACACGGTCTTCCACGACCATTGCCGCTCTCTCTCGTAGAATCAAAGCTCCTCCTTGATGTCCGTTACCGCTCAGCAGACAACATGCTCACCGAGCTGAACACGGTCCGCAAGTTCAACTAGTACGGATTTTCTATAATTTTCAAACTATTTTCTAAGTTTTTCATTTCATAAAAAGTTAAAATAAAATGTTTAGTCGTGGAGTCCATAGAAATGAACATATTTTGACCTAGCAACGCATTGTCAATTGTCATTGCGTTGCATTGCACCCCAGACCGGACTCCGGACAATAAAATACTATGGTCGATCGATGCCGTTCTTTGTCGTACAGTCGCACGGCGACGGCCGACGGACCCGTTCAACCACCAAATCTATCAGGCCCGGCTGTTCGGGCATATCGTCAAAAGAGAACGGATTTGCTTCCTATTGCATGGCCTTGCATTGCATCTGTCATACCAGTCGGAGGCACTAGTCCCTATACTCATTTTTTAATACACTATAAATTTCTCATTTTATAAACAAATAAAATTAAAAAACTCTAAAATTCTCTATATCTCTAAACAATGAAGTGTGCTATGCATGCTACAAATGAACGGTGAATACTAGTTTTTAATAGCTACTTTAACCTTCCTTCATGTAAATATGCAAGCTTGAAGTGATTTTGAGCTCAAATTGCTTACAAATGAAAAAAAACACAATAAAGAACCATATATATATAGTGAACAAAATGAGATAAGACAATGGTGAAAAATGAGAGTATGAGATTGATAACTTTTACAACTGAAGAATCGACGGAGGAATTGAAGAAATCGACGGAGGAATCGAAGAATGGATGGAGGAACAATGGATGGAGGAACAATGGAGGGAGGAAGCAAGAACACTAGTGCAGTGAGCTTCAAAATGTGCTGAGCTCGGGCTCAGGGAGGAAGAAGGAGACGGCCGGGATATAAAGGGGGGACCTTTAGTCCCGGTTGGTGGCTCCAACCGGGACTAAAGGTAACTTTCCAACCCCGGGCGCATCCACGGCCCGGGAGTAGACCTTTACTCCCGGTTGGAGCCACCAACCAGGAGTAAAAGTATACCTTTAGTCCCGGTTGGTGGCTCCAACCGGGACTAAAGGTCCCTGCCACCTCTGTCTGGCGCAGTAGCCGTTGGGCAGGGACCTTTAGTCCCGGTTGGAGCCACCAACCAGGACTAAAGGTATCTCTATTCTCGGGCGCAAAAAATTCTGGGACTAGAGCCCATTTTGGCCGAGGATCAAAGGTCTGTTCTCTACTAGTGTATGTATTCCAGTTTAGAATCCTGGTCGGATACAGCTTGTCAAAGCCTGTGGCATACCTGTGTATAATACTGGGTACATGGCTGATTGTTTTCTCTCTAACCAATCGACATAATACATCTACTACTATTTTCGGCGATATGTTCTTTCTTCTACCTTAGGACAATAATGCATGCCGAACCCTAATCTCCATTAGGGGTGGGTAACCTTTGCCGTTTTGCACTGAAAAACGCTAGGCTCTCCTCCACAAAAGCGAGGAACCCCTTTGCTAGTTTGTCGTGAAAAATAGTCGCTCGTGGTCATGAAAGCACGATAGTACGGCGGTGTTGTGTATAGCCACACAGGCGGATCATGCAACAATGCGGCAGAAACAACAACCACCTGATTACGAGCACATCATAAGCCAATATGGCGGTGATAGTGTATATCCACACAGGCGGGTCATGCTCCAATGCGACGGAAATAAGAACCTGATCACAGACGGATCATAAGCCAATATGACGGTGTTAGTATACACCACAGTCGGTGATGAAGCCGACGATGAGGGCAATGACCATTACTGTTACTGCCAAGGCCGAAATTCGACTGCGATGAGGGGTTACGAAGTGGCTATGATAGGTCTAGATGTAGTACAACGATCCTCTCATCTGACGTCGTGGACGTCGTTCCGGACAAGGACCCCTCACACAGAGAGAGGCAGATAGAGAGGGTACGACGACAAGATGGTGGCGTCAGCCCGGCGACGAAAACAAAGGCAAGGCATGGAGCTCGCTAGAGTGGGTTATGCCGGTGGCGTCTTTGGCTGGAGCTCGACACTATGCGGTGGCTGGCACTCCTAAGGCCATGCTGCAGCGTCTGGGGTTGTCGGTGGTGACTGCAGGCGTTCGGGGCGGCGATAGTGACTCCCTGAGGCAACAGCGGCAGCGCGGTTACAGGCCGATGCCCTAGCGGAGTCTTCTAGCGAACGAGGAGGGGTGGCGCGTGAGCACAGTAGGTGCACGAGCATGCAGAAGGTGTCGCCTTGCCTTGTGGTGCCTTGCTGGCGACGAGCAACTGCCACGGCGGCTCGATGGTTTGCTACTCTCAGTGGTAGGGCGACACAGAGGGATAGATCAGGCTAGAGGTGGCGGAACGTATGTTTGAGGGGCCAAGGAGCTTGCCTATCAACTCTATTGGCCTGAGGCATGCTAGATAGGGAGAGCTCGGAGCTTGGCTCTCATGGCGCCTAGATTTGGGGAAGATTGAGCTAGCGCTCGGAAGAAGAGTGACGAAACTCAAACATAAGGGTATGTCTAGTCTCTAGCTAAGTTCTTCCTAACCGAAGGACCCCCGACCAATTCCTCCAGAATCGCTCGGGGGCTACGCCCATCAGGCGTGCTTGAGCACACCTTTTGGCCAAGGACCGAAGAAAAGCCTGACCACGCCCTCAGCTCCCCCAATGTCAGGCAATTGCCAAAATCAAACAGAGCCAGCTCCCAAAGTAAATCAAGGTACAAGTTGAGCAACTTCTGAAAATTTTACTTCGGTAATACATTTCAAATCAAAACAACTTAACTGAGCAAACGCCATATACATGTAATTGAACCAGGAGCAGCCTATGGACATGGGAATGAGTAACTGTCTTAGGGAAGTCATCTCGTCAGGATGAATGCAACCATTAGAGCCCCACCCGTTCCCTTCAGGCGCTCACCCACCCCCTCCACAAAATCAACCAAATCCACCAAAATCTCCCCTTAATCCCACCAAAATCCATCTTCCAGCTATGGATCCACACCCACCTCTTCCTTATCTACCATCTGGTGGGTCTTTTTGCTCCGGTCATGGCTGCTGTGGGGGTGGCGCATCCTCTCCGGCATGCAGCTGGCGGCCGCCGCCGGCCGAGCCGCCTTCGCCGAGTGCGGGCGGTGTCATGGCTGCTGAAGCTGTGGGTGTGGACGCTGGCATGTCCTCCCAGTTGCCCGGGATGGTGGGGCTCGGATCTCGTACAGGAGAACCCAGCGACGGCGGATCCGCGCCAACCAACGATGTAGTGTTCGTCCCCGAGCTGGCGTCGCCTGCTCGCTCGAAGGGTCGCCCCACTCTCCCCCCCCCCCCCCCCCCGACACCGCCTCGTTCTTCCCCGGCCACCTCTCCGCCGTCAGGTCCAAGCGCTTGCGTTGGGAGGATGGCTCTCTCTCCGGTGACTCCGACCTCGAGCGCTCTCCTTCCCCATCATTGCAGGCCGCGCGTTTGACTCGCTCGGGTGCTGCACCCTCCTCGGCGAGCCCCCCACCGAAGGCAGCTGTGGCTGCGGCTGCCATCCCAGTGCCGCGGCGCCGTAGGCGGCGTCGACGCCATCACCGACGCCGCGGGCGGAGGGCTGCCACGGCCGCAATGGGTCGTTGCGACGTGCCACGCAGGGGCAGTGAAGCCCCGCCCTCTGAGGCTCCGCGGATCCAAGTCCATCTGCAGCTCGGCCCGTGGAGTAGGGTATCCGCCATTGATGCTGATGGGTGGCGGTGCATCCTGCCTCATTCTCCAAATCATACAGTGGGCAACCAGCAGCTGTGCCGGGGAGGCGGTGAGGCCAGGCTTCAGCAAGATGCCCGCCCGGGGGTCAGACCCCGGATTTTCCCCGCCGATTTTTGGGGTAGATGCTTCAACTGTCTATCCGGACTCACCGGGTGGCCACTTGCCGGCTCCCCCATCGCTGCCTGCGTTGCCACGGGTTTGGGCACATAGCGCGTGACTGCAGGCGGCCGAGATCAAATGTTGTCGCTACCGCCTCCACATGCCACTCCTCGCCATTGATGGGTGTATGTTCGCTGGGTGGCAGAGCATGGTCGTGGACTGGCTCGCTTCGCTTCGGCAGCGTTACCGTCATGGCCACCTCTGGGTGGCCCGCTGATTCATCGATGCCCCACGCCCCATCCGAGATTCCTGCTGCAGGCGAGGTTGCCGTGCACTCCTCCCTGCCTCAGGTCTCCTTCGACGACTTCTTCGACCCCCTCGCTTCCGAGATGTAGGCCATGCCGGCCCATGAGCGATGGGACGACCCCATGCGCTCCGAGGGGTTGGTCGTCATGGAAAAGGCTTCGGGTGTGGGGGTCCCAGCAGGAGGGTCGCCCATTCTGGCACAGCTTTCTGGATCGCCTGACTTGGCCACGCGTTGCTCCCCCCTGGGTAGGAGGCGACCAAGGACGCTTGTGCCGGATTCGAAAGCTGTGGAGCTTGAGCTGTTGAGGCCCGGCCGCAGGTCTTCGATTGATGACGAAGGCCATAATGCTCAACCTCCATCGGCTGATGTGTCCCTGTTGAAACAATTGGAGGCGCGGGTATGCATCCCGCTCGAGACCCCTTTGATCAGCAAGCCGAGGCTGAGGAGGTCCAGGACACCTTCAACGGTGTTGTCGGTGCGTCGGAGTGGGAGGATTGCTGCTAAGGCCAAGGCCTCCAACCTGACTGTCCAGGCACAAAATGTGCTGAAGCAAAAGCTAGGGATCGCAGACATGGCGCAGGGTCCGGAGCCTGCGGCCTTGGACAGTATCAAGGCCTTCTTCGCAGAGCCGTTGTCGCCCTCTAAGCTGGCGGCCCTTCAGGCGCTCTTCGCTCCAGATTTCGATCCGGTGGCCATAGAGCTCAACCTCACTGGCTTCGAGCAGGACGCTTTTTAGCCGCTGGGTGTAGGGCCTGTTGTGTTTGTTTGTCCCTTTGCTTGGTCCTCTGTGCGGCCGCTATGTAGTTTCTTTTGTAATCACAACTGTGTGAGCTCTGTCGGTATTTGGTTCGGTAACAAAAAATTACCGTCCCAGTTTTAATAATTTGTAAAACTCTCCTTCTGCTTAATGAATACCGTGCCAATGACACGTTCGAGAAAAAATATGGACATGGAGTAGCTAACCACTCTACACTGCCACTGGCAGCATGGACTAGCTGAATCATCGCTGCACACAGCTAGCAACCAAGAAATCATCAAGCAAACGCACTGAATTGGACGCGGTGACAGCCATTGGACTAGCATAAATAAAAGGTTCTAAATTTATAATCACAAAATCAGGGCAGCCATTATAATAATCAGAAAAAGGAAACAGCGGAGAGTTTAAGGGAACAACTTTAGCCGTTTAGCGACATGCCGTGGCAGCCTCAGTCGGAGGCGGCCACAGCCACCTCGAGGACGGGGGTCGCGGGTGCCGTGGCGCCGGATGCCACGAGCGTCCAGTCCGGCGGGAGCGGCGGGTACTGCGTGGGGCGGCGCTTGATGTCCCACGGCTGCATCTTCGTGGGCCGCGTCTTCATGTGGTCCTTGGTCCCCTTCTTCTGCGGCCGCGACGAGCACTCTACCACCAGCAGCGAGGGGAAGCCGACGGAGTAGTGGCGGGCGTGCTGGTGCTGCCTCACCGGCGCCCGGCGGGACGGGGACGGGGCCGGCAGCACGGCCGTGCCCGCCAGGAGCGCGGTCACCGGCGACAAGCTCGCTGCTTCGTCTTCGCGGGAGGGACGGACGGACTCGGGGAGTAGAGTGTTGTGTTTGGGATAATAAGACGGGAGGCGCTGTTTCGGATTGGGGCGGGATTTGATTTGCTACGCTGAGCGAAATCCGGCCGTTCATCCCAAACAGCTGCGATCTGACCGATCAGTCATCTTGACTGTGTGGCTTTTTTCTTTCTTTATTTATTTATAGGAGTATATATATGTCCCTATTTGAAATTTGTAAATTTTGAGTCACCTCTTCCTACAATCCCTTGCCATCTGCTGGGAGAGCCAAATCGGTATCTCAACTTTGTTGTCATCAAAAGGCTGTAAGTTCATTTCACATACAAATTCAAAAATGAACAAGGGGCTACAACTACAAGATGCATGGTCTGTGTTACTTGGTCAACTGCAAGAATGAAGAATCCCAAATCAAACTTATTCGTGGTATCAAAAGACAGTGAAATGCCTATACAGGAAGCAAGCAACAACTTATTTAAGAAACTAGATATATATGCACACCACCAAGCCCCAAGGACCAGATATAACCCAGCTCAACATTGAAATACTTTTCCGAATCAAACAAAAAAGAATTGCTGTATGCCAAGCCAATGCATTTCATCCTATCTAACAAGGACGCCTGGAAACTTTGGTAGCCATCCATGATCGGAATGCTCGATGCCAATATTGGGAACCATCCACGAAGTGTGTCAAGTATTGCTCGCCAATTTCTCATGACATAATTGCGCCTAAATTAAAGGACTATATATAAATACTTCACCGGACATACGTTACTCATCAACACAAGACATCTCATTGTTTATTATTACATATATATTGAGTAGGACACTACTCAATAGATTCATCACAGACACGTACATATATGAAATCAACCATACAAGGAACTTTAGATGACACCCTCGCTCGCATTATTCAATTGATGCTTGCCTTTCATATATCAAGGCATAAAAAAATATAAAGGTACCCTTTGCTAGGCAACCTAGCATTGAACAGTATACGGTATTTCCTCAATCGTGTCCACGTTATTTTCCACGGTGTAGTAGATAACGATCTTTATAGTTCCGGCTGCGAGTTCGTCACAAGGCGTTGGCTGCTCGTTATGATCTGAATTTAGTTCGTCAAAGTGTGTTATATCTTGCCTGTTGGCAAGGAGCCAGTTAACAAACGCATCAAGCGGCTGGCCAAGCTGTTCGGGAAACATCTCGGAAGCCGCAGCCATGATAACGTACTATATATATCCTTTGCTTTTCTCTCTTTCGAAACTGTTATAATACCAATAAGAATCAATAATCGAGCAATATTGACATAATCAATAAAAACATAACATCTTGTCTCGAACTAATGCTATCATCTTTGGCAAGAATAAACTTCATACTGCGATAGACATCCTACTTTCATACTAAGAAGATGTCTTAATCGATTGAACCATATACCAACCGAGCAGCAAATAGTCTACTAAAATGTTAAAAGGAAAATATTTGGAAGCAATAAGTAACAAAGAAATACATGACAATACCTCCGGAGAAGAAGAAGAAGAAGAACGCAGTAGCCTATGGCGATGATATATGTGCTCTATGTACACGTGTGTATATATATACACCGACATTTGTATATTAGTTTGGCTCTTCTCGGTGAAAACAATGTAAGCGTTTTGTCAACCATTAATTAGGAAACACCGTCATATTGCCATTTTGCTACCAATAATGATAGTTGTCAACCATGATGATGTTCGCATAACGCATGATGATGTTCGCACAAACATAACATGACGCTCTCAATGACGATAGTTGTAAACAATGTACGTCCACCATTAATTAGGAAACAACATCGTGAGGTCGCTAATGACAACAGAATGGGAATTTAAATATCATCAAACATCGTCTATTCTTCTCCTCGTTCGCAGAGAGACAGCTGAATGCCCATAGTTTTTGTCACAAACCAAATGTCATGCCAATTTTTTCACATGCATTATGAACCTAGGTTGCATCTGAAAATTCCTAAAATAAAAAACCCTGCATGTTACATCTAGAAACTTGGTGTGCATCATGTGCATTTTAAATTTAAAAATTAGAAGTTAACTTGTGCATAAACTGAACCTGCACATTTTTGGCGGACCGTCTGTTAATCACGACGGAGCGTCCGTCAAAACCTTTGCACGACCATTCAGTCTGTCAGGCACAGTCAAGCACTGGTGGATCGTCCGTCGCTCGGGGCGGACTGTCCGTCAAAATCGTGCCGACACCTGTAACATGCAATTGTTGTGCTGTCCATCTCTCACTCAACTCAGGCCCACATGTCAGCCCAGCCCCACCTGTCATCCGCACCATTCACAAATATACACCCTCTCAATCAGCCCTCACCCCTCTCACACAAATACCAGGAAAGAACAGAGAAGGAGAAAGGAGAGGAGAAGAAGGTAGAAGAGAGGAGAAGGAGAGGAGAAAAAGGAGGAGGAGGGAGGCACCCATGCTGGAGCCCTACTTGTCGCTGGCAAGCTTCAACATGCCACCACCCCGCCAGAGATGGAGACTGCCCCCAAGACACCATCTTCTTCCCCAAGCCCATGGAGAAGCTCCGCAAGCTCGATCTACCTCTACAAGGCATCCCGCCACGAGCTGTTGTAGATGGAGGTACCCCAAGTCATGGTGAGACTCCCCATGACGCCCATCTTCATCATCCCCTCCCAGTCTCCATTCCCACCAAGCTCCATGGTCCTCCAATGGTGGTTTTCTCCATTGATAAGGGCGAACTCCACACAGCCCATGCATGGTGATTCCAACACTTGGAATACCTTCCCCACATCCCTAGAAAGCCATAGGAACAAACCACACTCTATTCGGAGTTCGGACTCCCCGGAAATCATCTCCGACATCTTTGCACTGTTGCTGTTCCTCATTATGTTGAATTATAGCCACAACCCGAGAGCAGCCTTGTATTGGTGCAGTGTCCGTCATATTTGACGGATGGTCCGGTAATTTCCACTGGAGGGTCCGTCACATTTGACGGAGGCTCCGGTAAATGCACAGCAGCACAACCTAAACTTGTAAAATTAATAGAAGATGAATTTGAACTCCAAAAATTATGAAACAAGTTTTGTTGTGTTATTTAGAATATTCTCTATCATCTAAACATGATTTTGACATCAAAAGTATAATTTAATTTTTAACTAACACTACTACAGAAAATTTAACCGAGGCGGGCGTTTTGGCTTTACCGAGGCAGGCATCGTAGCCGCCTTGGAGTAAAGGTCACGGTTAATCTAAACCTACCGAGATGGTTGGTTTGCCCGCCATGGTTAATTGATTAACCAAGGCGGTTGCTTTAAGTCAACCGCCTCGGTTAATAGGTATTAACCGAGGCGGTCATCCTAAAGCGACTGCCTCGGTTAAAGATTTAACCGAGATGGTTGTCTTAAACAGACCACCTCCGTTAACGTAACAAAGGCAGTTTTTATTACTTGCCTGCCTCAGTTAATGTTGGCATTTCTAAACGTCAACACTATGAATAGAGATAGAATCTATCCCTGACAATGGCGCTAGAAATGCCAGTTGGCATTTCCTAGCATCGCTACCTAGGATTGAGGTCCTAGATAACGACACTAGAAAACATCAACCGGTAAATCTTAACGTTTACAGATTGAAGTCCGCAAGCGCACGGAAATAGCGTTCTAGCATTTCACCCGGAAGTATTAAGGGTATCATTATTTATATTTTTCTAAAGGAAGGCATGGTGTAAAGATTCTAGCATGGATATGATCAGGATAACATGCTTGCATAATGGACCAAAGTTCATGACAGGGATAAACATAGTATGGTTTAAGGATAGTGTGACACACACTCGAGCCTACCACAGAGGTAAAGATGGAAGAAAAAATAAATAAAGAATAAAGATCCTACGGGAGCAGGCGTATCTTTAATATAGTTATGCAAAGAACAATAAGTAATCATACATATACATGAGTAAGAGCTAGCTCTAAGCATGAGATTGGTTGGGAGGCCACCGAGTAATGGTCTGCCGGCAACCTCATTGTTGGCTATTGACACCTGTGGGCGCACGCAGAAAAAGATCCGCAAGCGCATGAATATCAGTTGTAGCTCTTCACCAGAAGTATTCTAGGATATCAAACTCAGGGAAACGTGTGAGTTTAACTAAGTCTAACTTAACCAGGAGCTAGCAACAAGGCTAAGGATAACAGGAGCATAGAGAGGACTTAAGGTTCTCTTTCTCTAACTTGGGTAGTGTGTTGTCTATTATTCACCTGGGGACGCCGCTACGAAAGAGCAAGAATAGAGCTTAACTACTTCTGTCGCAACTTTTGTCCTACTTGGCCTACAGACGGGAGGTGGATTACAGAGGACTCAACGGGGCTGTCACCCCCGCGATCTACCACATGATACGGAATGTAGGGTTCCTCTACGAGTAGCCAAAAGTCTAAGCACCGCGCTTACACTATTGATTACTACTTTACTCTTCCTAGGAAAAGAGTAAAGCACTCAAAAGTGTCATGAACCTGATGAACAATATAAACACAAACTTACTTGGATTAGAGATCAATTACCAGAGATGTCTCAGAAGCAGGTTCAAATAGAACTTAAATCCGCCAAGGTACAAGCCATAGAGAGAGCCCGACAGGTACAAAGGATAGCTCCTAAGGAGACTATTCTTCTCTTGTTGTCATGAATCAGAATGAATTGGATTATTATCCAAGAGGGGGTAGAGGGTGCCTTATATAGGGGAGATGGAGTAAGGGGCAAGGAATTACCACGTCATCAATCCGTGTTATTTCCCTTGATCATCGTTGGATAAACCGGCTTGAAACCGACCTTCATACATGGTGGAGATTGATCCTCATAGGCGGTGGAGTGCGCACGACGAAGCGAAGACCGATAGGATGGGCCCATAGGCCAGCCGGCCTACAGGTGGGGCCACCCAGCCTCCCCTATGACAGGTGAGCCACCCCCTATGGCGGTGGGTCTTTGACTCCGTATTGAGTTGACTTTTGGATGTTTCGCGAGTTGGTCGTTCCCTTGCGTTAGTTTGCTTGTTTGGAGTGTATGACGGTGGTCCCAGGAGCTGTTTTATGAATAAATCCTCCTGCATATATAAATCCCCAAAGCTCGTGGAAATCATTAGTTTAAACCCCTAGTTCTATGTTGGTGACCTTATTCATACAATTTTATAAGTTAAGTTGATGGTTTATGATGAGCATTAACTACCATCAACAGGCTACCACAAGCTTAACCTTTACAAGTCCCTTAGCAAAGACTAAACTAAATTAATAGATCAGAGTTGCTTTGATGTTTTCACTCCTCAAAAGTACATATGCGTTCAAACAAAAAATCTCCTCTGGATTAGAATAATCTGGTTTGACTTTCAAACTCACCCATATTACCTTTAACCATGGGGCTTCTTAGCCTTCACTTGGTTTTTGAGCAATTGAAAGACAGAATGATCAATTGAAGCACTATGTCTCAAGTTCTTTGTTCCACCATTGTTTCGGAGTTTTTATAATTTTTCAAAATAAAACTCAGAGATTCCGTTGTATGACACCCTCAAGTCTCTCAATATATGTGGTATTTGTGAATCTTCACCAAGGCAAAAATAATGATGTTGTGCCTTTCTCTTTCTACAACTAAGGCTTATGTAGAGCTCATAGGTGTGGACAACGCATACATACTTGCAAAGCATATGTTGTAAAGTCAAACAATGGATCCAAAACGAAACGAGTCATACAATCAAAGCAAGACGTGCATGTGTATGGATATATGAAGTGGATATATATGGTGGAGTGAATATAGTGGAATCCTAATTCTACTTTGCTCCTTAAAAACTTATCTCTCTTTTGAAACTTGTAAATATTTTTGCAAGAGCTTGGGCTATCTTTATTCTTTCTCTTTTTCTTTCTTCTCTTTCTTTTTTTCAGACGGGCATCTAAGTACCCATTGTTTTCAATATCTCGGACATCTTTGTGTCCATTTTTTTCAATACTTTTGCATAGCCCAAATCTCTCTTTTTTTGCAACAAAAGCTTTTGAGAGATAGCAACAAGAACAACGGAGCATTTATTTGGTGGATGAAAAACCTATTAAGCATGTTTTTGTGTTTACTCCCAGTGTAAGAATAAAATATTTTTGAGTGGATCTAAATGGAATGGCATGTTTTTGCGCCTATCCTCAGTGTAGGAGTAGTGCATATGTGGGTGGTGTGTATGTGATCTTGATTTTAAGAGCATGACAAGTCTCTCATAAGGGTCAACGAAGCTTGATAAAACTTAATGCAAAGCAAGCAGCATATATATGGAAGTTTTTCTAGCCTAAATAGCATGTATGTCTGTGGTAGGAATTCAAGCTTTTTCATACAGGAACTCATCATGTAACATTTTTATGTTTTCCAAAAGTAAATCTACAGGATTCTAGTGTCACTTGGAACAAGATAAACAGCAACTCAGAACTTCTCATATCATATCCGTCAATTACCTAGACTTAGATCAAGCATATACTACCCACGAGTTTCAAGTTCAAAGTAAATCTTTATATCAAAACAATTTTATCCAAAACTCGAAAGAATTCAATGCTGAAAATTAGGTACTTGGAATGAATTACAACAGAGCAAATATTCATCATTTCCATTTTCGGAGGTTATTCAGAGAGTCCCTTTTATTTAATATCAGTTCTTAAAAACAAAGACTAGCAAATTATAAATACACTCTTTTTATTTTGTTTTCATTTTTATTACTAATATATATAGATAACTATTAATTTTGCTTTCAGGTATGTTTTTTTAACTAGCTATATGAATAGCTGGAATAAAAAGATAAATGAAACAAAGGGAAAGAAATATTTGTCTTGATACACGGGGGTGCCTCTCCCACAAGCTAGTTGTTGACGTGGTATTATTAAAGTGCGCCACGAGTTATCCTTGCAGAAGCGCTCCCGTGTGGTACTGCATCCGAAGGATTTGGAGCTGGAGGACTGCACGTGTGCGTTTCAAGCAATCACCTCCGGCCAGTGCCGGTCCTAGGGGTAGGGCACAAGGTGCGATGGCCGAGGGCCCAAGCGGAGGAGGGGCCTAAGCCTAGGTATACAAACCTCTAGGTTCTATAATCCATTAGGCATTAGCAAATTAATGAGAAGAGAGACATAGAACTGGTCAGGTGACCCAAAAAGACAACATCGGCATTTCTTTCCTAGTTTCCTTTCCCCACGGCCCTCGGGTAGAGAGGAGGCGATGAGTCACGCTGCACACAGCACACTCTGATCGTGAGTTCGCGACGTGCACCTTATACACGCGGAGCTAGCGAGCCGCGCCGCCGCGAAGAGCTTGACTACCGGAGACACGGACACGGCGCACGAGGACGACGACCAGGCAGGGCTCCACGACGACGACATCTTGATTCTTGGCTTCTTACGAATTGCGACCACCGATCTTTAGGCCCAAGGTATTTTTTTCCTTTTTATTTTTAATCCAAATTAATTATTTGTATAGTATTCCAGACTTCTAGTACTTTGTACCCATATAGTCATATTTTTCTTCTAATTTATGTGTTAGAATTTTAGAATGTTACCTAATAAACATTTGTCATGGGTGAGAAAAGAAAACTAATATATTGCTTTTTTAATCTACATTGTTTCTCGATAATTATCATACATCTACAAATATATTGCTTAATCTACATTGTTCCTTGATAATTATCAGACATGTTAAATTAAAAATATGTTATTGAATTTGCTTTCATTTTGCAAGTAAAATTAGTGCCTATATTAATGAGATTTTATACATAGTCAAGAGAAGCCGTTGCGACGAGATCGCCAGAAGTCCTGGGACCGGCACTGCCTCCGGCTCACTGAAGAGCTTGGTTCTGAAGAACTGCTGGTGGAACTATCTCACTGAGATCACATCGCCCTCACTGAAGCGCTTAGTTGTTGCTGGTGGCTCGAATAATGCTCCCTGCGTTGTCGTGGCCCCCGCGATTGCTCATCTGTGCCTCGATGTGACTCTTTACTTTGCTAGAAGTATTTCAGTGAATCGGATGCCATCACGGCCAAGGCTTTGATTTATCTAACGATGTGGTCACAGAGACAGTGTATTCGCAAGCAAACTTTGCTGGCATATAAATCCTTAGTGTAGGCCTTGTATGTGTCTTGCTAGTTGCCATCTCCTGGTTTTTTTCTGAAATTTGAGTACATGTTCTACGGTACCTTCAGATGTAGTACTTAGAATGCAAGCATATACCTTTGACTGGACCTTTGACTGGTTTCTAGATGATATAAGGTTTTGCTCTGTAGGCTATAGCCCCGATGCTCTGTTTTCTTATCTTGTGACTACTCAAGAAAATATCTTCTGAGTCCTGTGAACATATATCTTACTAGAAAGTTTGATGTGGACCTGAAATTTGCATATTTGTCTCTGTTCTTATTTTTACAGTAACAAGAGTGAAATGTTGACGTCATCACTACAGGTGCTCAACATTTTCTAAGTGAATTGCTTGAACACACTTTGGATCATATTGTTAGATAATTAGGCATTTTCATGGTCAATTTAATCCAGAAATATAACGTTAGCAGGTTTGTGACGACATATATGTGCATGTGTATATCTCTAACAAACGCTACAGCATGCAGACATGACATACAGATCGATACAGTAAGAACGCAAAGTGCGGTAATCACAGAGATAAGATTGTGCCCAGCGGATGGTCCCATACCGAGGGCATCGGAGGCTCCATTCGCACTAGTCGACATAGTGCGTTGCTCGAAGTCGTGGACCACAGTCGATGCTGGACGGTGTTCGCAGTGCAGTCCCATGAACGGATCACCAGGAAGAAGACAGGTTCCGCGAGCGATCACCAAGAAGATATCGAACGAGCAGTCGCGGAATCGTAATCGCCGCACACCCCGTGCAAGGTTCGCAGGCGGACGAGGGTTCCGGAGGCACCTGCTCTCCCGCTGCTCCGTGCGCGCAGAGGTACAGGATGGGGAAAGCCCAAGGGCGGCTAAGATATGGTCTCTCGGAAGCAAAGCGGAAGGGACGAAGACTGACCGAGGATTTTAGATTTGTGGCTGGGATGGGAAGGGAGAAAGGCTACGGAGGATCCCAAGAGACGGTGACAGCGGAGAGATGGTAACTGGCGCAATCAGTTCGCCTCCACCATAAAGGAGAGAAACTCGCGTGATTATGTGGATTAAGTGGCAAAACCTGGCCGCCTCGCCACGCCACGCCACGCCAGCCCACGGCCACGGCCTCGGCCCGGCCCGTGCCCACGCCCACGCCCACGGCCATGGCCCGGCCCGGCCAGCGGCGGTGGCAGCGCGCGCATGTGGCACTCCTTTGTCCTTTTCTGAGCTTCTCAATTAAGATGGATAATTTCCAACCAAATACGCTAAGTAAACGTTCAGTCAAAATTTCATACGGTATTAAACCATACAATGCTTAATGTTACGTACCATAGAGTTTTATTTGATTTATTAAATATTATACGGGCCAAGCCCATAATATATCCAACAATCCCCACCAAACTCTAGGGTTTGTAACAAAGTAGTCTCAGAACCATATTTCTTTTATATACCAGTGTTTCGATGGAGCCTGTTAAGTTGAACATCCATTTAGAGCAATTGTTTCACTCAGTCACAACTGAACAATGGACTAAGCCTTGAATTGACAATTTTATGTGAGGTGAATGTCACTACAGTCCTTAGCTGATACTTGGCTACAAAAGGCATCCCCTCTATTTGAAGCATATAAGTCATACTCCAGTGCCTTTCATGAGTATTTAGAGATCACTCAAATCTCATAGACTATAACCAGCAGTCTGACTCATATAGGTGTGTTCCTCAAAAGATATTCTGTAGGACAACATCTTTGCTTTAGCAAGCCACTTGGAACACATTAAGGTAAAAACCAATCTACCTTACAGAAAGGAAAGATATGTATCAGAAATAAGTCTTACTAAGGATCTTTCCTCACAATTTACTACTAGCTTGTTTCACCATCCTACTTCACGGGATCTCCGATCACATAGAACAAGTTACTACTATAGTAAATTTCATGTGGGTCTCAAACCCATCTCTCTCGACGCACTTTCTATCACATTGCGTGATAGACCCATAGTGAACTGATCTGCCAGATTGTTAGACGTGTGAACATAGTCTAACGCTATTACTCCGGAGTTTCTCAATTTTCTGACAGATTTTAGTCGTCTCTTAACATGCCTTGTAGACTTCATGTTATCCTTAGAACTGTTAACCTTTGTAATCACAGTCTGGTTATCGCAGTTCATAGAAATAGCCGGTATGGGTTTTTCAACAACCAGTAAATCCATAAGGAGATCACGAAGCCACTCGGCCTCAGAGCCAGCAGTGTCTCATGTTGTGAGTTCTGCTTCCATTATAGACTTCATTAAGATAGTCTGCTTGCAAGACATCCAGGAAACAGCACCACCTCCAAGCAAAAACACATATCCACTTGTGGCATAAAGCTCATCAGCATCAGAGATCCAGTTGGCATCACAATAGCCTTCCAGCACCTTCGGGTGTCCGGTATAATGAATACCATAGCTCATAGTGCCTTTTAGATAGTGCATCACTCTCTCAAGAGCATGCCAGTGATCATCTCCCGGGTTTGACATAAACTAGCTCAGCTTGCACACAGCAAATGAGATGTCAGGCCTTGTTGTACTAGCAAGATACATGAGCGAACCAATGATCTGGGAATATCTCAACTGATCCCTTGCTATTCTTTGATTTTTCCTTAATAGCACACTCGGGTCATAAGGTGTAGGAGCAAGTTCATAGTCACTAAACCCAAAGCGACTCAGCACCTTTTCCACATAGTGGGATTGTAACAGAGTTACCCCATCATCACCTTCTCTCATAAGCTTGATATTAAGAATAACATCAGCCTCTCTCAAAGCTCTAGTTTGGTTTTGGTTAATTGATGAAACCCTAAGTGCTAACCTAGTTTATCAAAGTGATCATGAGATAGGTAGCACTACTCCAAGTGATGAAGAAATGACGAAGATCATGACAATGGTGATGGCATGGTTATGATCAAAGGCTTGAACTTGGAAAAGAAGAAAAAGAAAAACAAAAGGCTCAAGGCAAAGGTATAAAATGTTGGAGCTATTTTGTTTTAAGTGATCAAGACACTTAGTGAGTGTGATCACGTTTAGGATAGATAGCCGTACTATTAAGAGGAGTGAAACTTGTATCGAAATGCGGTTATCAAAGTGCCACTAGATGCTCTAATTCATTGCATATGCATTTAGGATATAGTGGAGTGCTAACACCCTTGAAAATATTTGGAAAAATATGCTAACACATGTGCACAAGGTGATACACTTGGTGATTGGCACATTTGAGTAAGGGTGAAGGAGATAGAGATGATAGAGGGTCAGTCTTGCTGTTTTACAACTGATCGGACGCTGATCTCAGGGAGACCGGTGCGTCCGGTCAGGCGTGGCAGTGATACCCTGGCGTCAGTCATATGACCGGATGCTGGGCCTCTGACTGCCCGGATGCTGGAAGACAGTGTCCGGTCAGAGCAAACGTAGCTGCACAGTAATCAGGGTAACTAACCGGACGCTGGCTGTGTCTGGTCAAGTACCACCGGACGTGTCTGGTCGAAGAAAACCGATTTTGGAACCTTACTGTAAAAGACTGGACGCTGGGGGTTCAGCGTCCGGTCACTTGTGTCGGAGCGTCTGGTCAACTGTCGACCGTTGAGATCAGACGACTCCTGTTGAATGCAGGATAACACATGGCCGCCATCGGGTGACCGGACGTTGAGCCCTACGTTCGGTCAGTAGGACCAGAGCATCCGGTGACCCCGATCAGTACCCATTAAAGGGGTACAATGGCTCTATTTTGTGGGGGCTTCTATTTAAGCCCCATGGCCGGCTCTAGCTCACTCTCTTGCACATTTTCATTGACATAACAACCTTGTGAGCTTAGCAACAACCTTGTGAGCTTAGAGGCACTTGGTATTCATGTTGCGCTGCGGATTTCGCTTGTTACTCTTGGTGGTTGCCACCACCTAGATGGCTTGGTGCAGCGGTGGAGTATCGGCACGAGTTGGTGATTGTTCGTGGCCACCTTCGGTGATTGTGAGGGGAGTTGTACCTTCCCGGCAGAGTGCCGAAAGGTAACTCTAGTAAATTTCTCGTGTCATTGAGTTACCTCACTTGTGGGTAGGTTCTTGCGGTGTCCAATCGTGTGGACAAGGTTTGTGAAACACCTCTTAGTCGCCGAACCACCAAGTGTTGGTCGACACAACGAGGACGTAGCGTGTTGGCAAGCACGTGAACCTCGGGAGAAAATTAGTTGTCTCTTGTTATTTGTATTCTCCTGGTGATTGGCATAATCTTCATCTTGTGAGTGGTTTATTCCTCTATACGGCGGTATAATCATCCTACTCACTCATTTATATTCTTGCAAACTAGTTGTGGCAAGCTCTTTAGTGTAATTAGAATTGAGAGCTTGCTTTGTTATTTTAAGTTCATCTAGTGGAGCTCTTTAGAGTAGCAAGTTTGAGAGCTCTTAGTGAGTAGTATCTTTGCGAGTTGGGTGCCTAGTAATTATTGCTACAAGAATTGTTGGATAGGTGGCTTGCAACCCTTGTAGAGCTAGAGCAAGTTTGCATTCTGCCATTTGTCATACTAATCAAATTGCTCTAGTTGATTTGTAGAATTTAAATAGGCTATTCACCCCCCCCCTCTAGCCATATTAGGACCTTTCAAGTGATATCAGAGCTGTGGTCACCGTTTGATTGAAGGCTTAACATCCTCGGTGTCAAATTATGGCTCAAGTTGTGTTCAACCATGTGGGGGGCAAACCACCGTTCTTTGATGGCACATGCTATGATTATTGGAAGAGAAAGATTAGGATGTATCTTGGTTCAATCAATGATCAAGTATGGGAGGTGACCGAGAATGACTATGCTATCATCGATCCAGATGATCCCACCAACCAAGATAAGATCAACAAGCAATGCAATACAATGGCTCTCAACACCATATGCAATGCCATTGATTCCAAGGTGTTTGAGCAAATCAAGGATTGTGAAAGAGCAAATGAGGTGTGGAAAAGATTGGAAGAAACATATGAGGGCACACCGGCGGTGAAGAGTGCCAAGTTGTATATCCTCAAGGATAAATTGACAAGCTTCAAGATGAAGGAAGATGAGAGCATTCCGAAGATGTTCCACCGATTGCAAGTGTTTGTCAATGATTTAAAGGCATTGGGAGAGAAGATCAAGGATGATGATGTCTCTCATCGGTTCTTGATGTGCCTACCTCCAAGATTTGAGATGTTGAGATTACTCATCATAAGAGGAGGATTGAAGAACATTACCCCCAACTAAGTACTAGGTGATGTCATGACACAAGAGACATACCGTGTGGAAAGGGAGGGGGATGACAAGGATGACAAGAAGGAAGAAGAGGACAAGAAGAAGAAGAGTATAGCATTCAAGGCTAGCTCATCATCATCCAAGAACAAGGGCAAGTCCAAGAAAGAATCAAGTGATGATGATGATCTTAGTGACATTGATGATGAAGCCATGGCCCTATTTGTGTGCAAGATGGGTAAATTCATGAAAAAGAAGGGCTATGGTGCAAGAAAGAGAAGAGATCACACAAAAGAGCAAAGAGTATGTGAGAAGATGCTATAATTGCAAGAGCCCCGATCATGTTGTAGCAAATTGTCCCTACAATAGTGATAATGATGAAGATGAGAAGAAGAAGCACAAGAAAGATAAAAATGAAAAGAAGGAGAAGAAGGAGAAGAGAATGATCTGCCAAAAGAAGAAGAAAGGTGGAGGCTATGTAGTCACTTGGGATAGCGATGGTTCCTCGGATGGTGATAGCTCTAGTGATGATGACAAGAAATCTATCAAGAGAGCACTAGCAAGCATCGCCATCAACAGGAAGCTCTCCATCTTCAACACTCCATTGACATGCCTCATGGCAAAGCCTACCAAGGTAAATTATAAAGCCGGAGGAAGGCATTGGGTGCTTGATAGTGGGTGCATACAACACATGACCGGTGATCCAAGAATATTCAATTCAATCAATGAAAACAAGAGCAATGGGATTGATAGTATCACATTTGGTGACAATGAAAAAGGCAAGGTCAAAGGTCCTGGTAAGATTGCAATATCCAATGACTTGAGCATTTCCAATGTGCTACTAGTAGAGAGCTTGAACTTCCACCTTTTGTCGGTAGCTCAATTGTGTGATCTTAGTTTCAAGTGCATATTTGGTGTGGATGATGTAGAGATCATAAGTGTAGATGGCTCTAACTTGATATTCAAAGGATTTAGATATGAGAATCTATACTTAGTTGATTTCAATGCTAGAGAAGCTCAATTGACAACATGTTTGATCACTAAGTCTAGCATGGGTTGGTTATATCATAGAAGGCTTGGTCATGTTGGAATGAAATAATTGAACAAGTTAATCAAGCATGACTTAGTTAGAGGCTTGAAAGATGTCACCTTTGAGAAAGATAAGCTATGTAGTGCATGTCAAACCGGAAAACAAGTTGGTAACACACATCCTAAGAAGAGCATGATGAGCACATCTAAGGCATTTGAGTTGATGCACATGGACTTGTTTGGACCAACCACATACACTAGCATTGGTGGAAAAAATATGGTTTTGTGATTGTGGATGATTTCACTACATACACATGGGTATTCTTTCTTGTTGACAAGAGTGATGTGTTTGCAACATTCAAATCATTTGTCAAGGGCATTCACAATGAGTTTAAAACAACCATCAAGAAAGTTAGAAGTGACAATGGTAGTGAATTTAAGAACACTAGAATTGATGAGTTGTGTGATGAATTTGGAATTAGACATCAATTCTTGGCCAAGTATACTCCTCAATCAAATGGTTTAGTTGAAAGGAAGAATAGAACTTTGATTGACATGGCAAGATCAATGTTGAGTGAGTACAATGTGAGTCATTCTTTTTAGGCCAAAGCAATCAACATGGCTTGCTATTATAGCAACCAACTCTATTGTCACCCCATGATGGAGAAGACACCTTATAAGCTTTTGAATAGAAGAAAGCCCAATATAGCATACTTTTAGGTTTTTGGTTGTAAATGCTACATATTGAAGAAGGCACTAGATTGAGAAAGTTTGAAAAGAAATGTGATAAAGGGTTCTTGCTTGGTTACTCCACTACTAGCAAGGCTTATAGAGTTTGGAATTTGGCTAGTGGTACTCTTGAGGAGATCATGATGTGGAGTTTGATGAAACAAATGGTTCCCAAGAGGAAGATGAGAATCTAGATGATGTAAGAGGCACTCAATTGGCCAATGCAATGAAGAACATGGACATTTGTGATATAAGGGCTAGAGAGGTGGTTGATATTGAAGATGACAAGAATCAAGTGCTCTCTAACTCAAATATGCAAGCTAGTGGTTCTCATAATCAAGTTCAAGCAAGAACTAGTGATGACAAAGTGCAAGATCAACAACAAGTGGCTAGTTCATCATCTCAACCAAATGATCTATCAAATGCAAGCAATCAAGTGCAAGTGCTTCAACCAACTAATGTTGCAAGAGATCATCCCTTGGACACTATCATTGGTGATATTTCAAGAGGTGTGCAAACTAGATCAAGATTGGCTTCATTTTGTGAGCATTTCTTATTTGTGTCATCCATTGAACCTAAGAAGATAGATGAAGCTTTGAAGGATGTTGATTGGGTCAATGCTATGCATGAAGAGCTAAACAACTTCACAAGAAACCAAGTATGGGAGTTAGTTGAGAGGCCTAAGGATCATAATGTGATTGGAACCAAGTGGGTCTTTCGGAACAAGCAAGATCAAGATAGGATAGTAATAAGGAACAAAGCAAGATTAGTGGCTCAAGGTTACACTCAAGTTGAAGGTCTTGACTTTGGAGAAACATATGCCCCGGTTGCAAGATTGGAAGCAATTAGGATCTTATTAACCTATGCTTGTGCCCACAACATCAAGTTGTACCAAATGGATGTGAAGAGTGCATTTCTCAATAGGTACATCAATGAGCTTGTGTATGTTGAGCAACCTCCCGGTTTTAAAGATGAGAAGAAACCCAACCATGTTTACAAGTTGAAAAAGGCTTTGTATGGATTAAAACAAGCACCTAGAGCATGGTATGAGAGATTGAGAGATTTTCTACTCTCTAAGGGATTCAAGATGGGAAAGGTTGACACCACTCTCTTCACCAAGAAACTTGGAAATGACTTGTTTGTGATGCAAATCTATGTTGATGATATCATATTTGGGTCAACAAATTAAGATTTTGTGAGGAGTTTGGCAAGATGATGGCAAGTGAGTTTGAGATGTCTATGATTGGAGAGCTTAGTTACTTCCTCGGTCTTCAAATCAAGCAAATGAAGAATGACATATTTATGAGGCAAGGCAAGTATATCAAGGACATGCTCAAGAAGTTTGGAATGGATGATAGTAAAGCTATTAGTACACCAATGGGGACAAGTGGAAGCTTGGATAGTGATGCTAGTGGCAACATGGTGGATCAAAAGATGTATCGGTCTATGATTGGAAGCCTACTCTATGTGACCGCATCAAGATCGGATGTGATGTTTAGTGTATGCATGTGTGCTAGATTTCAAGCCTCACCAAGAGAAAGTCATTTGAAGGCAACTAAAAGGATATTGAGGTACTTGAAGCATACACAACATGTTGTATTATGGTATCCCAAAGGAGCAAGATTTGAGTTGATTGGATATTCGGACTCTGATTATGCAGGATGCAAAGTTGAGAGAAAGAGCACATCAGGCACATGTCAACTATTAGGAAGATCACTTGTATCTTGGTCATCAAAGAAGCAAAATAGTGTAGCACTTTCAACCGCCGAAGCGGAGTACATTTCGGCCGGTAGTTGTTGTGCTCAATTACTTTGGATGAAGGCTACTTTGAGTGACTTTGGAATTAAATTCAAGCAAGTCCCATTGCTATGTGACAATGAGAGTGCCATAAAGCTCACCAACAACCCGGTTCAACATTTAAGAACAAAGCATATTGATGTCCGCCATCATTTCATAAGAGATCACCAACAAAAAAGGGACATTTGCATAGAGAGTGTGGGCACCGAAGATCAACTTGCCAACATATTCACCAAGCCACTTGATGAGAAGAGGTTTTGCAAGCTAAGGAATGAATTGAACATACTTGACTTCACCAATATGTATTGATACAACCCCCAATTTATATGACATGCCTCTCCTTCGAGCAATACAAGGTATAAATTGATTGGCATGACATTCATCCTTCCCAAGGACATGATTAGTGCATCTAGACATATTTCACATTTGAATAGGCTCATTCATGAAAATCAAATAAATTTGATGCTTGTATGGTACCACTATTGCTTGTATGCTTGAAATGATCTAGTGGTAGCATATGACATGTTTGTGGGCTTGTAAACCTAGTGTTTAATCTATAAAATGAGCTATAAGTGTTTAACTCAACATGGTACAAGATAACCCTTATTTGGAGGTGTGAAGAAGCTTGTCCTTGGATCAAACCGAGTTAAATATCTTTTGCAAGTAATCTAGATTGAACCAAATTGAAAAATGATCCTCATTTCACATGGTTTCACCCCAACCTATCTATAATTTGAACCTATCTATACTTTAAGCCTTTGTGGTCATTGATGACAAAGGGGGAGAGAAACAAAGAAAAGTGATAGGGGAGAAATAGTGTAGAAACAAAGGAAAGAAAAGTGATAGGGGGAGAAATAGTGTAGAGAGATAAGATATGACAAAGGAAGGGGATCAATTATAAAATCATGAGCACACAAGTAGGGGGAGCAAGCTCATGAACTTGTATGGTGCATTTGAATGTGCATTTCATATGTTTGCTTGCATGGCACAAGTTTTAAATTTCAATATCCATGCTTGTGTGGTGTATGCTAGTTGAAGGTTTGAATGATAAAATGAAAAACTAGCATGCATAGGATATCTAATGATTTCATTTCCAAGTATTTACAAGTGGTATCTAGCTATCAAGTGGTATCTAGCTAAAGTAACTAGACTTATGTTCGTCATATGAAAACTAGACCCTTACTTATAATATTGATCTCATGAGGTATTCTAGTTTTTATGTATGTATAGTTACTAATGGTGCTAAGGATGGTATAATGGTGCACTCCGATTAGTATCATGCTTCAAAGGTCCATCTCTTATACCTTAGCATCATTTGGTAGAAATTGTCTCCTATATTTCCTATCTAAGCATATGTGCAAAGCTAAAATCTAAACTCTTAGCACATATGTAGGGGGAGCAATAGCTACCATATGGAGTTCATGAAACTTGTCCATATCCTTTACACATGGTAAATATGCTTGGGCAAGCAATATGAATTCAATTGAATCTTATTTCATATCTTTGTATAAGGGTTGTCATCAATTACCAAAAAGGGGGAGATTGAAAGCTCTAGTTTGGTTTTGGTTAATTGATGAAACCCTAAGTGCTAACCTAGTTTATCAAAGTGATCATGAGATAGGTAGCACTACTCCAAGTGATGAAGAAATGACGAAGATCATGACAATGGTGATGGCATGGTTATGATCAAAGGCTTGAACTTGGAAAAGAAGAAAAAGAAAAACAAAAGGCTCAAGGCAAAGGTATAAAATGTAGGAGCTATTTTGTTTTAAGTGATCAAGACACTTAGTGAGTGTGATCACATTTAGGATAGATAGTTGTACTATTAAGAGGAGTGAAACTCGTATCAAAATGTGGTTATCAAAGTGCCACTAGATGCTCTAATTCATTGCATATGCATTTAGGATCTAGTGGAGTGCTAACACCCTTGAAAATATTTGTGAAAATATGTTAACACGTGTGCACAAGGTGATTGGCACATTTGAGCAAGGGTGAAGGAGATAGAGATGATATAGGGTCAGTCTTGCTGTTTTACAACTGACCGGACGCTGATCTCAGGGAGACCAGTGTGTTCGGTCAGGCATGGCAGTGATACCCTGGCGTCGGTCATGTGACCAGACGCTGGGCCTCTGACTGACCGAAAGCTAGAAGACAGTATCCGGTCAGAGCTGACGTAGCTGCACAGCAATCAGGGTAACTGACCGGACGCTGGCTGTGTCCGGTCAAGTACCACCGGATGTGTCCAGTCGAAGAAAACCGATTTTGAAACCTTACTATAAACGACCGGACGCTGGGGGTTCAGCGTCCGGTCACTTGTGCCGGAGCATCCGGTCAACTATCGATCGTTGAGATCATATGACTCCTGTTGAACGCAGGATAACACGTGGCCGCCATCGGGCGACCGGACACTGAGCCCTGCGTCCGGTCAGTAGGACCGGAGCGTCCGGTCACCCCGATCAGTACCTAGTGAAGAGGTACAACAACTCTATTTCGTGGGGGCTTCTATTTAAGCCCCATGGCCAGCTCTAGCTCACTCTCTTGCACATTTTCATTGACATAACAACCTTGTGAGCTTAGCCAAAGCACTCCCACTCATCTCCGTCATTGATCCATCATCTTTGTGAGATTGGGAGAGAATCCAAGTGCATTGCTTGAGTGATTGCATCTAGAGGCACTTGGTATTCGTGTTGCGCTGCGGATTTCGCTTGTTACTCTTGGTGGTTGCCACCACCTAGACGGCTTGGTGCAGCGGTGGAAGATCGGCACGAGTTGGTGATTGTTCATGGCCGCCTTCGGTGATTGTGAGGGGAGTTGTACCTTCTCCGGCAGAGTGCCGAAAGGTAACTCTAGTAAATTGCTCGTGTCATTGAGTTACCTCACTTGTGGGTAGGTTCTTGCGGTGTCCAATCGTGTGGACGAGGTTTGTGAAACACCTCTTAGTCGCCGAACCACCAAGTGTTGGTCGACACAGCGAGGACGTAGCGTGTTGGCAAGCACGTAAACCTCGGGAGAAAATTGGTTGTCTCTTGTCATTTGTATTCTCTCGGTGATTGGCATAATCTTCATCTTGTGAGTGGTTTATTCCTCTATACGGCGGTATAATCATCCTACTCACTCATTTATATTCTTGCAAACTAGTTGTGGCAAGCTCTTTAGTGTAATTAGAATTGAGAGCTTGCTTTGTTATTTTAAGTTCATCTAGTGGAGCTCTTTAGAGTAGCAAGTTTGAGAGCTCTTAGTGAGTAGTATCTTTGCGAGTTGGGTGCCTAGTAATTATTGCTACTAGAATTGTTGGATAGGTGGCTTGCAACCCTTATAGAGCTAGAGCAAGTTTGCATTCCGCCATTTATCATACTAATCAAATTGCTTTAGTTGATTTATAGAATTTAAATAGGTTATTCACCCCCTCTAGCCATATTTGGACCTTTCACTCTCCTAAATCTTTCATTTCAAAATTATTAGATAAAAATTCCTTCACCTCCTCAATCACTTTGAGGTTGGATATAAAGATCAGTATGTCATCAACATATAAGCACAAAATAACTCCTTCACCCTCACCATACCGATAGTACACACATTTGTCAGCTTTATTCACAACAAAGCCAACAGATGTTAAAGTTCTGTCGAACTTCTCATGCCACTGCTTAGGAGCTTATTTTAGGCAATATAATGACTTTAATAATTTACACACCTTGCCTTCTTGACCATTTGCTACAAACCCATCCGGCTGATCCATATAGATCTCTTTCTCTAACTCTCCATTTAGGAAAGTTGTCTTAACGTCCATTTGATGAACGATAAGACCATAGGAGGCTGCCAGAGAAAGCAAAACTCGAATTGTAGTCTTTGAGAGCACACTAACTTAGTGTATTGACATAGTCATTGTGTGGATAGAGATTATACAAACTAAAATTATGGTAGGTGGCTTGTATTTTTAGTAGGCTAACGCAACACTCGCTTCGCCTCATATTTGTCTAACCGGGTTGCTAAGCGTTGTTAATTTGTTATAGAAATTTTTAATAGGCTATTCACCCCGCTATCCATTAGGACCTTTTAGCCTTGCATCCCTAACTTGCGGCGCCATTGGCTGAAAAGAGCGGAATACAGGTACGCAACATGTCAATGGAAGCCGAGAGACTGAGTGCAGAGCTTAAGGTCATGTTTCTTATAAATTTCTCTTTTGGCTTTTGGTCAAAAGCCAAATAATGATACAAACAACCAAGTTCTAAAATTAGTTTCGGAGAAGCAAAAGTTGTGTATTTATTTAAGAGCGTCTAATTTTTAGCTAGATGTTTGGGTAACAACTAGCCCAGCTATTGAACTCTTTTTTTTAGATAAGTTAATACAAATGTTTAGCTAACTTTTTTAGGGGAGTTTAGCTAACTAGCTAGGCAGCTAGCCATAGCTCTGATCTCCTACAACTAAAAAAAGTGTGAATATTTTTTGGTGCGACATTTGTTTTGGTTCGTCCGTCTGCCCACACCTGCGATCCCACGATAATCATGCATAGAAGGAAACAATAATCATGCATGGAAGAAAATGATAATCATGCATGAAAGGAAACATCAGTGGTGCCAAATAAAAGGTATGCAGGTTATACATGGTGAGACTGGTGAACCTTCTGCAATTTCCTAAACGAATATTCCCACCATTAGTATATAGGTCAATTCCCCTGCATTTCTTCGTGCTCCCATTAGCATATAATATAAAAGTATTGTTGTGTTCATCACCACTTCCAGTTGACTACTCCTATTAGCATATACTTCCTCTACCCAAAATATAAGTCGTTATGGGATGCGTGCAGGTCAAACTTTCTCAACTTTGACTAGGTTTGTAAAAAATACGTGCAACATTTATATCTCCAAATAAGTTTATTATGAAAATATATTCAATGTTCTATGTAATGATACTAATTATGTATTATAAATATTAATATTCTTTTATATATAATTGGTCGAAGTTAAAAAAAAGTTAACTTCTCGGAAAGCGAGAATAAATTCTATTTTGGGATAGATGGAGGGCCTGTTCGGCAGGACTGAAAAATACTGTTCCGGCTGATTGTTGTGAGAGAAAAATATTGTTCTGGCATAACGTGAACAGTGATTTCATGAGTGATAGAGCCAGCCAGCCAAACAGCCCGGGAGTATATGAAAGCAGTGTTGAAAATATTTTAATAATCAAGTTCGTCTCTGTCTGATTAATAAGTTTAGACATCATAATGACATCAAAAATTTCGACTCTCATGGACACCCTCATGGATCAGTGCAAAGCATCATAATCCTACAACATACACAAATGGCAACCTTAAAGTTATGATATTTTCAAAGGGTGGACAATAAATACCATCTTAGATGTTCTGGCATTAGAGTATATACGTGCAGACACATAGGCATGGTGGTACAAGTGAGCAGCCAGCAGGAGCCGAGAGTCAGGGGTGTTTGATCCTAAGACTAAATTTTAGTCCCTGTCACATTGAATTTTTAGATATCAATTAGGAGGACTAAACATGAGCTAATTATAAATCTAATTACATACGTTGTGGCTAATTCGCTTGCCAGCGCCGTGTACAGGATGGTATAGAGATGTGGTGGAACTTATTCGTGAATTTATTGGCTCACGAAAGAAATGAATATCGAAAATCTCTTCCATAGCCGCCAAATCTAAAGATTCCTTAAGTTTTCGTATGGCTTCTTTTTTCAATGATCGGTGACAATGAATGCTTCTCTAGTAGGAAAGGAAAAGCTTGCCTGGATCTGTTTACCAGGAAGAAAGGAAAACATGAAATTACACGAGCTAGAAAGCGTTCTATTCTAAAGAGAAGTTGACCTGGATTCTTGATCGCCATTTTCATTAGCACAATGGCATTCATTGGATTTTGCCTATGTTGGTGTGATGACTTCCTGCCTCTGAAAACTCTATTCTCTTTTTTAATAATAATAATGGAATACTTGGAATTAGCAGAATTCTCAAACTATGGTTCGAATTTTTTTCTTATTTTATTAGTAGTCTTTATTTTATTAGTAGTCTTATAGTAGTCTTAGATTTTGCATTTTGAAAATGATCTTAGTCGCATCACGGAAAGATCTACATAGTATAGTTTGTGAGCCGCGACGCCACGCTCTCTGTGACTGTATAAATTTCACGAACTTAGCTTTTTGGATTAAATGTCACTTTAACGTCGGTCATATACTTTTATAGTATTGTTATCTTATCGTGCGGTCCGTGTGTTTTTAGTACAAAAGTTTAGCTGTCCGTATCAACACACGGGCACGAACCTATTTGCATATATACTCGAACCTGTGCGTACATGATTATATGGAGATGCAGCGGAACGTATTCATGGATTTATTAGCGCATGAAAAAATGGATATCGTAGAATTCTTTTTGCTGATATAAAATATTATCTTAGCCGTATCACGAAAAAGTCTATACAGTAGAGTTTGTGAGCCTGTGACATCGCGCTCTCCGTGACTGTGTTAATTTTACGAACTTTGCTTTTTGAATTAAGGCCCCGTTTAGTTCCACCCAAAAGCCAAAAATTTTTGCATAGTATCCATCACATCGAATCTTGCGGCACATGCATGGAGTACTAAATGTAGACGAAAAAAAAAACTAATTGCACAGTTGGGTGAGAAATCGCGAGACGAAACTTTCAAACCTAATTAGTCCATAATTAGACACTAATTACCAAATACAAACGAAAGTACTACAGTACCCAAAACCCAAAAATTTTTGGATCTAAACGGGGCCTAAATGTCACTTTGACGTCGGTATTTAATTTAACAGTATTGTTATCTTATTGTGCAATTTGTATATTTTTAGTATAAAAGATTTAGTTGTCATGTAGCAACGCTTGGGCACGCTACCTAGTATATTAAAAAACCATGTTCCTAATCCAGAAATGGATAAATATTTGGAAGAAGAAAAAAACGACGAATCCTCTCGGTGGCGGCAACTGGGCCTTTGCTATCCGGCCCAAAACTGTTCGGCGGCTCGGCGCTGTACTCTCCCCTTCCCCTGCGTCTCGCCGCCATTGAGGGAGACGAGAGTTTAGGCAACACCTTCCTTCCCCGCGCCGGCGCCGCCCTTCTCACGCCCGCGTCTCCTCCGGCTGGTTCCGCTCCTCCCTCGCTCAGGCTGCGGCGCTCGGTAAGCCCCGCTCCCCAACCTCCTCCTTTCGCCCCGTATCCCGTACGCCTTGTGAACCCTTCTCGATTTCAGCCTTCTGATGAGGTTCTGTCCTATTCTATTCAGCAATGTTTCACCATCTATTGAAATCTTCCGCCCCCTCGATCTAGCAGCTCGACTCATCTAGTGATCAAACCGGATCCTGCGGTGTTTTGTGAAAGATGGAAATAGGGATTTTTTTGTTTATTAATTATTATTTATTTTTGGTGTGGGTTATTTCCTCATCTAACGGAAGAGCTGCTCCGTGTAGGAGTAGACACGCCATGGAGGTTGAGGAGGCGGAGCGCGCCCGCGCAAGTGGTGATGGCGGCGGCGGGGGCGGGTGCTCGGCCGCCGGCCCGGACCGGCTGAGCTCCCTGCCGGACTGCCTCCTCCATACCATCATGTCCTTCATGAAGGCCCGGCAGGCGGTCCAGACATGCGTGCTGTCCACGCGGTGGAGGAACCTCTGGCGCTCGGTGCCGCGCCTCGACATCGACCTTGCTGAGTTCAAGACGGTGCCTGTTTCTGATAACAACTCGGGCTCCAGTGGCGACGACAACTCTGGCTCTGGTGGCGACGATAACTCTGGCTCCGGTGGTGACGACAACTCTGGCTCCGGTGGCGACGACAACTCTGATTCTGACGGCGAAAGCTCTGAAAGCTCCGAATCTGATCTTGATAGCTCTGATTCCGACGACGGCGACGTCCCTGATTCGGACGGCAACAGCTCCGAATCTGATACTGTCAGCTCTGACTCCTCCGACATCACAACTTCTTCCGAGGACGACAGCTGGGACTCTGATACTTACATCTATGGCGCTAACATCAACAGCTACGAGAACAACAAGGTCAAGCACAAGGAATGGGAGGATTTCGAGGATTTCACCGTGAACCTGATGCGCCAATGTAACATTGCACAGCTGGATTCATTCCGCCTGCACATTGTTGGGAGCAGAGCACCTAAGTTTGGCAATAGACAAGCAGCAGGATGGCTCCGTCGCGCGATGAAATACTGCACCCCAGACCGGCCCAGACAGCATGGAGGAGTGAGCTCTGGTTCTTGGCCTCTCAAAATCCTCCATCTCTGCCATGTACTACTGGATAACGGTTTCATGAAGCGTGTTAATTCAGTGTGCCGCTCTTTGGAGGATTTGGAGCTGGACGACTGCAGTTGTCAAATTGAGTCAGTCACTTCCCAGTCTTTGAAGACCATGGTTCTGAAGAATTGTAGATGGCGCAATCTTTCTGTGATTGCATCGCCCACACTGAAGACACTGGTTATTGATGGCGGCTCGAATACTGATGACTCTGGGCTGGTTATCTTGGCTCCTGCTGTTTCATATCTGAACCTGGCTGTGAAGGCTGACCAATTTTGTGGTGGTGTTTCAATAAATGAGGTGCCATCCCTTGCCAAAGCTTCAATTCGTATAAAGGGTCATGGTCACTTATATAGTTTTGTCAGAAGTAAACTTGACGGCGATCAGTTTAAGCTTCTTTGTAGCATATCGAACGTGACAAGTTTAGAGTTGTCAGGTGTTGGGTCGAAGGTATGCCTTCGCTGTCTCTGGCAATTTTCCAATTTATTCACTCCAGTAATGTTATTGTACTATCTAAGTATCTATAATGTACTTCAGGTGCTCGGAAAGGAACCCAGATTCCAAAAATTCAAGAACCTGAGGAACTTAATGCTGAACAAATGTAATCTCAGTGACGACTTCCACATATTGGTATTCTTTCTTCAGAGTTCACCTATTCTGGAGAAGCTCACTTTGCGGTGCTGCAAGGTATACTGTAGTTTGCTTCTTAACTTCTTACTTAACCAACATGATTCATCAGTCTTACATCTTTTGTGCTGCCCACAGTTCCCAAAACATTCTAGCAAAAAGAAAGGAACGCCCATACTCAACAAGACATCTTCTGAGCTCCGTGGACTGGATTTGCTGTGTGAGAACCTCAAGGTTGAAATCATATATAAATATGGCTATGGCCTACACCTTGTCCAGCTTCTGATGCGCATTTCAGTGAATCTGTTGGAGAATAACATTAAACTCACCAAAGTTAATTAGTGTTATTGGTATCCCAGGCCTTCTATGTTTCTCACCGTATGGTTCACATGTAGAATTTAGTTGCACATTATAGGTTCCCTTCAGGTGCCCTAAATCGCAAGCTATGATGAAGACCTTCCTGTATTGACTATTATGCTATTGATTATTACTCTTTTTCTTTGCTTAAGGATATGACTGCCTCTGGAAAATATCTGTTTTAAGCCCTGTGTACTGTGTGTCTGTGTCAACTGTGCACCTACATGTTTGCTGCTGTGTTTACTTACTGAAACTGTCTCCAATTATAAAACAACGCAAGCTTGGAAAAAATGCTCGGAAATCACTTGTTTTCTTCTTTTTTTTTTTCTCCCTGGGAATCTTGGGACTAGCCAGACAGGTACATACTTTCGAAAACTATACAGCAACTCGAATTCATCCCACTTTTGGGGTCTAGAGATTGCTTGAGGCTGTGCTGACTACGGACGAACACGAACTGAAAACTTTGTGCTGAGTGCTGACTACACATGAACTGAACACATAATCACCGAGTACACCTTATCTCCCAGACCTAGTCAGTGAGTACACATTATCTCCCAGCTTCCGGACAATAGAGATTCAAGGGAATTAGGCCTGCTTTTACGTGTGATGGCATTTGTCAAAGCATCATGGATATTGGTCAGTGCGTCCCATCATTGCTCAAGTGCAGGATATAAATTGAGCAAGAAGCTACTCGGTAATCAAGACCTGCAGAGAGCTAAGTAAGATAGCTGATGCTCTTGCTAGAAAGGCAAGATGGGCAAGCATCTAGAATTCATTCCTTTTGTGTTGCTAAACAGTTGCTCATTCTCCAACTTGTAATATGAAGCATGTTTTAGGAAAATTCGACCGTGGTAACATGATCCTTATAACCTATTTGTGATGCAATGCAAGTATTTTTTTTAAAGAAGATATGATGCCCAAAAATATAAAATATATAAATGCTACTTATTTCATAACAGCACAAAACTAACATGTGCAATATTCTTGTATATAATCGAATAATTATATGGAGTCATCGAGAAAACTGTTTTTTTTCTCTCAACTAAGCAAGAGACACTACTATAGAAATGGTTTCCCCTTATGGTAACCGCCAATTCTATTAAAGTTGGTGGTGATGATCTATCACCGCTAATTTGTAATAGGACTGACGATGAAAATCATTTTCACCACATGTTCATATCTTAAACTAGCGGCGAAACCCAGTTCAGTTTTTACTATAGGTTCCCACCGGCGGTGGAAAACGGACCTAGGTGCATTATCACTCTCACCCTAGGTGTCGCCACCCTCTTTTTCTCTCTACCTCACCCACCACCTCAGCCCGCCCTTCCTCTCCCAAGCGCGGCGGCGGGGCTTGCCTCCCCTCAGCAGCATGGTTGAGGACAATGACGACAACACAGGGATGAACTCTATTCGCCCATCACTATCGGTCTGTAATCGATGACGATGAACTCTATTTTTACCGCCCATTTTTATCGTCACCGAGCAAAATCGACGATGATAGGGGGTTGAGGCCCAGCGGTGATGAGATACTTGTAGTAGTGAGAATTGCATGTCTTTTATATTAGGGAAGAAAATATTCCATACAAAGAACCATTGTCCGTTTTAAGTAGGCATATTAGGATTCACTATAAGAGATTGGGCCTTCTACGACAATTTTCATATGACAACATTTTTTAGTCATAGAAACGATGCGTTTATGACAATTTTCCTTTGGATGATAAACGTTTGTGACTAAGTTGTGATTTAGTCATAAACAACCGTCACCATGTGCCTTTCCCAATCTTTGTGACAATAGCTCATGACGAAATTGATGGAATGTGATGGTCATAAATTAAAAATCATTTTTTTAATACTTGGTGTGTGCTGTATGGGTGGGGCACTTTGTTGGCCATTACAAAATTAGTTAAAGCTGTAAAAATATTATGAAAATTTATGAGTATTTTGCCCTGTAGAACAAGTATCATAATCCTTGGACTGAAAATCACACTAAACAATGCAGTATAAAGGACAAATTGACCCCAGGAAAGACTGGACTGGATCCTATTTTGAGAAGCAGATAACTGATGCTGATGCATTCCTGAAATGTCTAGTAGTAGCACCTGTTGATTCATTAGCATGTAAAGAAAAGAAACGGCTTGCGCAGGTAGGTCCCAGACCCTGAACAGTAACGAGATATAAAATATATAAGCAAGCATTTTCACCAGGTACAAGGATCAATGCCAATCACCAGGTAGGCAGGTACATCTGATTCTGAATCCCTTCAAAGAAAAAATCTGATCACAGCCGTATCGTCAGAGAAGGGGTACAATGATGAGAAAAAGGCTATAATTGTCATAGTCGGTTAGAAGGCCTGTCGGGTTCATAAACCCGGGGTCCCTCATGGACCGGCTTCCCAATAAAGGCTCGGCCCAACGAACAACGTTGTGAGCAATGCGCAACTCATGGGCCGGCCCAAATACCTAAGATGACAGGCCAGAAGGACGATCCGATCTCCGACCGGAAGGCCTGGCCAAAGCACTACTTCCGACTACGACCCGCGTCTCCGACCAGGGATACGCCGAACCCCTGCTTACGAGCTCCTTTTCAACTGGCGCAATCAGAGCAGACTGGGGCCAACCGACCGAGGACGCCCGCTCGGTGAGGACCAGGAAACGAACGGAGAAAGTAAAACAGGGCGTACAAGTCAAACTGCAATACCCGAGACCGTACCCTGTGCACCTGCCAGGCAGTACCCTGCGACCCTCCTAGCATGACAGAACTCAAGCAGTGTTGTAGGCGCCGATGTTTTCCCCTACAGTGTTGTGGGCGCCATTAACTCTCATACGGTAAGGCTCCCCCCACATGCCTCTGGGCATCGACAGTATTGTGGGCGCCGGCATTTACCATACCAGGGGAACATGGTAAAACCCCTTGCATGCCTCCAGGTACAACAGTGTGGCAGGCGCCGACGTCTGCCATACCCGAAGAAGACAACACACCCTCCCACGTGCATTTGACATTAAACAGTATTGTGGGCGCCTACCATCATCCTATACCCGTCGGCGTGGGCGACAAGACTTAGTAGCATACGTACTCTCTCCCTCTCACTTGTAAGGCCATCCCCTTCATCTATAAAAGGGGATGTGCTCTCTCCCAACAGAAAAGCTCATTCAGATTCATTCAGATCGACCAAGTTCACATAGCGCATAGCGGAGCTCCCGTCACTCTCGGCCCCTCTAACCAGAGTTTGACCGGACCTTTCGTACCCCCATCTTTCTCCTTCTCGTTTGTAACCCTACTGCAAACTTCGAGCACCTGGGCTCAGGAATAAAGTCACCGACCGACCCAAACTGGACGTAGGGCATGTTGCCTGAACCAGTATAAATCATGTGTCATTGAGTGCTAGGCCACCTCCGATCACAACGTACGGCAAAACTACAAATATTTACGTGTTGATCACTTTCTGCACCGACAAGGCCTAACCTCTTGTAGTGATTTAAAATAAAGTTTCTTTAAAGGTATACTTGACTCTCAATTTGTCTTACATACTGAACAATGGTCGTTAAAAGACCATTGGAAGATGGGTTTATTCAATACCCCCTCTGTTCAACTAAAATGTGTTTTTTGGAAAGAGGCCATTACAATTCTTCAACTTTTGAGAAACACTACGTCTATTCTAAGAAACGCCATTATAATTTCCAGCTTCGCTGAACCATGCCATTTTGTACAGCTGAACCGTATGAGGCCCACTGTCAGCACCGTAGGTATACAGGGAGACAAACGCGCGTCAAGTATCGGCCTCCTCCGTTAGTCCGCGCCGCGTCGGTCTCATCTCTCTTTCTCTCGTCCCCGTTCCCTATCCCATCCACAAACCCTAGCTCGGCGATTTGGCGGCGGCGGCGGCGACGACTGAAGGCGGCCGGAGAACCAGAGGAGGTGGCAGGGCAAGGAAGCAGGCGTTGGCCGCTGGGGATCTCAGAGGCGGCCGCACCTGCACTGAAGGTACTAAAGCTGTAGAATCGACCACAATATGAAGTTTCTTGGTCTCCAATTCCTGCTTGGGCTCAACCAGCGCCACCTTTGGCTCACAAAGCTGGACCTTCAGTGCCAGAACATCACAAACAAGACTGTCCACAATTTGACGAACCTCATCCAATTCTTCCTTCAAACCGGCATATGCTTCACCAGACACCGGACTCAAACAGCCTGCGTCCTTCATCTGCAGCCGGCGTCCATGAGCTTTTGCAGCTTCATACTCGACCTCGGAGCGAATGAAGCCACATGTGGTTGGATCACCCTATGTTCAGATCACAGTTGTGTCATTCAGTGAAAAACAAGACTTTGCACAAGCCAAGCATGGCAAGAAATCAAACCTTTGTAGGGGCACTTCAAAAACCACTGATCCTTCATATCCTCTTGCTTGCTTCGGATGCGGATCAGAGGAACAAACCAAAAGGGGCACTCTCCTCTGCTTGCAGTGCCACTGGAAGCAGACGAACCTGCCCTCATCAAGTCGCCTGCACCGGAGTCGCCTCTCACTTCAATCGCCGCAGCCCTCTGTTTCTCTGGCCGCCGCAGCTGCACCAGAGCCGCCGCCCGCTGGTTCTCCAGCCACCGCAGCCTGCACCGGAGTCCCCAACGACTTCAATCGCCACCGCCTGCTGGTTCTCCCAACGCAGCTGCCTGCACCGCCGCCGCCGCGCACCTGAATCACGCCTGCCAATGCCTTCAGTCGCCGCCGCCGCCGCCAAATCGCGGGCTAGGGTCCATGGATGGGATGGGGAACGGGGACGAGAGAAAAGAAGAAGACCAACGCGGCGCTGACTAACGGAGATGGCCGATATTTTCACGAGCGTTTGCGTCCCGTATACATACGGTGCTGACAGTGGGCTCTCATACGGTTGGGATGTAGAAAATGGCACGGTTCAGCGAAGCTGGGAATTATAATGGTCTATCTCCGATTAGACGATCTGCAATGGCGTTTCTCAAAAGTTGAAGAATTGTAATGGCCTCTTTCCAAAAAAAAACCTAAAATATAAGGTGTTTTAGTTTTTGTCCAAGGTTAAAACTTTAAGTTTAACCAAATTTATATATAAAAAATATAGAAGAACCTTACAAACACCAACTTAGACAAACATCAAATTTGATCAAACTTGAAGAAGTTTAATTTAAGACAAACCTTAAAGACCTTATTTTGAAAATGAGAAATTATACAATATGCATATAGTTCAGGAAGCGGGCCCGCATGAGTGGTGTCATCGACGGATGCTCGGCCGGCGGCCCGGACCGGTTGAGCTCTCTGCCAGACTGCCTCCTCCATACCATCATGTCCTTCTTGAAAGCCCGGCAGGTGGTTGGTTCAGACATGCGTGCTGTCCACACGGTGGAGGCACCTCTGGCGCTCGGTGCCGTCCCTGGACATCGACTTTGATGAGTTCAACAAGGCGCCCCCTTCTGATGTCAATCGCATCTATCTCTCAAGTAGCGACGACAGTTCTAGCTCCGAGAGTGATACCTCTGATTCTGACAGTGACAGATGGCTACCGCATCCTTTCAACAAGCACTTCATCAAGTACAAGGACTGGGAGGATTTTGAGGATTTTGCTGTGACCCTGATGTGCCGCTGTAACATTGCACAATTGGATTCATTCCGGCTGAATATTGTTAGAAGCAGAGCTCCGGTGTTTGGCAATAGACTGGCAGCAGGATGGCTCCGTCGCGCCATGAAATATGACACCCCAGATCGTGCCAGTAAGCTGGGACTGAGCTCAGGTTCTTGGCGCCTCAAAAGGCTGCATCTCTGCCATGTACTTCTTGATGACCATTTTGTGAAGCGTGTTAGTTCAGTGTACCACTCTTTGGAGGATTTGGAGCTGGACGATTGCAGTTGTCAAATTATGTCAATCACCTCCCAATCGCTGAAGACCCTGGTTCTTAAAAAATGTCGATGGCGCAGTCTTTCTGAGATTATATCGCCCACACTGAAGACATTGGTTATTGATGGTGGCTCAAATACTGCTGCCTGTGCGCTTGCTATCTTGGCCCCTGCTCTTGCATATCTGCATCTGGCTGTGGATGTTTATAGATTTTGTGGTGGTGTTTCATTAAACGAAGTGCTATCCGTTGGAAAGGCTTTTATTCATCTACTGCATCACAAATATAATCATGCCAGAAGTAAACTTGATGGCGATCAATTCAAGCTTCTTTGTAGCATATCTAACTCGACAAATTTAGAAGTATCGGGTGTCGGGACAAGGGTATGCCTTCGCCGTCTCTTGCAATGTTCTTTATTCACTCCAATAATGTTATGGTGCTGTCTAATGTACTACAGGTGCTTGGTAAGGAACCCAGATTCCAAGAATTCAAGAACCTGAGGAAATTATTGCTGGACAACTGTGATCTCAGTGATAACTTCAGGACATTGGTATTCTTTCTTCGGAGTTCTCCTATTCTTGAGAAAGTCACTTTGCGGTGCTGCAAGGTATACTGTTGTTTGTTTTTTAATAATTAACTAACGAACATAGTGCATTGTCTTACATCTTTTATGCTGGCTACAGTTCCCAAAATGTTCTAAAAAGAGACATGCCCATACGCAACGAGATCTCATCTTCTGAGCTCCGTGGACTGGATTTGCTGTGTGAGAACCTCAAGGTTGAAATCATATATAATGATGGCTATGGACCCCACCTTATGCGGCTTCTGCTGCACATTTCAGTGAATCTGTCGAAGAACAACATTAAACTCACCAAAGTTAATTAGTGTTTTTGTTATCCCATGCCTTCTATGTGGCATCTCACCAAATGGTTCATGTGGAATTTGTGTGCACATTATAGGCTTCCTTCAGATGCACTAAATCGCAAGCCTATATGTTTGACTAATTTTAAGTGTTGACTATATATGCTATTGCCTTTTACTCTTTTTCCTTGCTTAAGGATATGATTGCCTCTGTAAAATATCTGCTTTAAGCCCTATGTGCTGTACTACTGTGTGTCAGTGTCGACTGCCCACCGTCCACTTACATGGACAAAGCTAGATTAAGTTCTTACATATTGGGAAACTGTCTCCTATTATAAAATATCGCAAGCTCGAAAAATGGGTCTGGAAATAGCTTGTTTTCTTCTATTTTTCTCCTTCCTGGATCTTCTGGGGACCAGGCAGAGGTACATACTTTCGAAAACTATGCACCATCTTGAATTCATCAGCGTTTTTGCCATCGCTGTTCAGTTATCTTGTGTATGGGTCCCCTACTTGTATGTCCAAAATATCTTGAGCTCCTCTGCTTTAACATGCATGTCCTTCTATGTGGATTATTGCCTTATGGTTCAGATGTGGAATTTACATGCATATTATGGGTTGCCTTCAGATGCACTAAATGGCAAGCCTATACTTTTGACCAATTTCGAAGTGATGCAGGTCTTTGCTCTTTTGACTGTATATGCTATTGATTTTTAGTCTTTTTAACTTGCTTCTGGTGCTTTTAGCTCTATGTACTCTTTTTTCCTTGATGTTCGCTTCTGTGTGTGCTTGACTGCTTTCCTACTGAAATGTCGCCAATTATAAAACATGACAATCTTGAGAAATGCACCGGAAATCGCATGTTTTCTTCTGTTATTTTCTCCCTGGGGCTCTTTGGGATTAGGCAGAGAGCTACATGAAAACTATACACCAACTCAAATTCATCAGCGTTTTTGTCATCACTATGCAGATATCTCCTGTATTGGTCCCCGTCATGTATGTGCAAAATATCTTGACCCCTCCGCTTTGACATGCATACCCTCTCAACTTAACTTGGAGATTTCAAATCGTATATTGATATCTTTCTTCTCTCTATTATCCCTATTTGAGGTTCTACTGACTACTGATGAACTGAAAACTTTGTGGTGACTACAGACGAACTGAATCCTCTAGCTGGCTCACCCTTTTTGCTTCTGCAATGCACAAGATGTGTGATCAAGTCCAGCGCAATTTGTGTGTTTTCTGTTCCAATTTCAGTTCGTTTACTCGTGCAAACAAACCTTATCATGTGCAAGGATAAGGATTTCAGTCGGTGAAACAAAATTTCAGTCAATAGGAACGCAAATGCGGGTGATGTAAGGATTTGAAAAGGCAACCAAATAAACCGATGGATTAAGAACCACGCAGTGCACCAAGCACCGGCCAAAGTGACCCACTGATAGTCTCAGGCGAATTAGGCCCTCTTTTACATCATTCTTTTTCACTCGTGTGATGGCAATGGCATTAGGCAAAGCAAACAGATCAATCACTAGGCCAAAGTGCAGCATTGTTTAGTGCTACTTTTTATACCCACATATATAAAAGTCATACACAGTCCTATGTCGCATCACACCCAACAAGGCCACACCAAACACAGAGAACAAATCTGAACTTCATGGTCGCCAGTACACAACATTAGCATAAAAGCTCCGTTGGGCATGGCTCCACTTCACAAGCGAAGTCTTTTTTTTTTTTTTTTTGCTTTGGCTCCATGAACGGCTCTTTTGGTGGAGCTAGAGCCGTTTTGGTACCCCATTTGACAAAACAACTCCTTACATTAGACAAAATGAATAAAAGACCAAAATGCCCTTCTTTCTCCTGTCCATATCTTGTTTCCCTCTGTGCCAGACGAATGCGAGGAAACTCAGGAACAGCGTTCGTCGTTCCCTCGACCCGCCTGCTCCGGCGACCTGCATACCGGCAGTCTGCGCGCCCAGGCAGACACGGCCCAGCGCCCCTGTGCCCGCGCGCCCAGGGTGATGTGCCCCCCCGCGGCCCGTGTGCACCTACAGTCGCGTGCCCAGGCTGGCCTGCACGCCCCAAGGGCCGAGCGCTCTTGTGGCCATGCACCCTGGTGGCCGAGCGCCCGCACAGGCGCCCATGAGCCTCGACGGGGGCAATCCAGGGTTTTATCCTCGTTGGGTTCCACGTAGGCAAGGTGAAGCCAATTTTTGGCTCCACTCCTCAATTATCCTTTGTCTCAGTACATTTTAAGGGTCTCTCTTTGTGAAGTCGTTTTATTTTACCTAGTTTGGCAGAAAAAGGCTTCAAACTGCCCCTCGTTTTAATTAGTGGCATCTGGAATGCAAGACTTGCCTCAAGCACAGGCTCCGCGACTGCCTCATACACAAGTTTGTGTCTAGCATTTTCATTGAAGAAATCATCGAATTTGTAGGATTCACAGCTCCAATTATTTTCTTCAGTTCCAGCCTCTTGGACTACAGAAAACAAGACCATCAACACAATCGGCTGCAGAAAAAAACACTTTATACAGTTCAAGCGATTACCTTGACCGATGCTAGCTGTAGCTAGCGGTTCATAGTCGAAAAAAATATCGTATTCATTAGGCAAATACATATGTAAACTTTAATTAGATCAGATCCTAATAGGGTTCGTGTGCTCGGTTTCGGACGGCAGAAAGGGAAGAGAAGGGGTATGAATACCTGGTGGGTGTTGGCCGCCGGCGGCTTGTATACTGTGCCATCTTGTGCGGCGTCAGCTCTAGCACCGCCATGTCAATGCTGCCCCAAACGCCGCGTCTGCCGCGTCGCCGCCGCCCGCTGACCTGCGAAACGCGAACTCAATCATGCTTGTACCTCAATCAATCTGTAATGAACTCGTGGTACTCGGCCCTGCATTCAGAAGAAAAAAATTAACGAGAACAGTTTGTAGATGATCCCCAAAATGGGCACCTTGCAGCCTCTCTTCTTCGTGAGGTTGTGGATGTGGTTGGCCTGATCACTATTAAGAGAAGATGTTCTTGCCAAATTGACCCATCTGCATTAACGCCATGGCTCCTCCGCCACCGTCCAGCAGCGGCGACGTGCTTCGGCGACGTTCCACCTCGCATCTGGCAGGAACGCCATGGCTCCTCCGCCACCGGCCAGCAGCGGCGACGTGCTTGATTAGGATTTAGTGCTGGTTTAGGGTTTAGTGCACGATCGAGGCCGGGCTGTGGTGAGGGCGATGACGGTGCAAGATCGTGGAGGGTGACGGCGATGAAGGGGGCGGGGGATGAGGACAGCGAGGGCGCGAGCTGGGGGCGACAGAGGCTGTCGGCGATTGTCCGCGAGGCTGAGGGATGGGGAAGGAAGGAGGAGGCAAATAGCCAATTTTCTCAGGAAGGAGTGCGCGTCGGTTCTGTGATTGACACCTTTTTTCGTACCTGGAATGGAGCGCGCGTTTTTGTCGCACGGAGGGGCAGACCGACGTAGCGATCGATTGTTGCACGAAGATGATGTCCACGTTTTACTCTTTTTAGATTGCGAGAGATTTTTACAAAAATGTCCATCTTTACCTTCTCGAGGGAGGGTCTTAGGGATGGAACTATCAAAAATGGTTAGGAACAATTTCTAACCACCTTCAACTTTTCTATAGATAGGTAGCGTGCCCATGCGTTGCTACGGGATAGTTAAATTTTTGTACTAAAAACACACGATCGCACGATAAAATAATAATAGTGTGAAATTAAATACCGACGTTAAAGTGACATTTAATCCAAAAAGCAAAGTTCATGAAATTAACTCAGTCACGGAGAGCACGGCGTCACGATAATGCCCGTGCTTCGCAACGGGAACGAAATAATATCAGGATAATATAAGTTAAACATGAATTGTACTGTTATTCAAAAAATGATACTTGGAGCGTGATGTTTGGAAATTTAATGTTACATGAGGCTTCAACAAATTTAATATTAACTTATGTGGGGTTTCAGATACGTCCATCAACTCTAAGTTGATTTTCAGATCCATAAATTTTAGATTTAACTTTCAAGAGCATAAACTTTTTAAGTGGTTCACTATAGATCCATACATCTTCGTTTGGCCCTTAGATCTAACGTGGAATGCAGAGTTAGCAGCCAGCATGACATGAAATTTGCCAAGCTCATGTTTATCCCCTGACCATGCTGCCCTCAATTCCATTCTCTCAAGCCTGACATCTATGCATTTGCTCACTCTCTCCTCGAGTGCTCACCACCGCCATTAGAGCACCTACTATGCCTTGTGCTTCACCTCTGTCCTAGAAACGAGCTCCTACTGAATCTATCTCTGTCTCCTCTAGCTTCTGCACTCGTTGGGCACATAAACCATGTCAGAGCTCCTAGCCATCCTACTGCATCTGAAATAGTCAAGTTTTGAGCTCACGTGCGCCGTAGTTTCCATCGATGTAGGCCATCACTACTTCAATGAGAGCGCGGTTGAGTCAATCGCAGTCCCCTTGTACCCGTGCGCATGCATTTGGGACAAGTCTATACTGGACCCACCATTTTCACCATCGTCTTCCACCTACCAGCCATCGACCGCCGAACGAGCACTCTCATGGCCGACCCACTATTGACCTCCACGACATAGATTAAAACCATCCTTGTGGTGCAAGGGTGGTAAAGCTCGCGATCCCATCCACTATAGCCAGAGAATGCTCCCTTGGCCAAATCGGCCCCTCCCCACCATACTTGTGCCTATGCTGATTTGGGAAAGAAAGAAGAGGAAGGAGATAACTCGTGGGGCACGCGCGCTGCCACGTTTCTGCAGTGCACCCCTATAGCCATATGCCGGAGGTTCGTGTCCGTGCATTGCAACAGGTGCAAAATATTCCAATACAACAAGTCAACAACTAAAACAGACATGGATAATTGTGATGCAACTCCTATGACATGGATAATTTTATCAAAAGACATTAATGGCCAAAGAACATCAGTATAAAATGTGAATGGCATATTAGGCATTACACAAAATAAGGCATCTTTATATTTCAAAATTTCGAAGTCCTATAATTCATCTTTACAAATAATCCAACATAGGGCCCAATGCAATTTTTGTATAATCTCAACAAATAATCCTGCTATTAGAGCTCTCCACTGGCTTACCATTGTAAGCTCGATCCTAGGATGATTTATCGTGGACTTTTTCTCTCTTCTGAAATCTCTTCTCAGGCAACACTAATAAGCATCTCAAGAAACGATAGCGAGCATTTAGGCTTTCCTAAATCTGCAGAAAAAGGAATTCAGACATCAAAGGCACCAAAGCTCTCAGACATGTTTAGGTCTTATACTTGTATGCAAACAAACAAGATAAAGTATATGTCTACATAGTAAAAAAAATCGAGTAGATCAAATTGTTCTCTAACAAGCCCATATATCATTCTGCTATTATGAGCATTTGTTATTATGGAATCCTTCCCTTCAAGCAACCTATACCTAAGAGCATTTGCTATTACGGCCCTAGGAGACGTGTTCCACACACTGCAGAACCCAATCACCAAACTTATCATCGGAACCACAATGTTATATGTATGACGAAATCAACCCCAAGAGCATTATGAAGCCAAAAATGCACCACACGATCACAATCCATGCTCAAAGCGTTAGGCAGTAGCAGCACATAGTGCCACACTGAAACTTCAGACTCCAAAAGTGTGAACCATTATTTTAGAGTCTTCTTGGTAGCATTTATTTTCAATTTTGCTATTCAAGTAGTAGAGGTAGCAGTAGCATTTATTTCTAGTTTTGCTAGAACAAGTTGAGCTAGCAGTAGCTACTGTTTAGTAGTTTTGCAATTCAGTGAGTATAGGTTTTAGAGTTTTCATCGAGTAGCAGTATGTTCTGCTTGTGCTATTGTCACATTGCTTCAGTTATCGGCTATAGGTTCAGTTTTCAGAGATTGCAGGATTTGAGCAAGTGTATGTACTACACACTGCTATGCCAATGTTGCTGAGCAAATAGCTATGTTACAATAAGCAATAAATGTTTATTTGATTGTGTTTTATGCATTCGCAACAGAAGAACAAGAAACAAAGAGAGCATTAAGAACAAAATAAAAAATTGTAAGCGTTGTAAGGAAAATGGACCATTGGCCCATTTACTTTGAATTTTGGTGTTTGATGATCAACACAACCAAATTGGACTAATGAATTTGCAAGTGATTGTTTTGTAGTTAAATAGGATGCAAGACGTGACTTGGACGAAGGCAACGTGATGATCCGATAATCAACACCATAAGCAAGACCTTAGAAGCACAAGAGAAGACCCAAGATATCAAGCAAAGTCCAAGCATGAAGATAGGAACCAAGCTGTACGCAAGATTGCGAAGAAACGAGCTCACAGAAGTGACCGGACGCTGGGAAAGTGACCGGACGCTTCGATCAAGAGGATCGGCAAACTGGCATCAGCAGCAGCGACCGGACGCTGGTGGTAAACCGACCTAACGCAGGACAACAGCGTCCGATCGAGTACAGAGAGGTTCTAGAGCGACGAAACTGCGACCGGACGTGTCCGGTGGCAGGTGACCGGACGCTGGCAGCGTCCGATCAGTAGTTCGCGGCTTCAACGGTCGGGACGACCGGACGCGTCCGGTCAAGACGTGATCAGCGTCCGGTCAGTAGCAGAAAAGCGGGATTTCATCCCCAACGGCTACTTTCTTAGTGGGGCTTATAAATACAACCCCCAACCCACCAAATGAGTAGAGTGGAGCTGAGGAAACATACCAAGGGTGTTGATACACCATTTTAGTGATCTCCACTTGCATAGTGCTTAGTGATTCATTAGGTGATTAGCGTAGGTGCTTTGCGAAGTGCTTAGGTTGATTAGACCACTGCTTATGCGCTTGCTCTAGGTTTAGACCTAGTGTTTAGTGAGGTTTGCATACCTCTTACCACTCGGTGCTTGCGTGCACCATTGTTGTACATCGGAGGGGCTTGTAGTCTTGCGAGATCACACCAACCGCGTTTGTGGTGTGGCTGCCACCATGTACCGGAGGGAACAAGGCCCACGGCGTTTCGGCCGGAACCTTGATAGTGAAGACGGTGGGGAGCATCCGGGAGAGGCTTGCCGGAAGGCACGTCGGAGACCCACTTGCGCGTAGGGAAGGCCCGAGGCTATCCATGGAGTTACTCAACCGGGAGCTTGGCCCTTGCGAGGGATTCCTTGCGAGGGGCTTCAACGAGGACTAGGGGAAGCTTGCGCGCTTCTCGATACCTCGGTAAAAATACCGGAGTCGTCGATGGGAGTTTGCATATCTCTACCTTGCTCTTTAGCTTCCGCATTTACATTAATTGTATTACTCCATTTGCGGTAGAGATAGCAACACACTAGCAAAACCGTAGTTGCACATTTAGATAGTTTATCTTCTACATAGGTTTTGCTAAGGTTAGAAAAAGAGGCCATAGTTTAGAGTTAGATTTTTAAGTTACCTAATTCACCCCCCCCCCCTCTTAGGCGTCATGGTCCCCTTCAATTGGTATCAGAGCTGGTTGGCTCATTTTGGACCTTTGGCTTAACCGCCGTTGAGCCGACGCTATTTAGAGTGGTTGGGATGGATACCTCTAGGCCTCCGCACTTTGACGACACTAACTTTCCCTATTATAAAGCTAGAATGGCTTGCTACCTTGATGCGGTGGATTTAGGAGTTTGGAGAGTCACTCGTGATGGGATGAAACCCATTAAGAATCCCAAAAACCCACAAAGAGGGAAGAAAAGGAAATACATTTCAATGCTAGAGCTAAGAATTGCTTGTTTAAATCTTTTAGCATGGACGTGTTTAACCAAGTGTTCACTTTAAATATGGCACATGAAATTTGGTTAAAACTCCAAGAGCTCCATGACGGCACATCTAATGTCCGTGAGCAAAAATATTGTCTAGCTAAACAAAATTATGATTCCTTTATAATGAATAATGATGAGCTTGTTCGTGATATGTATTCTCGTTTGAATCTAATTATCAATGAGCTCCATTCAATAGGATTAACAAAGCTAGATGATGCGGACATCGTGAGGAAGATCATCTCCGTGCTACCACAAAAGAAATATGCAAGCATCATCACCATCCTTCACAACATGGAGGACTTGAGCACCATGACCCCGGACATAGTCATTGGTAAGATAGTGGCATTTGAAATGTCACGTAAGATGGGTCAAGAAGAAGCCTCTTCATCAAGCAAAGGCAAAGCTCTCGTATGTAGCGAGAAAAAGAAGATGAAGGGCAAGCAAGTTGAGACAAGCTCAAGCTCAAGCTCCTCAAGTGAAGATGAAGAAGAAGATGAGGACGATGACGATGATGATGAAGATTCAAGTGAAGATGATCAATCTTCCTCCTCCACCTCCGACCTTGATGAAAAATCAATCAAACTAGTCAATAAGGTGGAGAAGATGATCCAAAGACTCAATGTCAAGGGTGTGCCTATTCAAATTCAAGATCTCATTTTCACCAATCAAAGAAATGAGCAAAGAAAGAGATGATGCTATGGATGCGGCGAGATAGGGCACTTTGTGGAAGTTTGTCCAAATAAGCCCACACCCAAGACAAAGAAGAAGGCGTGCAAGAACCAAGCCCTCACATCATTAAGGTCATGGGATGATTCTTCAAGTGAAGAAGAACACCATCACAAGAGGCGAGGGCGCAAGCACTCATCATCAAGCTCTTCACGTGTGTGCCTTATGGCACGAGGTAATGAAAAATCATCCTCTAGTGAGAGTGATAGTGATGATGAAATGCCTTCTTATGAAGAAATTGTGCAACAAAATCTTAATTATGCTAAAGTTTGTACTAGCCAACAAAAGAAGCTCGGGAAAATAAAAGAAAAGCTAGATAGTTCACAAGAAGCAACTTTGCTTGAACAATATGAGAATTTTGCTAATCTTAATGTTCAACTATCTACTAAAATCGAGCAACTTGAGGCTAGTGCAACAACAAATGCATGCACAATCAATGATGAGCAACATGTAAAGAAAAATGAAAAATTAAAAGAAAAGTTAGCTAGCTCACAAGATGCTTATAAAAGTTTGCTTGCTAAAATGGAAACCATGTGCAAACATTGTGATGAGCTAACTAATAAAGTTGCTAATCTTGAAGCCGTTAGCACAACCCCCACCAAGGCATCTAAAAGGAAAAGTTCCATCATTAACATGTCTAAAAAGGATGCCTCTACTTCTTGTAATGATTTATGTTTAGACTCACCTTTGTGCAACCAAGTTTGTGTTGAGAAAGTTGTTGTAGATACATGCACACAAGAGGTTGCAAAGGAGAATGAACAACTCAAGCAAGAAGTAGCCCGCCTCACCAAGGACTTGACTCAAGTGAAAGGCAAGGCAAAGCAAGCCCAACGTCATCAAGATAACACCATCAAGGGAGTGAAGAAGCTTGATGAAGGACAAACCGTAGTTTGCTACGTGTGCCACAAGAAAGGTCACAAGTCCTATGAGTGCAAGGTGAAGAATGGGGGAGGAGCAAAGAAGAAAGAGAAAAACCAAACAAGCAAGCTCTCCAACACCTACACCAACAAGGTGGACAAGAATGCCTCTACACCTTATCTCTTGAAGAAGAAGAAAAATGACAAGGTGGTGGCCATCAAGGTGAACAAACAAGCCAACAATGGGGTCAAATGCTTTTGGGTGCCAAAGAAAATCATCTCCAACATGAAAAGCACCAAAAAGGTTTGGATCCCAAAAGGGAAGTGAGAAGTCCTATGGACTGCGGGGAATTTGGAGACTTGGCAAAGTATGGATGCATTTCATGGGGTGCATCATGATGGACAAAGGCATTGCCAAGTGGGTTAGTGAATACTATGGACCCAAATTTTCCTTCCCATGTTAGGTAACTAGATTCAATTTACTTCAATTGGTATTAGATTTAAATTTTCCTATAATTGGTATCTTTTAGCATCTAGTTACTCTTCATGCCTAGGTTTGCATTTGAATTCTTATATCTTTTGTCATGCATACACTAGGTATATCATATGGTAGGCTTGCTCGGTTTCATTCTTAACCCTTGGAGCAAACCTACATGGTTTAAAATTAGGAGCACGGCACATAGCTTGTCCTTCAATTGTTCATCTAATATGTGCCAAAGTCTAAATTGTAGATAATTTCTCCTGAATATCGCCTTCGAAAATGACCCTCACATTCATGTGATGTCATCTTTCAAGTAGTATTTTTTATTCTAAAATCAATGTGCATGTTTTCTACAAGTATTCCATACTTGTGTGCGCAAATTTAGGGGGAGGTTACTCTACAAGTTGGATGCTTTGAGACTAACACCTTTTCAAGCTTATCATGTGTGTAGTAGTCTTATTGCAAGAAAAATGGAGTCCCCAGAGTTAAGCATCATACTTCAAATATCCACCACCTATTGCAAGTGGTAGAAATCAAATTGGTTTCCACATGTGGCATTTCTAAACCGATATCATCATGTTGATTTCATTTTGATATTTATATGCTTTCTCCAAGCATTATATAGATTAAATTCCCTTGAGCAATAATTTGCCAAATATGCATATGCCTTGCTTTCTACCATTTGTATGCATATATTTAGGGGGAGCTTAATCTATATAATGTGAGAGTTAGATTTTGTGACCTATTCCACTCTACACATAAAGGTTCATAAAGTTTGACCCTCCCTTGTGCTACTAATGTCTTCCTTTTCGGTGTTTGATTCCAAAGGGGGAGAATTTAGAGGACCAAAAGCAAGCATTAATAATTTACAAGTGGTAATGGTCCAAGAAAGGGAGGATAGTGGATTATGAATTAGTCTATGTAATGAGGAGAATTTGTAGGAAGCAAGGCTTAAATCCATAATGCCACATGGGGACATTTTGCAAGGGCAAGATATGTTTTTATGTAGTATCTTTTAGTCTTACAAGTAGTATCTTTTAGCATCATATAAACTTGCCCCTTGCATTTCATCCAAGCAAGTAGGTAGTTTTCAAATTTCAAAATTTTATTACTTGCTTGTTTTGGTCGTGTTGTCATCAATCACCAAAAAGGGAGAGATTGTAAGGAAAATGGACCCTTGGCCCATTTACTTTGGATTTTGGTGTTTGATGATCAACATAACCAAATTGGACTAATGAATTTGCAAGTGATTGTTTTGTAGTTCAATAGGATGCAAAACGTGACTTCGACGAAGGCAACGTGATGATCCGATAATCAACACCATAAGCAAAACCTTAGAAGCACAAGAGAAGACCCAAGATATCAAGCAAAGTCCAAGCATGAAGATAGGAACCAAGCCATACGCAAGATCGCGAAGAAACGAGCTCATAGAAGTGATCGGACGCTGGACCGGACGCTGGGAAAGTGACCGGACGCTCCGATCAAGAGGCTCGGCAAACTGGCATCAGCAGCAGCGACCGGACACTGGTGACAAACCGACTGGACGTAGGACAGCAGCGTCCGATCGAGTACAGAGAGGTTCCAGAGCGGCGAAACTGCGACCGGACGCTGGCAGCGTCCGATCAGTAGTTCACGGCTTCAACGGTCGGGACGACTGGACGCGTCCGGTCAAGACATGATCAGCGTCCGGTCAGTAGCAGAAAAGCGGGATTTCATCCCCAACGGCTACTTTCTCGGTGGGGCTTATAAATACAACCCCCAACCGGCCAAATGAATAGAGTGGAGTTGAGGAAACATACCAAGGGTGTTGATACACCATTTTAGTAATCTCCACTTGCATAGTGCTTAGTGATTCATTAGGTGATTAGCGTAGGTGCTTTGCGAAGTGCTTAGGTTGATTAGACCACCGCTTATGCGCTTGCTCTAGGTTTAGGCCTCGTGTTTAGTGAGGTTTGCATACCTCTTACCACTCGGTGCTTGCGCGCACCATTGTTGTACATCGGAGGGGCTTGTAGTCTTGCGAGATCACACCAACCGCGTTTGTGGTGTGGCCGCCACCGTATACCAGAGGGAACAAGGCCCGCGGCGTTTTCGGCCGGAACCTTGATAGTGAAGACGGCGGGGAGCATCCGGGAGAGGCTTGCCGAAAGGCACGTCGGAGACCCACTTGCGCGTGGGGAAGGCCCAAGGCTATCCACGGAGTTACCCGACCGGGAGCTTGGCCCTTGTGAGGGATTTCTTGCGAGGGGCTCCAACGAGGACTAGGGGGAAGCTTGCGCGCTTCTCGATACCTCGGTAAAAATACAGGAGTCGTCGATGGGAGTTTGCATATCTCTACCTTGCTCTTTAGCTTCCGTATTTACATTAATTGTATTACTCCTTTTGCGGTAGAGATAGCAACACACTAGCAAAACCGTAGTTGCACATTTAGATAGTTTATCTTCTGCATAGGTTTTGCTAAGGTTAGAAAAAGAGGCCATAGTTTAGAGTTAGATTTTTAAGTTGCCTAATTCACCCCCTCTTAGGCATCACGGTCCCCTTCAAGCGTCTTTGCAGCCTGTCTTCCCTTCCCCAATGCAGCACCGAAGTATTTCTGTTCAAGTTTGTAAAGTCAATAAACATTTTGTATTTCAAATTCACAAGACTCCTAAAGCGCAATGCTACTCAAAAACAATGCCATCCATACTGAAAATGAGCGCGCAACTGATAGAAGACCAAATTCATATAAAAACTAACACAAAGAGCCTATGCACTCACGTCGTTACAACTATGAAATACAGTAACTTACATAGAAAACTCCTGAGGGTTCTATCATAATCTCCAACAATAACACCACAACCAAAAGGCCTGGTACAACAAAAATGAAGTTAGGGTTGACTACAGTAGCAAAAAAATGTTTGATGAATACAGACATGCCTCCAGTAATTATGGACCACTACTGCTGAATATATTACCTGAGCCACTAGTACAGTATGCAAATGTGAACATAACTTGCCACACGATCTGCCAAGTCTAAATGATCTTGCATAACATGGATCTGCCAATACCTAAATCATCCTCATGCTACATCAAACCAAATTGGATTGATATCTTGATTTACAAGACCAAACGCTGCACAAGACATATACAACAAATCAAATATTTGATTTCTCCCATAGGCAGTACTAAGGATTTTGCCCTTTGGCATTTCATGACTGACTTCCTCACCGTAGCTTGTAGCTCTGTTGCTCCAATCAAGATCAATTGTTTTGAACATTATATGAAGACATTTGCCCACTGAAGTCACAACCTAAATTGAATAAGATTAAAAAATATTGTGTACAACATCATTATAATAGCCTAAATTAAAAAAAATATTATAGTGATTAGTTAATAACTTGGCATGTAGTACTAAATATTGTATGAAACCAAAAAAAATTACAGCTACAAAATACATTTATTTTTGCAAAGGTTGAGTAATCAGTTTTGCAGTGTTTTTTATGCAATCGTATAACATGGAAATTCGCATCAATTCATATTAACCAACCTACTTCCTGATCAGAGCTCAGACCTTCATTCATATCACGATCAATAGAGGTATTTTTACCACAATTGAACAGAACCTGCGCCAAAGCATCAAGACAGTAATAACTATTAAGTTGAAGGTTCAATGCTGACTTTTATCCTCTCATTGCTGCTAAATACATCAAGCTGGTTCAGCAATTCCAACATTGTCCTTTGCACTTCTCTATCGCCGCTAACTTCACTGCAGAATGAAACAAAAAAATACAAATTAATTGACTGCAGACAAATAATATATATCCTGATCTAATGCTAATAATCATCCTATATAACATCAATTACCACCCAGCATGGAGATACTAAATATGTAGAATACATAACAAAAAGAAAAGAGTGAGTTTGCAGTGTAGAATCACACTACATGAATTCTATAAACTGCAAGTTGTTTATCAGGCCAACTGAAAAAAGTGAAATGCTAAAATGGTTAGTTTTAGGAGCCCTAGCATTTGTATGATATTTTAGTATATTTCAAATTAAAATAATGGGATGTTACAAATATTGATTTCATAAATTTAATTACCTATCGGGACAAGTTGTGGACAGCCAGTTTCAGAACTATGGCATTAGTTTGTGGTGGTCCATACAAAAGAACACCTTTGGGGGATGAATACCCAATTTCTGAAATCGATCTTTGTATGTCATTGGCAACACTATTACTTCCACAAGCTCTTGAATATGTGTCACAACAGAACATCATTTTACTGCTTGCAATATATAAACTCAACCATAGTGTCGCTTTAACAGTCTATGCATCAATTGTACAAAACAAATTACATGTTTTCCAAGTCCTCCAATGTCATTGTAATCCTCTGTAGATTTCTCATCTACTTCCAACGCCATAACCCGTGAGTCATGCTCTGAAGGCAATGTGTAAAGTATCAAGTAGCTGTCTTTGTTAACCCAAGAATTTAAAAATGAATCTGAGTTCTTCATAACTGACATAATCAACCAACTACAAATGGCATGGGATGTAAACATATGCATTGTTGAATTACAATATGTGCAATGCAGAACAAAAATGTAATCCGACTCTAACAATTAGGGATCAGGATACCTTGATTTTTTTATAAAAAAAAGCATAGGGCTTCAGTTTGAGGTAATTTCTGAAATTGAAAAGGCACAAAATGAAAACACTATTCACAATAACTGAATCTCTGAAATTGAAAACACTGAAAACGAACGAAATTCGACACTCATATATTGAGATTCACTTGAGGACTCAAGGATATTAAATCGGTGACTAATCGTACACTGAGCACAAATTGAAAATACAACCACGCATGCCTCACCTTCTAATGTGGCAAAGAGGAAGTAGAAGGGCTCCTGTTTGTCCCGGGTGGCGGAGTGAGACGGCGGCGACGGCGGCCGTCTCCGCGAGCACGCAGATCCCGATGCCGCGGCAGCACACGCTCCGCCGCTGGGTATCTCGAGCATGTGCGGCCGCATGGCCGCCGCGGGATCCACGTCCTGCGTGACCACCAGCGGCGGCTTGGGCTTGTTCTTGTACCCCGGCGACCGGCCTCGACGACGCTTGCCGCCGGCCCGTCGACTCCTGCTGCCCCGTTCGTCACGGTGAGGGAAGGCCACCGCTGCCGTTGTCGAGGTGGGGGAGGGCCACCATGGCCGCGCGTCGGGGTGGGGGAAGATCGCGTGGTTGGGGCGCCGCCCGATCCATGGGGTGGGGGAAGGGGGTGCCATGGAACGGTGACGCGGCGAGCTGAGGGCGACGATGGGGGCGCGGTGGATGCGGACGACTGTGGCCGGCCGCGCGTGGAGCGAGGATAAGGGTGCCCGCGCGATGGCGATGATGGCCGCGCAAGATCGGTGGTATTGCGAAACTGCCGCCGGCGAACGAATCACGGGAGCGAGGTTTCCTTTTGAGCTCTTTCCTTTTGTCACGAGGGGACGGGCGTACGAGCGTCGACTCATGGGATCGCACGGGGAGGGCAAGAAGGTGAGGCGAACTTTTTGTCGCACCAAAATGGTGTCTCCTCTTTACTCTTTTTAGTTGTGAGAGATGCTGGCCACAGTTCCCAAAATATTCTAACAGAAAGAATGGAACACCCATACTCAACAAGACCTCATCTTCTGAGCTCCATGGACTGGATTTGCTCTGTGAGAACCTCAAGGCTGAAATCATATCTGGCTATAGCTATGGACCCCACCTTATCAGGCTTCTGCAGCGTGTTTCAGTGAATCTGTCGAAGAAAAACATTAAACTCACCAAAGTTAATTAGAGTTTTTGTTATCCCAGGCCTTCTATGTGGCTACTCACCGAATGGTTCATGTGGAATTTATGTACACGTTATAGGCTCCCTTCAGAGGCACTAAATCGAAGCCTATACTTTTGACTACTTTCTAAGTGAAGCAGGCCTTTGCTCTATTGACTATATATGCTATTGCCTTTTACTCTTTTTCCTTGCTTAAGGATGTGATTGCAAAATATCTGCTTTAAGCCGTATGCACGTACTGTGTCTGTCGGTGTCTGCTGTCCACTTACATGGACAAAGCTAGCTTAAGTTGTTACATATTGGGAAACTGTTTCCTATTATAAAATATCGCAATCTTGAAAAATGGGTTCGCAAAGTGCATGATTTCTTCTTCTTCTTCTTTTCCTTCCTGGGCCTTTGGGGACTAGGCAGAGGTACCTACGAAAACTATACACCATCTCAACTTCATCATTGTTTTTGCCATCACACTGCAATGATCTTGTGTATGGGTTCCTTACATGGATGTTCAAAATATCTTGAGCCCCTTTGCTTTGACATACATGTTCTTCTATGTGTCTTCTCCCCTTATGTTTCACATGTGGAATTTCTTGCATATTATGGGTTCCCTTTAGATGCATTGGATCGTGAGCCTATACTTTTCACCAATTTCTAAGTGTGATGCAGGTCTTTGCTCTATTGACTATATTATATGCTACTGATTTTAACTCTTTTTTCCTTGCTTCTGGTGCTTAACAGTATGTACTCTGTGTAACTGTGTCTCTTGGCTACTTACATGTTTGCTTCTGTGTTTTCCTACTGAAACTATCTCCAATTATAGAACATCCCGATCTTGAAAATGGCACCGGAAATCGCAAGTTTTCTTCTCTTCGTTTCTCCCTGGGGCTCTTTAGAACTTGGCAGAGAGGTACATACTTTAGGAAACTATCAAATTCATCAGCGTTTTTGTCATTAGTGTGCTTTTGTCTTGAGCCCCTCCGCTTCGGCTTTGACATGATTTCAAAACATCTTTCTTTGGACTGAAAACTCTGTGCTGACTGCTGACTACAGACGAGCTGAAACTGTCTAGCTGGTTCACCCTATTTTGCTTCTGCAGTGCACAAGATCTGTAATCAAATCCCGTGGAGTGTTTCCTGTTCCAATTTCAGTTGGTTTTCTCGTGCAATCAAACCTTGACATGTGTACAAATCCCCAGGAACGCAAATGCGGGTGATGTGAGGATTTCAGTCGGTGAAACAAAATTTGACTAAATTTATTTAAGAAAGCAACAGAAAAACCGGTCGATTGACAACCACGCGGACGCAGTGCACCAAACACCGGCGACAGTGACGCACTGATAGAGCTTCAGGCGAATTAGGCCTTCTTTTACAACATTTTTTCTTCCCTCTGTGTGATGGCATTTGGCAAAGCAAGCAGATCAATCACTGGGCCAAATTGCAGCTTTTGTTTAGTGATTTTTAAAAAGTAATTTACCCTCAGGCCCTGTTTGGTTCCCAGGAACCGAGAGGAATTGGAAATAATCTAATAGTGAAATGAGAAACATTTTTTAGATATTGGTTTCAATAAAGGGACCAAACAGGCCTTCATATAAAAGTCACACAGTCATGTGCCGCATCACGCCCAAGGACACACCGCGCGCGCAGCGAGATATCTGAACTCCATGGTTGCCAGCACACAGTAGCATAAAGATTATTTTGCAAGCATAAGAACTTTGTTCTCCATGTTCCACCATACTGACTTTTCTTATTAAAAAAACAGAATTTAGCAAATATAAAATATGAAGTCAGTTCATTGGCACATAAAGGATTAGAAAACAAAATCTGAAACCAGGTTGTTGGAAAATCCATTGAGTAAGGACTATTGTGGCATCATTTTCTTCATATTGCTATACCCTTTTTTTTTTGCGAGACTCAATATAGATGCAGACGCTCATATGACGCGTACGTTATGGAATAAAATAAAAACTCTTTTTTTGAGATAAAATAAAATAAAAACTCGGTAGTAGCAATTGCCAATTGGGCCTGCCCAAAACTGCTCGGCGTAGTGTCCTCTTCCCCCACCCATCCCCTGTCTCGCCGTCGAGGGATTAGGCACCGCTCGTGCCGGCGCCGCCCTTCTCTGCGTCTCTTCCGGCTGGAGCGGCTCCTACCCCCACGGCAGGCTCAGGCTGCGGCGCTCGGTAAGACGTAAGCCCCATTCCCCCACCGCCCCATCTTTCGCCCCATTCCCTTACCCCTGACTGGTTTGCTTTCGGCCCTCGTGAACCCTTCTTGATTTCAATCTTCCGAGCAAAATGCTTCGCCATTTTTGGAAATCTTGCGCCGTCTTTGATCTAACAGTGCGACTCATCAAGTAATCGATCTAGCAGGGCACGCCATGGAGCTTGGGGATGCCTTCAGGAAGCCCGCCCGCGCAAGTGGTGTCGTCGGCGGATCCTCGGCCGGCGGCCCGGACCGGCTGAGCTCTCTGCCGAACTGCCTCCTCCATACCATCATGTCCTCCTTGAAAGCTCGGCAGGCGGTCCAGACATGCGTGCTGTCGACACGGTGGAGGCACCTCTGGCGCTCAGTGCCCTGCCTCGACATCGACTTTGATGAGTTTAACAAGGCGCCCCCTTCTGACGACAGCTCTAGCTCCGACGATGGTACCTCTGATTCCGACAGTGACCTTTGGAATGATGATCCTGACGACGACGACGACGATGATGACAACATCCACAACGACTGGGAGCACTTCACCAAGTACAAGGACTGGGAGGATTTTGCCGTGACACTGATACGCCGCTGTAACATTGCACAGTTGGATTCATTCCGGCTGCATACTGATGGAAGCAGAGCACCGGAGTTTGGCAATAGAGTGGCAGGAGGATGGCTCCGTCGCGCCATGAAATACTGCACTCCTGATCGTGCCAATCAGCAGGGATTGAGCTCTGGTTCTTGGCGCCTCAAAAGGCTACATCTCTGCCATGTACTTCTTGATGACCGTTTTGTGAAGTGTGTTAGTTCAGTGTGCCGCTCTTTGGAGGATTTGGAGCTGGACAATTGCAGTTGTGCAATTCAGTCAATCACCTCCCAATCGCTGAAGACCCTGGTTCTGAAAAGATGTGGATGGCACAATCTTTCTGAGATTATATCGCCCACACTGAAGACATTGGTTATTGATGGTGGCTCAAATATAGGTGCCTGTGTGCTAGTTATCTTGGCCCCCTCTGTGGTGTATCTACATTTGGCTATGCGTGTTGACTACTTTAGTGGTGGTGTTTCATTAAACGAGGTGCCATCCATTGCCAAGGCTTTGATTCATCTATGGTATCACAAATATGTTTATGCCAGAAGTAAACTTGCTAGCGATCAATTCAAGCTTCTCTGTAGCATATCTAATTCGACAAATTTAGAATTGTCGGATGTTGGGACAACAGTATGCCTTCACTGTCTCTTGCAATGTTCCATTTTATTCGCTCCAATAATGTTACTGTGCTATCTAATCTAATGTGCTATAGGTGCTTGGTAAGGAACCCAAATTCCAAGAATTCAAGAACCTGAGGAGCTTATTGCTGGACAGATGTGATCTCAGTGATGACTTCAAGACATTGGTATTCTTTCTTCGGAGTTCTCCTATTCTTGAGAAGCTCACTTTACGGTGCTGCGAGGTATACTGTTGTTTGGTTTTTAACTTACTTAATGAACATTGTTCCTTGTCTTACATCTTTTATGCTGGCCACAGTTCCCAAAATATTCTAACAAAAAGAAAGGAACACCCATACTCAACAAGACCTCATCTTCTGAGCTTCGTGGACTGGATTTTCTGTGTGAGAACCTCAAGGTTGAAATCATATATAATCATGGCTATGGACCCCACCTTATGCAGCTTCTGCTGTGCATCTCAGTGAATTTGTCGAAGAACAACGTTAAACTCACCAAAGTTAATTAGTGTTTTTGTTATCCCAGGCCTTCCATGTGGCATTTCACCTAATGGTTCATGTGGAATTTATGTGCACATTATAGGCTTACTTCAGATGCACTAAATCTCAAGCCTATACTTTTGACTAATTTCTAAGTGAAGCAGGCCTTTGCTCTATTGACTATATATGCTATTAATTTTTACTCTCTTTCCTTGCTTAAGGATATGATTGTCTCTGTAAAATGTCTGCTTTGATCCCTATGTGCTGTGTGTCAATGTCCACTGCCCATCGTCCACTTACATGGGCCAAGCTAGATTAAGTTCTTACTTATTGGGAAACTGTCTCCTATTATAAAATATTGGAAGCTTGAAAAATAGGTTCGGAAATAGCTTGTTTTCTTCTGTTTTTTGGCCTTCTGGGGAATAGGCAGAGGTACATACTTTCGAAAACTACACACCATCTTTAATTCATCAGGGTTTTTGCCTTCACTGTGCAATTATCTTAAGGATGAAAGGGAGCATCTCTTGGTGAAGGAGGATGAGATCCGATATCGATGGCAAGAGTATTTTGACAAATTGTTCAATGGTGAGAATACGGACAAAACCTTTCAGTTGGATAACTCTTTTGATGACATCAATAGGCGCTTTGTGCGGAGAATCCAAGAATCTGAGGTCAGAGAGGCGTTGAAAAGGATGAAAGGAGGTAAGGCGATGGGACCGGATGGTATCCCAATCGAGGTGTGGAGATGCCTCGGGGACATAGCTATAGTATGGCTAACCAAGCTGTTCAACCATATTTTTCGATTGAACAAGATGTCTGACGAGTGGAGAAGTATATTGGTACCGATCTACAAGAATAAAGGGGATATTCGAAGTTGTACTAATTACTGGGGAATAAAGTTGATGAGCCATACTATGAAGCTATGGGAGAGAGTTATCGAGCATCGCTTAAGAGCAATAATGCGGGTCTCTATGAACCAATTTGGTTTCATGCCCGGAAGGTCAACCATCGAAGCCATTTTCTTAATAAGACAAGTTATGGAGCGGTATATGGAGAAGAAGAAGGACCTATACATGGTTTTATTAACTTGGAGAAGTCTTATGATAATGTTGTGACTAGTGTTCGAACAAGTGATGGGCACCCAAGGAATATTATGTGGTGGACTTTGGACAAACATAAAGTCTTAACGAAGTATGTCGGACTCATTAAGGACATGTACAATAATGTTGTGACTAGTGTTCGAACAAGTGATGGAGACACGGATGACTTTCTGATTAGGATATGACTAAATCAAGGGCCAGCTTTGAGCCTGTATCTGTTTGGCTTAGTGATGGATGAGGTCACAAGGGACATACAAGGGGATATTCCTTGGTGTATGCTTTTCGCGGACGATGTAGTGCTAGTTGATGAAAGCTGGACAGGAGTGAATCAGAAACTGGAGTTATGGCAGGAGACTTTGGAGTCCAAAGGTTTTAGACTCGGTAGAACTAAAACTAAGTATATGAGATGTGACTTCGGTACTATTACTCGGGAGAAGGAAGATATTAGTTTGGAAGGTCAAGTAGTGCATATGAAGGATACCTTTCGATATTTAGGATCAATGCTACAGAGAGACGGGGATATTGATGAAGATGTTAGCCATAAAATCAAAGCAGGGTAGATGAAGTGGCGCCAAGCATTTGTGTCCTATGTAACAAAAGGATACCACAGAAGCTAAAAGGTAAGTTTTATAGGACGACGATTAGACCTGCTATGTTGTATGGTGCAGAATGTTGGCCTACGAAAAGACAACATGTTCAATAGATAAGTATCGCGGAAATGCGTATGTTGCGTTGGGTTTGCAGTCATACAAGAAGGGATCGAGTTCGGAATGATGATATACGTGATAGATTAGGGGTAGCATCAATTGAAGAAAAGCTTGTCCAACACCGGTTGAGATGGTTTGGATATGCCCAACGGAAACCTCTACAGGCACCGGTGCATAGTAGAATTCTAAGTCAGGATAGTAACGTGAAGAGAGACAGAGAAAGACCGAAGTTGACTTGGGTAGAGGCAATAAAAGGAGACTTGAAAGGATGGAATATACCCAAAGACTTAGCCTTAGATATGAGTGTTTGGAAAACAACTATTCACGTGCCTGAACCTTGATTGCTTCTGCTGGGTTTCAGCTCTAGCCTACCCTAACTTGTTTGAGACTTAAAAGGCTTTGTTGTTGTTATTGATGGATCCCCTAGATCTATGTGCAAAATATCTTGAGCCCCTCTGCTTTAACATGCATGTCCTTCTATGTGGCTTCGCCTTTTGCTTCACATGTGGAATTTACTTGCACATTATGGGTTCCCTTCAGATGCACTAGATCGCAAGCCTATATTTTTGACCAATTTGTAAGTGATGCAGGTATTTGCTCTATTGATTATATATGCTATTGATTTTTACTCTCTTTTTTTCCTTGCTTCTGGTGCTTTTAACACTATGTACTCTGTGTATCTGTGGCTCTTGTCTACTTACATGTTTGCTTCTGTGTTTTCCTACTGAAACTGTCTCCAATTATAAAACATTTCAATCTTGAAAAATGACACCGGAAATCACATGTTCTCCTTTTCTTTTCTCCCTGGGGCTCTTTGGGACTTGGCAGACAGGTACATACTTTGGAAAACTGTGCACCAACTGAAATTCATCAGCGTTTTTGTCACCAGTGTGCAGATATCTCAAACTATACACCAACTCAAACTACATGTATGTGCAAAATATCTTGAGACCCTCCGCTTTGACATGATTCCAAATCATATATCGACAATCTTTCGTCTGACTACAGATGAACTGAGAACTTTGTGCTGACTGCTGACTTCAGACGAACTGAAGCGGTCTGGCTGGCTCACCCTCTTTTGTTTCTGCAATGCACAAGATCTGTAACCAAATCCCGTGTAATTTGAGTGTTTTCTGTTCCAATTTCAGTTGGTTTTCTCACGCAGCTCCATTTGACAAACTAATGCCTTCTTAATGAAAAACAGGCTGTCAAGTCTGCTCGAGAAAAAAAAAACTGAAAACTTTGTATTGACTGCTGACTGATGCTGGTGGCTTGCTCACCCTCTTTTGCTTCAGTTGGTTTTTCCGTGCAATCAAACTTTGACATGTGTTCAAGTCCCCTAGAACGCAAATGTGGGTGATGTAAGGATTTCAGTCGGTGAAACAAAATTTGACTAGAAATTTGAAAAGGCAACCAAAGAAACAGAGAGAGTTTCAGGCGAATTAGGTCTTTCTTTTACAACATTTTATCTTTCACTCGTGTGATGGCACCTGGCAAATCAAACAGATCAATCACTGGGCCAAAGTGCAGCATTGTTAAGTGCTCTATAAAAAGTAATTTACCCACATATAAAAGCACGCACACAGTCATATGCAGCATCACAGCCAACAAGGCCACCCCAAACACAGAGAATAAATCTGAACTCCATGGTTGCAAGTACACAACAAAGTCTAAAGATTGTTTTGCAAACATAACAATTTTGTTCTCCATGTTCTACCATACTGACTTGTTTATTCCAAAAAAAAAAAAGGATTTTGCAAATATAAAAGATGAAGTTAGTTCATTGGCACATAAGGATTTGTAAAACTAAAAAAAGATATAAAAACATGTCGTTGTAAAATCCATTGAATCAGGATTATTGTGACAACTTCTTCATATTGATATACCATTTGAAAAGGTGTGATGCCCGTTTTTTATAAAAAAAAAACTATGCAATTGAAAACTTTTTTTTTCCTCAGGAATTCAGGAGACCTGCACATCTTTTCTATCAAGAGAGAAAATGTTGTCGAAACCTTCATCTAGGATTGAATAACTAAAGTTTCTTTAAAGGTGTAGTTGACTCTCAATTTCTCTTACAGTAGTGAAAAATTGCTAACAAATCAATGTCATATCGAAAGATCTTTAAGACTGAGTTCACTCGTATAACTATTATTATTCTCTCCGTTCTAAAATGTAAGGCATTTTGTTTGTCCTAAGCTGAATTTTTTTTCTTCTAAATTTAACCAAGTTCATAAAAAAACATATCAACATCTTACAACACTAAATTAGTTGCATTAAATACACCAAATTTAATCAAACTTAAATAAAAGGCATGTTTAGATACCATGAGCAAATTTTAGCTTAAATTAGCTCTATTGCATCCAAACAAAGAGGCTAATAGGTGGGTTAATTTTTTAGCCAAGTCTTCAACTACTAGCCAACCATATATAATTTAGACAAATTTATAGCTCAACTAGGAACTAGCCATGTGCATCAAACATGCCCTAAATCTAACTTAGGACAAACTTAAAACATCTTATAATTTTTAACTAATTATTAGCCAAAATTTTATGAAGTTTGATTTTAATCACAATACGTCTACTAATTTCGAGCGGAGGGATTACTTTACAGACTAATCCTCCGTAGCCAAAAATCATGGATTAAAAACTCCTTCTCAGCTATTGGGCCGGCCCAGAACTGCTCGGCGTTGTGTCCTCCTCTTCCCCAACTCTCTCGCCGTCGAGCATCCCCGCTCGCGCCGCCGGCGCCGCCCTTCTGACGTCGGCGTCTCCCCCCACGGCAGGCTAAGGGCTCGCTCGGTAAGCCTCATTCCCCTACCGCCAATATTTCGCCCCGTTCCCGTACCCCTGAGGCCCTAATTTCTTTGATTTCGGCCCTCGTGAACCCTTCTTCATTTCAATCTTGCGATGAGAACATGCTTCTAACTCAGCAAATGCTTCGCCAATCTTGCGCCGTCTCCGATCTAGGAGAGCGAGCGACTCATCTAGTAATCGAACAGGATTTTGTGGTGTTTTGTGTAGATGGATTTATTTTTAATCTTTTTATTTATTTGTTCTGCGGGTTCTTTGGTCCTCTAACGTGGGGAACTGCTCCGAGCAGGGCACGCCATGGAGCCTGAGGATGCCTTCAGGAAGCGCGCCCGCGCAAGTGGTGTCGTCGGCGGAACCTCGGCCGGCGGCCCGGACCGGCTGAGCTCTCTGCCGGACTGCCTCCTCCATACCATCATGTCCTCCTTGAAAGCCCGGCAGGTGGTCCAGACAAGCGTTCTGTCCACACGGTGGAGGCACCTCTGGCGCTCGGTGCCGTGCCTCGACATCGACTTTGATGAGTTCAGCAACACGGCGCCCGCTTCTGACGTCTTCGATAGCAACGAGAGCGACGATGATACCTCTGATTCCGACAGTGATAACTGGCACAACCACAAGGACTGGGAGCACGTCACCAAGTACAAGGACTGGGAGGATTTTGAGGATTTTGCCGTGACCCTGATGCGCAGCTGTAACATTGCACAGTTGGATTCATTCCGGCTGCATGTTGTCCAAAGCCGAGCACCGGAGTTTGGCAATAGAGTGGCAGCAGGATGGCTCCGTCGTGCCATGAAATACTGCACGCCAGATCGTGCCAGTTATCAGGGATTGAGCTCCGGTTCCTGGCGACTCAAAAGGCTGCATCTCTGCCATGTACTTCTTGATAATAATTTTCTGAAGCGTGTTAGTTCAGTGTGCTCCTCTTTGGAGGATTTGGAGCTGGACGATTGCAGTTGTCAAATTCAGTCAATCACCTCCCACTCGCTGAAGACCCTGGTTCTGAAAAAATGTCGATGGCGCAATCTTTCTGAGATTATATCGCCCACACTGAAGACATTGGTTATTGATGGCGGCTCAAATACTGATGCCTGTGTGCTTGTTATCTTGGCCCCTGCTCTTGCATATCTGCATCTGGCTATGCATATTGCCCTCTTTTGTGGTGGTGTTTCATTAAACGTGGTGCCATCCGTTGCCAAGGCATTGATTCATCTATGGGGTCACAGACATCGTTCTGTCAGAAGTAAAATTGGTGGCGATCAATTCAAGCTTCTCTGTTGCATATCTAATTCGACAAATTTAGAATTGTCGGGTGTTGGGACAACAGTATGCCTTCACTGTCTCTTGCAATGTTCCATTTTATTCACTCCAATAATGTTACTGTGCTATCTAATCTGATGTACTACAGGTGCTCGGTAAGGGACCCAGATTCCAAGAATTCAAGAACCTGAGGAACTTATTGCTGGACAAAACTGATCTTAGTGATGACTTCAAGACATTGGTGTTCTTTCTTCAGAGTTCTCCTATTCTTGAGAAACTCACTTTGCGTCACTGCTTGGTATACTGTTGTTTGATTTTTAACTTACTTAATGAACATAGTTCATTGTCTTACATCTTTTATGCTGGCCACAGTTCCCAGAATATTCTAACAAAAAAAAGGGAACGCCCATACTCAACAAGACCTCATCTTCTGAGCTCCATGGACTGGATTTGCTGTGCGAGAACCTCAAGGTTGAAATCATATATGGCTATGGCTATGGACCCCACCTTATCAGGCTTCTGCGGCGTGTTTCAGTGAATCTGTCGAAGAACAACATTAAACTCACCAAAGTTAATTAGTGTTTTTTTTTTATCCCAGGCCTTCTATGTGGCTTCTCACCTAATGGTTCATGTGGAATTTATGTGCACATTATAGGCTCCCTTCAGAGGCACTAAATCGAAGCCTATACTTTTGACTACTTTCTAAGTGAAGCAGGCCTTTGCTCTATTGACTATATATGCTATTGCCTTTTACTCTTTTTCCTTTTGTTAAGGATGTGATGGCCTCTGTAAAATATCTGGTGTAAGCCCTATGTACTGTCAGTGTCTGCTGTCCACTTACATGGACAAAGCTAGCTTAAGTTGTTACGTATTGGGAAACTGTTTCCTATTATAAAATAGGCAAATTTTGCTATTGGACATGCCAAATGACCCCTCTTTGCTGGCGGACACTGCGTTTTCCATCTTTTGCCGTGAGACACTCTGGTTTTTGGAAATACTGCCAGTGGGCACCGCAACCCAGTTGCATCCGGTTTTGGAGAGAGAAAACTTCGTTTTGGACATCGGGTGCCCATGAACCAGACTTGGCGTCGTCCCAACCTGGTCTGGTTCGACCCAGTTGTAACGACCGGCCTGCACCCGACTCCGTCGTTACAACGGTCTGTTCCTCGTTCCTCCCTCTTCACCACAGAGGCGGCGGCGGCATAGGCTGCGGCGGCCGGTCGGGCGGGGGAGCCGACGCGGCGTAGGTTGGCGGGCGTCGTCGACAGGAGAGCGGGCCTATAGAAGATGGCTACAGGATCTGGCGCTTCTTCGTCGACTGGGTCGCGTGGAGCGAGAGAGGGGCAGGCGTTGTGCCCTTTCTGCCACACGGCGACGGTCGTGGAGCGGACGTCGAGATCCAGACAAGCCGTTCTACACTCGCAAGAATCGTGACTGGGTGAGTTTTCTTGATTTTGTTCTTGCTACATTTGGGCGTTTTGAAATCGGATGTAGGGTTCATCCTATTGATTTGGCTTTCGCTGTGAAATAGGGCAACGGTACCTGCAACTTCTTCATGTGGAAGCCAGAGAGCGCTGGAGATGGCATGGATGGTGCAGCAGTGATGGCTGCGTTGAAGGCTCTGGAGAATTCTCTGTTGAACTTGAACAATGTTGTAGTTGCTCAGAGCATTGTCGTGGCTAGAATAGCTGGAGAGCAAATAGTTGTTAGGATGATGGTTGGGGCCAGTGTGTTTGTAGGTGTTGTTTTCTTTCTTGCTTTGTGCATGGTATTGTACAAGCAAGCATGAAGTATGCTTTGTAATGTTTGTGAAATATGAATGAAATGCAGTTTGAATGGAGTAACTTCAACTTGATTTGTTCCCTTTTTTAGTTGTAAAGTTAAAATTACAGCATCACTACCTTCAACTTAACAGCTGACTTAATTTTAGCATGACAAACACAGGCATACCAGATCATTAATTATGGAACATCATACCAGATGGCAATATCAAGTTCACACCAACAATAGCCAGGTTCACTACATTATTATATTACAATACCAGGTTCACACCAACAATATCCAGGCTCAAAAGCACACATATTACAATAGCAAGTTCATAGAACCACACAAAAGCACACCAAAAGCACAGGTGGCTCAAAAGGTTGCTTCTGTCTTGATGTTCCCAGTGCAGGCATCAGGCCCCTCCCCTCTTGCTCCTAGTGCAGGCGCTTGGGCTCTGACTCCTAGTCTGTGCCCCTAGGCTACCTCCAGCTTGCTATTTGGCCTGCCTCCTAGTGACTGGGGATCTTGGAACCCTGTAAGATGGCAGATGTGACCATGTTATCAACTACACTTGGCTTTAGATTAAGAACAGTGTTGGCAAGAAATGGATCACTTACTGCACTGATTGCTCAGGAGGTGTAGGCTCAGTTGGAGTTGTCTTCTTCTTCTTGCTGGTTTGTTTCCCCTTGGTGGAGGCCTTTCTCTTCTTCTTGGCTGGCTCTTCTGTTGTTTCTATGATCTCAACAACCTTGGTTTTGTCAAAGAAGGTGACCTGCAGTTCTTGGTCGACCCCATGGACTATCTCCTCACCAAGGCACCCAAGAAACCCCATCCAAGAGAATTTATCCTTGTCTACCACACGCATGTAATTAGCAGTTACATGATAATCATCGAGCCCGTCTGGTCTTTGCTCTACATATGCAGGTACGCTAATCGCCAGTCTACACGCGGAAGTCGGATCCATCCTAAATCAACACAAAGGATAACAACCAAACTAAACGATTTCAAAACCGCAAGCATTCTACCACATCCGTAGGCATTCATCTGCAAATAGTACGGATTCAAAAGACTCACCCTTTCACTAGCCATTTGAATTGCGGAACCCTAGGCAGAGACCTAGGGCACTGCCCGTTCTTCGAGCTGGGGGACTTCATCTTCGGGGCGCGGGGGAACTCTAGATCCTCAACCCCCCATGGCGGATGATGGCCGAGGCTCGATCTGTCAGCGGCGGCGGGCACTGGGTGGACGGCGGCGCGACGAGCAGTGGAGACGAGTGGGTGGCGGCGCGATTGGGAGTGAGCGGCGGTAGCGGGATTGGGGAAATGGCGCGCCTGGAACCCTAACGATGGAGTCGGGTGCGGGCCGGCCGTTACAACTGGGTCGAACCAGACCAGGTTGGGACGGCGCCAAGTCTGGTTCAGGGGCACCCGATGTCCAAAACGAAGTTTTCTCTCTCCAAAACCGGGTGCAACTGGGTTGCGGTGCCCACTGGCAGTATTTCCAAAAACCAGAGTGTCTCACGGCAAAAGATGGAAAACGCAGTGTCCGCCAGCAAAGACGCGTCATTTGGCATGTCCAATAGCAAAATTTGCCTATAAAATATCACAATCTTGAAATATGGGTCCACAAATCGCATATTTTCTTCTGTTTGTTTTTCTTCCTGGGCATTTGGGGACTTGGCAGAGGTACATACATATGAAAACTATACACCATCTTGAATTCATCATTGTACATCTTTCTTTGGACTGAAAACTCTGTGCTGACTGCTGACTACAGACGAGCTGAAACTGTCTAGCTGGTTCACCCTCTTTTGCTTCTGCAGTGCACAAGATCTGTAATCAAATCCCGTGGAGTGTTTCCTGTTCCAATTTCAGTTGGTTTTCTCGTGCAATCAAACCTTGTCATGTGTACAAATCCCCAGGAACGCAAATGCGGGTGATGTGAGGATTTCAGTCGGTGAAACAAAATTTGACTAAATTTATTTAAGAAAGCAACAGAAAAACCGGTCGATTGACAACCACGCAGACGCAGTGCACCAAACACCGGCGACAGTGACGCACTGATAGAGCTTCAGGCGAATTAGGCCTTCTTTTACAACATTTTTTCTTCACTCGTGTGATGGCATTTGGCAAAGCAAACAGATCAATCACTGGGCCAAATTGCAGCTTTTGTTTAGTGATTTTTAAAAAGTAATTTACCCTCAGACCCTGTTTGGTTCCCAGGAACCGATAGGAATCGGAAAATAATCTAATAGTGAAATGAGAAACACTTTCTAGATATTGGTGTCAATAAAGGGACCAAACAGGCCTTCGTATAAAAGTCACACAGTCATGTGCCGCGTCACGCCCAACCAGGACACACCGCGCGCGCAACGAGATATCTGAACTCCATGGTTGCCAGCACACAGTAGCATAAAGATTATTTTGCAAGCATAAGAACTTTGTTCTCCATGTTCCACCATACTGACTTTTCTTATTAAAAAACAGAATTTAGCAAATATAAAATATGAAGTCAGTTCATTGGCACATAAAGGATTAGAAAACAAAATCTGAAACCAGGTTGTTGGAAAATCCATTGAGTAAGGACTATTGTGGCATCATTTTCTTCATACTGCTATACCCTTTTTTTTGCGAGACTCAATATAGATGCAGACGCTCATATGACGCGTACGTCGCCTACCACTGAAAGAATAATGCCGCTAAATTCTAGAATAAATCTAGGAGAATATGAGCACCCGTGTCAAGTCTGAGCACAACTCACTTCGTCCTTCGTACATTATTTAATGGATATGTTATTTAGTAAATATATTTTAGGATTTAATAAATAAAGTGATTTAAAGATATACTTAACCCTCAATTTGTCTTATAGTAGTGAACAATTGCTAAGAAACCGATGTCATATCAAAAGATTTTTGAAAATTGAATCCATTCAAAATGTATGACATTTTGTTTATCCTAAATTGATATCCTAAGTTTAAAAAGTTTATAAAAAATGTAGAAACTTCTTGCAACACTAGATTAGCACTAGATACACTAAATGTAATCAAATTTAAATGAGTCTTAACAGGACAAACATGAAAAAACCATATATTTTTAATCGAGGAATTATACACTATGCATGCATATAATTTTAACTAATAATTAGCCAAAAATTCATAGAGTTTGGTTTTAATCACAATCTGTCTACTAATTTGGAGCGGATGAATTTCTTTAGAGAACTCACTAAAAAACATATGGTTAAATTTTTCAGAATTAATCGACGACAGGCGACTGATTTTTCGCATTCACGTCCGTCACCTGCCCACGAGCTCAACCTGCGCCCGTGGCCTCCCCATCTCTCTCATCTCTGGCGACTCCTCCCCGGCGGCCACGCCCGTGCCCTACTCCGGCGAGCTCCTCCCCATGCCCCACTCGCACCCGTCCCCGTGCCCGACAGCCATGTGTCTGCACCGGCCCCACCCCCTTCTTCCTTAACTCCGACGGGCTGAGAAGAAGGGGCACGGGGGGGAGGTAGGGCGGCACGACAGTGGGGACAGTGGCCGGACGATTAGGTCCCCTGGCGGCGGTGGAGGCGGGGGAGCTCCATGCGCGGGAGCTCCAAGGCCATGTCAGGCTAGGTCACCAAAGTTCCATGGCCAGGCCAGGTCAGGGCGGGGGCGGGGAGGGGGTTGGGGAGAGGCTGGGGTGGAAGACGGCGGCCACCGCGAGTGCCCAAGGATTACGCTGGAGCTCCACGGCCGTCGCCGCAGCCGCGGAGCTCTGGTGCAACCTTAGCGCGCCACTGTGGGGTGGTGGACCGCAGCGGGGGCAAGTACGAGGCTTAGGAGGGGCAATGGAGGGGGAGAAGATGCCAGAGGGAGAAGCCGCTTGGGCTGGGAGGAAGAAGGACGCCGGGAAGAAAGAAGGGGAGGAGTGGAGACAAAAAAATATTTGTGAGATTTCAGTCACCTACCCTCTAAGAGCATCTCCAAGAATTTCCTAAACCTCCTCCTAATCCTAAGTTTTTAGAAAGCTCCATAAAAAATCCATCTCCAACAACTCCTAATACAATCTCCTAATATTTTAGGAGTTGGAAAAATTCCCCTCATCCGCGTAACTTTACGCGCCGTAGCCTCGAGCGTATCCTTCGACTCCCTGCCGTCGCGCTCAAGTCCTCCACGCTGGGGTCGCTCAGCCTCGACCGGGACGAGGAGGAGATGATGAAGTGGTGCGACGACGGCGGAGTTGTCGAAGCGGCAAAGACGCTGCCGCTGAAGCCGCAGCTGATGCGGCGGCAGAAATAGGTGCCAGGGTCGCCGGCCAAGACGTGGGTCCCCGAGCCCAAGGTGATCAACGTGTGGGAGCTCATGGACGGCCTCGATGACAAGGACGAGGAGGGCGATGCCGACGGCGAGGAGCGGCGGGAGAAGTCGGCCCCAGGATCGCCCGAGTTCGATCCGGACATCATCACCGCATTCCGAAAGGCGCTGGATGAGATAGCCCCGCCGCGCTCCGGAGATACGGCGTGCACGTCGACGAGCGCGACCTGTCGATGCACTCAGGGTTCAAAGACGAGCTCCACACCGCGCTGGGCTCCACCGCGGGAAGCAGGATCCCGCAGGTGTTCACGGACGGCAGGCACCTGGGCGGCGTCGAGGAGGTCCGCCGGATGCACGAGGTCGGCGAGCTGTCGAAGGCGCTCGAGGCCTGCGAGATGGTGCCCCCGCTGAGCTCCGGCGGCAAGGGCATTGCCCTGGAGGCGTGCTCCAGCTGCGGCGGCGTGCGGTTCGCCGGTTCGTGCCCTGCAAGGAATGCTCCGGTAGCTGCAAGGTGTTCCTCGAGGAGGTGGGCACCTTCAGGCGGTGCCCCGAGTGCAACGAGAACGGGCTAGTGCGGTGTCCCCTATGCTCCTTGTGAAAAATCTCAGAGCTGCTATGGGCCAAGAGGAGACGTGCTCGTCGTCGGTGTCGGGGTCCAGCGGAGATGCCGACGGCGTCGATGGCGACAAGCCGGACGTGTCGGAGTCGAAGCACACGAGGGGCGCGCCCTGTAGTTTTCCGTGATGGAAAAGAAAAAAAGCCGCAACATAATTTATGTGGGCCCTAAATTTGGTTTTTTAGTTGCCATTTATTAGAAACTCTTGGAGATGACATTCTTTTTTCCTCCCTAAATCTTTTTAGGAGTTGCCAAACTACAAGTTTTTAGGAGAAAAAAGTATGGAACTCTTGGAGATGCTCTAAGACATACACTATTTTTTTCTGTTTATTAAAAAACAGACTATTCCTCTGTAGCGAAAAGTTATGGAATAGAATAAAAACTCTTTTTTTGAGCAGAAAATAAAATAAAAACTCGGTAGTAGCAATTGCCAATTGGGCCGGCCCAAAACTGCTCGGCGTAGTGTCCTCTCCCCCCCACCCATCCCCTGTCTCGCCGTCGAGGGTTTAGGCACCGCTCGTGCCGGCACCGCCCTTCTCACGGCTGCGTCTCTTCCGGCTGGAGCGGCTCCTACCCCCACGGCAGGCTCAGGCTGCGGCGCTCGGTAAGCCGTAAGCCCCATTCCCCCACCGCCCCATCTTTCGCCCCATTCCCTTACCCCTGACTGGTTTGCTTTCGGCCCTCGTGAACCCTTCTTGATTTCAATCTTCCGAGCAAAATGCTTCGCCATTTTTGGAAATCTTGCGCCGTCTTTGATCTAACAGTGCGACTCATCAAGTAATCGATCTAGCAGGGCACGCCATGGAGCTTGGGGATGCCTTCAGGAAGCCCGCCCGCGCAAGTGGTGTCGTCGGCGGATCCTCGGCCGGCGGCCCGGACCGGCTGAGCTCTCTGCCGGACTGCCTCCTCCATACCATCATGTCCTCCTTGAAAGCTCGGCAGGCGGTCCAGACATGCGTGCTGTCGACACGGTGGAGGCACCTCTGGCGCTCAGTGCCCTGCCTCGACATCGACTTTGATGAGTTTAACAAGGCGCCCCCTTCTGACGACAGCTCTAGCTCCGACGATGGTACCTCTGATTCCGACAGTGACCTTTGGAATGATGATCCTGACGACGACGACGACGATGATGACAACATCCACAACGACTGGGAGCACTTCACCAAGTACAAGGACTGGGAGGATTTTGCCGTGACACTGATACGCCGCTGTAACATTGCACAGTTGGATTCATTCCGGCTGCATACTGATGGAAGCAGAGCACCGGAGTTTGGCAATAGAGTGGCAGGAGGATGGCTCCGTCGCGCCATGAAATACTGCACTCCTGATCGTGCCAATCAGCAGGGATTGAGCTCTGGTTCTTGGCGCCTCAAAAGGCTACATCTCTGCCATGTACTTCTTGATGACCGTTTTGTGAAGTGTGTTAGTTCAGTGTGCCGCTCTTTGGAGGATTTGGAGCTGGACAATTGCAGTTGTGAAATTCAGTCAATCACCTCCCAATCGCTGAAGACCCTGGTTCTGAAAAGATGTGGATGGCGCAATCTTTCTGAGATTATATCGCCCACACTGAAGACATTGGTTATTGATGGCGGCTCAAATATAGGTGCCTGTGTGCTAGTTATCTTGGCCCCCTCTGTGGTGTATCTACATTTGGCTATGCGTGTTGACTACTTTAGTGCTGGTGTTTCATTAAACGAGGTGCCATCCATTGCCAAGGCTTTGATTCATCTATGGTATCACAAATATGTTTATGCCAGAAGTAAACTTGCTAGCGATCAATTCAAGCTTCTCTGTAGCATATCTAATTCGACAAATTTAGAATTGTCGGATGTTGGGACAACAGTATGCCTTCACTGTCTCTTGCAATGTTCCATTTTATTCGCTTCAATAATGTTACTGTGCTATCTAATCTAATGTGCTATAGGTGCTTGGTAAGGAACCCAAATTCCAAGAATTCAAGAACCTGAGGAGCTTATTGCTGGACAGATGTGATCTCAGTGATGACTTCAAGACATTGGTATTCTTTCTTCGGAGTTCTCCTATTCTTGAGAAGCTCACTTTACGGTGCTGCGAGGTATACTGTTGTTTGGTTTTTAACTTACTTAATGAACATTGTTCCTTGTCTTACATCTTTTATGCTGGCCACAGTTCCCAAAATATTCTAACAAAAAGAAAGGAACACCCATACTCAACAAGACCTCATCTTCTGAGCTTCGTGGACTGGATTTTCTGTGTGAGAACCTCAAGGTTGAAATCATATATAATCATGGCTATGGACCCCACCTTATGCAGCTTCTGCTGTGCATCTCAGTGAATTTGTCGAAGAACAACGTTAAACTCACCAAAGTTAATTAGTGTTTTTGTTATCCCAGGCCTTCCATGTGGCATTTCACCTAATGGTTCATGTGGAATTTATGTGCACATTATAGGCTTACTTCAGATGCACTAAATCTCAAGCCTATACTTTTGACTAATTTCTAAGTGAAGCAGGCCTTTGCTCTATTGACTATATATGCTATTAATTTTTACTCTCTTTCCTTGCTTAAGGATATGATTGTCTCTGTAAAATGTCTGCTTTGATCCCTATGTGCTGTGTGTCAATGTCCACTGCCCATCGTCCACTTACATGGGCCAAGCTAGATTAAGTTCTTACTTATTGGGAAACTGTCTCCTATTATAAAATATTGGAAGCTTGAAAAATAGGTTCGGAAATAGCTTGTTTTCTTCTGTTTTTTGGCCTTCTGGGGAATAGGCAGAGGTACATACTTTCGAAAACTACACGCCATCTTTAATTCATCAGGGTTTTTGCCTTCACTGTGCAATTATCTTAAGGATGAAAGGGAGCATCTCTTGGTGAAGGAGGATGAGATCCGATATCGATGGCAAGAGTATTTTGACAAATTGTTCAATGGTGAGAATACGGACAAAACCTTTCAGTTGGATAACTCTTTTGATGACATCAATAGGCGCTTTGTGCGGAGAATCCAAGAATCTGAGGTCAGAGAGGCGTTGAAAAGGATGAAAGGAGGTAAGGCGATGGGACCGGATGGTATCCCAATCGAGGTGTGGAGATGCCTCGGGGACATAGCTATAGTATGGCTAACCAAGCTGTTCAACCATATTTTTCGATTGAACAAGATGTCTGACGAGTGGAGAAGTATATTGGTACCGATCTACAAGAATAAAGGGGATATTCGAAGTTGTACTAATTACTGGGGAATAAAGTTGATGAGCCATACTATGAAGCTATGGGAGAGAGTTATCGAGCATCGCTTAAGAGCAATAATGCGGGTCTCTATGAACCAATTTGGTTTCATGCCCGGAAGGTCAACCATCGAAGCCATTTTCTTAATAAGACAAGTTATGGAGCGGTATATGGAGAAGAAGAAGGACCTACACATGGTTTTATTAACTTGGAGAAGGCTTATGATAATGTTGTGACTAATGTTCGAACAAGTGATGGGCACCCAAGAAATATTATGTGGTGGACTTTGGACAAACATAAAGTCTTAACGAAGTATGTCGGACTCATTAAGGACATGTACAATAATGTTGTGACTAGTGTTCGAACAAGTGATGGAGACACGGATAACTTTCTGATTAGGATATGACTAAATCAAGGGCCAGCTTTGAGCCTGTATCTGTTTGGCTTAGTGATGGATGAGGTCACAAGGGACATACAAGGGAATATCCCTTGGTGTATGCTTTTCGCGGACGATGTAGTGCTAGTTGATGAAAGCTGGACAGGAGTGAATCAGAAACTGAAGTTATGGCAGGAGACTTTGGAGTCCAAAGGTTTTAGACTCAGTAGAACTAAAACTAAGTATATGAGATGTGACTTCGGTACTATTACTCGGGAGAAGGAAGATATTAGTTTGGAAGGTCAAGTAGTGCATATGAAGGATACCTTTCGATATTTAGGATCAATGCTACAGAGAGACGGGGATATTGATGAAGATGTTAGCCATAGAATCAAAGCAGGGTAGATGAAGTGGCGCCAAGCATTTGTGTCCTATGTAACAAAAGGGTACCACAGAAGCTAAAAGGTAAGTTTTATAGGACGACGATTAGACCTGCTATGTTGTATGGTGCAGAATGTTGGCCTACGAAAAGACAACATGTTCAACAGATAAGTGTCGCGGAAATGCGTATGTTGCGTTGGATTTGCAGTCATACAAGAAGGGATCGAGTTCGGAATGATGATATACGTGATAGATTAGGGGTAGCATCAATTGAAGAAAAGCTTGTCCAACACCTGTTGAGATGGTTTGGATATGCCCAACGGAAACCTCTACAGGCACCGGTGCATAGTAGAATTCTAAGTCAGGATAGTAACGTGAAGAGAGACAGAGGAAGACCGAAGTTGACTTGGGTAGAGGCAATAAAAGGAGACTTGAAAGGATGGAATATACCCAAAGACTTAGCCTTAGATATGAGTGTTTGGAAAACAGCTATTCACGTGCCTGAACCTTGATTGCTTCTGCTGGGTTTCAGCTCTAGCCTACCCTAATTTGTTTGAGACTTAAAAGACTTTGTTGTTGTTATTGATGGATCCCCTAGATCTATGTGCAAAATATCTTGAGCCCCTCTGCTTTAACATGCATGTCCTTCTATGTGGCTTCGCCTTTTGCTTCACATGTGGAATTTACTTGCACATTATGGGTTCCCTTCAGATGCACTAGATCGCAAGCCTATATTTTTGACCAATTTGTAAGTGATGCAGGTATTTGCTCTATTGATTATATATGCTATTGATTTTTACTCTCTTTTTTTCCTTGCTTCGGTGCTTTTAACACTATGTACTCTGTGTATCTGTGGCTCTTGTCTACTTACATGTTTGCTTCTGTGTTTTCCTACTGAAACTGTCTCCAATTATAAAACATTTCAATCTTGAAAAATGACACCGGAAATCACATGTTCTCCTTTTCTTTTCTCCCTGGGGCTCTTTGGGACTTGGCAGACAGGTACATACTTTGGAAAACTGTGCACCAACTGAAATTCATCAGCGTTTTTGTCACCAGTGTGCAGATATCTCAAACTATACACCAACTCAAACTACATGTATGTGCAAAATATCTTGAGACCCTCCGCTTTGACATGATTCCAAATCATATATCGACAATCTTTCGTCTGACTACAGATGAACTGAGAACTTTGTGCTGACTGCTGACTTCAGACGAACTGAAGCGGTCTGGCTGGCTCACCCTCTTTTGTTTCTGCAATGCACAAGATCTGTAACCAAATCCCGTGTAATTTGAGTGTTTTCTGTTCCAATTTCAGTTGGTTTTCTCACGCAGCTCCATTTGACAAACTAATGCCTTCTTAATGAAAAACAGGCTGTCAAGTCTGCTCGAGAAAAAAAAAACTGAAAACTTTGTATTGACTGCTGACTGATGCTGGTGGCTTGCTCACCCTCTTTTGCTTCAGTTGGTTTTTCCGTGCAATCAAACTTTGACATGTGTTCAAGTCCCCTAGAACGCAAATGTGGGTGATGTAAGGATTTCAGTCGGTGAAACAAAATTTGACTAGAAATTTGAAAAGGCAACCAAAGAAACAGAGAGAGTTTCAGGCGAATTAGGTCTTTCTTTTACAACATTTTATCTTTCACTCGTGTGATGGCACCTGGCAAATCAAACAGATCAATCACTGGGCCAAAGTGCAGCATTGTTAAGTGCTCTATAAAAAGTAATTTACCCACATATAAAAGCACGCACACAGTCATATGCAGCATCACAGCCAACAAGGCCACCCCAAACACAAAGAATAAATCTGAACTCCATGGTTGCAAGTACACAACAAAGTCTAAAGATTGTTTTGCAAACATAACAATTTTGTTCTCCATGTTCTACCATACTGACTTGTTTATTCCAAAAAAAAAGGATTTTGCAAATATAAAAGATGAAGTTAGTTCATTGGCACATAAGGATTTGTAAAACTAAAAAAAGATATAAAAACATGTCGTTGTAAAATCCATTGAATCAGGATTATTGTGACAACTTCTTCATATTGATATACCATTTGAACAGGTGTGATGCCCGTTTTTTATAAAAAAAAAAACTATGCAATTGAAAACTTTTTTTTTCCTCAGGAATTCAGGAGACCTGCACATCTTTTCTATCAAGAGAGAAAATGTTGTCGAAACCTTCATCTAGGATTGAATAACTAAAGTTTCTTTAAAGGTGTAGTTGACTCTCAATTTCTCTTACAGTAGTGAAAAATTGCTAACAAATCAATGTCATATCGAAAGATCTTTAAGACTGAGTTCACTCGTATAACTATTATTATTCTCTCCGTTCTAAAATGTAAGGCATTTTGTTTATCCTAAGCTGAATTTTTTTTCTTCTAAATTTAACCAAGTTCATAAAAAAACATATCAACATCTTACAACACTAAATTAGTTGCATTAAATACACCAAATTTAATCAAACTTAAATAAAAGGCATGTTTAGATACCATGAGCAAATTTTAGCTTAAATTAGCTCTATTGCATCCAAACAAAGAGGCTAATAGGTGGGTTCATTTTTTAGCCAAGTCTTCAACTACTAGCCAACCATATATAATTTAGACAAATTTATAGCTCAACTAGGAACTAGCCATGTGCATCAAACATGCCCTAAATCTAACTTAGGACAAACTTAAAACATCTTATAATTTTTAACTAATTGTTAGCCAAAATTTTATGAAGTTTGATTTTAATCACAATACGTCTACTAATTTCGAGCGGAGGGATTACTTTACAGACTAATCCTCCGTAGCCAAAAATCATGGATTAAAAACTCCTTCTCAGCTATTGGGCCGGCCCAGAACTGCTCGGCGTTGTGTGCTCCTCTTCCCCAACTCTCTCGCCGTCGAGCATCCCCGCTCGCGCCGCCGGCGCCGCCCTTCTGACGTCGGCGTCTCCCCCCACGGCAGGCTAAGGGCTCGCTCGGTAAGCCTCATTCCCCTACCGCCAATATTTCGCCCCGTTCCCGTACCCCTGAGGCCCTAATTTCTTTGATTTCGGCCCTCGTGAACCCTTCTTCATTTCAATCTTGCGATGAGAACATGCTTCTAACTCAGCAAATGCTTCGCCAATCTTGCGCCGTCTCCGATCTAGGAGAGCGAGCGACTCATCTAGTAATCGAACAGGATTTTGTGGTGTTTTGTGTAGATGGATTTATTTTTAATCTTTTTATTTATTTGTTCTGCGGGTTCTTTGGTCCTCTAACGTGGGGAACTGCTCCGAGCAGGGCACGCCATGGAGCCTGAGGATGCCTTCAGGAAGCGCGCCCGCGCAAGTGGTGTCGTCGGCGGAACCTCGGCCGGCGGCCCGGACCGGCTGAGCTCTCTGCCGGACTGCCTCCTCCATACCATCATGTCCTCCTTGAAAGCCCGGCAGGTGGTCCAGACAAGCGTTCTGTCCACACGGTGGAGGCACCTCTGGCGCTCGGTGCCGTGCCTCGACATCGACTTTGATGAGTTCAGCAACACGGCGCCCGCTTCTGACGTCTTCGATAGCAACGAGAGCGACGATGATACCTCTGATTCCGACAGTGATAACTGGCACAACCACAAGGACTGGGAGCACGTCACCAAGTACAAGGACTGGGAGGATTTTGAGGATTTTGCCGTGACCCTGATGCGCAGCTGTAACATTGCACAGTTGGATTCATTCCGGCTGCATGTTGTCCAAAGCCGAGCACCGGAGTTTGGCAATAGAGTTGCAGCAGGATGGCTCCGTCGTGCCATGAAATACTGCACGCCAGATCGTGCCAGTTATCAGGGATTGAGCTCCGGTTCCTGGCGACTCAAAAGGCTGCATCTCTGCCATGTACTTCTTGATAATAATTTTCTGAAGCGTGTTAGTTCAGTGTGCTGCTCTTTGGAGGATTTGGAGCTGGACGATTGCAGTTGTCAAATTCAGTCAATCACCTCCCACTCGCTGAAGACCCTGGTTCTGAAAAAATGTCGATGGCGCAATCTTTCTGAGATTATATCGCCCACACTGAAGACATTGGTTATTGATGGCGGCTCAAATACTGATGCCTGTGTGCTTGTTATCTTGGCCCCTGCTCTTGCATATCTGCATCTGGCTATGCATATTGCCCTCTTTCGTGGTGGTGTTTCATTAAACGTGGTGCCATCCGTTGCCAAGGCATTGATTCATCTATGGGGTCACAGACATCGTTCTGTCAGAAGTAAAATTGGTGGCGATCAATTCAAGCTTCTCTGTTGCATATCTAATTCGACAAATTTAGAATTGTCGGGTGTTGGGACAACAGTATGCCTTCACTGTCTCTTGCAATGTTCCATTTTATTCACTCCAATAATGTTACTGTGCTATCTAATCTGATGTACTACAGGTGCTCGGTAAGGGACCCAGATTCCAAGAATTCAAGAACCTGAGGAACTTATTGCTGGACAAAACTGATCTTAGTGATGACTTCAAGACATTGGTGTTCTTTCTTCAGAGTTCTCCTATTCTTGAGAAACTCACTTTGCGTCACTGCTTGGTATACTGTTGTTTGATTTTTAACTTACTTAATGAACATAGTTCATTGTCTTACATCTTTTATGCTGGCCACAGTTCCCAGAATATTCTAACAAAAAAAAGGGAACGCCCATACTCAACAAGACCTCATCTTCTGAGCTCCATGGACTGGATTTGCTGTGCGAGAACCTCAAGGTTGAAATCATATATGGCTATGGCTATGGACCCCACCTTATCAGGCTTCTGCGGCGTGTTTCAGTGAATCTGTCGAAGAACAACATTAAACTCACCAAAGTTAATTAGTGTTTTTTTTTATCCCAGGCCTTCTATGTGGCTTCTCACCTAATGGTTCATGTGGAATTTATGTGCACATTATAGGCTCCCTTCAGAGGCACTAAATCGAAGCCTATACTTTTGACTACTTTCTAAGTGAAGCAGGCCTTTACTCTATTGACTATATATGCTATTGCCTTTTACTCTTTTTCCTTTTGTTAAGGATGTGATGGCCTCTGTAAAATATCTGGTGTAAGCCCTATGTACTGTCAGTGTCTGCTGTCCACTTACATGGACAAAGCTAGCTTAAGTTGTTACGTATTGGGAAACTGTTTCCTATTATAAAATAGGCAAATTTTGCTATTGGACATGCCAAATGACGCGTCTTTGCTGGCGGACACTGCGTTTTCCATCTTTTGCCGTGAGACACTCTAGTTTTTGGAAATACTGCCAGTGGGCACCGCAACCCAGTTGCACCCGGTTTTGGAGAGAGAACTTCGTTTTGGACATCGGGTGCCCATGAACCAGACTTGGCGTCGTCCCAACCTGGTCTGGTTCGACCCAATTGTAACGACCGGCCTGCACCCGACTCCGTCGTTACAACGGTCTGTTCCTCGTTCCTCCCTCTTCACCACAGAGGCGGCGGCGGCATAAGCTACGGCGGCCGGTCGGGCGGGGGAGCCGGCGCGGCGTAGGTTGGCGGGCGTCGTCGACAGGAGAGCGGGCCTATAGAAGATGGCTACAGGATCTGGCGCTTCTTCGTCGACTGGGTCGCGTGGAGCGAGAGAGGGGCAGGCGCTGTGCCCTTTCTGCCACACGGCGACGGTCGTGGAGCGGATGTCGAGAACCACAAAAAATCCAGACAAGCCGTTCTACACTTGCAAGAATCGTGACTGGGTGAGTTTTCTTGATTTTGTTCTTGCTACATTTGGGCGTTTTGAAATCGGATGTAGGGTTCATCCTATTGATTTGGCTTTCGCTGTGAAATAGGGCAACGGTACCTGCAACTTCTTCATGTGGAAGCCAGAGAGCGCTGGAGATGGCATGGATGGTGCAGCAGTGATGGCTGCGTTGAAGGCTCTGGAGAATTCTCTGTTGAACTTGAACAATGTTGTAGTTGCTCAGAGCATTGTCGTGGCTAGAATAGCTGGAGAGCAAATAGTTGTTAGGATGATGGTTGGGGCCAGTGTGTTTGTAGGTGTTGTTTTCTTTCTTGCTTTGTGCATGGTATTGTACAAGCAAGCATGAAGTATGCTTTGTAATGTTTGTGAAATATGAATGAAATGCAGTTTGAATGGAGTAACTTTAACTTGATTTGTTCCCTTTTTTAGTTGTAAAGTTAAAATTGCAGCATCACTACCTTCAACTTAACAGCTGACTTAATTTTAGCATGACAAACACAGGCATACCAGATCATTAATTATGGAACATCATACCAGATGGCAATATCAAGTTCACACCAACAATAGCCAGGTTCACTACATTACTATATTACAATACCAGGTTCACACCAACAATATCCAGGCTCAAAAGCACACATATTACAATAGCAAGTTCATAGAACCACACAAAAGCACACCAAAAGCACAGGTGGCTCAAAAGGTTGCTTCTATCTTGATGTTCCCAGTGCAGGCATCAGGCCCCTCCCCTCTTGCTCCTAGTGCAGGCGCTTGGGCTCTGACTCCTAGTCTGTGCCCCTAGGCTACCTCCAGCTTGCTATTTGGCCTGCCTTCTAGTGACTGGGGATCTTGGAACCCTGTAAGATGGCAGATGTGACCATGTTATCAACTACACTTGGCTTTAGATTAAGAACAGTGTTGGCAAGAAATGGATCACTTACTGCACTGATTGCTCAAGAGGTGTAGGCTCAGTTGGAGTTGTCTTCTTCTTCTTGCTGGTTTGTTTCCCCTTGGTGGAGGCCTTTCTCTTCTTCTTGGCTGGCTCTTATGTTGTTTCTATGATCTCAACAACCTTGGTTTTGTCAAAGAAGGTGACCTGCAGTTCTTGGTCGACCCCATGGACTATCTCCTCACCAAGGCACCCAAGAAACCCCATCCAAGAGAATTTATCCTTGTCTACCACACGCATGTAATTAGCAGTTACATGATAATCATCGAGCCCATCTGGTCTTTGCTCTACATATGCAGGTACGCTAATCGTCAGTCTACACGCGGAAGTCGGATCCATCCTAAATCAACACAAAGGATAACAACCAAACTAAACAATTTCAAAACCGCAAGCATTCTACCACATCCGCAGGCATTCATCTGCAAATAGTAGGGATTCAAAAGACTCACCCTTTCACTAGCCATTTGAATTGCGGAGCCCTAGGCAGAGACCTAGGGCACTGCCCGTTCTTCGAGCTGGGGGACTTCATCTTCGGGGCGCGGGGGAACTCTAGATCCTCAACCCCCATGGCGGATGATGGCCGAGGCTCGATCTGTCAGCGGCGGCGGGCACTGGGTGGACGGCGGCGCGACGAGCAGTGGAGACGAGTGGGTGGCGGCGCGATTGGGAGTGAGCGGCGGTAGCGGGATTGGGGAAATGGCGCGCCTGGAACCCTAACGATGGAGTCGGGTGCGGGCCGGCCGTTACAACTGGGTCGAACCAGACCAGGTTGGGACGGCGCCAAGTCTGGTTCAGGGGCACCCGATGTCCAAAACGAAGTTTTCTCTCTCCAAAACCGGGTGCAACTGGGTTGCGGTGCCCACTGGCAGTATTTCCAAAAACCAGAGTGTCTCACGGCAAAAGATGGAAAACGCAGTGTCCGCCAGCAAAGACGCGTCATTTGGCATGTCCAATAGCAAAATTTGCCTATAAAATATCACAATCTTGAAATATGGGTCCACAAATCGCATATTTTCTTCTGTTTGTTTTTCTTCCTGGGCATTTGGGGACTTGGCAGAGGTACATACATATGAAAACTATACACCATCTTGAATTCATCATTGTACATCTTTCTTTGGACTGAAAACTCTGTGCTGACTGCTGACTACAGACGAGCTGAAACTGTCTAGCTGGTTCACCCTCTTTTGCTTCTGCAGTGCACAAGATCTGTAATCAAATCCCGTGGAGTGTTTCCTGTTCCAATTTCAGTTGGTTTTCTCGTGCAATCAAACCTTGTCATGTGTACAAATCCCCAGGAACGCAAATGCGGGTGATGTGAGGATTTCAGTCGGTGTAACAAAATTTGACTAAATTTATTTAAGAAAGCAACAGAAAAACCGGTCGATTGACAACCACGCAGACGCAGTGCACCAAACACCGGCGACAGTGACGCACTGATAGAGCTTCAGGCGAATTAGGCCTTCTTTTACAACATTTTTTCTTCACTCGTGTGATGGCATTTGGCAAAGCAAACAGATCAATCACTGGGCCAAATTGCAGCTTTTGTTTAGTGATTTTTAAAAAGTAATTTACCCTCAGACCCTGTTTGGTTCCCAGGAACCGATAGGAATCGGAAAATAATCTAATAGTGAAATGAGAAACACTTTCTAGATATTGGTGTCAATAAAGGGACCAAACAGGCCTTCGTATAAAAGTCACACAGTCATGTGCCGCGTCACGCCCAACCAGGACACACCGCGCGCGCAACGAGATATCTGAACTCCATGGTTGCCAGCACACAGTAGCATAAAGATGATTTTGCAAGCATAAGAACTTTGTTCTCCATGTTCCACCATACTGACTTTTCTTATTAAAAAAACAGAATTTAGCAAATATAAAATATGAAGTCAGTTCATTGGCACATAAAGGATTAGAAAACAAAATCTGAAACCAGGTTATTGGAAAATCCATTGAGTAAGGACTATTGTGGCATCATTTTCTTCATACTGCTATACCCTTTTTTTTGCGAGACTCAATATAGATGCAGACGCTCATATGACGCGTACGTCACCTACCACTGAAAGAATAATGCCGCTAAATTCTAGAATAAATCTAGGAGAATATGAGCACCCGTGTCAAGTCTGAGCACGACTCACTTCGTCCTTCGTACATTATTTAATGGATATGTTATTTAGTAAATATATTTTAGGATTTAATAAATAAAGTGATTTAAAGATATACTTAACCCTCAATTTGTCTTATAGTAGTGAACAATTGCTAAGAAACCGATGTCATATCAAAAGATTTTTGAAAATTGAATCCATTCAAAATGTATGACATTTTGTTTATCCTAAATTGATATCCTAAGTTTAAAAAGTTTATAAAAAATGTAGAAACTTCTTGCAACACTAGATTAGCACTAGATACACTAAATGTAATCAAATTTAAATGAGTCTTAACAGGACAAACATGAAAAAACCATATATTTTTAATCGAGGAATTATACACTATGCATGCATATAATTTTAACTAATAATTAGCCAAAAATTCATAGAGTTTGGTTTTAATCACAATCTGTCTACTAATTTGGAGCGGATGAATTTCTTTAGAGAACTCACTAAAAAACATATGGTTAAATTTTTCAGAATTAATCGACGACAGGCGACTGATTTTTCGCATTCACGTCCGTCACCTGCCCACGAGCTCAACCTGCGCCCGTGGCCTCCCCATCTCTCTCATCTCTGGCGACTCCTCCCCGGCGGCCACGCCCGTGCCCTACTCCGGCGAGCTCCTCCCCATGCCCCACTCGCACCCGTCCCCGTGCCCGACAGCCATGTGTCTGCACCGGCCCCACCCCCTTCTTCCTTAACTCCGACGGGCTGAGAAGAAGGGGCACGGGGGGGAGGTAGGGCGGCACGGCAGTGGGGACAATGGTCGGACGATTAGGTCCCCTGGCGGCGGTGGAGGCGGGGGAGCTCCATGCGCGGGAGCTCCAAGGCCATGTCAGGCTAGGTCACCAAAGTTCCATGGCCAGGCCAGGTCAGGGCGGGGGCGGGGAGGGGGTTGGGGAGAGGCTGGGGTGGAAGACGGCGGCCACCGCGAGTGCCCAAGGATTACGCTGGAGCTCCACGGCCGTCGCCGCAGCCGCGGAGCTCTGGTGCAACCTTAGCGCGCCACTGTGGGGTGGTGGACCGCAGCGGGGGCAAGTACGAGGCTTAGGAGGGGCAATGGAGGGGGAGAAGATGCCAGAGGGAGAAGCCGCTTGGGCTGGGAGGAAGAAGGACGCCGGGAAGAAAGAAGGGGAGGAGTGGAGACAAAAAATATTTGTGAGATTTCAGTCACCTACCCTCTAAGAGTATCTCCAAGAGTTCCCTAAACCTCCTCCTAATCCTAAGTTTTTAGAAAGATCCATAAAAAATCCATCTCCAATAACTCCTAATATAATCTCCTAATATTTTAGGAGTTGGAAAAATTCCCCTCATCCGCGTAACTTTACGCGCCGTAGCCTCGAGCGTATCCTTCGACTCCCTGCCGTCGCGCTCAAGTCCTCCACGCTGGGGTCGCTCAGCCTCGACCGGGACGAGGAGGAGATGATGAAGTGGTGCGACGACGGCGGAGTTGTCGAAGCGGCAAAGACGCTGCCGCTGAAGCCGCAGCTGATGCGGCGGCAGAAATAGGTGCCAGGGTCGCCGGCCAAGACGTGGGTCCCCGAGCCCAAGGTGATCAACGTGTGGGAGCTCATGGACGGCCTCGATGACAAGGACGAGGAGGGCGACGCCGACGGCGAGGAGCGGCGGGAGAAGTCGGCCCCAGGATCGCCCGAGTTCGATCCGGACATCATCGCTGCATTCCGAAAGGCGCTGGATGAGATAGCCCCGCCGCGCTCCGGAGATACGGCGTGCACGTCGACGAGCGCGACCTGTCGATGCACTCAGGGTTCAAAGATGAGCTCCACGCCGCGCTGGGCTCCACCGCGGGAAGCAGGATCCCGCAGGTGTTCACGGACGGCAGGCACCTGGGCGGCGTCGAGGAGGTCCGCCGGATGCACGAGGTCGGCGAGCTGTCGAAGGCGCTCGAGGCCTGCGAGATGGTGCCCCCGCTGAGCTCCGGCGGCAAGGGCATTGCCCTGGAGGCGTGCTCCAGCTGCGGCGGCGTGCGGTTCGCCGGTTCGTGCCCTGCGAGGAATGCTCTGGTAGCTGCAAGGTGTTCCTCGAGGAGGTGGGCACCTTCAGGCGGTGCCCCGAGTGCAACGAGAACGGGCTAGTGCGGTGTCCCCTCTGCTCCTTGTGAAAAATCTCAGAGCTGCTATGGGCCAAGAGGAGACGTGCTCGTCGTCGGTGTTGGGGTCCAGCGGAGATGCCGACGGCGTCGATGGCGACAAGCCGGACATGTCGGAGTCGAAGCACACGAGGGGCGCGCCCTGTAGTTTTCCGTGATGGAAAAGAAAAAAAGCCGCAACATAATTTATGTGGGCCCTAAATTTGGTTTTTTAGTTGCCATTTATTAGAAACTCTTGGAGATGACATTCTTTTTTCCTCCCTAAATCTTTTTAGGAGTTGCCAAACTACAAGTTTTTAGGAGAAAAAAGTATGGAACTCTTGGAGATACTCTAAGACATACACTACTTTTTTCTGTTTATTAAAAAACAGACTATTCCTCTGTAGCGAAAAGTTATGGAATAGAATAAAAACTCTTTTTTTGAGCAGAAAATAAAATAAAAACTCGGTAGTAGCAATTGCCAATTGGGCCGGCCCAAAACTGCTCGGCGTAGTGTCCTCTCCCCCCACCCATCCCCTGTCTCGCCGTCGAGGGTTTAGGCACCGCTCGTGCCGGCACCGCCCTTCTCACGGCTGCGTCTCTTCCGGCTGGAGCGGCTCCTACCCCCACGGCAGGCTCAGGCTGCGGCGCTCGGTAAGCCGTAAGCCCCATTCCCCCACCGCCCCATCTTTCGCCCCATTCCCTTACCCCTGACTGGTTTGCTTTCGGCCCTCGTGAACCCTTCTTGATTTCAATCTTCCGAGCAAAATGCTTCGCCATTTTTGGAAATCTTGCGCCGTCTTTGATCTAACAGTGCGACTCATCAAGTAATCGATCTAGCAGGGCACGCCATGGAGCTTGGGGATGCCTTCAGGAAGCCCGCCCGCGCAAGTGGTGTCGTCGGCGGATCCTCGGCCGGCGGCCCGGACCGGCTGAGCTCTCAGCCGGACTGCCTCCTCCATACCATCATGTCCTCCTTGAAAGCTCGGCAGGCGGTCCAGACATGCGTGCTGTCCACACGGTGGAGGCACCTCTGGCGCTCAGTGCCGTGCCTCGACATCGACTTTGATGAGTTTAACAAGGCGCCCCCTTCTGACGACAGCTCTAGCTCCGACGATGGTACCTCTGATTCCGACAGTGACCGCTGGAATGATGATCCTGACGACGACGACGACGATGATGACAACATCCACAACGACTGGGAGCACTTCACCAAGTACAAGGACTGGGAGGATTTTGAGGACTTTGCCATGACACTGATACGCCGCTGTAACATTGCACAGTTGGATTCATTCCGGCTGCATACTGATGGAAGCAGAGCACCGGAGTTTGGCAATAGAGTGGCAGCAGGATGGCTCCATCGCGCCATGAAATACTGCACTCCTGATCGTGCCAATCAGCAGGGATTGAGCTCTGGTTCTTGGCGCCTCAAAAGGCTACATCTCTGCCATGTACTTCTTGATGACCATTTTGTGAAGTGTGTTAGTTCAGTGTGCCGCTCTTTGGAGGATTTGGAGCTGGACAATTGCAGTTGTGAAATTCAGTCAATCACCTCCCAATCGCTGAAGACCCTGGTTCTGAAAAGATGTGGATGGCGCAATCTTTCTGAGATTATATCGCCCACACTGAAGACATTGGTTATTGATGGCGGCTCAAATATAGGTGCCTGTGTGCTAGTTATCTTGGCCCCCTCTGTGGTGTATCTGCATTTGGCTATGCGTGTTGACTACTTTAGTGGTGGTGTTTCATTAAACGAGGTGCCATCCGTTGCCAAGGCTTTGATTCATCTATGGTATCACAAATATGTTTATGCAAGTAAACTTGCTGGCGATCAATTCAAGCTTCTCTGTAGCATATCTAATTCGACAAATTTAGAATTGTCGGGTGTTGGGACAACAGTAAGCCTTCACTGTCTCTTGCAATGTTCCATTTTATTCACTCCAATAATGTTACTGTGCTATCTAATCTAATGTGCTATAGGTGCTTGGTAAGGAACCCAAATTCCAAGAATTCAAGAACCTGAGGAGCTTATTGCTGGACAGATGTGATCTCAGTGATGACTTCAAGACATTGGTATTCTTTCTTCGGAGTTCTCCTATTCTTGAGAAGCTCACTTTACGGTGCTGCGAGGTATACTGTTGTTTGGTTTTTAACTTACTTAATGAACATTGTTCCTTGTCTTACATCTTTTATGCTGGCCACAGTTCCTAAAATATTCTAACAAAAAGAAAGGAACACCCATACTCAACAAGACCTCATCTTCTGAGCTCCGTGGACTGGATTTGCTGTGTGAGAACCTCAAGGTTGAAATCATATATAATGATGGCTATGGACCCCACCTTATGCAGCTTCTGTTGCGCATCTCAGTGAATTTGTCGAAGAACAACGTTAAACTCACCAAAGTTAATTAGTGTTTTTGTTATCCCAGGCCTTCCATGTGGCATTTCACCTAATGGTTCATGTGGAATTTATGTGCACATTATAGGCTTCCTTCAGATGCACTAAATCTCAAGCCTATACTTTTGACTAATTTCTAAGTGAAGCAGGCCTTTGCTCTATTGACTATATATGCTATTAATTTTTACTCTCTTTCCTTGCTTAAGGATATGATTGTCTCTGTAAAATGGTTGCTTTAATCCCTATGTGCTGTGTGTCAATGTCCACTGCCCATCGTCCACTTACATGGACCAAGCTAGATTAAGTTCTTACTTATTGGGAAACTGTCTCCTATTATAAAATATTGCAAGCTTGAAAAATAGGTTCGGAAATAGCTTGTTTTCTTCTGTTTTTTGGCCTTCTGGGGAATAGGCAGAGGTACATACGTTCGAAAACTACACACCATCTTTAATTCATCAGGGTTTTCGCCTTCACTGTGCAATTATCTTGTGTATGGATCCCCTAGATCTATGTGCAAAATATCTTGAGCCCCTCTGCTTTAACATGCATGTCCTTCTATGTGGCTTCGCCTTTTGGTTCACATGTGGAATTTACTTGCACATTATGGGTTCCCTTCAGATGCACTAGATCGCAAGCCTATATTTTTTTACCAATTTGTAAGTGATGCAGGTATTTGCTCTATTGATTATATATGCTATTGATTTTTACTCTCTCTTTTTCCTTGCTTCTGGTGCTTTTAACACTATGTACTCTGTGTATCTGTGGCTCTTGTCTACTTACATGTTTGCTTCTGTGTTTTCCTACTGAAACTGTCTCCAATTATAAAACATTGCAATCTTGAAAAATGACACCGGAAATCACATGTTCTCTTTTTCTTTTCTCCCTGGGGCTCTTTGGGACTTGGCAGACAGGTACATGCTTTGGAAAACTGTACACCAACTGAAATTCATCAGCGTTTTTGTCACCAGTGTGCAGATATCTCAAACTATACACCAACTCAAACTACATGTATGTGCAAAATATCTTGAGACCCTCCGCTTTCACATGATTCCAAATCGTATATCGACAATCTTTTGTCTGACTACAGATGAACTGAGAACTTTGTGCTGACTGCTGACTTCAGACGAACTGAAACGGTCTGGCTGGCTCACCCTCTTTTGTTTCTGCAATGCATAAGATCTGTAACCAAATCCCGTGTAATTTGAGTGTTTTCTGTTCCAATTTCAGTTGGTTTTCTCACGCAGCTCCATTTGACAAACAAATGCCTTCTTAATGAAAAACAGGCTGTCAAGTCTGCTCGAGAAAAAAAACAAACAAACTGAAAACTTTGTGTTCACTGCTGACTGATGCTGGTGGCTTGCTCACCCTCTTTTGCTTCAGTTGTTTTTTCCGTGCAATCAAACTTTGACATGTGTAAGTCCCCTAGAACGCAAATGTGGGTGATGTAAGGATTTCAGTCGGTGAAACAAAATTTGACTAGAAATTTGAAAAGGCAACCAAAGAAACAGAGAGAGTTTCAGGCGAATTAGGTCTTTCTTTTACAACATTTTATCTTTCACTCGTGTGATGGCACCTGGCAAATCAAACAGATCAATCACTGGGCCAAAGTGCAGCATTGTTAAGTGCTCTATAAAAAGTAATTTACCCACATATAAAAGCACGCACACAGTCATATGCAGCATCACAGCCAACAAGGCCACCCCAAAACAGAGAATAAATCTGAACTCCATGGTTGCAAGTTCACAACAATAGTCTTAAGATTGTTTTGCAAACATAACAATTTTGTTCTCCATGTTCTACCATACTGACTTGTTTATTCCCAAAAAAAAAAAGGATTTTGCAAATATAAAAGATGAAGTTAGTTCATTGGCACATAAGGATTTGTAAAACTGAAAAAAGATATAAAAACATGTCGTTGTAAAATCCATTGAATCAGGATTATTGTGACAACTTCTTCATATTGATATACCATTTGAACAGGTGTGATGCCCATTTTTTTTTAAAAAAAACTATGCAATTGAAAACTTTTTTTTTCTCAGGAATTCAGGAGACCTGCACATCTTTTCTATCAAGAGAGAAAATGTTGTCGATACCTTCATCTAGGATTGAATAACTAAAGTTTCTTTAAAGGTGTAGTTGACTCTCAATTTCTCTTACAGTAGTGAAAAATTGCTAACAAATCAATGTCATATCGAAAGATCTTTAAGACTGAGTTCACTTGTATAACTATTATTATTTTCTCCGTTCTAAAATGTAAGGCATTTTGTTTGTCCTAAGCGGAATTTTTTTCTTCTAAATTTAACCAAGTTCATAAAAAAAACATATCAACATCTTACAACACTAACAGCTTATTCGGCTCGACTTGTCTCGGCTTGTTTCAGCTTATTCTCTCTCACAGAACACTATTGAATCAGCTGAAACCAGGCAGAACCAGCCAGTACACAGTAGTTTTGTGTACCAGCCGAACGGGCTGTAAATTAGTTGCATTAAATACACCAAATTTAATCAAACTTAAATAAAGGCATGTTTAGATACCATGAGCAAATTTTAGCTTAAATTAGCCCTATTGCATCCAAACAAAGAGGCTAATAGGTGGGTTAATTTTTTAGCCAAGTCTTCAACTACTAGCCAACCATATATAATTTAGACAAATTTATAGCTCAACTAGGAACTAGCCATGTGCATCAAACATGCCCTAAATCTAACTTAGGACAAACTTAAAACATCATGTAATTTTTAACTAATTATTAGCCAAAATTTTATGAAGTTTGATTTTAATCACAATACGTCTACTAATTTCGAGCGGAGGGATTACTTTACAGACCTTGCAAAAAATTAAAATATGTTTCTTTAGGAGAATTACAGACTAATCCTCCGTAGCCAAAAATCATGGATTAAAAACTCCTTCTCAGCTATTGGGCCGGCCCAGAACTGCTCGGCGTTGTGTCCTCCTCTTCCCCAACTCTCTCGCCGTCGAGCATCCCCGCTCGCGCCGCCGGCGCCGCCCTTCTGACGTCCGCGTCTCCCCCCACGGCAGGCTCAGGGCGCGCTCGGTAAGCCTCATTCCCCTTCCGCCAATATTTCGCCTCGTTCCCGTACCCCTGAGGCCCTGATTTGTTTGATTTCGCCCCTCGTGAACCCTTCTTCATTTCAATCTTGCGATGAGAACATGCTTCTAACTCAGCAAATGCTTCGCCAATCTTGCGCCGTCTCCGATCTAGGAGAGCGAGCGACTCATCTAGTAATCGAACAGGATTTTGTGGTGTTTTGTGTAGATGGATTTATTTTTAATCTTTTTATTTATTTGTTCTGCGGGTTCTTTGGTCCTCTAACGTGGGGAACTGTTCCGAGCAGGGCACGCCATGGAGCCTGAGGATGCCTTCAGGAAGCACGCCCGCGCAAGTGGTGTCGTTGGCGGAACCTCGGCCGGCGGCCCGGACCGGCTGAGCTCTCTGCCGGACTGCCTCCTCCATACCATCATGTCCTCCTTGAAAGCCCGGCAGGTGGTCCAGACAAGCGTCCTGTCGACACGGTGGAGGCACCTCTGGCGCTCGGTGCCGTGCCTCGACATCGACTTTGATGAGTTCAGCAACACGGCGCCCGCTTCTGATGTCTTCGATAGCAACGAGAGCGACGATGATACCTCTGATTCCGACAGTGATAACTGGCACAACCACAAGGACTGGGAGCACGTCACCAAGTACAAGGACTGGGAGGATTTTGAGGATTTTGCCGTGACCCTGATGCGCAGCTGTAACATTGCACAGTTGGATTCATTGCGGCTGCATGTTGTCCAAAGCCGAGCACCGGAGTTTGGCAATAGAGTGGCAGCAGGATGGCTCCGTTGTGCCATGAAATACTGCACCCCAGATCGTGCCAGTTATCAGGGATTGAGCTCCGGTTCCTGGCGACTCAAAAGGCTGCATCTCTGCCATGTACTTCTTGATAATAATTTTCTGAAGCGTGTTAGTTCAGTGTGCTGCTCTTTGGAGGATTTGGAGCTGGACGATTGCAGTTGTCAAATTCAGTCAATCACCTCCCACTCGCTGAAGACCCTGGTTCTGAAAAAATGTCGATGGCGCAATCTTTCTGAGATTATATCGCCCACACTGAAGACATTGGTTATTGATGGCGGCTCAAATACTGATGCCTGTGTGCTTGTTATCTTGGCCCCTGCTCTTGCATATCTGCATCTGGCTATGCATATTGCCCTCTTTCGTGGTGGTGTTTCATTAAACGAGGTGCCATCCATTGCCAAGGCATTGATTCATCTACGGGGTCACAGACATCGTTCTGTCAGAAGTAAAATTGGTGGCGATCAATTCAAGCTTCTCTGTTGCATATCTAATTCGACAAATTTAGAATTGTCGGGTGTTGGGACAACAGTATGCCTTCACTGTCTCTTGCAATGTTCCATTTTATTCACTCCAATAATGTTACTGTGCTATCTAATCTGATGTACTACAGGTGCTCGGTAAGGGACCCAGATTCCAAGAATTCAAGAACCTGAGGAACTTATTGCTGGACAAAACTGATTTTAGTGATGACTTCAAGACATTGGTGTTCTTTCTTCAGAGTTCTCCTATTCTTGAGAAACTCACTTTGCGTCACTGTGTGGTATACTGTTGTTTGATTTTTAACTTACTTAATGAACATAGTTCATTGTCTTACATCTTTTATGCTGGCCACAGTTCCCAGAATATTCTAACAAAAAAAAGGGAACGCCCATACTCAACAAGACCTCATCTTCTGAGCTCCATGGACTGGATTTGCTGTGCGAGAACCTCAAGGTTGAAATCATATATGACTATGGCTATGGACCCCACCTTATCAGGCTTCTGCGGCGTGTTTCAGTGAATCTGTCGAAGAACAACATTAAACTCACCAAAGTTAATTAGTGTTTTTTTTATCCCAGGCCTTCTATGTGGCTTCTCACCTAATGGTTCATGTGGAATTTATGTGCACATTATAGGCTCCCTTCAGAGGCACTAAATCGAAGCCTATACTTTTGACTACTTTCTAAGTGAAGCAGGCCTTTGCTCTATTGACTATATATGCTATTGTCTTTTACTCTTTTTCCTTGCTTAATGATGTGATGGCCTCTGTAAAATATCTGGTGTAAGCCCTATGTACTGTCAGTGTCTGCTGTCCACTTACATGGACAAAGCTAGCTTAAGTTATTACGTATTGGGAAACTGTTTCCTATTATAAAATATCACGATCTTGAAATATGGGTCCGCAAATCGCATGTTTTCTTCTGTTTGTTTTTCTTCCTGGGCCTTTGGGGACTTGGCAGAGGTACATACATATGAAAACTATACACCATCTTGAATTCATCATTGTTTTTGCAATCGCTTTGCAGTTATCTTGTGTATGGGTCCCCTACATATATGTGCAAAATATCTTGAGCCCCTTTGCTTTGACATACATGTTCTTCTATGTGTCTTCTCACCTTATGTTTCACATGTGGAATTTCTTGCATATTATGGGTTCTCTTCAGATGCACTAGATCACAAGCCTATACTTTTGACCAATTTCTAAGTGATGCAGGTCTTTGCTGTATTGACTATATATGCTATTGATTTTTACTCTTTTTTTCCTTGCTTCTGGTGCTTTTAACACTATGTACTTTGTGTATCTCTGTCTCTTGTCTACGTACAAGTTTGTGTCTGTTTTTTCCTACTAAAACTGTTTCCAGTTATAAAGCATCGCAATCTTTAAAAAATGGCACTGGAAACTGCTTGTTTTCTCTTGTTCTTTTCTCCCCGGGGCTCTTTGGGATTGGGCAGCGAGTGCGAGGTAGTACATTCCAAACAAAATTTCATGTGCAGATATCTCCTGTATGCGCCCCCCACCCCCCCCTACATGTGTAAGGATACTGAAACAAAAGTCCCAGTAACACAAATGTGGCTGATGTAGGGATTTCAGTATGTGAAACAAAATTTGATTAAATTTGAAAAAAGCAACCAAAGAAACCGGTCGATTAACAACCAAGCAGTGCACAAAGCACCGGTGACAATGACGCACCGATAGAGTTTCAGGCGAATTAGGCCTTCTTCTACAACATGTTTTTCACTCGTGTGATGGCATGTGGCAAAGGAAACCGATCAACCACCTAAGGCCTGTTCGGCTTACCCAGAAGCCGGCTTGTTCGGCTTCTTTTTTCAGCCGAAGCCGGCTTGTTTGACTTCTTTTTTCAGCCGGAACGGTATTTTTCTCTCACAACAATTCAGCCAGAACAGTGTTTTCAGTCAGTTTCAGCCAAGTTTCAGCAAGCCGAACGGTAGGTCAAGAAGGTGGGAAAGCGCCTTTCTATTGTCCCAAAGTGCACCATTATTCAAGAAGGTGGGAAGCGCCTTTCTATTGTCCCAAAGTGCACCATTATTCAAAAAAGTAATTTACCCACATATAAAAGTCATACACAGTCATATGCCACATCACACCCAACAAGTCCACCCCAAACAATAGTAGCATAAAGATTGTTTTGCAAACATAACAATTTTGTACTCCATGTTGTACCACATTGACTTGCTTATTCATAAAAAAGATTTTTGCAAATATAAAAGATGAATTGGCACATAAGGATTTGCAAAAAGAAAACAAGATCTGAAAACAAGTTGTTGGAAAATCCATTGAACCAGGATTATTGTGTGGCAGCATTCTCTTCATATTGCTATACCATTAAAATAGATATGATGGCCAAAAAATACAAATAGAAATCCTTAGTACTCTTGTAAGCAATCGAAGGTGAAACCTAACATTTCTTTTTCTCAAATTCTTAGTAGACCTGCACATCTTTTATATATCAAGAAAGAAAATGTTATTTGAAGAAACCTCGTCAGTTTTCTATAGGTGTATTTCTGGATTTAATATAAAAAAGTGTCTTTAAAGGTGTACTTGACCCTCAATTTGTATTACAGTAGTGAAAAATTGCTAAGAAAATCAATGTCATATCAAAAGACCTTTAAAAGACTAAATTTGTTCATATACTACCTCCATTTGAAGTTATAAGACGTTTTTCCTTTTATGGAGATATATTGCTTCTACTGTGATATAGTATATATATAAGTATATAGCAAAAATTATGTATCTAGAAAAGCTAAAACATCTTATAATTTGGAATGGATGGAATAACTTTTATTTTCCTCATGAATGACATTTTGTTTATCATAAATTGCATAATAATCTAAGTTTAACAAAGTTTATACAAAATATATAGGAACAGCTTAACACGCTAAATAAAATTATTTAGTTGCATTAAATAAACCCAATTTAATCAAACTTAAACAAGTCTAACTTAGGACAAATCTAAAACACCATACGTTTTTTAATCGAAGAATTTTATACTTTGCATGCATATAATTTTAACTAATTACTAGATATGTGCCCGTACGTTGCACGGTGGCCTCGAATTTTGTCCACATCTATTTTTTTGCTGTAGCTTTAGATCTATTTTTTCCTATAATTAATTCATAACTGCAGTTTCTATGGTCCTATTGCGGTTAATTTTTTATGGTGGGCTAATTATTATATGCTTGAACTGTAGTAAAAATTTCATACTAGTATGTCATTTTTACTATAGTTCAAGCATATAATAATTAGCTCACCACAAAAATTTCACTACAATTGGACCTTAGAAATTGCAGATATAAATTAATTACAAAAAAGCATAAACCTAAAGCTACAGTAAAAATTTGTACTAAAACATACCATATTATATGTTAATTATGTAGATATACTCATGTGGAGTCCAAAAAAAATAGATTTTCCACTTTATGATTTTTTATGATTTATTATGATTTTTCAAAGTTTTAGCCGAAATAAATAAAAAAGAAAAAGACAAAACCGTCTTTGAAAACCGCTTATAACCGGTTATGGAGGTAAAACGAATGGTTTTAAAAGTTCAGGAAGGCGGTTTATCTAGTTTTAGAGTTCAGCGAGGAAAGCAGACTTTTGCAAAAGTTGAGGAGCTAACGTGGACTTTTTCGAAAAAAAAACCGAAAAACAATTGGAGTAAAGACTCGGTCGCGGCAATTGGGCCGGCCCAGAACTGCTCGGCGCTCTGCTCCTCTCCCCCCAATTATCCCCCCATCTCGCCGTCGAGGGTTTAGGCACCCGCTCGCGCCGGCGCCGCCCTTCTCACGGCTGCGTCTCTTCCGGCTGGAGTGTCTCCTACCCCCACGGCAGGCTCCGGCTGCGGCGCTCGGTAAGCCCCATATCCCAACCGCCCCATCTTTCTCCCGCTTCCCGTACGGGTGATTAGTCTGCTTTCGGTGCTCGTGAACCCTTCTTGATTTCAATCTCCCGATGGATCACGGTTCTGATTCAGCAATGCTTCGCCACCTCTTCGAATCTCGCGTCGTGTTCGATCTAGCATATCGACTCACCTAGTAATCGAACAGGATTTTGCGGTATTCTGACCTAGATTGTATTTATTTTAATTTTTTTTTCGCGTTCCTTGTTTGTTCCGTCGTCTAACGGAGGAACTGCTCGAGCAGGAGATGCCATGGAGCATGAGGGGGGAGACACCATGGAGCTTGACGGGGGCGCAACAGGGCGTGGCCGCGCAAGTGGCGGTGGCGGCGGAGGCGGAAGCTCGGCTGGCGACCTGGACCGGCTGAGCGCCCTGCCGGACAGCCTCCTGCACGCCATCATGTCGTTCCTGAAGGCCCGGCAGGCGGTGCAGACGTGCGTGCTGACCACGCGCTGGAGGCACCTCTGGCGCTCCTTGCCGTGCCTCGACATCGACCAGGATGAGTTCAGGGCTGCGCCGAAGCCTTCCAACAACAACCACCTTGCCCCCGACGTTGACGACTCTGACATCGAATTCGACGAAGTTGATGACTCTGACGGCAACGAGGACGACGGCATCAAGGACAATGAGTGGGACAGCTTTGAGGATTTTGCTGATTGCCTGATGCATCACTGCAACATCGCTCAGTTGGATTCCTTGAGGCTGCATGTGAGTAAGAGCAGGGCACCTAGTTTCGCCAATAAACAAGCAGGCGGATGGCTCAGGCGCGCAATGAAATACTGCACCCCGGGCCCTCCCCATCAATGCGAGGGACTGGGGTCCACCAATTCTTGGCGCCTCAGAAGGCTCTATCTCTGCAATGTGGCTCTGGATTGCCGTTTCACGATGCATGTCAGCTCAGTGTGCCTATCGTTGGAGGACTTGGAGCTGGAGGATTGCATGTGTGCGATTCATGCAATCACCTCCAACTCACTGAAGAGCTTGGTTCTGAAGAACTGCCGATGGAATTTTCTTTCTAAGATCACATCGCCCACGCTGAAGAGCTTAGCTATTGCTGGTGGCACGAATTCTTCTGACTGTGTGCTGGTTATCAGGCCCCCCGCAATTGCTCATCTGTGCCTCGATGTGCCTCTTCGCTTTGCTAAACGTGTTGCAGTAAACTAGAAGGTTTCAGGTTTCGGGATGGTGGTAAATCTGCATATTTGTTATCTCTGCTTTTGTTATAGTAATCTATGTAAGACTTTAAAGGAGATGCATCCTTCCAAGAGCTAAATGCTGACTTCGGTTGCTCAACGTTTTCTGAATTCTGAGTGCATTACTTGAATACACTTTGGATCATATGTCAGCATTCGTTCCTTAACTTTTTCAGGTGCGGCTCTCATGAGCTCAGACCATTCAATGTTCTTTGGCAGGAGGAACAAGTTTACAGATTATTTTTTTGATTGATGATTCTCGTTTAGTACAACACAGTGTGTTTAGGTACCCAAGGTACATTGGGGGGTTTGGGCATTTTAAACCTTAGCTCTGATGATCTGCTCTTTTGTTTGCCCAATTGTGGTTTTAAATAGTTGAATAGTGGTGGTTTATGGTAGAAGTTTCTTTAGACAGTCTCCTCGGGGAACTGATTCTTTTACTCATATTTGCTTCTGTTTTTGCTGTACCCTACATCCTTTCAAAAGCTAATCAAATACCTTCCTCGTTTGGTCAACATTTTTGAAGTGAAGTAGTGCCTAAACATATCGGCATGTTTATTCACTATTGCTGTTGGGTCTGAAGAAGTACTTTTAAGGTCGAAGTTACACTTTTAAGAGCTTGGTTCTGAGTTGCAGATGGTACCATCTTTCTGAGATTGCATCGCCCACACTCAACAGCTTAGCTATTGTTGGTGGCTCGAATAATCCTGATTGTGTGCTGTCTATCAGCGCCCCGCGATTGCTCATCTGTGCCTCGATGTTTCTCTTTGCTTTGCCAAACGTGTTGCAGTAAACTATAGGTTTCAGGCTTCGGGATGGTGGTAAACCTGCATGTTTATTATCTCTGCTTTTGTTATAGTAACCTATGTAAGACTTTAAAGGAGATGCATGGTTCCAAGAGCTCAATGCTGACTTCAATTGCTCAACGTTTTCTGAATTCTGAGTGCATTACTTGAACACATTTTGGATCATATGTCAACATTTGTTCCTTGCCTATTCTGGTTGCGGCTCTCATGAGCTCAGACCATTCCATGTTTAGGTTCCTTTGGCAGGACAAGCATGGCTCCACAACAGTGGACATGTATTGTACTCTGATCGAGGCTGATTATATATACGGTAACCAGACGTCCGGGGCGGTCGGACGCAACTCCTTCACTCATTCGCTCGCTATTAAAAAAAAAAATCCTCCACTGTGCTTATCCTCCACTCATCCGCCGACTCGCTCGCCTCTCGCCCCCTCCATCGCGTGCGCCGCCCGCTCCCTCCATGGTTGGCAGTGGCGCCCTCACCCACCCTGGCGCGTGCCCTCCCCTATCCCGACGCGTGGCCATGGCTGCCTCCCTAGCCGGCGGTGGCGCCCTCACCCACCCCGGCAGCTCCTTCCCCCACCTCGGCGTCCTCCCTCACTCCGGCGTCCTCCCCCATCAGGAGCCCCCAACGCTTGTAGATCCGGCGGCCCTCTCCCCCACACCGGCGAGATTCATGGAGCACGAGCGAGATCCTTTGGCGGTGGCACGGCGGTGTTGCAGGGGAGTCAGCGGTGCTCCTCCACCCGGGCGAGACATCCTCCCCACCCCCAGCGGCGCCCTCTCTCACCCCGGCGATCGTGCTTCCCCCACCCGATGGCCATGGCGCTCCCCGCGCCAAGCTCTCTCTCTCTCCTCCTATGTTGCATATGTATGTTTCAAGTGTTTCAGGCGTTTCAGATGTATGCAGTATTTGTTTCATATGGATGTTGCAAAAGTAGATCGGGGGGTGTTGCACATGTTGCCTATGTTGCAATTGTTTCGGAGGTCTGTTGCAATTGTATGTTTCGAGTGTTTCAAATGTTTCAGATGTATGTTTCATCTGTGTTTTCCGAACGCATGTTGTAAGTGTGTTTATCTGGATGATGCATGTGTTTCACACATACGTTCATGTATTTTATTTGGATGTTTGCTATGGTTGCTACGGTTTTCAAGTGTTTATCAGGTGTTTTTTTCAAATGTTTCAAAAACATGTTTCAATTGTTTCAACTGTCTTCAGACGTATGTTGCAACTGTTGTATTTGGATGTTTCAAAAGTAGATCGGGTGTTGCATCTCTCCTCCCCACCTTCTGCTGTATCGTCTCTCTCGGCGCCGGCAGGGCATCCATACAACGCCGCTGCCAGGTCCTTCCGAATCGGAGGCGCCGCATCCTTCCCCTCTTGTCGCTCGGGCGGCGCGGGCCCCGCATGGATAGTGAAACGGGGTGTAGCGCGCGGGCGTCCAGACGCTAGCACTTCCGTTATATATACGTTCCAGTGAAAATCCTATATACAAAAACATGTTTGGCTAGGAGTATACAGTATAACATGTCTAGTGAAAATCCCATGCCATTTTTCCGCAAAAAAAAAAAAAAAGGAAAATCCCATTCCATCCTGGTGACACGAAAACAGAGTGCTATCCAGCCTCTGCACGATCAGCACTGCACAGGCAACATCCAACGCCGCGACAGCTTGCCCGGCCCGGCCCTCCAAACGCTGTGCTGTGCTGTGCCCAGCAGCGCCGCCGGCGACGTGGCCTGCAGCAAGTGTCACAACCTCCCTCCCTCCCTTTCTCCTACCTTGAGAACTAAGCCTCTTGTTAAATGTTAATCCGCCGACCGCCGGCCGCCGGACGATATAAATTTACTCGCGGACACGCTTGGAATCTCCAACGAGAACAAAAGCAGCGACCTTTATTCATTCTGGTTCTGCGGTCTGCCTCTGGCCTCGTAGTCGTCAATCAATGGCGAAGCTAACGGAGGCGAGGGCGAGGCCGGCCGCCGCGACCGCGACCTCCGCGCGCGCGCGGCCGCCGCGGGCTTCGGTTCCGGCGTTCGGCGGGTGGGAGGGCGGCGCGGCGGCGCCGGACTACTCGCTGGACTTCACCAACATCCGCGCCGCGCGGATGCAACAGCGCAGGAAGGCGCTCTCCTGGTCCAGCTTCGTCGGCAACGCCGCCGTCGCCGTCGAGACGTCACCCGGCGGCGCCACAGGCGGCGGCGACGAGGAGAAGCGGGAGTGGTCCTTGGCGTCGGCCAGCGACGGGGACGACGACGACCGTGAACGACGTCAACGCCACCGGCTCCGCCGCCTGCGTAGCGCCGACGACGATGGCGCGGACGACCGCCTGCCGATCCAGCCTCGCCGCGCCGCTCCCAAGGTGAGCTGACGCCGCCGCCGCCGCCGCCACATTTAATTTCCACGCCAAGCATAGTGGTATGTCAACTTGTGTGTTGTGATCGATCAGAGTATCGTCGTGCACAGACAAAAACGCACTGTTTGGAATTTTGGATCATTGCATGGACCTAAAATTGCTTTGCTAGGAAAATTCACGCAGATTTGCAGTGGCAGATGAGTACAAAGTTGGAGAGTTCAATGTTGCCAATCAAATTCGACACTCCCGATGACGCCTCTTTGTTCTACTCGATCAAACAGACAAACAACTAGGCCTTGTTTAGATGCCATCCAAATTCCAAGTTTTTTCACTCTCTCTTCATCACATCAATTTTTAGCCGCTTGCATGGAGTATTAAATGTAGGTAAAAAAAATAACTAATTGCACAGTTTAGTTCGAAATCACGAGATGAATCTTTTGAGCCTAGTTGGTCCACGATCGGACAATATTTGTCAAATAAGACGAAAGTGTTACTATTTATCGGTTTGAAATTTTTTCACAATCTAAACGAGGCCCTAGTACAAAAATATCTTCTTCTTCTTTTTTACATTCATGCCAACTGCACAAGATCACTCCGCTAGCTTTTGTACTTTAACGACTTTTCTTTCTCTTAATGAAATACGTGCCTCGTGGTACGGTCAAGGAAAAAAAACTGCAGATGATCACAAACATCAACACATATAAATCCCAATTCCCAATCACATTCATGGTTACACAAATATCGTAACTGTCATAAGCTTATCTTCCATGCACCATTGGGCATTGCCATGAGCTTTCCCTCTTATCCCCCACTCTCTTCCCACATTCTTGCTATTTTTCTCCATTTGGTTATACTTAAATAAACTTCAGTTTGTTAGCTGGTTCCAGTGCATGGAGCCGAGCTGATTGTGGTGATTGTTCTTGAATCAATTTTCAACTCCATACAATTATATTCAATTCGCTGATTTTCGTTTCATTTTGCTTGTGGATTGGATGGGCAGGGAAGGAGCAAGTTCAAGGGCTACCTGTTTGGTTGTGTGAGTGGACAATGGTGATGACACACGTGGGCCCCCTGCACCTGCACTGCCAAGAACGAAGATGTCAAATTCAAGAAACGAAGACGACTTGGCTCTCACATATATTTGCAATTTCTGGAATTAAAGATCATTGTGCGTAGTACAGACATTGTTGCCTTGCTGTGGTTTTTGGCGTACCAATACCATGCGTGTGGGTGGTACAATTGGCACATGCATGTCCAGGGCTGTCCCAACAATTTCTAGGGCCCTTGGGCAAGCAAGACAATGAAGTCCCGGCAATCTAATATTTTAATATCACGAGATTGAACTATATAGTACTACTAGTAATAAGAGTTAACTCGCAAAATATAGTTCGTTAAAAAACGACAATACATCAAAGAAGTTTAAAGAACGGTGAAATCACAGTAACATGAAATGACTTAAAATTTAAAACAAATTATGGGCAGCCTGCTGCCAGTGGCATGTCCATAAGTTCCTTGATGAATTAAATAATTAAACTAATAGATCAACAATTCGCTGCACTATCGCTTGATGCCTGTATGTATTGGATTGCAAGGTAAAAAAGAAACTGAAGTTTTCAGATCGAACAAACAATAAATACTGATGAACTGAAACCATAATCACTTACCGCAGAGAGTCAGGGACAGGGATGAAGGGACTGCAGCGCAGCTGGGTTAGTGGGCGCCTGCTGGGATCACGGGATTCCAGATTACGGAAATCGGGATTTCAGGATTTGGGAACACCGGAACAGCCGCCGCGGCACAACAGCACGCATGCTTTGACGCGGAGTCGCGAATAGGAAAGGGTTGCCGCGCAGAGCCACAGACTGAACTGGACGTGACCGTATGGAGCCAAATGCATGTACTACATATACGTATACTCATGGGCCCCTAGTGCCATGGGCCCCCGGGCGTCGCACTGCCTGCCCTCCCCCATGGGACGGGCCTGTGCATGTCATCTGTGAGAGATTCTGACAGACATTTCTTGTACCCGTTTTTCTTTTTCTTTTTTGTCGTGTAAATATGTGCTGTAAGTTCATTAGTGATGCTGATAATCCGTATGTCGTCTTCGTGAATTTGCCGTTGTAATATCAAGTGCGAGTGGGCGTAAAATGTCATCATTCGCAACTTAACTTCATTGTACAATCGTAGGAAAAATATGAGAACCCGACGAAGGAAACAATAAAAAGAAAGAAAAACGTAAGATTTACTTAATGACGGGATCCCAAGGGCTGAAGGGCAAAAGTTTGGTGCGAGATGATTTTAAGGATGCACATAACAAGAACCAGATATTTATAAAAGAGGAGCAGTAACAGAAAGAGAAGCGGCCAGTTGCAAAGCAGCAGTGGCACATAAGGAAAAAAAACATTTCAGGGACATATTATCGAAGGGCATAACTGCAAAAGAGGAAAAAAAAAATAGGAGAAAAGTGAAAGTAGACTATCAGGCTCAAGAAGGACCCGTATAAAACTAACTCAGAGAAGCATAGTGTGGTTGTGAGAAAGCCGACTAATTTAGAGAATCAGAGGTGTAAAAACGAAAGCCGTCAGAGGCATAGGTGTGAGAAAGTCAGGGACCGACGCGTAAAATCTCAAACTAACTCAGAGAAGCAGCGGTGTAAAAGGAAATCCACCAGGAGCATTGATGTGAGAAAGTTAGGGATGAACGCGCAAAATCTCAAACTAACTTAGAGAAGCAGAGGTGTAAAAGGAAAGCCGTCAGGGGGCATGGATGTGAGAAAGTCAAGGACCGGCGCGCAAAATCTCAAACTAACTTAGAGAAGTAGGGGTGTAAAAGGAAAGCCACACTAGGAGCATTGATGTAAGAAAGCCAGGGATGGACGCGCAAAATCTCAAACTAACTTAGAGAAGCAGGGTTGTAAAAGGAAAGTCGCACTAGGAGCATGGATGTGAGAGAGTCAGGGATCGACGTGCAAAATCTCAAAGTAACTCAAAGAAACAGAGGTGTAAAAGGAAAGCTACTGCGTAAAATCTCAAACTAACTCAGAGAAGCAGGGTAAGCCAGGGGTTGACGCTCAAAATCTCAAAAGAGAAACAGAGGTGTAAAAGGAAAAGCTACCGCGCAAAATCTCAAACTAACTTAGAGAAGTAGGGGTGTAAAAGGAAAGCCACACTAGGAGCATTGATGTGAGAAAGCCAGGGATGGACGCTGAATCTCAAACTAACTTAGAGAAGCAGGGTTGTAAAAGGAAAGTCGCACTAGGAGCATGGATGTGAGAAAGTCAGGGATCGACGTGCAAAATCTCAAAGTAACTCAGAGAAACAGAGGTGTAAAAGGAAAGCTACTGCGTAAAATCTCAAACTAACTTAGAGAAGCAGGGTAAGCCAGGGGTTGACGCTCAAAATCTCAAAAGAGAAACAGAGGTGTAAAAGGAAAAGCTACCGCGCAAAATCTCAAACTAACTCACAAGAAGCAGGGTAAGCCGAGGGTTGACACGCAAAATCTCAAAAAAAAATGACCTTTTGTTGATTTGTGCATGTCACCTTTGCGCAGGGACCATGTTAATTATTCTTTGGATCATTCTAATTTTATCGGATGTCTCCAACGAAACAAAGTAGGCGCTATCGCTTCGGATTATAACTTGGTCTTCCCTTGTTTACCTTAGGCGGTATGGTACCTTTTTTTTTTGTACTTAACCTTTGCCTATCCAGCCTAATAAAAAAAAAATACAATTGGCTATCCAGCGACCACAGCTCCCCAGGCGACCCGCGCTCGTCCTCTCGTGGGCCGGCCTTCCAATGTCGGCCCAATGTGACGACGCGACGCTCGCGGCCCACTGCTGATCAAGAATCTGATTGTGCTGTTTCTAAAAAAAGAATCTGATTGTGCTCCACAATCTTTCAAAGAAATCCGTTATCATAAATAAAAGAAAATAAATACGCACAGTACACTGGTAAATCCACACATGCAGGAGTATAGAACAACCGGTACTCGGTCACGCACTTTATTACTACAAGTTTTACACGTACGTAACCAAACTGATACATAGGTCAGGTTTCAAAAAAAAAAAAAAAAACTGATACAGAGATCACAGAATTAATTAACATAATTGAGCTACATAAGCCTGATCATCTATCCATAAAGGAGTATAGTCGCGCGTCACGTACGTGCGGAAACGATCGAACGGCTAGGTAGCTAGCTTCACATCAGCAGGTTGCGGATGGTGACTTCATCATCATCAGCCGCATCGTCGTCGGCGCCGTCGACGACGACGGCGGCGGCGACCGACGGGTCGTCGTCGTCCTCCAGCAACCGCGCGAGCCCCTCGGCGGCAGCGTCGACCTCGGCGTGGAGCCTCCGGATGTAGACGCAGGCCTCCCGCAGCACCCGAGCCCTCGTCGACGACGCTTCGGCTTTGCCATTGGCGGCCGCGGCCGCCTGATCGGGAGGGAGGAGCGCTCGCAGCCTCGAGACGAGCTCGTGCTCGTCGGCCGCCGCCACTTGCTGCTCGCCCGGTGCGGCGTCGTCGGTGCCTGGCGCCGGTGACAGCGGCGACCTCCTCCTCCCCCGCCGGTTGTTGGACATGGACGACATATGCTCGATCGATCGTGTGTCAAGTGTAGTACTGTAGTGTGTAGCTAGCTAGCTAGCAGTGCACTGCAAAGTAGTCGGACTTGGAGTGTGCATTGGCTTAGCGTATCGTACCTATATATATTAGTGTGATTAATGTGTACATGTGCGTATACTGCGCTGCACTCTCTATATCTACCTTATTAGATATATATATATATATATATATATATATATATATATATATATATATATATATATATATATATATATATATATATATATATATATATATATTATATAGCCATACAGGAGTAGGGTTTTATAAGTACTCCCTTTGTTAAGGCTCAAACTTTTTAGCGTTTAACTAAGTTTATAAAGAATATTAGTGATATTTATATTTCTAAATAAGTTTATTATGAAAATAAATTCAACGATCTATCTAATAATACTAATTATGTATCATAAATATTAACATTTTTTATATATTTGATTAAACTTTAATACACGTTTGACTTCTCATGGAGTAATAAGAACGACAGTTGAAAAAGCGACGGAACGCGATTAGTGATGCATTAGGTCCATAGCGGCCACCATGTGACATGCATGCCGCACCATCGGTTAATAATAGGCAGTGTACGTAGCTAGTCTCCTTCACGTGATGCTATTTGCATGATGATGAAACAAAAACATGTATAAGAGGCAGACGTGTAGCAAGGTCATTTTGTAATCAATAAATATGTATTTTAATTATTTATTGATAAATGGGTCATTAATTAATTTTCCTCTACCATGGTGTGTTTGTATGCTTCATGTAATTATATTTGATTTATATTCATATATATCTGAAGTATATACAATTATTCTCAAGTAATTATTAATTTGATTCATTTTTATATATATCTGAATAAGTAGTCCTTTATTGTAAAACATGTAGTACAAGAACTCTTGGATGTATGGTTCGTTAAGGTTCAAGGCAGGTTTTCGTGAAGAGGTGGATAAATTTATTGAAGCCGCAGAGAAGCATGCAGCAACGTTGACAGAGAATAAGGATACAATTATTTGTCCCTGTAAAGATTACAAGAACAGTATGGCATGGATAGATGTGACTATCATCAGATCACATTTGATTATGCGAGGATTTGTTGAGGACTACACAGTGTGGATTCATCATGGTGAAATGGTTATTATTAACGATGAGGATGAGGAGGAATACGACGATGAAACCTTAGAATCCCTGTCCCAATATTCAGCAGAGCTTGATGCACGAATGGATTTCGAGTTTGACAATAAACAAGGTGGTGATGCTGGTGGGTGGAATGGTAACGACGAAGGTGGTGCCAATAATAATGGTGGAGCACGTGTCGGGGATGAAAATGATTTGGAGGACATGATTCGAGCCATTGGACCAGAGATTTTACTAAATAGCCCAAAAGGTCTAGAAAATTTGGAAAGGGTGACAAAAGCATCGAAGGAGACTGTGTATGGTGTTGAAAAGGGTTGTCCGACACATTGGACATTGCTACGTTTTGTGCTTGAGCTACTCATCCTAAAGGCTAAGTACGGCTGGTCAGACTGTAGTTTCAATGATCTATTGTATCTCCTGTCATGGGTGCTGCCACAACCAAACTCAGTTCCCGCCAACACATACCAAGCGAAGAAGGTCATAAGTCCATTGACAATGGGGGTTGAAAAAAATCCATGCATGCCCCAACCACTGAATACTTTTTCGTGGCGAAACATTCAAGTCACTGGATAAATGTCCCCGGTGTGGGGCTAGCCGGTACAAGAACAATGACCTTTACGGTGGTGATGAAGCCTCCACGAAGAAAAAGAGGAATAAGAAGGGTATAAAAAAGGTGCTACAAGAATCTTAGCCCCTAGAGGACACTCCATTAGGCAACGATGCAAAGCAGAGAAGAATTCCTGCCTTGGTAATGTGGTACCTGCCAGTGACCGATCGCTTGAGATGTATCTTCCTAAACCCTAAAGAAGCCGCACTCATGACATGGTGGGATAATGAGCGCAAGGTGGATGATGATAAGATTGCACACCTGGTTGATTGTAGTCAGTGACAAAGGTTTGATGAGAAGCACAAAAAATTCAGCGATGACCCAAGGAATGTACGGTTTGGCTTGAGCACCGATGTAATGAATCCCTTCAATGAGAGGATGAGCGACCACAACACTTGGCTAGTGATCTTGACCATGTACAACATTCCAACGTGGTTGTGTTAGAAGAGAGAGTACCTTCTCCTCACTATTCTTATTTCTGGCCCTAAACAACCAGGCGTTGATATAGACGTGTTCCTCGAGCATTTGATGCAAGAAATGGAGAGGCTATGGAGGCATGGGGAGCCGATGTACGATGCGTTCTGAAAGGAGGACTTCATATGTAGAGCAATAATATTTGTTACTACCAATGATTACCCCACGCAGTTTGCTTTGTCTGGACAGATCAAAGGAAAGACAAGATGCTTGGTTTGCTTGGATGGTACTACATGGGTGTACCTGGATGCATCCAAGAAGATAGTTTACCTAAGGAACCGACGTTTCTTAAAGATAAGTCACAAGTACCGTAGCAAATTGTTCTTTAGATTTTATGACAACACCCCAGAGATTGAACCCCCTCCGGAGAGACGTCATAACGAAGAACACATGTACATAATGGTGAAAAACATACACGTCGTCTATGGAAAGAAGAATCCAGATGGGACTAACAGAGATAGAAGCACACCTCCTGTCGAAGGCATACCTTTCAAGAAACAATCGATCTTCTTTCAGTATCTGCCTTATTAGCCAGACTTGGAGGTCCCCCATGCCATTGATGCTATGCACATGCAGAAGAATGTCTTTGAGAGTCTCATTGCTACCTTGATGGACACAGGCAAGTCAAATGATGGTCTAAAAGCACGGAAAGATACGGTACAACTAAACATGATGCCACAGCTTCACCCGGTATCTGAGGCTAATGGAAAATACACTCTGCCCGTGGCGTGCTTCAACCTAACACCAGACGAGAAGAGAGTTATATGCACTTTCCTGAGGGGGGTCAAAGTACTGAGCAAGTGCATGATGAGATGCCACAGTCTTCTCAATAAGCACAGCCGATACATGAACAACGAGTGCCTCCTGAAGAAGCTGATGCACAAAAAGATGACGTGCCTGAATAGGAATTTCGAAAGAAGCATCCAATCACCATAAGACCAGTTTATGTTCCGATGAAAGACGTCTCGTCGGTGCACAAGTGGTATTCCCACGACCAGTTCAAGCCTGAGAACCAAGTTAAAAAAGTGACATCACGGGGTTCTGAGGAGGCCGTCACTAACAAACTCCACCAAACACCAAAGCAGTATCCAAATATTGATGCCATCAAATGGTCAAAGGATTGCCCGAAAACATATGAAAGAGGCAAGCCCTTCCTACCAAACCGAGACATCCAGCGTCTACCACTTGGAATGAGAAGGTTCCACGATTGGTACTTGCGTGTTCTCCCAACGAGCATAGACCTCATACAAGCATGCTTCTCCACCGGCACATTTGGAAGCCCAGCCGAGAAAATTGTCTTTGACTTCAATGACATGCAGACATGCTTTCACCTCGGAGCAATGGAGATGAATCTAATTCGCACGTGGTGCCTGTAAGTCCTTGTCCTCCCGATAAGATATGAATGTAATCTTTGAATTTTGTTGTAACTAACCCACGCCGTGATTTGTAGAATGCAAGTGCACATTGTCAAACAAATGCCAAGTGTGAAAGCTGGGTATATAGACCCTCAAGCTATAGCACAAATAAATTTTAATTACCCTAAACAGTGGCTACTGGATGCCAAAGAGCTAGCTACTGGAAAGACTCTTCGGGAGAAAGAGCACATCCGTACGGCGAAACTAAAGGAAGAGTCCCTTAAGGTTGCGGCGTACATTGCCCTGGCTTTCAAAATTCTCCAACAACACTCTACTATATGGCTACCATACAACTTCGAGTAAGTTCAACTCTATACTTAAAGCTTTGTTCGATATATTTTATTCGATGCAAAATTCTCCAAGAGCTTATCTAGTTCTATGATTAAATCCATGCAGCAACCACTGGATTTGTATAGGCGTCGATGTCGGGAGGAGCATGACATGGGTCTTTGATTCAATAGATAGGGATCCGGTGACATACAAAGACTTCATATCGATTCTCAAGACGTATACATATCGATAATCCTCATTAGCTTATATGTTTGTATACGTACTTATAACGTTCACTTTTGGATACTAACAAGTTGTATTTGCTAAAATAATTCGAACAGGGCATTTAGGTTCTATGTCACTAAACATCATAGAAGGCATGATCCAGCAAGGAAGGAAAAGCTGACTATAAAAACACTATGTGCGGTAAGTGTAACTTACTTCTTCAGTACTCCATTACATGGCTGTCAAAAGCATTACTTAATATTTTATATGTAAAACACACAGTGCCCCAAGTAGAAGCCTAGGAGTGTACATTGTGGATACTATGTATGTTCTATGATGAGTAACACCGGTGCCTACAGGAGACACCCCTTAAGGGTAAGTTTGAATCTCTTCACCCGTAGTATAAAAACTTCGTACATGGTATGAAATACTAAATCGAAACTTGTTCTCTTGTAGTAGAAAGAAGAGAAAGAAATGAAAAGAGACCCATACAAGGATGACCAACTCTTAGAGCTCATCGACGACCTTTGCAACTTCATATTGGACCAGATTGTACACGTCAAAGGCACATACCATGACCAAGAGTCTGACTTAGGTAGAAATCCTCAGTACCAACACCTTCGTGAGACTAAAAGGCTAGCTCTAGGACGTTGATAACAATGTATATGGAATTTGACATTGGTTTTATCTTGTGAATTATGTCTATTTAATGATGGATTGTATATATTCTTGTGAATTGGACTTGTAATTGTAGTTTATATAATACTCTTGTGCTTGTAGTTTATATAATACTCTTGAGCGAACGCGGTTCGGAACGTTGGTCACGGGGCATTCGGCGGGATTATCTCGCTTTCCTCGCTCACGTTGGTCGCGGGGCGTTCGGCGGAACGTTGGTCGCGGGGCGTTCGGCAACGCGAACGTCGGATGGAATACGCGGAAACAAACAGTGTTCTGGTCGAAATTGAATTGTAAATTTGAAATTTTTTTAGCCAAAAAATGTACTGTAGGGGCGGTTCTAAACTGAACCGTCCCTATAAATAGGTATTATACCCCTACAAATTGATTTGTAGGGGCGACGAATAACACCAGCCGTCTCTACAAATCGATTTGTAGTAACGGTCTGGGAACCGCCTCTACAAATACATGATTTATAGAGACGGTTTGGTAGGGGCGGCTGGCCAAACCGCCCCTACAAATGGTCTTGAACCGCCCCTACAAATGATATCTGTAGTAGTGCCAGCTCTCGACTATCAATTCCAGCAATATAATGATGACAACTATGGCACCATGTTTCTTGTTGGAGATATTATTGTCGTAAGGCACGTTCTCGCCTCCTGGATTTCACTCTAATATGTGTGAATTATTCACGGATTCAATAATTTAGAGAAAATACAAGCGTACACCTTAGTTCAATTTTCTGCATCTATATATATGTCATTAGTCTTTACAAAATTCGCTGGACTTTTTAAGTTTAATATTTGTTCAAATCTTCAAAAAAAAAGTTTTATATAGCTCACTGCCGAAACGTGTGCACGTGGATGTATGCATATATGCACTAGGGGGTGCTAGGTGCATGCATGCATGAGCATGATTGGACGCGCGCGTGCCTGCATGTGCCAACGGCCAACAGTTTTCGTCATCCACTACAGTGGAAAACAGCTATCAATACGCAGGAATGACTTAGTTTTTTTAAACAAATAAAAATTTTCTTCTCCTTTAAATTAAGGCTTTGTAACCCGATGTGGTTTTTGTGACCCATGCATTGTGGGTTTAAAAAGCAATAACAACTTATTTATCGAAAATATGCATGCAATGTTCTAATAAGGAGTGTATCAGCCTTACAAAAAAAAGGGAGTGTATCAGTCGACTAATATAGTGCTTATTATGTTTTCTCAAACCATATATACACACACACACTGTATTTTAGATAACTAGCATTTTTTTTAATTTATAACTAGCATAGTTATCAAAGCAGATATGGTAAACGGCCACACACGCAACAGCTTTTCCTTGAAACCGTAGGCATGCAGCTGGGCACGAGCAACTCAAGGTCCTCCCATGGTTTCATACTTTTCAATGCAATGCAAGAGAGAGATGGTCGTCGCTGCCAGACATGGAGGGACATGCTGCCTGAAGTCGGGCTTGGTTTTCAGCTGTGTTAGCACCACTACTCACTCACATGAAAGGAAGACGACAAGGTACTATCAATGCTGTAGACAAGTGATCGAGGCAAGCACAGCACACTGATTAGTTTCTGGACTGATAAGCTCGGCTGGTGCTGGTTTGTTGTGATAGAAAAACACTGTATCATGACTGATAATCCCTGGCTAAAACCAACAAGCGAACAAACTGGATATAATATCAGGAAATAGCAGTGCAGAATAAACTCACAACATGAGAGTTCCACCGCAGTTTCAGTCTTTCAGACAATCTTCAGACAGTGCATCACCAATAGTCACTGAAGCTATTCATGCACTAGTAATTCTTTTTGTTTCCCTGAGATGTTACATAAGTGTATGTGCCAGTAATTAATATACATACATTGTTTATAAAAAAAAAGGAAAACGAATTCAAGGTTTATTGTAACCGGTAGATAACAACTCCGCTCATGTGTAACAAACAAGATCCACATGAAACCTAGGACCCATCCACTTCAGTATCACAGCGATAGCATCGAGTCATGTAACACTTTGCTAGTATAAAAGCACCTAGCATACACATTCAAGGGTTCCTTTTCACACTGTCCATATTCCGCTCCAGCCATCCAGCCCCATATGGAACCTGTAGTCCTGCTCCTGCATGCATTATGGAGAAAATACAGTTTACATGGGCAAGTTGTCTGTGTCAAAAATTTCAAAGATTGATGTGTCTAAAACTTGAGTCAATCAGTAATTGTTTCAGTTTTGATTCATAAGATACGGTTTTTGTCTCACATGGAACCATTTGAGCTCCTGACCTACTGCAATTTAGAGGATTATATCCTGGAAGAGAAACAGACTGCACATGCTGACTTTCTGGGAGCAAGGTATTTGAAATGAATTACATTAATTACACTGATGAAAACCTTCCAAAATTGAAGAACATAGCACACCTCGGATGCAATTCAAGAATATGACAAATGAGTTTCCTTCACTTCAATCAGGGTCAAGTGGCCACTAATGGAAGCAGCCGTCAATCACTAACAAGACATTTCATGCAGTTTTGGTCAAATTTAATTGTTGCCCAAACAGCAAAAAGTAACTACCCTGTGGTCACATTTCCTGTCATGTATGGCAGAACGTAAGATAGGAAGCACACTGAGGCCGTCCAGGATCAGGATGCAGCACATGCACGTGGCTGATTGCTCCAGGAGTTAAGAGTCATAGGTGCTTTTGTTTAGGAGATAAGTTAGTCGGTTTGTTAGCTAGAGATATTAATATATTGGATTAGAATTCAGTTGAGTTTGTATTGAGGAAGCATTTGTAACTTGGCTTTACATATTAGGCCACATGTATTTGGGAAACCTCAAGCAATAGATTGAATATAGTTCCCCAATTCCCTGCTGTGCTCTCCTACCTAGCCTCTGTGCCATTGCTGGCGTCCAAGCCTTGACCTTGTGGCCCAGGTCCTCGCCCTCATACATCTTACAACCACGCATTGAGGAATCATCCAGCAACCAATCATCCACTGCCATCTCATTTCCGAACTCATAGTTTGGGCCACTTAACTAGGTGGTGGCACCTAGCACGCCTAGTCTCATTAAAAAACGATCAAGCACTAGATATGCACAAGGATCAAATTACCAGTTCACTTGTATGCTTGTAAGCATGGCAATAGAACAGATGCATGCCTTTAACTATGTGGACTGTACAAGTCAACTAAAACAGAAGGGGATTTTCGAATTTGGTAATTCCATGGAAGATTGCTCGTTGTGTTATACTAGCAATAATATAGGGTCACTTCACTAATCCATCTAAGCATTTTAGTATCATGTGCACAGAATTTTTAACCTTGCTTTTGTAATGCATATAGCAAGTTGCTGCCCTGAAAAATTTATACAAATATTGAAAACAATAAGCAAGTAATTCACCTTACTCCAGCATTAAGCAAAGCATTTTCTTCTCTGCGAAAATAAAAATAAACCAAATGACATCAGTTGACCACTTTGAATATTTTTTCTGAACAGGCATGCATATGGATGAATTGTATTCAACATTTGTAAGTAAGATTCTCACCCATCGCTCAACTTCTGATGCTGATTCAGAAAGTCTCCTCTGAAGAATAGATTTTTCTGCTTCACAGCTCTCTACATCAATATCTGCACAGATAAAAACCATTGAGAGCTGTTGCTGCTTCAAACCCTATGGGATATACAATGCTGTGTTTTGTATATTTGCATTACAAAGGTCTTTCAAAACACCATGAAAAAGGAGGACAGGTTTGGTCTTTACCATAATAGTAAGTTGATAGGATGTCGATACGCTCGATCGGCTGACAAAAGAAAGAAGAAAACATAGTACAGAACATTAAAGCTTCATTTGTCCAGCACACCCTAAAATACAATCAACAGATTGTGGATGAAGTCAAATATTTTCAATTATGCATTGTCAATGACATTGACAGGCAATCTGTATCAAAACAGACTGGAAAACTCTATTCAAATGAACACTTAAATGCAATAAGAAAACAAAAGTCATCATTTTAACAGGTTTTCCCCAGATATTTGCAGATATCTAAACAATCATACCAATAACCAAAGAACACAGAAGAAAATTCACTAAAAGAGCTAAACGCATAAAAGAACTGTCTTGCAGGTGGATACATACCATTACAAAAATGCCTTCTCTCTGGGTTGGAAGCCTCTCTAGTTTACTCAATGCATCGTCACCTTTAGTGACCCTCCCGAATACAGCATACTGAAATTTGTTATGTGCCAATCTCAATCAGTGACATAGATGATATTGATCATAAAAGGCTTTGATGTAGTGTTAAACACCTGGCCATCAAGGTGCGGTGAATCGCCCAGAAGGATAGAAAAGGAAGAGCCAGCGCTGTCTGGATCAGAGTGCCTTGTGGAAGGAATGAAAATATTTACATGTATGAGATAACTATTACCTTACATGCAAAGGAAACTAAAAAAAATGTTTTCCAGAGCTTTGTTATTTCAACATACATTGCATTCCTCTGGATATGCACAACTACAAATAGAAGTATGGAAAGTAGTGATCTTAATCTTTTTTCCAGATAAATAAACAACTTAATAACCATAGTTGAAGTTTTCAAGTGCGTAGAAAAATACTACATGCTCATCTATTTTAGGCCAGAACCAGAAGGCTTAAAGGTGATATGTTAGAAGTATAAACAGAGAGCACCTTCCCATGGAGAGGATTCCCCTGACATGCTTCACACTACTAAATTCACCAACAATTGTTTTCTCTGCTTCTCTTTTCTGCTCTGCATTCATAGGGGCAGTTCGACCTGACATAACATCAGCAACTTGTGCAACAAAACCCTTGTCAACCTAGAAAAGGCAGAAATACATTGCGTTGTTAATTGATAAGGTAGCTCACACAAAACTAGAGATTTGTGTTTACAGGTAGTAAATAAAAGTGACTAGAACTGATGAATACCCGGAAGAAGTGATTTGTGTTGTAGCACCCAAGCCGCACAAGTTTGAAAATGTGTTCGACGGTCTTAGGTGCAACATGAGGAAAGAAGCCAAACTCAATATCACCATAATTCGTCTGCAGGTAAAATTACAACAGAAGTAATCAGATGTACAGATCAGAACAGGAAGAAATACTGCAGAAAGGTAAAAATGGTAATTAGTAGCGCTGTAAATTCTGAGTCCCCTAACTGGCCAGATATGCCACTTCGGAATGACTGAATCAGTTCCGAGCTGATAATAAGCATTTGTGAAGTCGTATACAAATCATGTAAATGCTACAGTTTTATTAGTAAATATTCAACTGATGTAATTTTGGGCATGGAGTGATGCAAATTGCAAGGTGATACCCAAAGGACCAGAACCGATAAGTAAACCAGGCTGGCAGCTTGAGTGAATCGTGTGGAGAACAGAAGACACCATCTACCTAATGGGAGATTAGGAGTAACCAAGGAAATCATATGTCTGAAGAGAAGAATATGCAACATGGTATCAGTGTTCTTGGAAGAATCTTGACACCGCCATGCAATGGAATTACAGCCAGGTTTGCCAGTTTAGCACTCTTATCCGCTAGTTGTGCATTCCTAGCATACAAATCTTCCCACCAGTAAAGCAACAGCAAGTTAAGCACTGCAATCCAGATTCCTGTCCAGGGCTCCAGGCACTCTAATTCCTCATCCAGCAGCTCTTAAATGCAACTCAGCAGCCATTTCCTTCCACATTGCTGTGGTTTTGAACCGACTCTCGAACGAAATCTCGCAAGAGCAAGCCCAGCGTAACCGACTCACACTGATTCTCTCCCAGATCCTCCTCCCACAGCTCTCAAATCACACTAATTATCTCCCAGATGCTCCCACAGCTCTCAAACACCTAGCGAATTTGATGTCCTTGGGGCCGTTTCCTACCTCCAAAGGCTACCAAAGATCGCTCCTTTGGAACGAATTTCGGAGCAATAGACATCGGGGTTGGGCGAATCTACCAGTCGCAGTTGGAATAGCAAGGGGAGTAGAGGAGATGGCGGGTGACCTGGAAGACGACGCGCGCGGATCCGAGGTTGGGGTCGGAGGAGTAGAACGTGGAGGCGCCGTCCGCGCAGACGGCCGCGACGACGAGGACCGCCGCTGCGGCGGCCGCGGCGCGGCGGAGAAGCACCGCCATTTTTATCTTTTTTTATTTTTCCTTCCCCTTTTGCCCCCGCTGGTTTTGACGTTTTGTTGTGCTTGTGCAAAGACGAAAACGCACATTTGGCAAAAATAAATAAAAAATAAAAAAACAAAGTTCAGGTCCATTTCGTGATCTGGAAACCATATGACAATTTTTGGAAAAAAGAAACCTCAAAGCTATGCATTTAGATATACTTACTCCGTCCCATAATAAATGCATTTCTAGAGTACAATTTTCCCCAAAACAAATGCATATCTACGTATAAGACAGCATAACTTTATTTGTCTTTTTCTACCTTTTCTCTTTTCAAAGTGTAATAATTGTATCTTTCTAGGAGTATATTTGTAAATTCTAACTAATATTGTTATCTTCACCAAAATCATAGAAGTGCACTTATTTTGAGACGGAGGGAGTACACTATGGTCCTGTTCGTTTCGCTGAAATTTTGCTTATGCTGAAATATTGTGAGAGGAAAACATTGTTCGTTCGTTGAAAGTACTGCTGAAGTAGCGATGAAAAACACGACGTATATCTAGAACTCTAAAAACATAGTAAAAAACAATGTACCTAAAAGTTAAAATATTTTTCAATTTAGGACAGAAGCCACACAATGTTTTAGACATAAAAAACACTTGTTTGTTTTGATGCTTAATGCTCCTTGTAATGTAGCTTATTATATCCATCTACGTTGGTAAAGCATTATCAACCTTACTATCGTTAGTCAAAATTTGGAAGCATTCATAAGGGGTGAGTTTTCCTTGTAGAGAGGAGAGTCTTAGATAGATCTTTGAGACATCATGTTATTTTCAAAATCACAATCTATTCTTAGGCTCCGTTCGCTTCGCTGAAAAAACAAGCTGAAACACTGTTTTGGTTGAAAAAACAAGTTGAAAAGTACGGATTATAAGAGAAGCGAACATGGCCTTATACATAGAAGTGTAGTGTACTCTCTAATCTCATCAATGTTATTCTCGAGTCAGACTAGTACATAGAAACATGTTTTTTTGCTGACCCTTCCTATTCTTGAATTACACTAGTATAGAAACGATTCATAATCACTATATGCCACCTATTATCCATGTCTTATGTAATACACAAACCCGTACTTTATTTCCTACTTTCCTTTAATCATTTGTTTTTCTAGGGACATTCACTCAAGATATTAAATTTTGATTGAGTTGATTTAACTTCTACTACTTTATACTTAGCTATAGTCGGAAAAATATTATGGAAAGAAAAGGCAGCGGTTGGATTGATAGAAAGGAACTCCAATAGCCAATTCCGATCCTACAGCATTGTGGAATCGGTTCCGTATATAATTTTTATGATTAATTACAGGCAATGGCCCTGATTGGTTCTGCTTAGGGGAGCTTCCAACTTCCGGCTCGAGAGAGGGGCACGCGAGGCACGGCAGTGTAAGCTTGTCATGTTTAGTACTAGGAGCCCACGTGGAGGATTTTGCATCCGTAATGAATAATTTAATGGACACATTAAAAATACTCTACACTTTCCAAGTGGATGGACCGGGAATATATATCCTGTGCTCGCGTGCATTACGTGCTCCCGTTCAAAAAAAAAAAACATTCAACCAGAAATATAAATGGATAGATGATGTATAAGGACCTATGTTCATTTTAGAATGGTTAAAATCTTGTACAAGTAGAAATAAAAAGGAGATAATAATCATGATATAATGACTGGGTCGGGTGCATTGTTTGCCTGGATCCGCAACCTGCATCAACTACATCTTGATTTTCTCTTTTTTTTTTGTTCCTCTATGTACAAGATTTTTTTTTAATTCTCAAAATCTGCATGAAGATGGATCCTTACATCATCTCTCCTTAGGTATTTTTGGAAGAATTTTTCAAAGCACTGTTTCATAGGTTTTTTCTAGATGGGAGCACGGGAGCACCTACAGGCATGGGGGGCCTAGGATATGTTCTCCAGTAACACTTTTTACTGGGATGGGGATAGGGAATGGGAAAAATGGATTGGGATAGCAGGACAGGGTATGGAATGGGTATGCTACTCTTTATTTTTCTATCTGTATTCATTTTCCATTATCCATACATGGGATCAGATCTATCACACCCCTTGTTTCCCTATATATCCCACTCTACATTTCCCAATATCCAAACGGCGCCTAGATGGATGTATAAAAGAAACACCTCGAAAGTTCAGCCAGTGCATTTCTACTCTACTGAAAACATAAATTTTAGCATCACAAATTATTATTATTCTTAGTCGACCAACATCCATAGTTGGTGAGACATATTGACTTCACCATCTTGATGAAACTGGTACATCAATTCGACAAGGGGCACACGCCCAGGTTTTTAGCCTAACAACAACATTTATCGCCCGTATGGCCAATCTTGGTATAAAGGCAGTGTGGGTTAGGGTTCTTGTACCCTAGAGCGTCACAATGCGCCCCACACAATATGTCGTCGCATGGAGAAAAATCGGTGCACCTACTACCTGCAAATATGATGTATTGCATTTCATTAGAGTGGGAACTTTTATATAGCTAAGTTGATGTAACACATTATTATGTGTAAAATAGAATACACATGCATATATGTGTGGTTGTATATAAATTATTACTACCTCTTGCTTCACAAGACGAGAATACCATAGCCATGACAATAAGGGTTGCAAAGCATAGAGCCTTGGCATCCTTGTTGAGAAGTGCCATCAGGGAGAGCTGATTCTTGATTTCCTTGTGTTACTCTTATTATGTTTCAATTGTGTGTGGCATCGCCTCCTTGCCCATTCTATTCTATATAGGGGTGGGGGCGGTGGCAAATTTGGAATCCCATTAATGCATTAAATTATGCTCCTCTAGTGTGTATGGCACTTATTTATTTGCTGCTTAATTGTTTAGATAATTTATTGATAGCCATACCTTTTTTCTAAGGGGGATATTGGATTCATACTAAAGTGTAATTGTGTAGGTTGACCCCATGGTTTGTTACGATACAAGGAAAAATGGATTGCTGCTATATTTACAATAGCGAAAAATGAAAATTTTCAATTCGCGTTGGGCTCACACTAGGCCTGATTTATTTTGGGCCTGTTTTTCTTGCCCATTCCCACCCAACTACTTGAGCGGACCTGCCTTTTGGAGCTTTTTTTTTGGGCTAGACTAGACTGTGGGCCAACCAGGCCTAATAAAATTCTCAAGCCTCGTGTCACTCTATTTATGGAAATACATACAAATGATAGACCTTTCTATATATAGCAGCATAGCTGCATTACTATTAAAAAAATACTAATCACTTGCATTGTATGATGAGGTGCAGGTAGGATTATGGTCTACTACTAGAGTTGAGCCAAATGGACCACCATTTAAATAGGCAAGGCATATAAAAAGTCAGGCTATTATGCTGATGTGTGTGGTGGATTAGTTTGGAAGTAAAGAAAGAAAGGCCATCATGGGTAAGAACTAGGAGTAGTATATATATAAATGAATAAAAAAGCTAGGGAGAAAGTTTCAATAATTCTTTCTCAGAAGGAGTGTTATGCATGCATAGGCTGCAGTGTAGTAAACCTAGCTAATACCGCTAAATGGATAAATTCTCTTCCTCTCTCTCTCAAAGCATCCATCTACAACGATGCAAGTGGAAAAGGCTAGTGACCAACTGTTTTTAGGAATATTTTGGTGACGGGAGAGAGTAGGAATTTGGCCACTTTTCCGCGCATGACGGCACGAGGCATTTGTACCCTTGCGGTGGGCCCGCCCCCCGGCCCCGGCCGGGTTTCACACCAGGGCGGCAAAGCATGCTTGATGCGTCCTAGCTGCCGCTGCTCTCACCCCCAGGCACTCCATTGAAAACCATCAGCTAGCGTTTTGGCATCGATCGCCTTTGAGGTGTTCTTGGTTTGTAAGCAATCAACCACCTTTGCTGCTTGCTCTCTCTCCCCTGTGTCTGTCTGTGTGGTGCATGGAAAAGGCAGATATGATGGACGTTAGCTAGCTAGCTAGGGTGCCAGCTGCTTCGACACTTGACTTGTCATGTATACCAAGCTACTACTAAAGCATGGGTTCAAAAGACTTTTCTCGAAGGGCAGAAAAGATATCACCTTGTGTTACTTGTCAGTGTGCGGGAGCAAGCAATCTAGCTTTTTTTTTAAAAAAAAAAGGAAACGTGTCCGTGCAGATCATGTGCACTTGCATGGAAGCTAGGATCGGAGTTGGTGGTTGCCCACCAAGGCCATCAACATCATCAGTGCATTAACCATGCATGGTAATCGGTAAATACTCTATTATATTATCCCAACACAGTTAACAATGCATGCATGCGCGGGCACGCGGGGGACGGAAAATGGTGCATGTGACAGGATGCATCATCATGCATCAAATATCAGCTGCCTCACTAGTCAAAAGTGGACGGATTGGGAGTGCACTTACGCCCCAATCCACTCACGAGCGCGCACGACTTCTTCTCCGGGTAAAGGCCACCAACGCCAACGAGAAAAACTAACCAACAACCTAATCAGCCCTGCCCACAAGTTAAACACGTCTCGTCCCTCACATCTGTCCTGTCGTCCCGTTGACACGTGTCTTGTTACGACGCCATCGCTCCCAACAAACAATCTTATGCATGTGTCACGTTTGTTGTCCTCTCCCCCAATGCGATGGACACTACTTCTACATACATTTGTTATTGGGATTATTATTGTTCGTGGGTGGGCTCACTGCTACCAAAATAATTTTAGAAGACGTGTGTTTTTATTAACAGAAATGGTCAAAAAGTGTTGACGTCTCCAAAAAAAAAGTAAATTTTAGAAGCGACTAGCCCATTTAAGGAGACAACCCAAAATGCACCACACCTTCAGTAAATTGATTTACAGAGGCGAGCTTCTTAAGATAACCACCTCCGTAAATATGACTTATTTATAGAAGTGGCCCTCTTAAAAGGCCTACCACTGTTAAAAAAACAAAAGCCTAGTTTACAACGAGTAAACCCTAATAAGCCAGCACCGGCCCCCTTCTCGTGATCACAACCCCAGTCCTTATCCACCGCCCCCAGATTTTTTTTGTCTTGGTAGGTCCCAAAGGCTCCACCTCTCTCAGACGAGCTCGTAGCCTCCCACCCTATGAGCTGCCACCCACCGCCTCAACTTCACCGCCCTAGCTCCCCCTACCCTCAATCGCCTCTCCTCCGCTACCTCACTAGAGCGCCTGGACGCCAATGCCCTCCTTGGAGAGGATCTAGCTAGATGACGACACTATCCCCTAGGCATCATCCACTTCGGCAACTGCACATGCTCTTGCCCTTTCTAGCGACAGCATTGGCCTAAAGGTGGAGGAGGCGAGCTCAGATAGATCTATGGCGAACACCGTACCCCTTCCCCTAGATCAGTCAAATTCCGTGGCTCATGCGATCCATGGCAAGGTTAGGGTGGCAGCATTGGCCGCTCTATCTTGTGCATATCAACGGCTGCAGCGCATCTAGGTGAGGCCCTAATCTCTCTCCCTCTTGCTCACTCGCCTCTCCATGCTCCTCACTCTCCCCTCTTCCACACAGTATGAATATAGTGTGAGCAGATCCATGATGGTGAGGGAGGCCTCCACAATAGCACGAGTGAACTCTGTGATGGCTAGGGCGCGCGACATCCACATTAGCGTGGGTGGGCTCCATGATGCTGGCAAGGCAGCAATGGCATGTAGGCATGGGTGGGTTCCACGATAGTGGCAGGGAAGCAATGACATGGGTGGGCTCCACAACAGTAACGGGGCAGCAACGACATTGATGGGCTTCATGGGTTCAGCAGTGGGTTCAAGAGCGGGATCGATGATGGTCTTGTAGCTTTTTTGGTTTTTTGAATCTATTTATACTGGCAAACATTGTGACCACCTCTGTAAAAGCTTGCTTAATAAACACCAACAAATAGAGGCAGGGGCGTCATCCGCCTCTAGAAATGCTTTCTGACAGCCTCTGGAAATACTTTACTTATGCACTTTGTTCATACTATATGTATACTTCTTTCTTTTAGTAAACAATTTGGTGCTCAGACACTATAATAATCTCCTAATGAACACATATAATGTCTTTTCTAGGATAAATTAACTTACTTCTAATACAATTTGGTATAATCAATCCCTTATATTTCACAATGTCAATGATACAGGTGGTAGACCCTATGATCCACGAGACATTGATGGCAAGTAAGAGACAACAAATTTTTGCAATGGCCACTACTAAAAACATTTTTGGGATACGCCATCTTTTATTTCCATGGCAGTCAATAACTTGTCCCTGCTTATGTTGTAGAAACCGAATTTGAGAAACGGTTGGCATAAGATGACCGCCTCTAGAAATCATTTCCAGAGGTGTTTTCTGAAATGATTTGTAGAGGCGGTTAACATATATTTCTAGCGGTGGTTGGCCACATCTGAAAACTATCAAGTTCCAAAGGCATTTGCTCGGACAGAAGCAAAGCAATCGCCTCTAAAAAACCGATTTACCTACATTTAAAAATGGCCTTTTGTAGTAGGCCTTTGTTCTTGGACTAATATTTCTTTTATGTGTGTGGCCATGTTCTTTAGTTTCTTTCATACTATATGTGCAATCTTGTGATGAACAAAATTTGGTGCCTCGTCGCTATAATACTCTCATAGTGATGACAAGACTAGTGGCTAACAAATTTGCTTCTAGGCTGTTTTGATTGTGTACGTGTGGTCTAGTTTGTTTTGTTACCCCTATCGTTCTGAAGTCCAAACTACTACTGTCGGTGCAGAAAGTGACAAACAAGTAAATATTTATAGTTTTGTCGTACGTTGTGATTGGAGGTGGCCTAGCACTCAATGACACAGGGTTTATACTAGTTCAGGCAACATGCCCTACGTCCAGTTTGAGTCGGTCGGTGACTTTATTCCTGAGCCCAGGTGCTCGAAGTTTGCAGTGGGGTTACAAACAAGAAGGAGAAAGATGGGGTGTATGAGAGGTCCGGTCGGAAGGGCCGAGAGCGACAAGAACTCCACTATGAGCTAAGTGTTCAAGCGTGTGCTTGAGGTCCGAACCTGGCGGTTCTGTGATTGTGAGCTAGTGAACTTGATCGACCTAATGAATCTGGAATGCCTTGAATCGACCTAGATTGACTGAGTTTCTTGGGAGAGAGCGCATCTCCTTTTATAGATGAAGGGGATGGCCTTACAAGTGAGAGGGAGGGAGTACGTATGATTCTAAGCCTTGCTGCCCACGCCGGTAGGTACAGGATGATGGTAGGCGCCCATAATACTGTTGGTTGTCAGATGCACATGGGAGGTCACGTTGTCTTTGTTCGGGTATGGCAGATGTCGGTGCCTGCAATACTACTGATGCCCGGAGGCATGTGAGGGCTTTTACCATGTTCTCCTGGTACGGTAAATGTCGGCGCCCGCAATACTGTCGATGCCCAGAGGCATGTGGGGGGCTTTACCATATGAGAGTTAATGGCGCCCACAATACTATAGGAAAATGTTTGCGCCTACAACACTGTTTGTGTTAGGGCAGTTGCAAAGTACTGTTCCTGCAGGTGTACAGGGTACGATCCCTGGTATCGTGGTTTGACTTGTGCGCCTTGCCTTGCTTTCTCTGTTTGTTCCCTGGTTTCTTCCGAGCGGGCGTCCCCGGTTGGTTGGTTCCAGTCAGCTCTAACTACGTCAGTCTGAGAAGAGCAATGAGCAGGGTTTTGACATACCCCGGTCGGAGACGTGGGGTTGGAGTCAGAAGTAGCATTTTAGCTAGGCCTTCCGGTCGGAGAGGCCGTCCGGAGGCGACTGGAGTCGAAGCGGGCGCTCCGGTCGGAGAGGTGAGCCGGAGTCGGAAAACGGGCGCTGCACCTTCTCGGCTAGACCTTCCGGTCGGTGATTGGATTGCCCTTCTGGCCCGCTGTTTAGACTCTTGGGCCAACCCATGTGTTGTACGCTATCTGCTTGGGTCGAGCCTTTGCGAGGAAGCCGGTCCGCGAGGGACCCCGGGTTTATGAACCCGACAGGAGCCCCCGAGCCCCCAGGCGATTCGGGCAGAATCGTCTGGGGGATTTTTGCCTTGACGGTGGGTGCACGCGAGCGCACCCGCGAGTGTAGCCCCTGAGCCCCTGGGTGGTTCGGGCGGAGCCGCCTGGGGGTTTTTCATGTTGCCAGCGGGGGAGGTTTCTGTTTTGTCAGTGGGTGCGCGTGAGCGCACCCTCGGGTGTAGCCCCCGAGCCCCCGGCCAATTCGAGCAGAATCGTCTGGGGGTGTTTGTCAGTGGGCGTGTGTGCGTGTTTTTTAGTTGAGACGGAATTGTCAACCAAGGCGTCGTTGCGCAGCCATGGCATTTTAGTTTTTTAGGGATCGGGTGAGACGGGGCTCGCGGATCTTGGCGTCGGTGCGTGCCGTGGGATCGAGTGAGTAGGAGTCGCAGACGGGTCCTAGTGTCGATGCACGCCGTGGATCAAGACAGTTAATTTTTAGGGATCGGATGAGACGGAGCTTGCAGGTCCTAGCATCGGTGCGTGCCGTGGATCGAGACAGTTAATTTTTAGGGATCGGATGAGACGGAGCTCGCGGGTCCTGGCGTCAGTGCGCGCCGTGGGACCGGGCAAGTCGGAGTCGTGGATCCTGGCCTCGGTGCAGCCTGTGCGGCCAAGGTAGTTAGTTTAGTTAGTTTTAGGAATCGAGCGAGTCGGAGCTTGTGAATCCTGATGAGGCGAGTTCGGGGTCGTAGTCCTAGGTGTTTTGGAGTGCAGTTGAAGCATAGCCGGATGGGGCGAGTTCGGGGTCGCAGACCCAGGTGTTTGGAGTGCAGTCGAAGCGTAGCCAGATGGGGCGAGTTTGGGGTCGCAGACCTAGGTGTTTGGAGTGTAGACGAAGCATAGCCAGATGGGGCGAGTTCAGGGTCATAGACCCAGGCATTTTGTGTCTTGAGCCCCCGAGCCCCGTTGGGCCTTAGTAGGGGTCGGTTTGAGTTGTGTGTGTTACCCCATCCTTGGTTCCTCATAACTGGAGGGGCTGAGTTTTGTTGCTTGTCCTGATCGCTCGGGCTCGAGTGACGCGCTTGGTGAGTTCACTAACGGGTATGATCAAGTGGAATCCGGGTCCGTCGTTCGTGATGGGGTCGGCATAGCCCTCTTGTGACATTCCACTGCTCCCTTACCTGCAACTCGGCAGATGCTTGGGTTGTTCCGGAGACTGACTCGGGTGGTCTAATGGCCTCCCCTCGATGGAGATTCTATGGGCTTGGCAAAGGCTTAGGATCGAACGAGAAGGTTGAGGTGACCCTGTCTGCCAGACTGGGCAAGGGCCGCACGGGGCTCATCTACGTTTTTCTCCCCTGGCTCTGTTGTTGCTCATGTCGAATGAGGCAACTGTCGCTCCGTGACGCAACACGGAGCGTTGTGATGCATTTCACTGCACATGTGATGCTTAGTTCTCGAGCCCCCAGGCGGTTCAGGGCCCGAATCGTCCAGGGGGCGTAGGCGTATGGAATGAATGCACGTATGGATGTATGAAATGATTTAAAATAAAGAAATAGTGGGGGTTCGTAGTGTTACCTTGATGACTCGAGTGACGGGGTTTGAAGAGCTGCAGTCAGAAATGTCCGACCGGGACCCATGCTCGTCGTTTGTGACGGAGTCAGCATGGCCTACATGAGGCGTCCCTTTGCTCCTTACCTGTCGCTCGATGTGTCTTTCCGAGCCGTTCGATTGAGTTAAGAAGCCTGATGGTCTCTCCTGGCAGAGATCTCGTTGTTTAGGTTTTTTTCTAAGTCCCGCCTAGGGATGCGAAGAGCTGCCTACGCGTGGTGATGCTTCGGTTTTCACGCCCAGTCGTGCGATAGTGGTGGGCCATACCCAGGCCACACCTCGTCTGACCAGGCGTTGTTCCGTCTGACCAGGTGGCATTCCGTTGGTCAGCATGCGTCCCATCGGTCAGGGTGTGTCCCATCGTTTCCCATCCGCACTGAATGGGTGGATGGGAGAGAGTTTTTTGCTCTGATCTTTTGCCCCTCTTTGGCTATGGCGTTTCTTTGGGGGAGGGAGAGGCCTCTCCGTCGTAGTCCTTTGCCTGTTCTTCAACTATTGTCTCTCCTCCTTCTTCCTCTTCGCCGAGAGTGCCTGTATGCCGCAGCGGTTCCTAAGTGAGAGAGGGGGTGAGCGAGGGAGAGGACTTACAGATTCTTTCGTGAATCCGGAGTGCGATGTCAAGCTGGAGGCTGTCCGGGGCGGTGCTGGATTCATCTATGAGGCCTTCTTCGGGATGGAGCCATGTGTGGACTTTCTTCGGTGGATCTTCACCGGGCAAGCCTTGTTGGAGGGGAAGTCGCTCAGGATCATGCTGGTGGAGGGTTCCACGCCTGTAGCTGCTCGGGTTGGCTAGTTAATAAAGTTTGATGAGATCTCTTCTAGCCATGGTGGCCATACCCCGGTGGCCACGTCCCTGCCCAGGAGCTATCTCGGCTACATGAGAAGGTCAGGAGCTCCATGCTCTTCTGCTGAGCATCTATGGGTGCGACGCCCTTGAGGTACCCGTTGCGCTCGCCGAAGTCGAGGGAGCGGAACCGGGCAGGTCCCTTGAGGTCGGCGTTTAGGCGATGTCATCAAGCGGCCATAGTAGTATTTGGAGTAGTAGAAAATGTAATAGTTGAGTTCATGAGTGAGTCCCCGTGTGAACAGTTTTTTGTATCAATGAATACATCAGTACTGCTTTTGTGATAGAATCACTTATCCGTTCCTTGTTTTTATCCTAGCATAGCTATTGTTTTTTTCCTTTGTTTTTCGTACCTGCCCGATAGTTCCATAGGCTGTAGCTTTTTTAAGAACCTGGGCATGGCCCATGGGGCTTGGCTGCTTGTGACCGTAGGTCGAGGCGGGGTGCGTTCGGTTAGAAGTACGAACAAAGTTACATAGGGCAACAAAGGAGAAGGAATGTGCTTCCGTTCGGGGACGAAGTTGTTTTACCATGTGACAGTAAAAAAAGTAAAAAGAAAGAGGTAGTATTCAGTAATGTACCCTCATGGAGCCCCCGAGCGACCCGGGCTGAAAGTGTTTGGGCTGGGGCACTTTACAGCTGTTCAATGCTCCAAGTGTTGGTGAGAACGTTGCCGTTGTTGTCCTCCAGTCGGTAAGTGCCCGGTCGGATTACTTCGGTCACCGTATAGGGCCCTTCCCATGGTGGAGAGAGTTTGTGTTTTTCCTTCATTGATTGGGTCCTCCGGAGTACGAGATCGCCGACTTCGAGTATCCTCCCCCTGATCTTCCTTTCGTGGTACCTGCGAAGGGTTTGTTGGTAGCGAGCGGAACGGGTGACAGTCGTCTCACGGCCTCCTCGAGTAGGTCAACTGCATCTTGCTAAGCCTCCACGGCCCGGTCGCAGTCAAAAGGTTTTACTCTTGGGGCACCATGGTCGAGGTCGAAGGGCAGCACTGCCTCAGCTCCGTAGGCCAGAAAGAAGGGTGTGAACCCTGTGGATCGGTTTGGGGTCATTCTCAGGTTCCAGAGGATCGCTGGGACCTCTGCAACCCATCATCCGGTCTATTTGTTGAGTCGGTCGAAGATGCGTGACTTAAGTCCTTGGAGGACCATGCCATTGGCATGTTAGACCTGACCGTTAGTTTGTGGATGTCCGACCGAGGCCCAGTCGATCCTGATGCCGTATCCATCACTAAAGTCTAGGAACTTCTTTTCGGTGAAGTTAGTCCCATGGTCGGTGATGATACAGTTTGGAACGCCGAACCGGTAGATGATGTCGAGAAAGAATTTGACTGCCTCTTCTGAGCGGATGTTGGTGATGGACTTGACCTCTATCCACTTGGGAAACTTATCGATTGCTACGAGTAGGTGAGTGAACCCGCTTGGGCCCTTTTTGAGGGGTCCCATCGTGTCGAGGCCCTAGACCACGAATGGCCAGGTGATCGGGATGGTTTGGAGCTCCTGCGCTGGAAAATGGGTTTGCTGAGCGTAGAACTGGCATCCTTCGCACTTGTGGACGACCTCCTCTGCATCTCGTAGCGCGGTGGGCTAGTAAAAACCTTGGCGAAAGGCTTTTCCAACCAGTGACCTTGGGGCCACGTGATGTCCGTAGATCCTGGCATGAACCTCGAGGAGGAGCTACTTCCCCTGGTTGGTGGGGATGCACTTCATCAGTACCCCCAATGGACTCCGTTTGTAGAGTTTGTCACCGAGCACGACGAAGGTCTTGGCGTGTCGAGCGATCCGTCGGGCCTCAGTCCTTTTAGGCGGGAGAACCTCCTCGAGGAGGTAGGCGAGTAGCAGCACTTGGCAGTCGGTTTGATCGAGTGCCAAGATGGCAACGTTGGCGAGTGATGTCGTCATGGAGGTACTGGGATCGGAGCCCCCGAGCGCTGGCTTGGCGTCAGGGTCGAAGCCCCCGGGCGCCGGCTGGGTGTCGGGGTGCGTCTGGACCGGACCTTCTAAGATGTTGGTGAACAGCTCGTGGGCGTCGTTGACGAAGACCCCGCTTGGGGATGGATCCTGCCTGGCGGCCAATTTCGTAAGAAAATTGGCGGCGTCATTGTCCTTTCGGGGGACGTGATGCAGCTCGATCCCCTAGAATTTGTCCTCGAGCTTGCGCACTTCTTGGTAGTATGTTGCCATGAGGGGGCTTTTGCAGGAGGACTCCTTCATGACCTGATCAACGACCAGCTCTGAGTCGTCGCAAACATAGAGTCATGTAGCACCAAGCTCGATAGCGATGCGTAGTCCGTTGATGAGGGCCTCATACTCTGTGGCATTGTTTGAGGCTGAAAAGTGGAGGCGGAGGGTGTAGCGGAGCCTACTTCCATCCAGGGAAATTAGAACCACTCCAGCTCCTGAGCCGGGCGCCATTACGGACCCGTCAAAGTACATTGTCTAGTACTCGTGGGTGATGTCCGGGGTCAGTAGCTGTACCTCTGTCCATTCGGTGACAAAATCCGCGAGAGCCTAAGACTTAATGGCGGTATGGGGGATGTACCTCATGTCATGGCCCATGAGTTTGAGTGCCCACTTAGAGATCCGTCCCGTGGCGTCGTGGTTGTGGATGATGTCCCCAAGCGAGTATGAAGTGACGACCGCGACCTCGTGGTCGGTGAAGTAGTGCAGGAGTTTCCGGGTCACCATCAGCATGGCGTATAGGAGTTTCTGCACCTAGGGGTACTGGACCTTCGGGTCGGTGAGTACTTCCCCGACGAAGTATATGGGTCGCTGGACCTTAAGTTGGTGTCCCGGCTCCTCCCTTTCGATGACCAGCGCGGCGCTTACCACATGGTTGCTGGCGGCGATGTAGAGGAGAAGGGGTTCTCCCCGTTCGGGAGCGACGAGGATCGGGGCTAACGTCAGGGACATTTTGAGGCTATCCAGAGCCTGCTGAGCTTCCTTAGTCCAGACAAAAGTGTCTGTCTTCTTAAGGAGCTTGTAAAGTGGCATCCCTCATTCGTCGAGTCGGGAGATGAATCAACTTAGAGCAGCCAGGCAGCCGGTGAGCCTCTTGAAGTAGACCGTGACGCCTAAGAGGGGGGGTGAATTAGGCAACTTAAAATGCTAACTCTAAACTATGACCTCTTTTTCTAACCTTAGCAAAACCTATGCAAAAGATAAACTATATAAATGTGCGGGAGCTTGTGTTGCTATCTCTACCGCAAAAGGAGTAATTCAATCAATGTAAATGCGGAAGCTAAAGAGCAAGGTAGAGATATGCAAACTCCCGTCGATGACTCCGGTATTTTTACCGAGGTACCGAGAAGCACGCAAGCTTCCCCCTAGTCCTCATTGGAGCCCCTCACGAGGAATCCCTCGCAAGGGCCAAGCTCCCGGTCGGGTAAATCCATGGATAGCCTTGGGCCTTCCCCACGCGCAAGTGGGTCTCCAACGTGCCTCTCGGCAAGCCTCTCTCGGATGCTCCCCGCCGTCTTCACTATCAAGCTTCCGGCTGAAACGCCACGGGCCTTATTCCCTCCGGTACACGGTGGCGGCCACACCACAAATGCGGTTGGTGTGATCTCGCAAGACTTCAAGCCCCTTTGATGTACAACAATGGTGCACGCAAGCACCGAGTGGTAAGAGGTATGCAAACCTCACTAAACACTAGGCCTAAACCTAGAGCAAGCGCATGAGCGATGGTCTAATCAACCTAAGCACTTCACAAAGCACCTACACTAATCACCTAATGAATCACTAAGCTCTATGCAAGTGGAGATCACTAAAATAGTGTATTGACACCCTTGGTATGTTTCCTCAGCTCCACACTTTCAAATGGCCGGTTGGGGGTCTATTTATAAGCCCCATTGAGAAAGTAGCCATTGGGGACGAAATCTCGCTTTTCTGCTACTGACCGGATGCTGGAGTCGTCCTGATCGGACGCGTCCGGTCGTCCCGACCGTTGGAGCCACGAACAACTGATCGGACGCTGCCAGCGTCCGGTCGTAATTTCACCGCTCTGGAACCTTTCTGTACTCGACCAGACTCTGTTGTCCTGCGTCTGGTCATTTTGCCGCCAGCATCCGGTCACTACGGCTGACGCCTGTTGCCGAGCCACTTGATCAGAGCGTCCGGTTGCTTTCCTCCAGCGTCCGGTCCAGCGTACAGTCACTTCTGTGAGCTCGTTTCTTCATGATCTTGTGTACGGCTTGGTTCCTATCTTCATGCTTGGACTTTGCTTGATATCTTGGGTCTTCTCTTGTGCTCCTAGGGTCTTGCTTATGGTGTTGATCATCAGATCATCATGTCGTCTTTGTCCAAGTCACATCTTGCATCCTATTGAACTACAAAATAATCACTTGCAAGTTCATTAGTCCAATTTGGTTGTGTTGGTCATCAAACACCAAAATCCAAAGTAAATGGGCCAATGGTCCATTTTCCTTACAATCTCCCCCTTTTTGGTGATTGATGACAACACGACCAAAGCAAGCAAATAATAAAATTTTGAAATTTAAAGACTACCTACTTGCTAGGATGCAATGCAAGGGGGCTAGATTATATGATGCTAAAAGATATTACTTGTAAGACTATATAAAAACTTATCATGCCCTTGCAAATGTCCCCATGTGGTATTATGGATTTAAGCCTTGCTTCCTACATATTCTCCCTATTACATAGGCAATCCATAATCCACTATCCTCCCTTTCTCGGACCATTACCACTTGTAAATTATTAATGCTTGCTTTTGGTCCTCTAAATCCTCCCCCTTTGGAATCAAACACCGAAAAGGAAGACATTAGTAGCACAAGGGAGGGTCAAACTTTGTGAGCCTTTGTGTGTAGAGTGGAATAGATCACAAAATTTGACTCTTGCATTATATAGACTAAGCTCCCCCTAAATATATGCATACATATGGTGGAAAGCAAAGTATATGCCTAATTAGCAAGTTATTGCTCAAGGGAATTTAATTTATATAATGCATGGAGAAAGCATATAAATATCAAATTGAAATTAACATGATGATATTGGTTTAGAAATACCACATGTGGAAACCAAATTGATTTCTACCACTTGCAATGAGTGGTGAATATTTGAAGTGTGATGCTTAACTCCGGGGACTCCATTTTCCTTGCAATGAGACTACTACACACATGATAAACTTGAAAAGGGTATTGGTCTCAAAGCATCAAACTTGTAGATTAACCTCTCCCTAAATTTGTGCACACACAAGTGTGGAATACTTGTAGGAATCATGCACATTGATTTTAGAGTGAAGAATACCACTTGAAAGATGACATCTCATGAATGTGAGAATCACTTTCGAAGATAATATTCGGGAGAAATTATCTACAATTTGGACTTTGGCACATATTAAATGAACAATCAAAGGACAAGCTATGTGCCGTGCTCCTAAATAATTTAAAACCATGTAGGTTTGCTCCAAGGGTTAAGAATGAAACCGAGCAAGCCTACCATAAGATATACCTAGTGTATGCATGACAAATGATGTAAGAATTCAAATGCAAACCTAGGCATGAAGAGTAACTAGATGCTAAAAGATACCAATTGTAGGAAAATTTAAATCTAATACCAATTGAAGTAAATTGAATCTAGTTACCTTACATGGGAAGGGGAATTTGGGTTCATACTATTCACTAACCCACTTGGCAATGATTTTGTCCATCATGATGCACCCCATAAAATGCATCCATACTTTGCCAAGTCTCCAAATTCTCCGATGTCCATCGGACTTCTCACTTCCCTTTCGAGATCCAAACCTTCTTGGTGTTCTTCATGTTGGAAATAATTTCCTTTGGCACCCAAAAGCGTTTGACCCCATTATTGGCTTGCTTGTTCACCTTGATGGCCACCACCTTGTCATTTTTCTTCTTCTTCAAGAGATAAGGTGTGGAGGCCTTCTTGTCCACCTTGTTGGTGTATGTGTTGGAGAGCTTGCTTGTTTGCTTTTTGTTTTTCTCTTTCTTCTTTGCTCCTCCCCCATTCTTCACCTTGCACTCATAGGACTTGTGACCTTCCTTGTGGCACATGTAGCAAACCACGGTTTGTCCTTCATCAAGCTTCTTCACTCCCTTGATGGTGTTATCTTGATGAAGTTGGGCTTGCTTCACCTTGCCTTTCACTTGAGTCAAGTCCTTGGTGAGGCGAGCTACTTCTTGCTTGAGTTGCTCATTCTCCTTTGCAACCTCTTGTGTGCATGTATCTACAATAATTTTCTCAACACAAACTTGGTTGCACAAGGATGAGTCTAAACATAAATCATTGCAAGAAGTAGATGCATCCTTTTTAGACATGTTAAAGTTAGAACTTTTCTTTTTAGATGCCTTGGTGGGGGTTGAACTAACGGCTTTAAGGTTAGCAACTTTATTAGTTAGCTCATCACCATGTTTGCACATGGTTTCCATCTTAGCAAGCAAACTTTTATAAGCACCTTGTGAGCTAGCTAACTTTTCTTTTAATTTTTCATTTTTCTTTACAAGTTGCTCATCATTGATTGTGCATGCATTTGTTGTTGCACTAGCCTTAAGTTGCTCAATTTTAGTGGATAGTTCAACATTGAGATTAGCAAAGTTCTCATATTGTTCAAGCAAAGTTTTGTATGTTTCTTGTGAACTATCTAGATTTTCTTTTAAACTTTTGAGCTTCTTTTCTTGACTAGTGCAAACTTTAGCATATTTAAGATTTTATTGCACAATTGCATCATAAGAAGGCAAATCATCATCACTATCACTCTCACTAGAGGATGAACTTTCGTTACCTCGTGCCATAAGGCACACACATGAAGAGCTTGATGATGAGTGCTTGCGGCCTCGCCTCTTGTGATGGTGTTCTTCTTCACTTGAAGAATCATCCCATGATCTTATTGAGGTGAGGGCTTGGTTCTTGCATGCCTTCTTCTTTGTCTTGGGTGTGGGCTTGTTTGGACAAACTTCCACAAAGTGCCCCAACTGGCCGCATCCATAGCATCCTCTCTTTCTTTGCTCATTTCTTTGATTTGTGAAAATGAGATCGTGAATTTGGATGGGCACACCCTTGACATTGAGCCTTTGGACCATCTTCTCCACCTTGTTGATTAATTTGATTGATTCTTCATCAAGGTCGGAGGTGGAGGAGGAAGAATGATCATCACTTGAATCTTCATCATCATCATCATCGTCCTCATCTTCTTCTTCATCTTCACTTGAGGAGCTTGAGCTTGAGCTTGTCTCAACTTGCTTGCCCTTCATCTTCTTTTTCTCGCTACATGCTAGAGCTTTTCCTTTGCTTGATGAAGAAGCTTCTTCTTGACCCATCTTACGTGACATTTCAAGTGCCGCTAACTTGCCGATGACTATGCCCAGGGTCATGGTGCTCAAGTTCTCCATATTGTGAAGGATAGTGATGATGCTTGCATATTTCTTTTGTGGTAGCACAGAGATGATCTTCCTTACGATGTCCGCATCATCTAGCTTTATCAATCCTATTGAATGAAGCTCATTGATAATTAGATTCAAACGTGAATACATATCACGAACAAGCTCATCATCATTCATTTTAAAGGAATCATAATTTTGTTTAGCTAGACAATGTTTTTGCTCACGGACATTACTTGTGCCGTCATGGAGCTCTTGGAGTTTTAACCAAATTTCATGTGCCGTATTTAAAGTGAATACTTGGTTAAGGCCCTGTTTGGTTGGGCTTTTGGCTTTGGCTTTTGGCCCCAAAAGCCAAAAGCCCAACCAAAGGGGCTGCTTTTGGAGGGTGCTTTTTCAGAAGCAGCAGCTTTTCCGTAGTTCATTTTTGAAAGCTGGGTTGACCCTGCTTTTGGCTTTTGGCTTTCTGCTTTTCGAAATTGGTGGAATAAAAAGCTCTTCCATAGTTGTTTCAAGAGAGATAAAGATAAAAGGTATATTTTATACTTGTTTAACCAAACAGCTTTCAGCTTTTCTACAGCTCACAGCCCACAGCAGCTTTTCCACAGCTCACAGCCCACAGCAGCTTTTTCCCACAGCCACAGCTCAACCAAACAGGGCCTAAACACATCCATGCTAAAAGATTCAAACAAGCAATTCTTAGCTCTAGCATTGAAATGCATTTCTTTTTCATCACTCTTTGTGGGTTTTTCGGGATTCTTGATGGGTTTCATCCCGTCACGAGTGACTCTCCATACACCCAAATCAACCGCCTCAAGGTGGCAAGCCATTCTAGCCTTATAATAAGGGAAGTTAGTGCCGTCAAAGTGCGGAGGCCTAGATGTATCTATTTATAAGCCCCACTGAGAAAGTAGCCGTTGGAGACAAAATCTCGCTTTTCTGCTACTGACCGGACGCTGGAGTTGTCCTGATCGGACGCGTCCGGTCGTCCCGACCGTTGGAGCCGCGAACAACTGAGCGGACGCTGCCAGCGTCCGGTCACTTGCCACCAGACGTGTCCGGTTGCAATTTTGCTGCTCTGGAACCTTTCTGTACTCGACCGGACTCTGCTGTCCTACGTCCGATCATTTTGCCGCTAGCGTCCGGTCGCTGCTGCTGACACCTGTTGCCGAGCCACTTGATCGGAGCATCCGGTTGCTTTCCTCCAGCGTCCGGTCACTTCTGTGAGCTCGTTTCTTCACGATCTTGTGTACGGCTTGGTTCCTATCTTCATGCTTGGACTTTGCTTGATATCTTGGGTCTTCTCTTGTGCTCCTAGGGTCTTGCTTATGGTGTTGATCATCGAATCATCACGTCGTCTTTGTCCAAGTCACATCTTGCATCCTATTGAACTACAAAATAATCACATGCAAGTTCATTAGTCTAATTTGGTTGTGCTGGTCATCAAACACCAAAATCCAAAGTAAATGGGCCAAGGGTCCATTTTCCTTACACCTCTGTACGGCCTTGACATTGCGTATGGGACCCATGTTGGAGATGGCCATGATTTTTTTGGGGTTGGCCTCAATGCCATGCTCGGACACAATGTATCCTAGAAGCTTCCCCTTCGGAACCCTAAAAACATATTTTTCGGGATTCAGCCTGATGTTGAATCTTTTGAGGTTCGCGAACGTTGCGGCCAAGTTTGTTATCAGGTCATTGGCTTGAGTTGTTTTGACCACTATGTCATCGACATATATGGTGATCGTTGGTCTTGGCCACTCGGTTTGATTAGGCTGATCGAGCGGGTCGATTTGGTCGACGAAGCATTGTTGCATGCACCTTTGGTAGGTGGCGCTAGCATTCTTCAAGCCGAATGGCATGGTTATGTAGCAGTACGAACCATACGAAGTGATGAACGAGGTTGCGAGCTGATCGGATTCTTTCATCGCGATCTGGTGATAGCCCGAGTAGGCATCCAAAAAGGAGAGTATCTCGCAACCCGAGGTGGAGTCGACTATCTGGTCTATGCGCGGCAAAGGAAAGTGATCCTTTGGACACGCTTTGTTGAGGCCAGTATAATCGACGCACATTCTCCATTTCCTGCTCTTGTTTTTAACAAGAACAGGATTGGCAAGCCAGTCGGAGTGGAAGACCTCTCTGATGAATCCGACTGCTAGGAGTTTGGCGATCTCTTCGCCTATGGCTCTGCGCCTTTCGTCGTCGAAGCGATGCAGGCGCTGTTTGGTGGGCTTTGAGCCCAGGATGAGGCACAGAGCGTGCTCGGCAACCTCCCATGGTATGCCCGGCATGTCAGAAGGCTGCCATGCGAAGACATCGTGATTGGTGCACAGGAAGTCGATGAGCTTGCATTCATATTTGGCCGGAAGCTGGGTCCTGATCCTCACCGTCTTGGCCGGGTCGGTGGGGTTGACCCCCACCGCCTTGGTTTCCTTGAGCGAACGGAAGACCATCAAGGAGGTTGGTTTGTTGCAGTCTGGGACTGCCAGAATTGACAATTCCCCGGGCCGCGGGAGCTTGGATGAGTTGACAACCGCAGTGGCGAGCTCGTAGTGCTCGTGGTCGCACGTGAAGGCGTGCGAGAAGGCGCTGCTTATGGTGATGACACCGTTCGGTCCTAGCATCTTCAGCTTGAGGTAGGTGTAGTTGGGGATTGCCATAAATTTGGCGTAGCATGGCCGCCCCAAGATGGCATGGTAGGACCCTGGAAAGTCCACCACTTCGACGGTGAGGACCTCCGAACAGAAGTTGGTTCGGTTGCCAAACGTGACGGGCAGGTCGATCTACCCGAGCGGGTATGCCTGCGCTCCCGGGATCACCCCGTGGAAGGGAGAGCCTGCCTGGTGGAGCTCCAATCGGGGGATGTGCATGGCGTCGAGGGTGTCGACATAGACGATGTTGAGGCCGCTGTCTTCGTCCATCAGTACCTTGGTGAGGCGCTTCTTGCAGACGATGGGATCGATGACGAGCGGGTAGCGTCTCAGTCTCGCGACGTGGGATGGATGGTCCCTCTGATCGAAGGTGATCAGAGATTCCGACCAGCTGTGGAAGGAGGGGACGACCGTTTTGGTGGTGCATGCCTCCCTATAGCGTACCTTGTGCTAGCGCTTGGACCAGATGACGTCGGATCCACCAAAGATCATGATGCATTCGTTAGTGTCGGGGAAAACATCTCCGCCCTTGCCCGACATGCCTCCTTTCTTGGCTATCGCCTCTTTGCCGTCCCCTTCTTTCGGCCCGTCGGCCTGTCATAGGAAACGTTTGAGGAGCTCACAGTCCTTGTAGAGGTGTTTGACGAGGTAGGTGTGGTTGGTGCATGGGCTATCCATGAGTTTGTTGAAGTGGTCAGGCAGGCCCTATTGGGGCTGTTTGCCCGTGCGGTTAGTTGCGGCGACCAACGCGGTGTTGTCCGGTCGACGCCGGTCTTTTTTGTTCTTCGTGCCCCTTTGTGTGGAGGGGCCCTCATCTTGGTACGTGCGCTTGGCCTTGCCTTTGTCCTGGCCCCCATTGAAGACCGCTCCGACCGCTTCCTCGCTGGAGGCGTGGTTGGTGGCGACGTCGAGCAGGTCGCGGGTAGTACGGGGTTTCAAGCATCCAAGCTTGTGGATCAGGGACTCGTAGGTCATCCCAGAGAGGAATGCGCTGATGATGTCTACGTCGACGACATCAGAGAGGGAGTTGCATCGTTGGGAGAACCTATGGATGTAGTCCCGTAGGGACTCACTGGGCTCCTGCTGGCAGCTCTTAAGGCCCCAGGAGTTCCCAGGGCGGACATACGTCCCCTAGAAATTTTTGACGAAGACCCTCTTGAGGTCCGCCCAGTCGTGGATGCTGTCGTGTGGGAGGAATTCAAGCCATGCCTGAACATATTCCCCTACGTAGATGGGGAGATACTGAATGATGAAAAAGTCATCATCCACCCCTTTGGCTCGGTAGGCGAGCCAGAAATCTTCGAGCCAAATACCGGGGTTTGTCTCCTCAGTGTACTTAGTGATGTTGGTGGGTGCTCGAAAGCGCTGTAAGAACGGCGCTCTCTGGATACATCAGTCAAAGGCCCGTGGTCCCAGTCCCTCAGGGCTAGGACTCCGGTCGTCCGGCCGGTGACCGTGTCTAGGGCGCGTTTCACCGCTCACCTTGATGGTTCGGCCGGGATCCGTGTCGCCTGCTCCCGCCATCGGCGTCATCATTATGCCGGGCGCGACGCCGGTTGCTGACGACGCTGCAAGCATCCTGGTGTGGACTGGGCTGCTCATGTACCGGCGGTCGGTGCGGAGCAGGCGCCAGGTCAGATCAAGGCGCAACTGTTGCCTCCCAAGCCGCACCTGGCGGCTGTTGTGGCGAGCGGATGGAGCGATCTGTCTGGCGCATCCCCGTTCCCCCAGTGGGGAGAGAGGCCGCGTGTTAGAGTCGCGATGCAGAGCTTTCCGCCTGTTGAACAGTAGCGGCTTCTACTAGAACCCGGAGGTTTCGGTAGACTGCCTGCTCCTAGGGGTCGACAGGCTCGGGAACGCCGCGTAGAAGCATCGCTGCCGTAGCGATGTTCTGGCTAGCCCGAGCGAACTGTGGGAGATTGTTTCCCTCGTTGATGATGTCGTGTTGGACCTGGCGGGCGCGACCCCAGGCGCCACCCACCGGGTCATGCGCATAGGGCGAAACATGCTGCACCGAGCTCAGGCGGCGTCTGGTTATGCCGCCGTTGTCGTAATTCCTCGGCGTGCGCTTGCGCAGACGCAAGGGCCCCCGCGCGCGGGTCTAGAGGGGTGTGAGTCTGCGCAGATTCCACAACCACCGACGGCTGTCCGGGAGCGTCCGCCATAGCGCACTCCTAGGACGGACGGTGGCGAGGTGCCACGTCACCGATGCTGGAGCTGTCGCTCTCACCCTCGTCATCCGGGAGTTCGTGGAAGGTGGCGGGGGCATAGCTCGCCATTCCCATAAATTCGGATGTGAGGGGGGACAACACCAGCATCCTTCTGAGCCCTCGAGCGTACGCATCCGCGGGGGACACGAGGCTGTAGGGGAACCGATCGTACATTGTTCATGGCGTGGGCAATACGGTCCCTCCAGATGATCGGTGGGAGATAGTAAATAAAGAGTAAATAATAGTACGCATATTACTTACAGCGGGGTTTGAGCAGAGAGTTTGCTCGGAATAAAGCATAGATGCCGCGTCGTTGAAGTCGTGCGTCCCAGAGTCGATGGAGGGCGCCCCTCCGACTGGTGCCAGAATGAGTGCCTCCTCGCAGAGGTGCAGTACGCCGAGCCGGTTGGCGATGAAGTCCAGGCTTCCGAGGTGGAAGGCCTGGGATGGCTTGAAGACGGGTGAAACCCACATCCCAACAGGTGGGAGTGCGGGAAACTCCAGTGAGCCGAAGCGAATCGTATCGCCTAAGCCCGCCATGGCGGTGGTGGTGGAAAAGTGGGCCATTCGATGACCAAAAAGTGTTGAACGTACAACGTCCTCCCCACGGACGGCGCCAACTGTCGGTGCAGAAAGTGACCAACAAGTAAATATTTGTAGTTTTACTGTACGTTGTGATCGGAGGTGGCCTAGCACTCAATGACACAGGGTTTATACTGGTTCAGGCAACGTGCCCTACGTCTAGTTTGAGTCGGTCGGCGACTTTATTCCTGAGCCCAGGTGCTCGAAGTTTGCAGTGGGGTTACAAACGAGAAGGAGAAAGATGGGGTGTACGAGAGGTCTGGTCGGCTCCGGTCGGAAGGGCCAAGAGCGACAGGAACTCCCCTACGAGCTAAGTGTTCAAGCGTGTGCTTGAGGTCCGAACCTAGCGGTTCTGTGGTTGTGAGCTAGTGAACTTGATCGACCTAATAAATTTGGAATGCCTTGAATCGACCTGGATTGACTGAGTTTCTTGGGAGAGAGCGCATCTCCTTTTATAGATGAAGGGGATGGCCTTACAAGTGAGAGGGAGGGAGTATGTATGCTTCTAAGCCTTGCTGCCCACGCCGGCGGGTACAGGATGATGGTAGGCACCCACAATACTGTTGGTTGTCAGATGCACATGGGAGGTCACATTGTCTTTGTTCGGGTATGACAGATGTCGGTGCCTGCAATACTGCTGATGCCCGGAGGCATGTGAGGGCTTTTACCATGTTCTCCTGGTACGGTAAATGTCGGCGCCCGCAATACTGTCGATGTCCAGAGGCATGTGGGGGGCTTTACCGTATGGGAGTTAATGGTGCCCACAATACTATAGAAAAATGTTGGCGCCTACAACACTGTTTGTGTCAGGGCGGTTGCAGGAACTGTTCCTGCAGGTGTATAGGGTACGATCCCTGGTATCATGGTTTGACTTGTGCGCCTTGCCTTGCTTTCTCCGTTTGTTCCCTGGTCCCTTCCGAGCGGGCGTCCCCGGTGGGTTGGTTCTAGCCGACTCTGACTGCGTCAGTCGGAGAAGAGCAATGAGCAGGGTTTTGACGTACCCCGGTCGGAGACGTGGGGTCAGAGTCGGAAGTAGCGTTTTGGCCAGGCCTTCCGGTCGGAGAGGCCGTCCGGAGGCGACTGGAGTCGGAGCGAGCGCTCCGGTCGGAGAGGTGGGCCGGAGTCGGAAAACGAGCGCTGCTCCTTCTCGGCCAGACCTTCCGGTCGGTGATTGGATCGCCCTTCTGGCCCGCTGTTTAGACTCTTGGGCCGGCCCATGCGTTGTGCGCTGTCTACTTGGGTCGAGCCTTTGCGGGGAAGCCGATCCGCGAGGGACCCCGGGTTTATGAACCCGACAACTACCTCAGTTTTAAATTATAATCAAGTCAAGTATATACAAAAGGAGTACATAATACGCACCTACAATATCAATTGGTTTCATTATTTTTTTCATAAAAAATATGTCTTGATACTATACTATTTATTGTATTTGAACCTATAGACATTGAAATGTCTTTCTAAAAATTTGGTAAAAATTAGTGAAATTTGGCACGCAAAGCTAACGTGAACTATAATTATTTGAAATGGAAGGAGTAATATAGAGGAATTAACTAGGCCCAAACTAGGTAAAGCACTTCCCCACACACAAAAAAAAAAAAAACTAGGTAAAGCACTGCTAGTGAGTAGCGACTGATGTGCATGTGCATGAGCGTGACATATATTGCCACACGGTACGGCGGTGACCGTGACCAGGTCAGTAGAGAGAGCTACTAGTTGGTGACGCCGATTGTCCATCAAATGTTGTTGCCTTGCAAGAGCTCGCAATCAACAAGCGATAGATGTGATGGCGGCCGTGGAAAGTGAGGCCGGGCCTATGGGCAATCATTGCGTTTCTTCCACGACCGAAAGTCCAAAGCTTTGACGGCGGCTGCGGCGGCGGCGGATCGTACATCGGAAGGAGAGCTGCCGTCTAGCTGCTGCCATGCCGAATTGCGCCGATGGTGGTCCATGGATGGAGACGGCACGTACTGCTCGAACAGGTGCGTGTGGATATAGCTGAGCGGCTGAGAGCGATGGAGTTACTAGCAGCAGTCAAGACTCAAGAGAGAGCCACACCACACACAATGGAAGGAAGGCGCGTGCATGGATTGGATGGAGGGGTTCTTGGTTAACCTACTGCATCTATCTAGGAGGAGTATTATTTGCTGGTGATTCGGACGTCACTTGCAATGCCTGCTCTGCACTGTGTTTGTGATGGGTGATATGATTGCTTGCGACTTTTGTGTGCCTCAAGCCTAACTTTATCGATGGCTTGACTATGTCAGAACGTGTTCTTGACGGTTGGATCCGCCTCCACTCCGGATTTACTCCATCGCAAAATTATTATTAACACTTCTTCGTTCAACGTACCGTACATATAGCAAAAATGTATCTGCGCAAATATATATACCCGCGCGTTGTAATGAAATATATAATTTATTGTGCGGTTATCTGATTGATGGGTCCCCTTCTGAGCCAATGTTCATAGATTTTTCCAACACGCCTAGGAGAAAACAAATGGCGGGTTTCTGAAACTAGATCATCTCTGATTTCTGCAAGCATGTGGTGTGTTCATAGTTTTTGCGATCTCTGGGCTCTAACACTTTGGTGTGTGGCCACATTTTGCAACAAGAAGTTTATCTTTGGGAATTCAACTATTATTTAATTTGAGTTTGTTTGTGGCCATGAAATTTGACAATGAGAAATCTTTGACCATCAAACTAAATACCGAATAAATTTGTCCATATTTCAAGATGATTTTGTGTTTTCTAAAAGTAGTAGTGGAATTTTTTTAGTATCAAAATTCATAAGTTTTTATTTAAAATATGAAACCAATGTCTAAGTTTTCTAAAAGATATAATATATCCATTGGTGCTCTATTCTGATTATTTGTACTTTATTTGTTCCTATCCTTAGTGTTTCGTTACTCATCGTTTTCCACTATATTGTGTAGCCGAGGTTGACCAAGAGGATGTAGTGGACTATGGATATACAAAGAACATCTGGAAGATGATACCAAGCTCGCAGATGTGCATACCCCAATAGATCCTATTTATTGATAAAAAAAAGATCCTATTTATTTAGGCACTACAGCTGTTATGGCATCTATAGCCCTCCAATAGTAATTTGGTTAATTTGCCTCGGACATATTTGGTACTCGATCTATTTGAAGCATATGGATTAATTCTCTTAGTAGATTCCCAATTAAGTTAAATATAGCACAGAATAGTGATTTAGATAGAGACCAGGGACGACTGCAAACACTAGGAATAAATACAGTAAAGTTTGATCAAATAACTCCAAATCTAGCACAAATGGATAGATTTACCTTTTTTATTAAGAAAATTGTAAGTAGTTACATGGTTTAATTTTTTTATTTTAAATGAATACTAATGATTTTTAGAAAGTAATAAGCAGGTTTTATTATGCTCTCTAATATTAAAGAGTGAAAGTTTTTTCGTTCTTCATCGCTCACAACTGCCCGGTGTGTGTGTGTGTGTGTGTGTATATATATATATATATATATATATATATATATATATATATATATATATATATATATATATATATATATTACATTGGTATATCTGCTAGTTTTTTTTAGGAAAAGAAACTAGTTTTAAACCAGCAAATCTGTTGGGTATTGATAGTTGGGTGGTCAAATATTTTTTGTTGCATAGGTCTTGATTTTGCGCTATTGTTAATTCATTCATCCACCGAGTATGAGGAAAAGAAAGAATATCGTCGCACACACGATACGCTCTCGATCTCTCTCTAGATCTATCTTTGCGTGGCTAGATTCCATATTTCCATGTATCGTCATGCATGCATGCGGCATGTGGAAAGCAAGGTGCCCAGCTCTTTTGGCAACCTTCTTTAGCACAGAAGAAGAAGCAGTCAATGCAGCAACCCACGCCAGACGCTCCTCCTAGCTAGATAGGACTTGTTCAAATCGGCGTCGTCGTCATGTAACCTTGCCGTTCGTCTAATAAACCGCTGTTTGTTTATAACCTGATTAAAAGCCGTTTAAAAACATTATAGTACTATGCTAGATGTTTTCGTTTAACATATCGACCGTACACGTTTATATATCTCTTTTATTTAAACAGCTGTTTTTTTTTTGCAGTTTAAAATGATCTTTAAATTTACCCCGAATAATAACGAACAGCACTGCGTACCTAACCCTGGCGCCCATCATCAGATATGTATGCATCTCGCACACATGCACAACAGACTGGCCAATCAAATCAACGCCTCACAGCAGTAGTCAGTCTGCAGGTGTCCATGCATTGTGTGGTTGCTTTCGATCAGCAGCGAGTAGATAGATAGATAGATATCTAGATAGATAGATGGAGTTCGTTAATGGCGCTCCGGCCCAACCCTCCGTCGTCGTCCTGGTCACCTCCAACAACCCCACTTTGACGCACGGAGCATCTATGCTCTTACTACAGCGATGATGGATAGGAATAGCCGAATAGGATAGCTGCTGCTCAGCTCGATGGTCTATCGGGTCTCGAAAAGCGCGCGTGCTCAGCTCGCCTGGTCTTCCTCTTCCTGCAGAGTTGGGGTTCCTTCCTTGGATCGATGCAGCATGAGCTAGCTTCACTCTTGCTGTTATTCCAAAATATGGTTTTAATTTGTACAGCGTGTTGTCTGTGTATATATGCATTTATTATTATGGTTTATTTGATTTTGTTCTAACTTAAACTTTTCAGATTTTGGCCAAAACATACAAGTCATCTACAAATTCGAATAAACGCACTGTCAAAATATATACATGCTTCAAGGAGAATTTACGTGTTATATTAGTACCTTTTTTAAAAAAAAAACTCAGTCCAAGCTAGTGAAGTTTGCTTGTCTTATTATATAGGACAAAGTCAAAACAAACTATGTATAGGAATAATATTTTGGAACATATGGAAAGTGTACATGATATGATATGAAAAGAAAGAAGCCTACTCCGATCCTGCTAGCTTGGCAGTGAGAAGCAGCTGGGAACTTAACGGTGTCTTCTCTTTGGGGTAAGAATCCGTGTACGTGGTGGCCGCGGCCGCGTAAGCAGAAATGTGTTCTACTCGTGCTTTTCCTTCCGGACTTGCTTTTTCTTGGTGCAATGCATGCACGGCTTGGTCTTTTTTTAGCACGTGATCGATGAGAGTGTGCATTTGGAAACACTGCACCGTGACGGATTGGCTTTCGTAAGCTGCGTTATTATTATATTTGCAAATTAAAATGTGTCGCTAGCGATGATGCTAATTAACAAGTCCACGAGTGTTATTATTACTATATATGTGACCAGAATTCAAAGACGACGTTAGTTATTCCTATGTACGAATATTTAAAAATTCATTGGGGTTCTGTCAAAAATATTCCATATGATGTGTTATTATATACTTATTGTATCGATTTCAATAAATAAGCATTGTGTAACCATCCTGAAATAAAAAAAAAATGATCAACACGGACAGTGTATCAGTTTCCAGCTCTCTTGGTTCACTCTCACACTGGAAGGCTATTCATGATAGTAGCCCCGTTCGCTGGTCTGAAACTTGGCTGAAACTGGCTAAAAAACACTGTTTCGGTTGAATTGTTGTGAGAGAAAAACACTGTTCCGGCTGAAAAAAGAAGCCGAACAAGCCAAATATGGGGTAAGCCGAACAGGGCAGGATTCAATGACGGTTTGATATGGGAGATATGATATGAAGCCAACTGGGAGGCACGACTTACATGTGAAGGATGTAGGGTCTAGGAGGTAATGGGTGCCCCCCCCCCCTCAAACCACCTTAGATACTTGTAAATTGCCTCCATGGATGCACCTCAAGCGTTTGATCATAAAGGCAGTGGAGAAGGACGATCTGCCGACCCTGACCCCTAGGGATTCATCAGAGAAACATTTCTAAAGGAAACCTCTGGATCCAAAATGATTCTATGAGAATTTGGAATCCTATCAAACGGCCATGCAAACACCAAAAACGCCCCTTTGGGACACCATTTTTTCTATTTGTGGGTCAAATTCATGTAAAGCTCATACACTAAACGTTTTGATGGAGCGTACATCTTATTCATAATAATAAAAGACTTCTTTAATTCTTCGAAAAGTGGAACCCCACTTGAGAAAAAACACACCAATTGCCACCTATGGTTTCTTGGATATTTCCTTCATATCTGTTGTGTAGACATGCATGCACTAGATGGACAATATGCACTAAAAGATTATGGCTTCACAAAGACAAATGGACAATATAAGTAGCTTCATGCTATCCACATACAATACAGGTTCCCAACTTATTATACTTACCCACTCTAGCTATAGTCACAGATACAAAGAGATCATTTTCTCATCAAAGAATGTTACTTTATATGCCACATTATGTACAAACACAAATAATTTCTTCCCTACATGTTGACATAATTACTTTCAAAACTAGGTGAGGTTTATACAACATAGGTCCTAGTAATTTATTTTCTTTATTACAGTTTATAAAGTAGAAGGGCGGGCCTGGTGCAAGCGGTAGAGTCTTACCGCCTGTGACCGGAAGGTTCCGGGTTCGAGTCGCGGTCTCCTCGTATTGCACAGGCGAGGGTAAGGCTTGCCACTGACACCCTTCCTCAGACCCCGCACAGAGCGGGAGCTCTCTGCACTGGGTACGCCCTTTTTTATTACAATTTATAAAGTATTTTACCATTGTGGGTGATGATAGCAGTAGTGTATAACAAAGAATTAGAAGGGTTGTATTGATCTACTTGCATACTGAGAAACTATAGGAGTTATATTCTGAGAGTAATGGTTTCCAGAAACCTTTGGTAAATCCTTGTATTGGGGGTGGAGGTGCAAAAATGAAAAACAAATAAACATGGCTCTTACTTATTAGGTCTTAGGAAAACACACTAATAGTGTGGTTGTTGGTTAGCAAGTAGTGGTAGTAGCTAGTCGGGATTTAAATCTAGGCTTGTAAACAAAAATCCCCTACGTGGCACAAACAAAATAGTAGGCACTAGCCTATGGCAATTGTGTGGTCCTACCAATAGTAGTAGTGGTCACTGGCCTAGGTTATAGCGCAACCCTAGGGTGAGATTGTGTTTCGAAGGGTTTTCTTGTTTGGTTTCACACAAGTTTCTACTTATTGCAAAGCCATGGGGTTGTTTTTTCCCAAGCGAGCAAGTTTTTATGTATTAAGAATTAGATATTTTGTATAAATTTTGGTTTTGACATTTAATTTTACCTCAAAATGGGTGAAACACGTGTGCATCCACCAACTATCACCCAAAACAGGTGAATCCTGTATCCCTTCACAAATATCATGTGTTTGGAATTAATCCGGGTCCTCTCACTTTTTTTAGTGCCATCCTTGATGACATCATATCTTAAATTGAGTGGTAGGGTAGTGGTGAAGCCATGCTGCATCTCCATGTGAATGGGACTTACATGGATGTATGTGCTAGCTGCTACTGCATATCGCTCCCCTGGGCCACGCGAACTCATCGAAAGTTTCGGGATGAGACAGGGTCTTAAACAAGGAACGGCAAAACGAACAACCCTAGTCCTCCACCCATCAAGAGATTCTACTAGGAGACCCCATCACACTATCATGTATGATATATTAATCCTCCAAAGCCCATCATTTAGTTCTTTATTACTTTCTTATTCAAGCTTTTCTTCCTTTTCACATGTTGTAATTCAACTGTATTCCCCTTGTCTACTCTGTCTTTGACTACAAATTTACATATCTCCTTTCATTTGAAGCTATCACAAACCTATTTGCAGCATTTGTTTAGAATAATTAAGTCATCACACAACATAACACCATTTGAAGAAAAGTAAATACATTGGATACGTTCATTACTCATCATCTATGATAAAGTTGTTGTAGCTAGCATGGTATCATGCCATGGATTTTGAGCATTAGGATACACATATAAACTATAACCATTTGCAATATTAACATTTGGTTGAGAGAGGAATAGGTTTCATAGAAAGATGCAATATCAACATATATTTTTTTATGTTCCATACATTGGTATCAAGATTTAGTTGAATGGATACCTACCTATTTGATCTCTAATAGTAAAAGAAAAGTATGAAAAAATTAAATCCTTGATATACAGTATACACTATACGTATCTCTTATTTCACCGTAAGTTGTAATTTAAAGGTTGTAGCCTACCTACCTAGACTCTAATATTTACCGTAAAAGAACATGAAATCTCACTCGTGCGCATTCAACATATATTGCCATCACACACACACACAAACACACCACACACAAACACACACTCCAAAACATCAACAATATTTTATAAACACAACATGGAATACACATGACCTATCCTTAGTATTTACAACCACATATCACCACTCTATCCCCGACAATTATATCTATATCTATTCTATATTTTATATCTATATATTCTATATTTTATATATTATAATTATAATTATAAACCCCACTAGAAGTTCTATCTCGACCGCAAGCTATCCACCTTAGCAGCCCACTTCTAGATGCATGTTAGCGAGACACATCATCCACTGACATGCATTTAGTTGTCCGCATCAGTGTGCCACACAATCTACTAACATTATGTATATCTCTTATCTATCTCTCTTATAAAGCTAATTTCCACCGCATTTAGTTACCCACATCAGTGTGCCACGCAATCTACTAACATTATCTATATCTCTTATAAAGCTAATCCCCTTAAGTTGCCCATATCAGTGTACCACGCAGTCTACTAACATTATGTATATCTCTTATAAAGCTAATCCCCACTGCAAGTTATATCTTAACATGCAAGTCATCCACATCATCTTCCACTAACTATCCACATCATCTCACTAACTTTCAACTTCGTTGTGCAACCAATTTTGATAAGAATGGATGCAAGAACATGTAGATGATTTAACTCATATGTACAACAATTTTATTTCTAATAGAGTCCCACAACAACACGTGAGATATCCTTCTAGTTTTATAATAGTTTATCCCTTCATATAAGTAATTACATGTAGCCGTGATCCAAGAGGTGGGTTACGTCCTTTATCCCCGCGAAACTCACCTCTTATCTCTTTTTCTTAAAAAAAACGTTGTCACATCATCAAAATCGCTTACGCGACACGTCAGCGCACCGAGCGGGTAGTGGAGAACCGAGCGTAGTCAGGATAGCGTGTATTTTTTTTTGCTTTTTAGAAAAAACAATTATTAATAAGAGAGTAAAAAACACAAAATTAGTTTATTGTTTTTTTTGCCGCTTATAATAGAATAATCAATGATTCGATAAGTGGTATTTTTTTTCCTGGGTGCGCTTAGCCCTAAACAGGCTGCAGGCGCATCTATAAATCTGAGACGGGGATATAATGAAGCGCACACGGACCCCGGTCTGCGTTTCTCGCTGCGGGCTGCGGCCCTGCCTTTTCTCCCATTCCCCCTCCTCCCCCCTCGCCGCCCGCGTGAGCTCTCTCTCTCTCCCTCTCCCTCTCCCTCTCCCGTGCCTCCGACGACTAGGCGCCCGTGGCCACCGCCGCCGCCCAGTCTCCGTCGGACCCTCCGACAGGTCTTTTTCGTCCCCCTTCGCCGGCGACGAGCACCACCAGGTACGCCCACCCCCTCCCCTCCCCTTCCGTTCCTGCTGTGCGAAACCGGGCACCCAATCCGTAAATTATTAAGCTGCTTGTATCCGGATTCGATCTTATTCAAGTGTATACATGCGTTAAGCCTACTGACTCCCGTTTTTTTTCCTTTTGCAAAAAAATATCAGGTGTACATTCGTACACCCATGCTCTTAACTGCGCCCGCCCTCGCCCCTGCAACCGGTTTCCTGTTGGTTTCTGTGGATTTGGCTGCCGGAGGATTGATGCAGCCTTAAGGATTACTGTAGATTGGTTGCCAAATTCGAAGGCTGATCAGGTCATGTTGGGGGACCAGCGCATGATACTGGCCTTGGACTCATCAAGCTCATCAAGCTCTGCCCCTGATTTGACCCTCTCTGAAGATCTTCCTTCTGTGAGCAGGAGGAACTGTGTGATTGAGAGCCTGCAGGTGGGGTGGGCGCAGAAGGGAGGTGGGCAGGTGGTGGAGGGTCTGGTGAATTGTTACAAGAAGAAGAAGAAGAAGAAGATTGGCGGTGGTTCGTGGAGTCCCGCAGCCAAATCTTGGGCTTCTGAGATGGAGGGTGCTGATGAGAGTGGTGAAGTTGAAGTCAACACGAGCGAGCTCATCGGCGGGATCGGCAGGGAGTTGGCGATTTCATGCCTGCTCCGTCTTCCCCGGTCTTACTACTATGATGTGGCCTGTGTTAATCGCTCTTTCTACTCCCTTGTGAGGTTCGGGGAGCTTTACAGGTTGAGGCGGGAGGCTGGGATCGTTGAGCAGATGATCTATTGCTCGTGCAATGTGCTCGAGTGGGAAGGTTTTGATCCGTGCCGCCAAAGGTGGTTCAGCATCCCTTCCATGCCTCCCATAGAGTGCTTCACGCTTGCTGATAAGGAATCCCTGGCCGTGGGCACCAATATCCTCGTCTTTGGGAGGAGGGTGGAAGCCCATGTTGTGCTGAGGTACAGCCTTCTGACTAACTCTTGGACGACAGGAGAGATGATGAACACGCCGAGGTGCTTGTTTGGCTCGGCAAGCTTCGGTGAGAAGGCTATTGTGGCTGGTGGTTTTGGTGAGAATGGTGCGTTGAGCTCTGCCGAACTTTATGATTCTGAGATGCAGACATGGACCACTCTTCCAAGCATGAACAGGGCACGGCAGATGTGCTCTGGTTTCTTCATGGATGGCAAGTTCTATGTCATTGGTGGGAAAGCTGAGAGACACAATGAGGTCCTTAGTTGTGCTGAGGAGTTTGATTTGGAGAACGGCACCTGGCGCTTGATCCCAGACATGGCACAGGGCCTTAATGGTGGAAGCGGTGCTCCGCCTCTTGTTGCTGTTGTGAATAATGAACTTTATGCTGCTGACTATGCAACAAAGGAGGTTAGAAAATATGACAAGGAAAATAATGCCTGGATCACTCTTGGATTGTTACCTGGGAGGTATACATCAGTTCATGGCTGGGGCATTGCTTTCCGTAGTTGTGGAGATATGCTCATTGTAATTGGTGCAATGAGTGTTGGTGGTGGCGGGGTGATTGAAATTTGTTCCTGGGTACCCAATAATGAACCGCCAGATTGGAAGATCATTGGCACCCGCCGTTCCGGAAGCTTTGTGTACAATTGTGCTGTGATGAGTTGTTGACATCCAGGGCTATACATTATCAACTGTACATTTTGACCAAAAGGAAGGATAAAGAAGGCAAATTCTCCTCAGTCTGCTTACTCCTATGGGTAACTTCTGCCCACTGGCATTTTAGGATAAGCTGAAGATCCGATAGAACTTCTCATGTAGCTTCTTACTTGCTTATGTCTAATCTCTTCATTTTAATTCCATTTGGAGCGCCTGCAATTGATTTCCGGAAAGTGGGACATGCAGTGCAGTATTAGATTAATAATTTGGTGCAGCCTAACATTTTGATCTTCCCTGGGCACCTTGATCAAAGTTTTTTTTGTTTTTTGTTTTTTAGCTCTAGAGAATAGCCTTACATTGGCAAATCATTTGCCCATAGATTGTAAGAAATAATAAAGGAAGAAAGAAATATGTCTTTGTTGACGATTGTTGCCTTTCCCTTTATCTTTTCTTGGTTAATTGTGTCTGGAGGCAACTGTGAATCATTACCTTCTGTTTGATGCAATGTTTTTTTTTTCTTTTTGGAAGATTTGTAGAGTATGTGTACTCATTAATAGTGCCTTGTTATCCTACCTATTGTGTCTGATAATGTTAATTCTATCTCAATTTGGCTTCTTGAGAAGCTGCTTTTGGTCATCTGTGAACTAACATTTTACTTCTGGAACAAGTGAATGTCTTGGGACATTAGTTGCCATTTAGACTTGCAATAATTTTGATTAACTGACCATTTCTTTTGAATTATGACTTTCTAGCTTTGAGGTTTTCTAAATAATTCACAGCAACGTTAGTATATACTACTGTGATGCATTACATAATGTTTTGAACATGGTGTATTGTAGTCAGTCTATATTGTATGGATACAATGTTGAAATTATTCTATATTGACTTGAACTAGATGCTTTAAGTGGTGAGCAGAAACGACAATTATTTACTGTAACGAGTGTCAAAGTTTGTGCCTGTTTGTTCTGTTGACAATGATCTTATATCCTTCTGTTCATTAAAAAGGGATGTTGATTGCTTTGCATCACCGATGAATGAGTTAAGCATATCAGTACCTAAGCTGTAGGAGTGTCTTTAAAAGCATATCAGTATTAAAGAAACGGTACAAACGAGTTCCCATGCTTTGTTTCCTATAACAGAGATAGCTTAAAAATCACTGACCTGGAACTTCTACACATAGTCTTTAGAGCATTGTTTCTTCTAGTATAATGATCTTACTGAAGTGTTTTACGAAAAAAGAAGGGGGTGGGGGGGGGGGGGGGGGGGGGGGGGGGGGGGGGGGGGTGGGGGGGATCAATAGCATGCCATGGTTTTTGAGGCGTCACCTAGGAGTCCAGGTGTGATCCCAACACCACTAGATCCTGGTTACGTCTAGGCGCTAATGCATGTCCCTAATGTCACAGGACACCTCAAAACCTTGACTTTTGCTTTCCTTTTTTCCCGACCTGTTCATATGTGCCTTGGAAATTTTGTGGTAATATGGGAAGGGATTCTTTTTTCTGAATAACAGTTCTATGGAATAATAACTCTTCCATATCTACATGACTATTTTGGCAGTTATCCTTTTATTTATAGTGGTCACTAAGAGAATTGATAATATCAATGATTATTGTTTAACCTTTTACACTTGTGCATCCCTCTGGTTATACAAGGTGGCTCTGTTCTTTTTAATAGTGCATTTCATGCTTATTGAAGAATCTCTTTAATGCTTAAAAGCATATGTTATTCCTGCTCTCTAGGAGGGCACAAGTTGGATGATAACCCATTGTCTTCATGAGCTTATAGGTCTGGTGATCAGTCATGTATATGTTGAGCATATAATAGGTGATTGTGTAATGGCCCATTCGAACATAACAAAATCGATAGGAGGATGAGCAGAAGATTGACTTCTGTCACTGTGTGCTCTGGGCCCACTCTCTGATGAAGGACACATATCGGACACGCATATGTGAACCCTTCATCGGATATCATATGTTTGTATGGCTTTCTGTCAGCTGAATTGAAGTTAGTAGCCATTGCTTTTAAGTCTGACCATTTGGATCATTCTTATTAGTGTTTCAGAGATATATCGTGAGTTCAGGCCATTAAATCTTTCTTGAATTGTGAAGGTTATACACTTAGAATTATGGAACCTTATAGTTTCATTAAACAGTTATGACATTTATAATTTTTTGGTAAGATGTAAAACATTTCCTATCAATAAGTACCACTAGTTCAATGGCATAGCTTATCTGAACCTCAGGTTCATTTTGCCATAAACGCAACATGTAAGTAAATGATCTATACTTATTCTGGGCCAGTTTGTGTTGCTGTTCTACACAGTAGAATACTGGAATATAATCAGTTGGATGCAATGTATGGTTAAAATGGACTGCAGTTAATCATTTTAGCTCCTAGGATAGAAAGTATTAGAACATTTTTTTCCGTACTATTTTTCTTTCTTTATAAATGCTACGAAGCATTTTTTGACATAAAATTATGAAAAAAATTTTGGTTCAGCACATTCATTTGGATTATAATTCAGAGTGACAAGGATGTAGTCCTGTTTGTTGTATCCATTAGTTTGGAATTCTGACTATGCCAAAACAGGACAGGTTTGTGGCATTAGCATTTGCTTTGGCAATGATGATTCACATGCTGCTCTACTATAGCATTTTCTGGTCCCATATCTTGGTTGTGGTAAATTGTGCTAATGTGCGCAGAAGTAAATATGCCGATTAGAAGTAGAGGTAAATTATCTGCTGTGTTTCAAAGGAAAATCAATCTGGTACAGTTTTACCTTTATTATTGTTTATATCTGAACTAAGTTACTCATTACTCCCTTGGTCGGAAAAAGAATGCAATTGTACGTTTGGAACACTTTAAGTTTGACCAAGTTTATAGAAAATAATATCAAAATTTATGTTTTCAAATAGGTTTACTATGAAAATATTTTTCATATAATTAATCTAATGATATTTATTCAGTATCATAAATATTACTACTTTTTTGTATATATTTTGTCAAATTTGAAATTGTCTGACTCCCCACAAAACGAGAATTGCATTCTTTTTGGGACGGAGGGAGTAGCTGTTTTCAGTTCATGCTATCATATTGAGTTTAAGTACTCTATTAGAGCTATTAATTATTGACAATTTGATTAGTCAAATTGTCAAGATCCCATTAACAAGTTGTGGCATTTGAGTTTGATGGCATGTTGGCTCATTTACCTTTTATTACCTTCGCAACATAAATTGCAGTTTTTTGGTATATATTCTGTTGCATACTTCTAGTTTCTATTGGTTTGACCTTGACATGAAATAAGCAACTTTCCAATTTTCTGTCTCCCTTACTCTGAACACAATATTTAATGAAGCGGTTGGCTTTCATCTAGTCAGCTCTACTCCCAAAGCAACTTCTAGAATGCAAAGTTGATGCTTATGTTCTTTGAATGGGACAAAATATCTATGGTTTCATCTTCCTGCTAATGAAGAGGAAGTGCCTTCTTTTCTAGGGATAATTTCAGTGGAGAACAAACTAAAGAACAGAGCAAGTATATGGCATTGTGCTTCACCTGGAGAACCAAGAAAAGGCAGAAGCAGAAAGGACAAGCAATCAAACAAATAGTGTTACTAACTAGTGCGACAAGCCTCTGAAAAAGAATCAGATCCATTACTACATTTGATGGAGATGTTCTTTAAATTACATGCCGTTGATTTTTTTTCACTAATTGTTTAACCACAGATTCCTCATGCATTCATATGTGCTGCGGGATTCAAGTTGGTAGAATCTCCAACGTAACTGCTCCATTAGCTGTGTCTGTGTCAGTGGCTACATGGTGCTCCATTAGCTGTGTCTGTGTCAGTGGCTACATGGTGATGAAGGTTTCTATGGTTAGCATTGAAAAACTTCAGCACTATGAATAATCTTTGCAAAATCATTGGTGGGTGTGTAAAAGCTTCTTGTTTGCACACAACGGAAAGCCAATTTAGTCACAGTTGGTATGATGTAAATCTGCTGTTTTGGCATTTTAGAAATTCCCCTCCAAAGCAAGATGGGGCATAAAGTTATCGCTAAGGAATTTGTCCTGCTCTATATTGTTCTTGATGCACCTACTTTGGTGCATATAGTTGCTAATGTCACTGCTTTATGGTCATGATGTGTCTATATTTTGTTGGCTTATAGTCCAATGATGTGTTTACCCTCATTAATTTTCTCAGGTCACAATCTACAATGTTAGATTAGATGCACCTCACCAGGCTGAAGGATGTACCAATTACTCAATTATTTTGTGTGGATGTTGCACTTGTCCTTGAGAAGACGAAGCATCACCAAACATATCAATTCCACCCGAGGCAGATGCAAGTGAAGGCGGCTCAGGACTCATGTCTGTCTTGGTGTATCCTTCACTTGCCATTTGCTGTCCTTCACTTGCCATTTACTGTACAAAGAAAAAAAGCGATTCTGATAGGGACTTTGAAATTTTGTCGCAGGCTTATTACTTCGTTGGTGCTGTCATGTCAGGAAACGGATGATTGCAGATTACCGAACATTACCTGTTGGGAAGGAAAAAAATGGTGCTCTTGCATTGGACGCAATTACAAGTTGGCAGTATCTTATGCCTTTGGCAATTCCCTTGTGGTCCACAGCAGAGTGCTCATTGCATCTAAAATGGTAAAGTGAATGGGTGCTGTGGCATTCAGGTGACCTTATTCTCTTGTATTTCATCCCTTTAATGAAGAAACTTGTCGTCAGAGATTGGAACTCTCTAAAGTGTACTTGGACAGTTGAGCTATCATCACTTCCATTATTCGGATGACTTGTTCTTCCGTCTCCTGGAAGTCTGCATATATGCACATGGATCCATGCGTAATTTTTGTCTTTCTCATCAAGTGCCACACTTTCTTGCCTGCTTAGCATGCTATGATTTCTCCAGCCTTCACCTATTTGAGAATTACTCCTCTCCAGCCTTGAAAACCTAGTATTATTCCTTGTACCTGAGTTTCTGTCTATTTATGTCCATCCAACATTCTTAGGAAATTATTAGTATCGTTAATATTTGCCCAAAGGGGCCAATGGTCTCCCCTAAATGAGACACTCTTGCCCTTTTATCTTTAATATGATATCTGTCCCATAATGTCACATAACATATTTCCATATAGCCCTTCAGGAATGTGTACTGGAGCTGCCCTCTACACATTCCTGAGAGGCTGAGACAACTGAAACCTGCCAACCTACTGTACATCCATTCAGACATCTTTTAGCCACCTACAGGGCTCAGTGCCTATCCCCCTATCCTATGGTACCATTCATAATCATAGGCCTTTAGTTAGTTGATGGTGGTTGGAACACAATAATCACATGATCACCGAGTCCTGCAACTGAAAAAAACCCTCTCAAGATTGTTAATTCCACGTAAAGGTCTCCTGTGGATGTTGCATGGGGGGCTAGTTGGCGAGCAAGACAAACTCCTCCTACCTTTTCTCAAGAACCCTAGAAAGATAAACATTTCTCAATTGTGGTTAGTTGTCGCGCGTGAGCGCGCGCAAAGGGGGAAGAAAGAAAGGAAAAGAAAAAGAAAAGACGATGCTGATGACGACGCCAGTTTTATGAGAGGTACAATCTCGCCTGTGGCGTCCAATCCGAAAAGGAGGGAGAGGAAAAGGGAGAGGAGGCAATGGACGATTGTGAGGAGCAGGCCGTCCATGTCATGAGGATCACACCAAGCCCCGGCTCACCGAACTTCCCCTGTTGGAAAACGATGCGTGCTCCGGCAGCACTCGCCGCCGCGGCAACTTGGCAAATCGGTGGCAGTAAGTGCGGTGCAGCGGTGCTCTTCGAATAACATACATATTATTCTGGCCTCCACATCCGATCAGAAGGTGCATGAACACTGCTGCGTTCCTCCTGTTCATGGTAATTCATGAATGGACCAGTAATTGTGTTTTTACAGCACACTAAACGGAACAGAAAATCAATCATTGATCAGGACGTTCACTTGGCAGTTCAAAATTGGAGCTGAGATAGGTAATGCAAATGGCACCAATCATGAGGCCGTGAAAAATAGCAGGCAACAAGATGATGGGAGCAGTAATTTGTGTAATGCTTTTGTTAAGACGATATCAAAGTGGCAGACATGAATGCATCACTGGTGTCTGAACCTGAGGTCAACCTGCCAATATTTATCACCAATTTTAACACGATGTATATAGCATACTAGACTTGAACTGTATTAAAAAAAATTATACAGCATAGTGGAACTACATTCCAACTTCCAAAGAACAGCTCCAGAGATACTAAATACTTGAGCTAGCGTAGTAGCCTACTACACAGCGCGAAATGAACAATGCATCCATCTGAATGACGGCCTGCTGAAACTCTGAAACCCAACACAGGCTGCAGATCTTGGGCTGGGCTCCACCTGCCACTCAACTCTTTAACATCTGAAGACGAGTAGACGGCTACACATTGTTAAACAACCAGTAGTCGCACTATTTATCTTCTCATTAGTCATTCCTTTCTTCCTCAGTCCTCACCACCGGGCACCGGCACAGCCACCGCCCAACTTGCTGACTTCTGGTTCTTTCACCCTAACAAGGGGACTGCCACTGAATGTGCTTGCCAATGACAGGTCAATGTGCTTCTCAGACTCAGACCCTCACCAAAAGCAAGAGGGATGTTGATAATTTTGCCTGCCAATCCAGCACAGTGATCCAAAAGCTACTATTGATGTTCAGAAAAGATAGTGACTGGACAATGTAAATGATTAAAGGCCCACCAAGAGTAACATCATTTATGCATTATGGCATCGGTGGGTAAATCTTCCAAACAGACATTATTGGTGCTTAGCATCAGAAAACAATGTTGCATCAGTAAGCTTTCAGGAGACCATCATGAGACATTGTAGGTGTTTTCATCATCTGGCCACTTGACTGTTGCAGTTCAACCTAACAAAATACTATAATCTATAATCAGCCATTACAGAGTGTACAGACCAGTATATTTAAAGTTTAAACAAGGTGATCCTATACCCCTAAACCAAAGAAACTTGCATACATGACATACGACAAGGCTAGAAAGGAAAAGGTCCAAGGAAGAGGCATGTGACGATGCTTGTAGCATAGTTGTCTATGATGTAGACTGATAGATTCACAGTTCAACACTCATAAAATGCAGGCAATATATGAACTAGATTGGATACCAAGTATAACAAAATGGCTGACTGAAAAGCATACAACGGCCAGCCTAGAAGGGTCAATATGCAGTGCCAAACTAACCAACAACTGGTAGAGATCATTTATTGTGCAGCTACTACAAAAACAAATCAGAAATAAACAGTTGATTACGATGCTACTGATCAAGATACGGAGCAACATTGCACAGAATTAAGAGAAAAACATGCAGTGTCTGTACCAGAAAAACGCCAAGACAAACACAGATGTGACTTACGGTGTAGTTCATCAAAAAAACTTCAGAGTATGGTGGATAGAGTTGGGCATAGTTGCCTTCAATATAAGAGTCTGAAGATACCTTGACAGGTAGTTCTCTGGGGTAAGAGCAATGGTCACATCCAGCTTGCTCTGCTAGTCGGCAGGGAGCCCATAGTGGCTCATGCAGCAAAGCATCACTCCATACTTAATGTGGCAAGGGTTCCTCTCATCAAGAGTAAGTACCAAGTCAGGTCACTTGCTTTTTTACGGAATTGGCTTCAAGCATACCAAAACCCATAACAGTCCCTCTTGCACCTCAGTCCATAATGAATTACTCACCATTAGCCTCAGCTCTACATCAAACGCTCCTTGTGACTTTACACACCTACTATGGCTTGGAAGCAAGATGCCAAGGCCTCATCCTTAACTTGCATGAAAACCTCCTTCTCAATGAATGTAACAAGACAATCATTCAATAATTGTTCCCCCACTCTATTTGTTAGCTTATTCTTAACAAGATCCATTGCAGAAAATACCCTTTCAACGCTAGCAGTTGCTATGGGAAGAACCAGCACCAATTTAAGAAGCTTGTAAACAGTAGGATGTTTGAGGCTCTTCTTGGTTTTAACAAGCATAACAGAAAGCTCAACAAAACTTTTCACCTTCCTAAACCTTTCATCCTCACGCATATCAGCAATAAACCGTGTAAACTGGCTTGGAAGATGCTACAAATCTGTGCTTGAGAAGTCCTCTGGATAAGAGCAAGCAAGTTCAAGTAACCTGTCTTTGTTATATGGGTAAAATGAACTAGCTGGATCGAGTGATGCCACGGCAAGAAGAAAATCTATGTTCATCTCATCAAACCTGTCATTCAACTCTTGAAGTGCTGTATCAAGGATGCTTGTGAAAATTTCAACACGGTAATGTTGGAGATTCATGACTTTTCTCAAGAACCCCTTTGGTTTTAAAACTGGCTCATAAATATCATGCATGCTAGGGACTTTGATGTCATGCTTTGCACAAAAAGTAGTGACATCATTAAGAAATTTTTCCAATTCATCATCCCCCAGCATTTTTTCTAACTGATGCTTTGTAATATCAATGAGCTTAATGCCATTTGTTAGAATAGGCGCCCTAATGGGCTGGCCTTGGGCCTGGCATCTAGCCTGTTAGGCTGGCTGCCTTAGGGGATAAGATAGATAGATTACATTGATAAGGCAAGAATCATCGTTGACTGGTGTTTCTATAAACCCTATTGATCCTTGCCTATATATTGTACTCTGTATGCTGCTAATCTATCAATCAATTCCTGAGACCTATTCGCTCTCATGGTATCAGCCGCCTAGGTTTAGGTCTCCTCTTCCGCTGCCCACTCCACGCGCGCCAGCCCCTCGCCGCGCTACGCCCCTCCGCGCGCCAGTACCCACCGTGCTACGCCACCATGCCCTCCACCCCTCCAGCAACCCCTAGGGCTGGGGACGATCTGGACGCCTCCTCTGCCACCATCCAGGCAGAAACCGTCGCCCAACGCCTCGCCACGGACAAGGCCAACGAGGCTGCCGCCGCTGCTCAGCGTCTTGAACACGAGCATCAGGCTGCGCGTGATGCTGCCCTAGCACGCGCCCTACAGGCCGAGGAGGAGGCCACAACCGCGACTAAGGATCGCGACGCCGCCACCCACCGTGCTAGCGAGGCACTAGAGCGCGCTGCCAAGGAGCGGGCGGCCGCTGCTGCCGCCGTTTCTCCGGAACCCTCTGGCGCCGCACCTGTAGGCACTTCAGCGCCGCCACCCGATCTTCGAGCTGCCATGCTGCATCACAAGGCCGTTGCCCTTCTGCAGCTCCATGCTTAGGCTGTTGCGGTCAGCAACATCTGGAACCACGTCACCACCATCATCGACGTCGATTCCGATAACTTCAACCGCTGGCGTGATCAGTTTCTTCTCATCCTCGGCAAGTTCTCCCTCCAGGATCACGTTCGAGAGGAACCTCCATCCCCAATTCCTCCTGATTGGGCCCGGATGGACTGCGTTGTCAAGTCCTGGATCGTCGCCACGCTCACCGACAACCTTGGCGAGATCATCTCCGCCCAGGGCTCCACCGCTCGGCATGCCTGGCTCGCCGTCGAGTCACAGTTCCTTGGCAACCACGAGCTCGCTCCATCCACCTCGAGATGTGGTTTCGCAACTTCATCCAGGGCGACCTCTCCATCACCGACTACTGCCGCAAGCTAAAAAAGATGGCTGATGATCTCACGGCCCTTGGCGAGGTCGTCACCGACCGCACGCTCGTCCTCAACGTGATCCGCGGCCTCAACGAGCGCTTCAGCCACGTTGGGACGCTCCTTCGTCGCGCTCGACCGTTCCCCACCTTCCTGGAGGCTCGTGACGACCTCATCCTTGAGGAACTCACCATGGAGACCCACAAGGACGCACCTGCCACTACGCTCGCCGCCTCCTCCACTCCCAGCCCTGCCCCTGCGTCCTCCGGCACGGGCGCTGGTGGGAACTCCAAGCCGCCTAACAACCGTCGCAGCAAGCGCGGCGGTGGCGGCAAAGGCAACAGCGGCGGCGGCCCACCTGGACAGGGGTCATGCCCCACTGGTGGCGCACAACAGCAGCAGCACCCTGCTGGAATGCAGTAGCAGCCGGGCGACGGGCGGCCATGGCCCAGCGTCTACAACCCCTGGACTGGGACCATTCAGATGTGGCCAGGGGGACCTCGTCCACCGCTGGCACCCATCCCAGTGCCTCCTCACTTGCAGGCGCAGCAGCAGGCACAACAACACGCGTAGCAGCAGGCCTTCCTCGCACAACAGCAGCAGCACGCCCTTGCTGCTCACCAGCAGGCCGCTGCCCTCCCTGCTCCTGATGGCACTGGACAGTGGGTCGCCCTCGGGTATTACAACCCGTGGCCGGCCTCCCCTCTTGGGACCCAACGGCCCTCGCCTCCACCTTCAGCACAACGTCGCTGACCCCTCCTACGTCCAACGAGTGGTACTTCGACTCAGGTGCTACTTCACATATGACATCTCACTCCTCTCTTTCACATGTTCTTCTCCCGCGGTACCCTACTCCTTCATCCATTGTTGTCGGTAATGGCTCTCTTCTCCCTGTCATGGCCACTGGCTCTACAGAGTTGTCTCATAATTTACATCTTAATAATGTCCTTGTGTCGCCACAAATTATTAAGAATCTTATCTCTGTTTGCCAATTTACTACCAACAATAATTGTTCTGTTGAGTTTGACCCCGATGGTTGTTCTGTGATGGTTCTTCCATCTCGGACTGAGATCGTCAGGTGCAATAGCTCTGGGCCGCTATACCCTCTGCGCCTACCCCCAGCACACTCCCTTGTTGCCCAGGCTTCCTCCCCGCTGTGGCATCGGTGTCTTGGCCACCCCAGTCATGAGGCGTTGTCGAAGCTCACGTCTAGTGTCTCCTGTCATATTCAGGATTGCTCAGAGTTATGTCATGCTTGTCAGTTAGGGCATCATGTTTGTTTCCCCTTTCATGACTCCACCTCTCGTGTGTCTAGCAAGTTTGATCTTATACATTGTGATTTATGGACCTCTCCAGTTGTCAGCATTTCTGGTTATAAATACTACTTGGTCATACTTGATGATTGCACTCATTACTTGTGGATGTTTCCTTTGCGGCTTAAATCTGACACTTTCAGCACGCTTGCTCACTTCATCGCTCACGCCTCCACCCAATTTGGCGCATGGGTCAAGGTTGTTCAGTGCGACAATGAGAGAGAGTTTGACAACTCTAGCTCCCATCAGTTTTTCCTCGCTCAGGGCATCCACCTTCGCATGTCCTGTCCCTACACATCGTCTCAAAATGGTAAAGCTAAATGCAATATTCGCTCCATCAATAATGTTGTTCGCTCACTGCTCTTTTAGGCGTCCATGCCTCCATCCTACTGGGCAGAGGCCCTCTCTACAGCCACTGTTCTGCTCAACATCCTGCCTACCAAGACTCTACAGTTTTCCACGCCGCACTTGTCGATGTTTCACCACCGATAGCCTACCACGGGGGTACCCGGGGCAGTTTGTTCAGGCTTTAGCGTATGCAGAACTCGACGGTAAACGCAAGAGACAGTCAATTTATCCTGGTTCGGGCCCTCGACTGTGATCGAGTAATAGCCCTATGTCCAGTCGGCGTTAGCCTTTGCGTTGGATTGATTATCAAGTGTTGTGTTGCGTTCGTCTCCAGGAACTCTGCCCTCCTTTATATAGTCAGGAGGCCAGAGTCCTAGTCAGTTTACAATGAGAGTCCCTAGTAGGATGACAGAATACTACTACTACTACTAAGATTACATAGAAAGAATCCTAGTTAGACTAGGTCTTCTCCCTTCCTTGTGGGGTATCCTATGGGTCCTGTATCGACAAGCCCCCGAGCACTTCATGGTTGAGCTCTGGAAGCCTCATCTTGCTCCTTCAGGTCTAGCCAAGCAGGAACAAGTGTCGTTCGAGTGCTTTCTTGAGTGAAACCGTGTAGCGCTTCTTGGGATCTTTGAGTGGTGTGTGCTTTTTGAAGAAAAAAGTACTCCCATCTGGGTGTAGCCCCCGAGCCTCTTGCTATTTGGAACAAGGAGCTACTTGAAATTGCTCTGATTCTTCATCGAAGGGTTTCCGAGCATATACCCGGGTTCTTTATCAAAAAGAACTCGGATATAGCTCGGTCCGGGTTCTTTTTGTCGTGAGTCCTTGAAGTGGTTTGTCTTGAAGAAGTCTTCTTGGTGACGTGCGCTTTTTTCAAGGGAAAAAGTGCACTCACTGAGTGTAGCCCCCGAGCCTCTTGCTATTTGGAACAAGGAGCTGGAGGGTCTTGAATCTTATGTTGTTCAAAAGAGCTGAAAAACCTCTTCTATTGCAGCCCCCGAGCGTATATCCGGGTTCTTTTACCCAAAAAGAACTCAGGTGTAGGGTCTTGGCATATCCTCTGGTAGTCTTCTGTTGTCAGATGTGGTTGTATGGTAGTGGTTGAGTGTAAATGTCGTTTGCTCACGAGTTGTACAGTGTTGGTATATCCTTTCGAATATGCTTGTCCTTGAGTACTGTTCCTTCACGCCTGAGTCCTCTTTTATTAAATTCTATCTTTTCACTATGCCCTTTGTTAGGTTTGTTCCGTCAGTGCTCCTGGTCCATGTGCACCACTTCTTTGGTCTATAAATACCCTCCTGGTGTGCTGTTTTGATTCATCGAGCATTTTATTACGTGGTCTGAAATCTTCGTAGCCATGAATATGATAGTTTCTGAAGTAGAGCAGCCCCCGGGCGTATCTCGTAGTTCTTGTATATCTTGTCATAGCTGGAGGGAGTCTTGTGATAGAAATTAGAGGTAGACTAATCTCGCAGCGGCTTTGTACCAGGAGGTACGTTGCAGTAGTTGGAGGAAGTCTTGTGATGCGGGATACGTTCCTTCATCCAGCAGTTCTGGGTAAATCCCCCTTGCCTGCCCTACGACTGTCCGGTGCAGATCAACACCTGATCTGGTGTCACGTCGGACTTGGGTAGACAGATGCCTACTGGGCTTCCCTATTCCATGTTGTCACGCCGTGCTGCTGACTTCCGCCTCGGATGTTCTGTGTCCGTCCTTTGAAGAAAACAGTGTAGCCGAGTGCGGTTTGTTCTACCGAGTAGCGATTTAGAACACGTAGTCGTTCTAGAGCCTAGTTGTGTCTGGGTTCCTTTTTGCTACCTTGCTCGTCGTAGTACCGAGTTCGTTGGGTCTTGTAAGATGTGTAATCTTGTAATTTTTGAAGCCATTTATAATGGAAAGAATATTGTTTTCTAGGTTGTCATTCTTTTTTCTGCTGATGTCCTGGTTGTTTGTGAGATTCCTGAGTTCTTTCTATAAGAACCGAGTTCTTGTGTTCCTTGTGTGGTGACCCTTCGTTGCTTCATTGTTGATGAGTTCTTTTTATAGCAATATGTTAACTCTACCTTGGTGCTGGATGGATAAGTCTGAAATCTACTCATTGAACTGTATCGTTGTGTAGAAGTGTGCCGTCCGTCATTTCAGTTTTGTCAGTTGTGTTGGGAAATGAACCGTTGCGTTCACATGCCGTGTTAAAACGGGCCTAATGGGCCGCATTTTTATTGCTGTAAAAATCTATTTAAAGGCCTTCTTTCTTCTTTTTCTTTACTGCCCTGCTTTTGCCTTGAAACCCTAGTTCTTACTCCGCCGTCGCCATTGTCATCGTCCTCTGAGCGCCGCCACCTGACCGTCATCGTTTCTCAGTTCCTTATTGCTTTCGCTAGTATATGGGTAGGAAGAAATCTGTGAGCAAGTCCCAGGCAACTTTTGTAGACGAGGAGGCATCACTCTCTGTGATTGAAAATCAAGAATTCATGGCCATGAGGGCTGCTCAGAAGGTCTGGCCGGCTCTGACTATGACTGAGGTCAGTTGCGTGAGCTGGTCAGTGATTGCCTGATCCAGGACAAGGAGATTGCTGAGTGGAGAGCTCTAGGCTAGCATCGGGTTCCAACCTTAGGCTCTGGTGAGATTGTTCTTTTTGTCTCCTTTATCCATGCTGGTCTTTGCCTTCCTGCCTCTGCTTTTCTTCATCGCTTTCTCAATTATTTTGGGATTAGCCTGAACCATCTTACTCCCAATGCTGTCCTTCATCTTTCTATTTTTGTTCATCTTTGTGAAACTTTTCTTGGAATTCCTCCTTCTCTTTCTCTCTTTCGTTACTTCTTCCGTCTAAAGCCCCAACCCTGCAGTGATGACACCCATGTTCTTGGTGGCTGCGGAATTCAGTTTCGTCAGGGTCGTAAGGGTAGATTCTTTGATTATGATTTGGTTGATTCTGTGAGGGATTGGCGTGCCGACTGGTTTTATGCCGCCAATATGATCCCTCCTCTTGCTGTCCATTCTTCTTCTGGTCCCGTGGTTAACGACCGATGGGAGAAGAATCCCATGATGGTGGATGAGCTCCAGGCGATCAAGCCATTTTTGGAGAGGATATGTGCTTTGAAACAGCAAGGCTTGACCGGCTTTGGTATCGTCTCCAGTTTTCTTCGCCGCCGTGTTCAACCTCTGAAGGAGCGAGAAAACTATGGTTTTGAATACTCTGGAGCAGAGGACCCTTCTCGTATGGTCCCTTCCCTTGAGCTGACTAGTGAGGAGGTGCTTGAGCGCCTTCAGAAGATGTTGAAGGGAGTAAGTGTCGTCCCGCATACTGTCTCTAAGTATTGTGCTAACAACCCGCCTCCTGCTGTGAGTTGTTTTTTCTTATGCTAGTACTTTTCGTATTTCCTTTGCTGTCTCCACTTTTCACTTAATATTTCTTGTCTGGTTGTTTTACTCTTTTTATAGGAATTGGGGCGTAACTTTGTTGACCCGATTCCCCTTGACGACTGCCCCGCCATTGTGGAGATTGGGGAGAATCTTGCTGGGGCATCTTTAACTAGTAAGTTTCAAACCACTACGATGTTTCCTGGTGTTTCTTCCCCCATTCTTGACACATATGTAGAGTATGTTCCTCGTCCAGTTCCTCGAGCTCCCCGCAGTGTCGGAAAAAGGGGGCGAGCAGATTGTTCTTCTTCCAGTTTGTCTGCTGCCAAGAAGTCTCGTCAATCGAGTACTCGTCCAGGTACTCAAGTTATAGGTAGCGTGCTCCTAGGTGAGCATATTAATATGTTTTGTCTTTTTGTTGTTTGCTTTTGCCTCTAACCGAGTACTTTTCTTCTTTTTCAGATGGTGCTGTGGTTGCCATGCTTGAGAGTGAGGAAGAGGAGGATGATGATGCGGCCCTTGTTACGCGTCGGTGAGTTGTTTTCCTGTTTTTCTGCTGTTGAACACTTCTTTTTGTTCTGACTTTCACCTTATTCTCTTGTAGTAAGCGGTCGTCGACCTCGAGTTATTCTAGAGCTCCGGTTCCGACCACGCCACTCCCGTTGCAAGGTGGCGGCGATATTTTTGCTTCTATAGTTCCCCCTCTAAGGTCTTCTGTTGGTCTTGGGGGTTTTATGAAGAAGAAGATAGCTAAGTGAGTGGATCCTGGTTATGTTTCTCTACTTCTGTTTTCCCCTTCTCTGATTCATATTCTTATCATCGATTTTCTTTATCATCTTGCAGGCCTTCGCCTTCCCTCAACCCATAGTCGACTTCTTTTCAGTCTTCTAGCGTGCCCTTGTGTTTTGAGTCTCTGGACTCAGAATGTGCGGTCGGCGAGGCGGCTGTGAGGGTGACAGGGTTCTCCGGTGATCCCGCTGCTGTTGATTTGCTAGCCCCGAAGGTTACCGTGGCCGTGGTGGTGGAGCCATCTAGGGAGGTAGCCAGTGCTTCCTAGGGTACGACCTTGGTCTTGTCTTCTTTGCCTTAGTCGGCTTCTCCCTCTGCTCCTCTTTCTAGTGGCGTTCAGCGTCTGGATGATGATGTGGTGCAATAATTCGATGCCACTCATCGGTTGTCAGAGCTGACCGCTGCCTGGGGGACCTTCGCGACTTCTTTTGGTGAAAAACTCTAGGTATGTCTTTTCTGAAGTTCTTTCTTCGGATGTTTGTCTTTCTTCTATTCTTATGTCTTGTTTTTCTTTTTCTCTTTTTGCTCAGTCTTTTTCTCAGGATCATACCGACTTCTTTTTCTCGTCTGAAGTCGAGAAAAAGTTGTCTTCTGAGGTTAGCGCCCTAAAAATAGAGCTTGATCTCTGTCGGGCCGAGATGGAGACCGAGCGTCAAACGCACCAAAAGGAGGAGAAAGCTCTCCGTGCTCAGGTGGTTGAGGCAGGAAAGCGGAGGGATGTGGTTGTGGAGGCCATGAAGAATGAGTGCAATGGTATTGCGGGTTCTTTTTGTTTCCTCTTGTATTCGAATTTTCTTTTTTGATGACTTGTTTTTGGTGCCTGGTTTAGCTCTCCGAGTTGAAAAGCAAAAGCTTTCGGAGGGTATTGAGGAAATGAAGACACTCGCTCGCAATAGTCACAATAGGGCTGAAGAGGTAATTATTTGTGCTGAAGAAGAACTCGCGCTTGCCAAGTTGATTAGGTGTGGAGCTGACAGGGATCTTGTACAGGCCCAAAAAACAGTTGAAGTCTTGACTGGTAAGTTAGCGACGGCTACTAAGGACTTGAATTCTTTGTGGAAATCATTTCGGTCAGTAGCCAATCTTCTTCGGACTCCATCGGATGATGGTCAATCTTGGGCTCAGTTTATTCCCCAAGTTCTGACCCGTTTCTAGGAGTTCGTGAAGAGATGCGCCCAACTATGTACCAGAAATGTTCTTGCTCAGGTCCGGGTTCTTGCTCCGGAGATGCCCTTGTCCAAGATTGCAGAGGAAGCTAAGAGTCAAGAATATCTTGATGCTGTTGAAAAGATGGAGCCTGAGGTCGAAGATTTGGCTAGGAGGATTGTAGATAATCTTGATATTGATATTTCTTCTCCTGATGGTGATGCTTGATGTATTTTGACTTTAGTACTCCAGCCTATGTAATAAGGATATTATACTACTTTTTGAATGAAGATCTTTTATTTTTTATTGATGTCTTCTTTGCCTGGATGTCTTTGATTAAGTCAAGTGTTTGTCATGCTTTTGACTGCGCTATGTAAACAACTCGGTATTTGTAGTTCGTTGTCTTGACAAACTTTCTTGATTTGTCGAGTGCTTGTCTGGCTTCCATATGTGCCATGTAATCAACTCGGTTTTTGTAGATCGTTGTCTTGACAAATTTTCTTGATTTGTCGAGTGCTTGTCTAGCTTTCATATGCGCCATGTAAACAACTCGGTTTTTGTAGATCATTGTCTTGGCAAACTTTCTTGACTTATCGAGTGCTTGTCTGGCTTTCTTCTGGTTGTAGAAACATCTTAGAATTGGTTCGGGTGTTAGCTTATTAGCTACCCTCATCGGCGGGCTCAAGCATCTTTTTAGCTCTTTTGCTCTCAGCCGGTATGCTCAGGCGTAATTTTAGCCATTTTATTTTTTTGGATCGGGTGTTAGCTTATTAGCTACCCTCATCGGCGGGCTCAAGCATCTTTTCAGCTCTTTTGCTCTCAGCCGATATGCTCAGGCGTGATTTCAGCCATTTTGCTTTTTTTGATCAGGTGTTAGCTTATTAGCTACCCTCATCGGTGGGCTCAAGCATCTTTTCAGCTCTTTTGCTCTCAGCCGGTATGCTCAAGCGTGCTTTCAACCATTTTGCTTTTTTGGATCGGGTGTTAGCTTATTAGCTACCCTCATCGGTGGGCTCAAGCATCTTTTCAGCTCTTTTGCTCTTAGCCGGTATGCTCAGGCATGATTTTAGCCGTTTTGCTTTTTGGATCGGGTGTTAGCTTATTAGCTACCCTCATCGGTGGGCTCAAGCATCTTTTCAGCTCTTTTGCTCTCAGCCGTTATGCTCAGGCATGATTTCAGCTGTTTTGCCTTTTGGATCGGGTGTTAGCTTATTAGCTACCCTCATCGGCGGGCTCAAGCATCTTTTCAGCTCCTTTGCTCTCAGCCGGTATGCTTAGTGAAAGCAACTCAGGAAGATTCGTAATAAGACATCTGTTGTCGAGGAATACCATCTTTATTGATCATGAATGTTTACATGCTTAGTGAAAACAACTGGGGGAAAGCCATAATGAGACATATGTTGTCGAGGAACGCTATATTTACTGATCATGAACGTTGATCTCTTGTGGCTTGTATTTATGTTCTTCCTTGCATTGTCTTTGTGTGTAGAATCTCCTTAGTTGGCTGATGTGCCATGTATTGTTGATTTCTTTTCCATCTTCAGTTATCAACTTGTACGTGCCTGGTCCGGTGACTTTTGTGACAATAAAAGGACCTTCCCATGGACTGAGTAGTTTATGGAGTCCGTTAGTTTTTTGTATTCTTCTTAGTACTAGATCTCCGATTTGGAGTGATCGAGGTTGGGTATTCTTGTTGTAGTGGCGTCTTAAACCTTGGCGGTATCTGGCTGATTTAAGGGTAGCATTTACTCTGACTTCTTCCGTACTATCGAGTTCTAATCTCCAGGTGTGTTCTGCTTCTCCTTCGTCGTATTGTTCTATCCTTGGTGACGTCCAGATTAAGTCGGCAGGTAGTACTGCTTTTGATCTATAAACTAGGAAAAAAGGTGAGTATCTGGTGGCTCTGCTTATTTGAGTTCGTAGCCCCCATACTACTTTGGGTAATTCTTCGATCCACTTGAATCCATAGTCCACTAGTTCTTCATACAATCTTGGTTTTAATATGGCTAGTATGAGTCCATTAGCCCTTTCTACCTGTCCATTGGCTTCTGGATGTGCGACCGATGCGTAATCTATGCCGAAACTGCAATCCTGTGCCCAACTTTGGAACTCTATAGTTGTAAAGGGAGAACCCAAATCTGTGATGATTCGATTGGGCATGTCGAAACGATGAATAATGTCTTGGATGAACTTGACTACTTTGGCTGCGCTGTATTTTGCGAGTGGTTTGTATTCAATCCACTTGGTGAACTTGTCAATTGCTACAAAGATGTACTCGAAATCGCCCTTTGTTTTCTTAAGAGGTCCTACTTGATCCAGCCTCCAACAGGAGAAAGGCCAAGCGGGAGGGATGCAGATCAGATTGTGAGCTGGTACATGAGCTTGTCTTGCGAACATTTGACAACCTTTGCATTTTCTGACGAGTTCTTCTACGTCTTTCAAAGCAGTTGGTCAGTAGAATCCAGTTTGGAATGCTTTGCCGACTAGTGTTCTTGAAGCGGCATGATTTCCACAGCAACCTGAGTGTATTTATTCTAAGATCTCTTTGCCTTCTTCAAATGAGACACATTTTAGGAGTACTCCTGATGATGTGGCACTTCTGTACAGCTTGTCCCCTACTAGGACGTAGTTCTTGCTTCTGCGAACAATTCAGGTAGCTTCTGCTTTATCTGCTGGTAATTTATTCTCTTTGATATAATCAATAAAAACCTGGGTCCATGAGGTGGTGATTACCTAAATCTGGGTGCCTTTTGCTGGGAGTTCAGGGGTTATCTCACCGGGTTATTTGATAGAGGGAGCTGATAATTCCTCTATGAATACGCCGGGTGGGACCTTTGCCTTGTCCGATCTGAGCTTGGCGAGGACATCTGCTGCAATATTAGAATTGCGCAGGACATGTAGAATTTCTAATCCTTGAAAATATTTTTTGAGTTTTCGTATTTTAGCGCAGTAAGCGCCCATATTTTCTTTGGTGCAGTCCCAATCTTTGTTGACTTGGTTGATGACTACTGCCGAATCGCCGTATACGAGTAATCTCTTGATTCCGAGGGTAATTGCTATTCGGAGTCCGTGGATGAGGGCTTCGTATTTTGCTTCATTGTTTGTAGCTTGCCATAATATCTGAAGGACATACTTGAGTTGTTTTCCGTCTAGAGAAATAAAGAGAACGCCTTCACCGGCTCTGCCTAGCTTGAGTGATCCATCAAAGTACATTTTCCAATGGTCGAGGATGGTATTTGACATAGGTTGTTGAATCTCTATCCACTCGGTAACAAAATCAGCCAGGGCTTGAGATTTGATTGCCTTTCGTGGGGTGAAATCGATATTGAGAGCACCAAGTTCAACTGCCCACTTAGATATGCGCCCTGTTGCATCTTTATTGTGTAGGATGTCTCCGAGTGGGAAATCTATCACCACGGTAATCTTGTGGCTTTCAAAATAGTGGCGAAGCTTGCGTGAAGTGATCAAGAGGGCGTAGAGTAGTTTTTGCACATGCGGGTACCGGATTTTTGATTCTGACAGTACTTCGCTGATGTAGTATACGGGTCGTTGTACTTTATATACGCGCCCTTCTTCTTCTCTTTCTATAGCACGGGTGAGGTTGTGAGGTACGTCTTGAGTCTTTTGAAAGCGTCGTTGGCTTCTTCTGTCCACTCGAACTTGTCTGTCTTCTTTAGTAGTTTAAAGAAAGGAAACCCTTTTTTGCCGAGTCTTGATATGAAACAATTGAGGGCCGCCATGCAGCCTGTTAGTTTCTGCACATCCTTGATACTCTGAGGAGGGCCCATCTCTATTATGGCTCGAATTTGCTTGGTGCTGGCATCGATTCCACGATGACTGACCAAGAATCCTAGTAGTTGTCCTGAAGGAACTCCGAATAGACACTTGCTTGGGTTCAACTTCCGCCTCCACCTCTTCAGGTTTTCAAAGGTTTGCTTTAAGTCTTCAATTAGTGTGTCCGGGTTCTTTATTTTTACTACTATGTCATCCACATATGCTTCTACGTTTTCGCCAATCTGATCATCAAGGCACGTTTGGATAGGTCTTTGGTATGTGGCACTAGCATTTTTGAGTCCAAACGACATGGTCTTGTAGCAGTAGGTGCCGAACAGAGTGATGAAAGATGTCTTGCTCTGGTCTTGTTCTTTTAATGCAATCTGGTGATATCCTGAATAGCAATCAAGAAAGGATAGTAGGGCAGATCCTGCTGTCGAATCAACTATCTGATCAATGCGTGGTAGCCCGAATGGATCTTTCGGGCAGTGCTTGTTGAGATCTATGTAGTCGACGCACATGCGCCACTCGTCCGTATTCTTTTTTGTACTAGAACTGTGTTTGCTAGCCAATCTGGATGAAGGATTTCTCTGATGAATCCGGCTGCCATTAGCTTTGTGATATCCTTTTTAATTGCTGCCTTTTTGTCGGGCGAGAATCGTCATAGCCGTTGCTTTACAGGCTTTGAGCCTTCATTGACATCGATTCTGTGCTCAGCCAACTCTCTTGGGACACCTGGCATGTCAGCCGGCTTCCAAGCGAAGATATCTTTGTTGTCCCGAGGAAAGTTGGTGAGCACGAGTTCCTATTTTGTCAAGAGGTGGGCGCTGATGGTTGCCGTTTTGGAGGGATCACCGGTGCCCAGGTCAATTTGCTTGACGTCGGCTTCTTTTGGTGGTGCGAGGATGCTGGTCTTTTTAGTCAGTATCTCTAGTTCTTCTGAGCTCATTTCTACAGCAATAGTGGCTATTTCTTTTCTACCATCGGCAGCTTGTGCCTTGGCTGCAATTTGAATTGCCTGAACGTCGCAGTCAAAAGCGCGCTTTAAATCACTTCGAAGGGAAAGGACACCATTAGGTCCTAGCATCTTAAGCAATAGGTAAGGGTAATGCGGTATTGCCATGAATTTTGCTAGTGCTGGGCGCCCGAGGATTGCGTGATATGATGAATCGAAGTCTGCAACTTCAAACTTGATGAACTCTGTTCGGTAGTTTGAGGGAGTGCCAAAAGTAACTGGTAGAGTGATTTGTCCAAGTGGCATAGCTGCCTTGCCGGGTACTATTCCATAAAAAGGGGTGCTCGTTGGTGTAATCATCCCAGCGAGTTGTAGTCCCATCTTCCTTAGCGTCTCTGAAAAGATGATGTTGAGTCCATGAAAGGACCTAGGATGCCACCTAGAGGGGGGGTGAATAGGTGTTTTTGAAAATTAACACCTTTAAATGTGGAAATGATTAGTAAAGGGAGTTTCCAAAATGGAAACTCCAAATAAAGAGTAGTACCACCCCTCACAAGTTAGCCACAGAGTATACAAGGTATAAAGAATATATCTAGAAGCTACAACCCTGCAACACAAAGTTAGAACAGAGAATGAATATATTCAGCACAGGTAGGAAATACCGGACGTGTCCGGTATGCACGTGTTCTGTAGAATAGCTTGGCACAGTGATCAATACCGGACGTGTCCGGTATACATGATTTCTGCAGATCAGTCCCAGACTTGCTCCCTTCGATTTCTATCTTCAAACCAAACTGCAGGTATCTACTGGAGATGATAATATACACAGAGAACCTGCGCAAGAGCTAGAGCAATACAAATATCAAATGAAATGCGAATTGAGACACGATATTTGATTTACCGAAGTTCGGACTCGTTTGAGTCCTACTCTCCATTGAGGGGGCTACGGGCGACCCAGCGAAGGTCAGCCCTAGAGGATACCACGAAGGTCACTCTAGCCGAAGTCTTTTCCAACTCCTTTTCCTCCTTCCACTAGTTGATTCTGAGGCAGTGGAATCGACCGTTACAAACTTTCCGAGGCACACCACAATCTCTCGGGTGCTCTCCGGCGATGCCTAACCGTCTAGGACCGAAGAGTCCAAGAGTAACAAATGCGAATCACGAGATTGACAATATGCACAAGTGCTCAAGTGGTTGGATTGCTCTGTTTTTGAATTTCACTCAACCCATAATTTGATTTGGCAAATTTGATCAATCACTCACTAAGAGAGGGTTGGGAGAGTTGGCAAGGCTCAAAAACGTGTGTGTGTATCAGCAGAATCAGCAGCCTCCAAAGGTGGAGGCTTAGGGGTATTTATAGCCCCCTTGGAAAAACTAGCCATTTTATAGCCGTTGCAATACCGGACACGTCCGGTATGGTATGACTTACACTACGCCAATGGTAACTAAGTTACAGTGAAGTTCTGAGGCGTCGAAACTCCCGATGAATGCCGGAACTCCCGACCATTGGAACTCCCGACTCACATCGGAACTCCTGACCCTCAGCAATTTTGAAAACCATGTAACTGAGTTGAAGTTTGTGAGGTGTCGGAACTCCCGACACATGCCAGAACTTCCAACCGTCGGAACTCCCGACTTACGTCAGAACTCCCGACGAACCAACCCGAGAACAATAATTTTACCACTGCTGGGTAAATACCAGACACGTCCGGGTATTGCCAGACCAACAAAAATAAAGTTAGCTCTTTTGTCGCTCAAATACTCAAAACTCACATGGGTTGGCTTGAGCACTTATGAAACATTATTCATCAACGTGATGCATCCCTCTTAATAGTACGGCATACCTATTAAACTTAAGATAAAAGGAAAAATGAATTTATACCACTTGAGTTGATCTCTTTTGAATCAATGCCGTCTGAAAGGATCAAGATGCCCAAGAGGGGGGGGGGGTGAATTGGGCTAATTCTAAATTTTCTTGCAATAATTAAATCCTACGGTTAGCCCAATTAACCCCTTGTGCCTAGAAAAGTGTTTCTATCAATCTAACGCACAAAGGACTTGCAACCTATGCTCCAAACTTACTCTAGCATGACAATTCTATGAATGTAAAAACAAGTATTGAATTGCTCAAAGTAAATGCTCAAAGTAATTGCTCAAAGTAAATGGAGAGAGAGGAACGCGGCGATGTTTTGCCGAGGTATCGGAGAGTCGCCACTCCCCACTAGTCCTCGTTGGAGCACCCACGCAAGGGTGTAGCTCCCCCTTGATCCGTGCAAGGATCAAGTGCTCTCTACGGGTTGATTCTTCGACACTCCATCACGGTGAATCAGCCACAACCGCTCACAACTTGAGTTGGGTCACCCACAAGCTCCGCCGGGTGATCACCAAGCTCCCAATCACCACCAAGCCGTCTAGGTGATGGCGATCACCAAGAGTAACAAGCACGAACTCTCACTTGACCACGTGAAGCCTAATGAGAACGGTGGATGCACACTTTGCTACTCTTGATTCACTAATGAGGCTACTCTCTTGGATTCTCAAATCTCAATCACCTCACTAGAACCTTGCTATTCTTGGCACTCACAAACGTGTTTCTTAGCTGTTGGAATGAGCAAAAGTAACTCCACACATGAGTGGAGCTTCTATTTATAAGGCAGCCTAAAAAATAAACCGTTATGTGCTTCTGCAGGGTGACCGGACGCTCCGGTCAGTTCAACCCGCATACAAGTGTTTAAGTGTTGACCAAATGTTGGCAGGGTCCGATCACCACTGTCCGGACGCATCTGGTCACGTTAAACCCTCACTGGAACCTTACTGTACTTGACCGGACGCTGAACCCCCAGGGTCCGATCAGTACTGACCGGACGCGTCCGATCGCAGATGTTCACTTCTGGAACCTTACTGGAGTCAACCGGACGCTACCTCCCAGCGTCCGGTCACTTGACCACTCCAGCGTCCGGTCACGCCAGACGCAATCTCCTTGGTCAAATGAATTGACCAGACCCTGCGGCCAGCGTCCGGTCAGCATTTGACCCTCCATTCACTTCTAACTCTCGATCATATGTGAATGAAGTTTGCTCCAAAGGATCTTAGGCATATGTAGGAGCTACCTAGTGCTAGTTTTAACAAGTGTGCACCACACCTAACTCACTAGACTCATCTAGGTCAAGCTACCCGTCCATACCCCCCTTAATAGTATGGCCAAAGGAAAAACAAAGTCCTAAACTACTCTAAGTGTCACTCCAACTCCAATCGACACTTAGAACTAGTCATCCTTAACCTTATCGTCCGTCCTTTGAAAACCAAAACGATTTCCATTATAGGGGGATGACCACCTAGATTGCCCAATTGATCCCCATTACCATGACCTAACTTAATTGCCTCTACAAAACACACGTTAGTCATAGTAATCTTGTATTGTCATTAATCACCGAAACCCAGCTAGGGGCCTAGATGCTTTCAATCTCCCCCTTTTTGGTGATTGATGACAATACCACCTTGAGTATGTGAAAGAGTGAGGTTTTTGACATGCTTGGTTCATATAAGCTTTTGTCAATAGGAACAAAGAGTTAAGCAAGCTTATATGACCAAAGCCAACACGATGTACTCAAAGGATATGAAATACGTATGAGTACAAATAATAAAGCTCATTTGCATCGGAGTATAAACACAGAAGCAAAGGCAAATGAGCATAACACAAATGATATGACATTTCAATGAATACAAAGTAGAGAGCACACATGTCATATATCACAATCATGTAGATATCACTACCACATAGATATAATAGTATGCATGAAAGTAAACACACGAATGCATAATAGTAATAGTGTATCACACAAATAAAACTCCAAATATATATAATAGACTAAGCTAACTAGACTCCCCCTAAAAGTCGCTCCCCCTGAGTCTACATACTCGAACCCTCTCCCCCTTTGGCGTCAAACACCAAAACCTAAGGGTCGGTCGGCGGGGCTGCAGCGGATGAGCCGGGCGCTGAGGTATGAGGAGCAAGCTGGAACTGGGCGCCATCATCATCTGACTCTAAGCTCTGTACTGACTGACCCTCTGTGGCTGGAAGCATCGCTGAAGCGGTCTGGGTCTGAGCTGGGGCAGGTGCTGCCTGTGATGCTGCTGGTATATCTGTCGTAGGATCTAAGGATGCGACAGAAGAAGGGAGCCTCTGAGTAGTCATGGCGATGTGAGCTGCTGTAGAAGGACCTGGGGCATACATATGTGGTGGTGTAGGCTTCCCTGTCAACTCGCTAAAAGATGCTCCAAGACTCCTAGAGACTGACATGTTAGGCACAAATAGCGAGGGTGACTGATCCGATGTGAAGCCTGTCTGAAAAGGTGTGAACTGCGGGGCTACCACTGGCGAAGATAACCACCGGGACACCTGTACTATGGGAGAAGCAAACAGAGCTGGAGGTTATCCCTAACTTTGAAGCCCACTAGGATATACTGCTGAAGTTGTCATAGTGGTAGTAGGCTGACCAATCTGGGGTGAAAGCTGTGGCTGTGGGGCCCCAATGGCTATCACTACATGCTGCATGAATCTCAAAAGCTACTGCTGCATGAGTAACTACTGCTGTTGCTGTTGGAGGATTTGCTGCTATTGCTGGAACTCGTCCTGACGAGCCTGAAAACTGTGCAAATTAGCAGTGGTCTCCTGAGCCTGTCTAGACTGATCTTGTTGCATCCGCTCAAGGATAGCAATCAAAGTGGGTATGTCTGCGGTGCAGGTGGAGCGGAGCTAGAACTGTCGGCCTCTGCATCATGTCTGCGTGGAGGCATATGAGGAATAGGCAGGTAGTCGTCATCCGAACTGTCACTAGACTCGCTCCTCTCCTCCTGAGCCTCAAGCTGCTCCTCCTCAGTAGCGGCTATGCCTCTGATAATCTCATCCTACTAAGCTGTGGACTCTGGTACATCTAGACGACGGTGAGGCTGAGTGGGTGCCTATGGTGTGCTATGCCTGATCCTCTGTGCCATGTTATAAGCTAGAAACTCTGTGGTGGCACCTCTGTACTCTGCAGCCATCTCTGGTGTCCTAACATACACAGCCTTGAGCATAAGGAATGTGATCCAATGTGCATATGGAAGCTGCCTGCGACCCTTGAAGCCCTCAGCTATCGTGTCCTCCATCTTAGATAGAAGAAGATCCCAAATATCGAACACTGTCTGCTGCATCAGGGCAGTTGAGGAGCCAAAGCTGTAGGCGAGTCAAACCCTCTCTGTATCCCATCCTGAGAAGTAGTGTTCCTCCTAATGATAGCCTCTAGAACTCTAGCTATAGGAGTAAGGTCACTGGGGTTCCTCCTCGACCCCTCACCAAAGGCTCCTTGAAGCAATGGCGCACAAGATCTGTAGGGGGCACCAAACCACCATCGAGGCACCTAGGAGGCTCTTGCTGTCCATAACATACCTCATGTAACCTGACAGACTGCCCCTGTAGCCTCAGTATCTCCCTGGCCCTATGACTCATCATCCTATAGTCTCTGCCTCTGAATGCAAAGTGTATAAAGTTATGATGCGGGTCAATGTAGAGCAAGCATAGAACTACCGAACTCAAGATGGTACATACAATCATGTCCGGCCAATCAGATCTGTCAGCCCCGGTAGATATGCAAGGTAGGGGCGAATGTGCTCTCTAGCTGCTATGACTATAGCCTCTATGCTGCAGACTCTCTGAGATCTGAAGACTGCTCCACTATTTCAGATAGGCATTATAGAAATCCTCCTGCAGTGGCGTGTAGAAACCCTCTGCTGCTCTCTCATCCCTCCTGGGTGGAAACCACACATCAAACTCCACGAAGTGAAGCTGCTAAACCTGCTTGGCCATGGCGGCCCTCAAGTCAAGGTGGGTCACTGGAGGCAGACCCTGTGGTCTAGGCGATGGACGAGATCCCCTCCGCTGAGTAGGCGGCCTTGGTGAGACTGGAACACGGGAACGACCAGAGCGGCGTAGCTATGGCTGGGGTGCCTGCTCGGTCTCCTCGGCCTCCTTGGCCTACTGGCCCTTTTCACCCTCCTGAGACTGTTGTCCCTCCTATGTATCCTAAGTTGGCTGAGGCTCTGCTGGTGGGGGCTGCTGCTATGACTCCTGCTGTGACTCCCCCTGAGGCTGAGGATCCACAATGGGAAGATGTCGTCCTGCCATCATGACAGTCCCAGATGGACTACCATGAAGACTCTCAATCTGCTTAAGTCTGCCCTATGCCTCTGGTGACAGATGATCTGCAATGACAACTCCACTGCGAGCACCTCCTCTCTCGGCACGCTCTGCGGCCTCTACAACTGCTGTTGCTCTCGCTGTCTCTGCATCAGGGTACTTTCGCTTCTTTGATGCGGTCTTCTTCATCGCCTTGCCTTTAGGTCCTGTAGGCTGGTGAGGCAGGGGCCTCCGATCCTCATCTCCTGGACCACCACCAACATTCTTGGTGCGAGCCATCTGAGCTGACTAGAACCACTACCGCTGAAAAGACCAACTATCCACTGACACTTTTGAGGCTTGCCTCGATCCGTACTAGTGAGCTTGGCTTCGAGTTAACTAACAACTGCACCTATCACCTCAATGACACCGACTCGCTGCACGATGGAATAGATAGATATACAAATAAATACGATATATCTAATAGATGCGAAACCCTATGAGAGCAAGCAATGTAGATACGAAATGAGATGACTGGCTTGCTACCTGACGAACCGGTGATTCGATGAAAAGAAGAGACGTCATGCGGGGAACCACGGAACCGGCTAGGGTTAGGGTTTGCGAAGCATGGCGTGAATCGGTGAAATCGACGGGCGAGGATTGTAGTGCAAGGTCATGGTGGTGATAGGCTACTGGAGTACGAGCAGAGTGCAAGGGCTCGAGCAGTGGATGCGCTAGGGCGTGGGCGCGACACTGGGAGGCGCTGGCGGCGGCGTGCGCGTGGGCTAAGGTGGCGCGTTGCACGGGCTAAGGCGTGCAGGGCTTGGCGATGCGGGAAGTCGCTGGAGGCGCATAGGTGGTGAGTCCGGCGAGCGTGATGTGGCGGCACGGGACGATGGGGGCACGGCGATGTCAGCGGTGGATTAGTTCAAAAGAAATCGCCGGTGCTTTGATTAAATAGGGTGGCCCCCCACGAGTCAAAAAAGGAAAATAGGAAAGAGACCTGAAGCCACACAATATCTACTGACTGGACGCTCCAGTGGTAGCGACCGGATGCTACCACCCAGCGTCCGGTCGATTTCAAAGAGGTCCAATTCCCCTGGAATCATGACCGGACGCGTCCGGTGGACACTGACCGGACGCAGCCAGAGTCCGGTCAACTTAGCCTTTGTCTTCTTCACACGACCGGACGCTGAGACGTCTTCTGACCGGACGCTGAAAGACAGAGTCCGGTCACTCCTTCGTAGCGAGTTCACCTCCTGTGAACTGACCGGACGCTGGACTGTAGAGTCCGATGCAGCATCCGGTCACTCTTTTCCAGCAAATCTTCAATGTTCCTTCGCGCTGCCTGTTCCCAATCAAGTCCCAACTAGAATAAGATCCAAATAAACACCAATTGGGACTGATGTGAGTGACCTCTCTCAAACCCTCAAGTTTTTCAAAGTATTTTGCCTTAGGCTATAATTCTTTTTATGAAAATAGGCAATAAAGGGCAACTGGAACAAAACGACAAAACAACATTCATGCACATGCAATACTTGTAAGTAAATCTAGTTGCTTGTCAAGTTTGATCCAAGGTTAAGCTTCTTCACACGCTTTTCGGCGGTTATCTTAACCATGTTAGACAAGCCCTATATGCATTACCAAAAATTAAACATGTTGTATATTACAATGAATGCAAGGGACAACACAAGCTCATCTTTTAGTGAAGTTACTAAAATCAAGTACATTGAGCTCATTCTGCAATCTACAAAATGTAGCCTCATCTAGCGGTTTAGTGAAGATATCTGCTAATTGATCTTCGGTTCTTACACCTTCTAGTGATATATCATTTTTAGCAACATGATCTCTTAGAAAGTGATGGCGGATATCTATGTGCTTGGTGCGAGAGTGTTGAACTGGATTATTTGCAAGTTTTACCGCACTTTCATTGTCGCACAAAAGAGGTACCTTTTCTAGAACTACACCATAGTCTAGCAAAGTTTGTTTCATGTATAATATTTGTGCACAACAAGCACCCGCGGCAATGTATTCCGCTTCGGCGGTGGACAAAGCCACACTATTTTGCTTCTTGGAGGACCAAGACACAAGTGATCTACCAAGCAAATGGCACCCTCCGGATGTGCTTTTTCTATCAACTTTGCAACCGGCATAATCCGAATCGGAATAGCCAACTAATTCAAATATAGCTCCTTTGGGATACCAAAGGCCAATGCTTGGTGTGTGCTTAAGATACCTAAGGATTCTTTTTACGGCAATTAAATGTGTTTCCTTAGGATTAGCTTGAAATCTAGCACACATACACACACTAAACATGATGTCGGGCCTAGATGCGGTTAAATATAACAAGCTACCAATCATGGAACGGTAGAGAGTTTGATCAACCGGGTTACCTCCCTCATCTAGGTCGAGATGTCCATTGGTAGGCATTGGTGTCTTGATTGGCTTACATTCATCCATCTTGAATCTCTTGAGAAGATCTTTTGTGTATTTCTCTTGAGAGATGAAGATGCCTTCTTTCATTTGCTTGACTTGAAAACCAAGAAAGAATGTAAGCTCACCAATCATTGACATCTCGAACTCCTTTGACATCAATTCACCAAATTCTTTGCATGAGTCTTCATTTGATGATCCAAAGATGATATCATCAACATATACTTGACAAATGAAGATATGCCCATCAAGCTTCTTGGTGAATAGTGTGGTGTCGACCTTCCAATGGTGAAGCCCTTCTCAATGAGGAAGTCCCGAAGGCGCTCATACCAAGCTCTTGGGGCTTGCTTAAGCCCATATAGTGCCTTGGACAACCTATAAACATGATTAGGATATCTAGGGTCTTCAAACCTGGAGGTTGATCAACATAGACTAGTTCATTAATAAAGCCATTTAAAAATGCACTTTTCACATCCATTTGATATAGTTTCATTTCATGATGTGATGCATATGCAAGTAGGATACGGATGGCTTCTAATCTTGCAACCGGTGCAAAGGTCTCTCCAAAATCCAAACCTTCAACTTGGGAGAACCCCTTTGCAACTAGTCTTGCCTTGTTCCTCACAACAACACCTTGATCATCTTGCTTGTTACGGAACACCCACTTTGTTCCAATGACTCTTGCACCTTTTGGTCGCTCTTCAAGAGTCCAAACTTCATTGCGAGTGAAGTTGTTCAACTCTTCATGCATGGCATTGATCCAATCCAGATCTTTAAGAGCTTCTTCTACCTTGGTAGGCTCATAGCAAGAGACAAAAGAGTGATGAGCAATAAATGAAGCAAGTTTTTGAGATCGAGTCATTACACCCTTTGATGGACTCCCTATGATGAGATCTTGTGGATGATCTTGTAGGAGAGGTGTATTTCTTCTATTGACCACTTGAGGAGGTGGTTGTGGAGCATCAACATCTTGTGCTTGTACCACCATTTGCTCATGGGAGATATGAGTGTCTTCATTTTCTACTCTCCCATCTTTTTCACCATCTTGTGGCACACTTGATGAAGAAGGTTGATCAATGACTTGTACATCATCTTCATCATCTTTTGGCTTGATGTCTCCCACCGGAATATTCTTCATAGCCTCCCTCAATGGTTCATCACCTACATCATCAAGATTCTCATGTGCTCCTTGGGAGCCATTAGATTCATCAAATTCCACATCATATGTTTCTTCAACCAAGCCAGTGGCATGATTAAATACTCTATATGCTTTGGACTTTGAATGAGTAACCAACAAGAAAACCAATATCACAACGTCTTTGGAACTTCCCTAGGTGTTGCCGCTTCTTGTAGATGTAGCATTTGCAACCAAACACCCTAAAGAAGGAGACGTCTGGCTTCTTCCCGTTGAGCAACTCATAAGGTGTCTTGCCAAGGAACTTTTGAAGGAATAGGCGGTTTGATGCATAGCATGCGGTGTTGATTGCTTCCACCCATAGAGCTTTGGGGGTGTTGTACTCATCTAGCATTGTCCTTGCAAGAGTGATCAAAGTCCGGTTCTTCCTCTCAACTACACCATTTTGTTGAGGAGTATAAGTTGCGAAGACTTCATGCTTGATCCCAACTTCATCACAATAAGCTTCAATAGTTTGTGTTGTCAAATTCTTTTCCATTGTCACTTCTTATCTTCTTGAGCTTCACTTCAAATTCATTTTGAGCTCTCTTGGCAAACTTCTTGAAGCAAGATGCAACTTCGGATTTGTCATGAAGGAAGAATACCCATGTATACCTTGAATAGTCATCAACAATCACAAGACAATAGAGATTCCCTCCCAAACTCTTATATGTTGTTGGTCCAAATAAATCCATGTGTAAGGAGTTCTAGCACTCTTGTGGTTGACATGAAAGCTTTGGTTGGATGAGTATTTGCAACTTGCTTGCCGGCTTGACATGCACTACAAAGCTTGTCCTTTTCAAACTTCACATCCTTCAACCCTCTCACCAAGTCATTCTTCATAAGCTTCTTGAGTGAGCTCATCCCAACATGAGCAAGTCTTCTATGCCATAGCCACCCAAGTGTTGTTTTGGTGAATAGGCAAGTTTTCAAATTTGCATCTTCGGAGGTGAAGTCCACTAGATATAAGTTGTTGTATCTAAATCCATTGAATATCACTTGATTATCATCTACCTTGGATACAACAACCTCCTTCTCGGTGAACAAGCATTGGAAGCCAAGATCACACAATTGTCCAACGGATAGCAAGTTGAAACTCAATGAAGCAACATAAAGCACATTGGAGATGGAATGATCATTTGATATTGCCACTTTGCCCAATCCTTTAACCTTGCCCTTTGAGTTATCTCCAAATGTTATTTTCTCTTGTCCATCTACCTCTTCATCTAGTGAGGTGAACATACTGAGGATCACCGGTCATATGTTGAGTGCAACCACTATCAATAACCCAATGACTTCCACCGGTCTTGTAGTTCACCTACACACAAGAGATTCAAGCTTTAGGAACCCAAACTTGTTGAGGGCCCTTCACCTTCTCAACAAGTGACTTAGCCACCCAAATCTTCTTAGGCCTATTCTTGTTAGGGGGTCCTAAGAACATGACTTTCATCTTTCCACTAGAATCCTTTCTAAGCATGTAGTGAGCATTGAAGGCAAAGGGTCTAGCATGCTTGGGCAAGGGTTGTGGCGGTGGAGTTTGGCACTCATGAGCAAAGTGGCCTTCTTGTCCACACTCAAAACATCTCTTTGGCTTTGGCTTTGGCTTTGATTGTTGTTGTTGAACTTGAGCCTTCTTCTTCTCTACACTTGCCACATATCCAATGCCACTTCTATCCATCTTCATGACGGTGTTCATGAGTAGCTCACTTTGGAAGGTGCTTGCCTCTAGCAAACTTGCTCAACCCAATCTTGAGATGCTCTTTCTCCAACTTGAGCTTCTTATTTTCTTCCTTTAGAGCATCATCTTTCTTCTCTTCCTTGAGCTTCTTGTTTTCTTCTTTGAGCTTCTCATTCTCAAGGATCAACTCTTCATGATGATCAAGAGTTTCTAGCACAATGGCGTTGTGGCTTTTGATCTCTTCAAGATCTTTCTTGAGCTTCTCATTATCACTCTTGAGCTTGACATACTCATCATAGTCATTGCACTCAACCACTTGCTTGCCTTTGCCACTAGATCCTTGCTCAATGCTCTCATCAATTAAATCATCACATGATATAGCTATATCAATCTTAACAACATGGTTAGTAGCATCATGTGGCTCATTTGGTAAAAATTCTTGAGCAATAACAAGAGTATCATGATTGATCTTAAGAGTAGTGTATTCATCTTTTAGCTTGTTGTGGCTAGTGATGAGCTCATTGTGCACCCACTCAAGTTTATCATGTTTATCTTTAAGCTCTTTCTTAGAAGATTTGAGCTCCTTGAGTTTGGATGATATAGCATCATTTGTTTCTTTAAGCTCAACATTAGCCTTTTCCAATGTATCGCATTTAGCTAAGAGTGAATCATTTTTAGCATCAAGCTTTTCATTTTTAGCTCTACTCTTTCTAATGATCTTAGTGTATTTTCTTAGTATTTTGACAAGATCATCATATGAAGGTGAATCATCATCATCGCTATCGCTATCATCATCACTAGCTTGCTCATCATCACTACTATCATCATTATTAGTTACCTTGCGTTCACCCTTGGCCATAAGGCATAGGTGTGTAGAGGATGATGGCGATGGTGGTGGTGAAGATGAAAGATCAATAGCAATGGCAGGCCACCTTCTCATTGTCACTATCATCATCGGATGATCCACTAGATGAATCAATGTCCGTGAGCCAATCACCGACAATGTAGGCCTTTCCACTCTTCTTCTTGTGGAAGTCTCTCTTCTTGCCATCTCTCTTCTTGTATGGCTTGTTCTTCTTCTTTTCATCTTCTTCTTCATTGCTTGAGTCATCTTTCTTGCCCTTGAACTTGTTCTTGAACTTGTCTTTCTTGGGCTTGGTGCATTGGTGTGCTAGATGACCAAGTTCACCATAATTGAAGCAATCCATTTCGGAGATTGGCTTTCTCCTAGAGCTTGTGAAGAACTTCTTCTTCTTGCCGTCGAACTTGATGCCACTCTTGTTTAGCTTCTTTAGCATTTTGGCGGCTTTCTTCACCATGAGAGCAAGATCTTCATCTTCATCTTCATCTTCTTCATCACTTGAGCTCTCATACTCAAGTCTTGCTTTGCCCTTATCTTGGCTAGCTTTGAATGCTATGTCCTTCTCTTTCTTCTTGGTAGAGGATGAGCTATCTTATGGCATGATGTGCATGTACATCTTATGAGCATTGATCTTTCCCAAGATTTGTGTCGGTGTAGCGGTGGAAAGATCACCTTGGTGTAGCACGGTCACAATATGCCCATATTTGTCAATGGGGAGGACACTCAAGATCTTTCTCACAATGTCGGATGGTGACATTTGAGTAAGTTCAAGCACATTGACTTCCTCTACAAGAACATTCAAACGTGAATACATCTCATTAGCACATTCTTTGGGAAGCATCTCAAATGAATTTAGCTTTTTAATCATAAGATGATAGCGTTCCTCACGCTCACTCTTGGTTCCCTCATGGAGCGCACAAACGTCCGACCATAGTGCATGGGTGTCTTTGTGGTTCCTTACGTGGTTGAACACATCTTTGCAAAGGCCTCTAAAGATGGTGTTTCGAGCCTTTGCATTCCACTTTTCATAATTAACCTCATCGCCTTGTAAGTGTGTAGCATCCCGAGGTTTTGGGAAGCCTTGTGAGGCGGCTCTAAGAATACCAACATCTAGAGCTTCTAAGTACGCCTCCATGCGGATTTTCCAATATGGAAAGTCATCTCCCTCAAAGATAGGAGGAGGTCCATCCCCGTGAGACATCTTGCTCTAAGCGATTAAGCTTAAAAATGTGAGCACGAGGCTCCGATACCAATTGAAAGGATCAAGATGCCCAAGAGGGGGGGGGGGTGAATTGGGCTAATTCTAAATTTTCTTGCAATAATTAAATCCTACGGTTAGCCCAATTAACCCCTTGTACCTAGAAAAGTGTTTCTATCAATCTAACGCACAAAGGACTTGCAACCTATGCTCCAAACATACTCTAGCATGACAATTCTATGAATGTAAAAACAAGTATTGAATTGCTCAAAGTAATTGCTCAAAGTAAATGGAGAGAGGGGAACGCGGTGATGTTTTGCCGAGTTATCGGAGAGTCACCACTCCCCACTAGTCCTCGTTGGAGCACCCGCGCAAGGGTGTAGCTTCCCCTTGATCCGCGCAAGGATCAAGTGCTCTCTACGGGTTGATTCTTCGACACTCCATCATGGTGAATCACCCACAACCGCTCACAACTTGAGTTGGGTCACCCACAAGCTCCGCCGGGTGATCACCAAGCTCCCAATCACCACCAAGCCATCTAGGTGATGGCTATCACCAAGAGCAACAAGCACAAACTCTCACTTGACCATGTGAAGCCTAATGAGAATGGTGGATGCACACTTTGCTACTCTTGATTCACTAATGAGGCTACTCTCTTGTATTCTCAAATATCAATCACCTCACTAGGACCTTGCTCTTCTTGGCACTCACAAACGTGTTTCTCAGTTGTTGGAATGAGCAAAAGTAACTCCACACACGAGTGGAGCTTCTATTTATAAGGCAGCCTGAAAAACAAACCGTTATGTGCTTCTGCGGGGTGACTGGATTCTCCAGTCATGTTGATCGGACGCTCTGGTCAGTTCAACCTGCATACCAGTATTTAAGTGTTGACCGGACGCTAGCAGGGTCCGATCACCACTGACCGGACGCGTTTGGTCGCGTTAAACCCTCACTGGAACCTTACTGTACTCGACCGGACGCTGAACCCCCAGGGTCCGGTCAGTACTAACCAGACGCGTCCGATCGCAGATGTTCACTTCTGGAACCTTACTGGAGTCGACCGGACGCTGCCTCCTAGCATCCGGTCACTTGACCACTCCAGCGTCCGGTCACGCCAGATGCAATCTCCTTGGTCAAATGAACTGACCGGACCCTGCGGCCAGCGTCTAGTCGCACCAGAGCCAGTGTCTGGTCAGCATTTGACCCTCCATTCACTTCCAACTCTCGATCATCTGTGAATGAAGTTTACTCCAAAGGATCTTAGGCATATGTAGGAGCTACCTAGTGCTACTTTTAGCAAGTGTGCACCACACCTAACTCACTAGACTCATCTAGGTCAAGCTACCCGTCCATACCCCCCTTAATAGTATGGCCAAAGGAAAAACAAAGTCCTAAACTACTCTAAGTGTCACTCTAACTCCAATCGACACTTAGAACTAGTCATCCTTAACCTTGTCGTCCATCCTTTGAAAACCGAAACGATTTCCATCATAGGGGCATGACCACCTGGATTGCCCAATTGATCCCCATTACCATGACCTAACTTAATTGCCTCTGCAAAACACACGTTAGTCATAGTAATCTTGTATTGTCATTAATCACCGAAACCCAACTAGGGGCCTAGATGCTTTCACCGTCTTTTTCAATCTTCACCAAATAAGGGTGCCAACATGTTGATATTGATCTTTACACTTGAGCATAGCCATCTTGAGCACGTGACTTGATTCCATTCATCAAATATGAATAACTCCAAAATGTATCAAGTCACTTCCATCAAACACTCCAATAGTGATTTGATCCTCCACATAAACATGGCCATCATAGCTTGATTAGTACCTCAACTAAATGCAAGTACTTCCTTCTTCACCCTAGCTAGGTTCTTCGGCCGCCAAGCCGTCGCTTGCCCTTCACCCTTGCTTAGTACCTCGAAGCCTTTCCTTGCTATTTTCACCATCTCAAGCCATCAAGTCACATCTTGTGTTGAATCATCCATTCGTGTATTGTTATTTTTTTTTCATTTCAATTTAGCAAGCTTAAAATACGAGACCAATCCATATGCAATCCCTTATGTCTCATTAATTAATTCTTACAAGCTTGCTTTCACATAGGACATGGAAATCCCACAATAAATAAGCCTTTGCATGAATTCTATTTGTATTGTTGTCTTGTGCTTGAACTAGATTGTTTACACAACAACACATCATTTTTGCTTTCATTAAGTACCTGTGAGATAACCTATTACCTATCCACACTTAGCAAACGGGTTAGTCCTTTAATCACGTTGTCATTCAATCACCCAAAACCCACTAAAGGGCTAGATGCACTTTCAATCTCCCTCTTTTTGGTGATTGATGACAACTTGATTAAAGCTTACAAAAGAATATAAACATTTAAACTTTTGGGTTCAATGATTTATGAGAGGCTCCCCCTTAATATGTGCTTATGATTAGAATTCATAAAATGACCTCAAATATCAATTGCACATACTAAAACATATAGGAGACTCCCCCCTAAATCATTGCATCCATGGGGTGCATGTGTGTGTGACAAAGTGAAACCGTGATGCATATGACAAGATATATCACACAAGAATAAATATAACGGCATCACATCAAATATTTTCATTCTAGCATGCATAGTCCTTATGAAAATAAATATGACACATGTAATTCACACATAGCACTCATTATACATTTTCTCAAGTCCACAAGCCACTAATATATAAAATAAAGATCATGTCTCAAGAGATACATAGATAAAGCATAAGTAAGTCTCATCTCTCACATGATACAATCTATCTCAAATCCAAGATACATCAATGAAGCTCAAAAACAAGAAACGACAACCTACAGTACATATCTTCAGGTACAAAGATAAGCAAATGAAACTATCCTGAAGCTTTAATCAGTCTCTCCCCCCCTTTGTCATCTATCACCACAAAGGTCCAACAATGACATACAAAGGACAAAGGGGCTACAAGCTGTCACTGAAAGCTAAGATCACTCATCATCATCTTCATCTCTACTAGCATCCCCGTCATCTGAGCGTGTAACACCGGCTGGACGAGAACCACCCGCACCAGACGGGTCATAGCCACCAGACCCGTAGTAGCCGCCACCACCTATGAGGTCACTCCACCAATCTGTAGCATAGTCGTCTGAAGTACTAGGACGTGGCTGAGAGTGAGTAGGCACACGAGCCTGAAGTGGTAGAGTGTCAGGGTGCTTAGGTGCCTGCTGCTGCTGTCTCTAAAGGAACTCAGCATACTCTCTGTCGTATCTGGCCTGCTGCTGCTCCTCAGTCTCAGGCTCACTAGCTGCCTCATCTGATAGTGGAGACCTAGGAGGATCAAGCTCAAGCCTAGAAGCAATTTGCTTCAAGGTTCGAGTATCCTTCCTCCTAGCCTCCCTCTCCTTCTATTGTTGGGTCTGGATGTCCCGGCACATCCCAAATATGGAGCTAAAAAGCCTGCGGATAGGCGAGGGAGGACTGCCATGGCGTGAAGAAGAACGTGAAGGAGCACGTGGTGGAGGTGAAGCTCCTGCTGCTGCACCACTCTCAGGTGCATCTGCCTCAGCTATACCTGCTGCTCCTCCTGGACCTGCTAGAGGTAACCCTGTCTCAGGCAAGTCTGCAACAATCTTCAGGGCTTTGTGATTCTTATCATACTCGAACGTGTGCCTTGTCACCTGCTCAATCATATGCATGATATAAGGAGCAAAACCACAACCCTTGAGGGGCCTCTCTCCCACACTCCTGATCTCGAACCAAATAAAGTCAAACATGCTGAAGGGCCGAGCATCAGGTGCCATCCTATGGAGTAGGTTCCTGGAATAATCTGCAATGTTGCCCTTGTCTCCACCCTTGCAGTCAATAGTCTTCCTGAACATCCTATCTAGGTATCTGTAGGTAGGGTGAAGACCTAGAACCTTCCCCACTGCTCCTCTCTCACCTCCTGGTGGATACATATAGGCAAGCTGCTCAGGGGGAAACACCTGCTCGGTGTGAATCCTGTCTCTCTGGAGGTCATCCTCTGAGAAGCCAAGCTGAGCGGCAAACACTTCATAATCTACACTGTACCACTGGCCCTCAAGCATCTAGTGCATCCGCCTCTCATCCTCCTCAACATACAGGGTGGCATAGAATTGAGCTACCACCTCCGTGTTCCAGTCATGCTGGAACTCCATGATCTCAAAAACTCCTGTGTGCTGACCAGGCTGGTGCTAAGCTAGAGGTACTGCCTGCTCCTCCTCAATCTCCTGCTCCTCATCTGAGCTGTCACCTTCTGAGCCTCTGTCAGTGCTCTTCCTCTTTCTATCTTCTCTGGACTCCACTCTGAACTCATCAGTGTCAGTGTCAGAAGAAGAGCTCCCTGACCCCTCTACATACTGAGGTGCTGCACTAGAGGTAGCTCTGGTAGACCTCCTGCTGGTTGACTTGAATCCGGGATGCATTTCCTGTCTTGCCTTCTTGTACTTTTCAAGTGCGGGATCATGCCTGTGCTTGGACCTCGGCTCTTGTCGTCCACTCATGGCTGTTGTCCTGTATCCAAGGATTTTCAAGAAATTTTAGATACATGCCCAAAATTTAATCTCGAATTGCAATTTAGACGTAGAATCTTTGATCCATGGTTTTACATCCATTTTGACACACAACTGTCAATAAGTTTGCAAAACGTAGATACAAAAGAAGCTAAGCCTAACAAACAATTCTATGCTTGGATTGAATCAAAAGGGAGCAGAGGGTCTGCTCTGCTGGGCCATACCGGACACGTCCGGTAGCATACCGGACACGTCCGATATGGGCGCCCAGCAACCCTAACCAGGGTTCCTCGATTCAAACCATCACGGATCAATTCCAAACTTTGGGCATTGCTTCTATATCACCAATGTAGCATATTGACCGAAGGAATTTCAATATCAAGGATTAACCATGTAGATCGGACGAGGTCTGCGATTAGGGTACCTTGAGAGAAGAGATGAGAGAGCTATGTGAAATCCAAATCCACGGGCCTTCAATCCTTGATGCAAGCCTTCTCCTATGCAATCTCCCTCTCTCCCTTTTCTTGGTGAAATCCCGGTCGCCTGAGGAGAGAAAGAAGTCAGCGGCTGGGTTGGTTGGAAGGAGACAAGCTTGTCTGGGCCAAAGGGGTACGCTCGGTTTTATAGCCCCGCTCATACCGGACACGTCCGGTAGCATACTGGACACGTCTGGTATACGCGGGCTGGCCCAAATAATTCCAAAAAGTGTTTTCTCTCTTCCAATCCCCTTTTCTGTTATTTCTCAGTCCAAAAAGGTATATAATCTTGATCCAAACCGAGTATCATCACTTTCCTTATCCAATGCCATAAAATGATTTTCTCTTTTCCAAATATTTGGCATATACAAGATTTTGCTTACTTGAGAGACATAGTAGATTGTGGACTTAAGAAAGCCATGTCATGTGTGATTAGCCAATCAAACAATCAAGGGGAGCTATAATCATCACATGACAAGGCTAGGTCACAAAGACCAAGATTCAAATATTTTTTTCAAATTCACACCACCTACACATGCTAGTTATGGGTTTTGAAAAATATCTCTCCTATGTCACATAAATGCACATTCTAACATATAAAAGGCCTTAGATGCACTTACAATGTATGTATGTAAACACATACCTTTGCCTTGAGCCCACAAGAATACCACTAAGAAGATAAATAGCATGATGATCTTTATGTTGACCTCAATTGCCAAATAATCATGCTAGATACATTTTCATCCAAAGAACTACAAAGAATGCTAGATAAATTTGTTAGTCCACAAGGGTAAAAAATAGAAACTTAGCTCCCCCTAAATAAGTCCCTCATGTAATTTGAATGACTTTCAACAAGCACTTTATTCTATTAAGAATTTGGGAGTCAATTTTCTATTTTGAACCATAACCAAATAATTTGCCATAAGTAAATTTGAGTATAAGAGATGCTCACAATCCACTTAGATTTGGTAAACCACAAGCTTCTGAGTAAATTGAGGATATATGAAAATATATGGGTCAAAAACTCAGTTGCTTATCCAATTAGTGTTCTGGTTTCTACAATACCGGACACGTCCGGTATGTATATCGAACACGTCCGGAATACACAGAACAGAAACACTTTCTTTCTGTCCCTGGCCATACCGGACATGTCCAGTAGTAATATCGGACACGTTCGGTAGGTGCAGGACATACACAATTAATTCGCTGCTTGTGATTCTTTGTTTAGCTTTATTATTTATTGTGTACTAGCATCTCAACAAATAAATTACTCTACTAGAGAGTGATCAAAAGCATCATATGGCAAAGTAAAATTCTTTTTAATTGAATCTAATTAGCCACTTTCATTATTTCACAAATGTACCTATTTGTGAGCTATAGAACACGAAACGAACAAAGTGGCTATCCTAAAAGGTTTAGGTACTTGTTACCAATGATGAGGATGAAATATATGATATGTTCATTGAATTATCTTTGGGTCAACCATATAAGGGATTATGATAAGAATTGGTTGATAGATTGAGTGAATATTGTCAAATTGCTTGCTCAACCACCCTGAGAGCTTCATCTCATCACCAAGTACCTATATCATTAACCTAATCACACTTTGGTACCCAACTCTTGTTGGGTCCTTTTGAGTTAGTCAACAAGTGCTTAGGCACCCAAATGGCTTTAGCACTAGTTTGTGGTGAACACATCACCATGCTAGTGCTAACTCCATTTGTGGTCTTCCTAAGCTTATCATTATAAACATAAGTGTTTGGCTTAGGAGCGTTACCATTTGGGCATTCATAGCTTAGATGCCCCTTTCTTCTACAAGCATAGCATATGCGGCCTTTGTTTGCTCTATGCTTGCTTTGCTTGTATGGACATCTATCAACCTTGTGGCCCATCTCATTGCATCCATAGCATCTTCTTGTTGCAACTTGGGCTTTCTTTCTTGCCTCTTTGTACATTTGGCATTTCTTGGTGGGATGCCCCAATTTCTTGCTCATGAGACAAGTGCTTTGTCCATCACTTTTCTTTTGCTTGGCCAACTTGTTAGATTCCTTTTGTTCGGCCGCTTCACACTTGTCAGCCCAACTCTTGTGTGGACACATAGCCCACTCATGTCCATACAATCCACAACCATAGCACATCCTTTTTCCATGTTTCTTGCTCTTGGTTGTGTTGGCCTTGCTTGAAATGTGATTCTTTTGTTGGGCTTTGGAGGAAGCAAAGTTTGAACCCTTCTCAAGCTTCTCCACCATGTTATCATGGTTATCTTGAGAAGGTTGTGCTTTCTTCTTACCCTTCAATTGAATCACATCTTTCTTTAATCTTTCCACCTCTTCTTTGAGCTCTATGTTTTCTATGAGATTTAGCTCAATCGAAGATTGGCTTGCTTGAGGAGCACACTCATTAGTACAAGAAATATTTAATTGAGATGGTGTACTAGTGAGTGAATGTGTAAGAGGTTGAGAAAATTTTACCGATGTGATCACAACCTCATGAGCTACCTCAAGCATGATGCTTGATTCTACTACTTCCTCATGAGAGCACTTTAGATGAACATAGTTTGCTTGTAGCACATTATAATTGCTTGATAGTTCATCTAGCCTTGCCTTGAGCTCAAAGTTTTCCTTCTCTAGTTGTGAAACACTAGAAGAGGAGTTAGTAACTAAAGCATGCTCAATTGACAATTTTTCATACCTTTCACTTAGAGCCTTTAGTTCTTCCATCTTGGAGATGAGAAACAATTCTTGCTTTTGAAGTGATTGCTCTTGCTTCTCAATCTCTTCTTCAAGCTCATCATTCTTTTCAACTATCTTCATGATGATGAACTTGTCTTTGCGGTTGAGATGATCAAGGTTGTAGTTGTCTTCAACTTCAACATCACTCTCATCTTGATCATCTACTTGTGCTTTCTCCTTTTCTTGATTTTTCTTGTTACTCTTTTTCTTGCTTTTCTTGGCCATGAGACACAAGTGATGAGTATCATGAGATACTAAGGTTGACTCATCACTTGGTCGCCATCGGGCTTGAGCATCGTTGCAAACAGCTGCTTGCTAATCTGCTGCCTCGGCCATATCGGACACGTCCGGTAGGCATAACGGACACGTTCGGTACATGCAGGCAGACAACAGGTCATGCACTGCTTGCACTTCTTGCTCTGGCTCGGCGCTTTTGAGGTCTTGTGAGTCTTCTTCACTATATGATGACACAATGGACGTACTTTCCATTGGCTCGATCTCAAGTGCATCATCACATTTGTATTTTCCATATAAATCAAAAAGTCTAGTCCAAATGAGATGAGCACTCTCCAGAGGTGGTTGTCCATTGAAGATTGCCTCATCTTGAACCTCTACACTCAATGTACTCAAAATAATATTAATAGCTTGAGCATTGAGTTGCACGCATATCTCTTCCTCTTTTGACAAATTTTTGTAGTTGCTCCAATCAACTATAGAAAGAGGTATGCTTGCATCCACAATATGCTCAACAAGAGGACTAATGTCTCTAAAAGCATTGAGTACATGTATTGACCAAGGTAGAAAGTTTGAACCATCATTTTGGAGAAGCACCGGCTCCAACTCGATAGGCGTCGACATCCTTTTCTCACGGCGGTGAAGCTTTAGGTGAGAACCTCGCTCTGATACCAATTGAAAGGACCTAGGATGCCGCCTAGAGGGGGGTGAATAGGTGTTTCTAAAAATTAACACTTTTAATGTGAAAATGATTAGTAAAGGGAGTTTCCAAAATAGAAACTCCAAATAAAGAGTAGTACCACCCCTCACAAGTTAGCCACAGAGTATACAAGGTATAAAGAATATATCTAGAAGCTACAACCCTACAACACAAAGTTAGAACAGCGAATGAATATATTCAGCATAGGCAAGAAATACCGGACGTGTCCGGTAGGTATACCGGACGTGTCCGGTATGCACGTGTTCTGCAGAATAGCCTGGCACAGTGATCAATACCGGACATGTCCGGTATACATGATTTCTGTAGATCAGCCCCAACCTTGCTCCCTTTGATTTCTATCTTCAAACCAAACTGTAGGTATCTACTGGAGATGATAATATACACAGAGAACCTGCGCAAGAGCTAGAGCAATACAAATATCAAATGAAATGCGAATTGAGACACGATATTTGTTTTACCGAAGTTCGGACTCGTTTGAGTCCTACTCTCCGTTGAGGGGGCTGTGGGCGACCCAGCGAAGGTCAGCCCTAGAGGATACCACGAAGGTCACTCTAGCCGGAGTCTTTTCCAACTCCTTTTCCTCCTTCCACTAGTTGATTCCGAGGCGGCGGAATCGACCGTTACAAACTTTCCGAGGCACACCATAATCTCTTGGGTGCTCTCCGGCGACGCCTAACCATCTAGGACCGAAGAGTCCAAGAGTAACAAATGTGAATCACAAGATTGACAATATGCACAAGTGCTCAAGTGGTTGGATTGCTCTCTTTTTGAATTTCACTCAACCCACAATTTGATTTGGCAAATTTGATCAATCACTCACTAAGAGAGGGTTGGGAGAGTTGGCAAGGCTAAAAAACGTGTGTGTGTATCAGCAGAATCAGCAGCCTCCAAAGGTGGAGGCTTGGGGTATTTATAGCCCCCTTGGAAAAACTAGCCGTTTTATAGCCGTTGCAATACCGGACCCGTCCGGTATGAATACCGGACACGTCCGGTATGACTTACACTGCGCCAACGGTAACTAAGTTACAGTGAAGTTGTGAGGCGTCGGAACTCCCGATGAATGCCGAGACTCCCGACCGTCGAAACTCCCGACTCACATCGGAACTCCCGACCCTCAGCAATTTTGAAAACCATGTAACTGAGTTGAAGTTTGTGAGGTGTCGGAACTCCCGACACATGCCGAAACTTTCGAATGTCGGAACTCCCGACTTACGTCGTGTAACACCCGGTTTTAAGGACAAAGCCGAATGCACACCATATGTGAGCCCTGGTAATCAAACCTCACATATAGCTACAAATGAAGGTGCAGTATCAATTCACAATGCTTAATATATAGCGAACTTAGCAAAAGAGATAACCTTAGAAAACAATCAACGGATAGACAACTCTGATCTCTGGGTGCAGACTTCACTCCACTGGATCCAACTGACTGGTTGATCACAAGCCTAACTTCTCAAGTCTCTGACAAACTGTTATCCGGCCTGAGGTGTGGGGGAAATTGCAAGAGTGAGTCCATGTCGAACTCCGCAAATATAGCAACAAGGTAGTGTATTCCATAGCCACATGATCAAGTATAATTGAATAATAAATAGCTCAAAATAACTCAGTTAAGCATGATTTAACAAGTGCTCATCTTTGGCGTAAGAATCCCTTGGCCGCTCGTGACCGTGAGCACGGCTGATATATCAGTTTATTAAACTCTACGCAAATGTGTACACTTTCACTGTGAGTCGTGAATTGCCCTTTCTCCGAGGTCGTGAGCCTCTTAACCCTCTACAAAGGAAGGCCGGCAGGGTTCACTATGAAGCCTTTCAAAGGTTCCGTCTAACCGGGAAGGGCCATAGGGTCATCGGATATAGGAACCCCCCTTCCAAAAAAAGGCTGCTACCATAGCTAGGCTCAATAGGACAGAGGCTGTCCTATACCCAACTCGTAGTATCCTCTAAGCCGGCTAGAAAAAGACCTCATACTGAGCTAAAGCCAGAGCCATATAGCCCTCACAGCTGTACTATAAGTCCCGGATGATCACTTACAAATGAGACCTTGTGGAGAGGGAATTTAACCCTCCTGTTGTTGCTAACAAGTCATCTTTTATGTTTATAGCATATTCATTAATCAAGTTTCAAGATCATGGTCACAGAAAGAAAACCCAAACTATACTTGCCTTAAACACCGATCCTTCGGTAAGCTTTAATCTTCAACGTTTTCTTCTTCTTCTTCTTGATCTCCAACTTCTTATAGATCACCAACGCAAAACTCACCGACTGGACAAGACCGAAAAGCACCACACAAGCACCCGAACAAGCATGCATAGCAAACATACTAGATTAGAACAATACACCAATCAATGAAAAGATTCAAAATCTAATCTACACATTGCTACGATCACACACACGCAAAAGGCACACTAATCGGAGCTACCGTAAAACAGAAACATCTATCGAAGGATTTACGTTGGAAAGAAAACTATATGCTTTTATCTATTTTAATGATCATAAAACATGTATAAGATATCTCAGGGGAATATCTAAAATTGAGTTAAGTCATTTTATACTTGGGTTATTAGATTTAGAAAACTAAGATAAATTGATCATATCTTAATTATAAATATTTTGATATCATTTATGCAAATTAAATTGAAATATAATAACAAATGAGAGTATATACATTCTAAGTATATATGTCACATTTAAACTTGACAAATTACAATTTAAAGACATACATGTTTATGTCACTAATTAATCATATTTTATTAATCAACATATCTCATATTATATAAAGTATTTAAACTTTACTTTAGAAATATAGAACATGTGAGAGCAACTAATAGAACAATTATATTATGTCTCATAATTGATCTAAGCAAGTCATAATTAAAAAGGCATTAATGTTGGCATACATCATATTTTATAATTCTAAAAGATTATATATATACTTTTAGTCATTTAAACATCTATAAATTAAAAACATAAATCATGTGAGGGCATCTGTTCATACTTAACACATATGCAACATTCAACTAATTATAATCTAAGACTATACTGAAGTTACTGATTAATCAAATTAATATTAACTATATATGGAAAAACAAGTAACATGAAAAACATTGGTACTACTACGTAGAGCTCGACGTTACAAAACCAACGCAACGGGAACGACTCGAATCGGACTTAAAACGAAGAAACGACGGAGGTTAAACGACCGATGGCAAACTTGTAATTAACTGTGTCGTGTACCTTTGGTCTGTACGAGATCGTGGCCTTCACGAACGCAAGAACTTGCTGCTTCTTTGTCCATCCATGCAGGGAAAGAAGATGGACGGCGGGGCTGGACGGCTTGACGGCCGAGATGACGCCGTGTGGCTGTGCACGCGAAGTGTGTGGGGTGGCGCCCAGCGGCACAAGCGACGGCGGCGGCGCTGCTGCTCCACGCACAAGCGCACGAAGGGCGACGAGGTCGTGGTCTTGGGGCGGTGGCGTGGAGTGGTCTGGGTCTGGAACACAGAGGGCATGGTCCTGACGGGGCTGAGGATCTGCAGAGGTGTGGTGCCGTGGTGGTGATCGCGACCATGGACGAGGTGGCCCGAAACGGAGGAAGGTGGAAGCCGTCCATGGATGACCTCGCCGGAAAAGAGGGAGAAAGGTTTGGGAAACGATGAAACGGTGATGGATTCACGAAAAGAATGGCAAGACGGCGTAGAGAACGACGAGATCAACCTCTTGGTGGTGACTGTTTTCGCCGGAGACATCCGAGGTGGCCGAAAAAGCTCGCCGAAGGTTCGCCGGAAACCTAGCTATGGAGAATTTCGGCGTCCGATCTGCGGGGCTACGAGTGGCGGCTCGAAAAACGGGCTGTACTTCTGGAAAGCTCGCGCCGAGAGGAACACCGGCATATATATATAGTGTAGGGTTTTGAGATCGGTGGAAAAACAAGATATTTTATTATTTTCGGATTTAATTAATTCCGGGATTAAGATAATTCCAGAAAAGTTCAAAATTGATTTTTAGCCCACGAAAAATACTCCGATGACTCCAAAAATTCTAGGAAAATTCTCGAAGACACTTTTGAACATAATGAACCCAAATAAAGTTTTTAGAGCTCATGAAAATATTGTTGCAAAGATCAAGGAAAAATATTAAGCCCAAGGAAAAAGGAATTTAATTCCAGAAAAGGTCAGAAAATTTTCCGGAGAGAAAGAAACATCGCTCTATCATATTTCAAAACCATTTGCACTCATAAACACCAAATGCAACCAGCATGAATGCACAATCCCGCATGTTGCTACTCCTATGATGAATTTTAATTTAAAAAAAATATTACTTTTCCTATATTTCATGAGCACAAAAACCGATAACCATTATTTTAACTCTATTTTCAAAAGTACAAATTTTTAGGGTGTTACAATTCTACCCCCCTTAAGATGAATCTCGTCCTCGAGATTCGGAAGATGATGATCAAGACACTAGAATGCACATTGCCATTGGATCTTCTCCACTTTCTCGAGTAGTCCCACCATCTTGACAAAGATTCCTCTTGACTTTGCACACCTGTTAACTTTTACTCCAAATAGCATACTCGCTGATCCCAAGATGTTGATAGGCCCTCTAATTATCTCTCGAGTATCCCCAAACCAACTCTCTGGTACTCTTCCAATTGTTAGGCCTCTTCTCTTTTCCTTTTTAGCAACCTCAATGAACTATCACAGCTGGGTGCTAGCTTATTCTTCACACTGACACTCCATATGCTTCTCACAAAGACCACTTTGGAATCCATTGGGTGACAAACTCTTGTCCTCACTAATTCCAAAATGTAACACAATACTTCTCAACATGTCTTGCTAGATTTCTTTAGTCCAAGATATCAAATCGACTACTTCATACATCCATATTCCAATTGATCCTCATGTATTACTCTCTCTTGGTCCAAAATAGATTCCAACTTCAAAACACTATTAACTATATATATACTCAGGTTGAGTTGTGACTCTTAAACACAAAACTTAATCCATGGTGTCGTCCAATCTTCTTAGCATAGCTCTTCCAATTTGCTAACGGCATTGGCAACGACTTTTATTTCTTCTAAAGATAACACATACTTCTAAACCAAAAACATTTGGTTAATTGAACCCACACTGATGTCACAATCTCAAACCAACTTACTGAAAATGTCCCTTAGATTCTTATGATTCACGTAGATATCACTCTTCATGTCCAAGTATATAATACCACTATGCTCCACAATGGATAACTCCAGATCTCATATGTCAAATAGTCCATCTCAAGCCTCCATAGTTGTCTTGATGCACAATTCACTGCTTTTCTTACATAGAGCACATCCATATCCTTGCCAACCGCTTTATAAAAGAAACTCTTGTGTTCAACACTATAATACCTCTAATGAACATGTGATAGAATCTTACCATTCCGAGGAACTCTGAATCACTCTTGCATACTTAAGCGGGTTCCAGCTCAACACATCTCTCTTGAGCGATTGTCCGTATAATTCTATCATTAGAGACATCCCACAACCAAAAAGAGAACTCCATCCAAACTAAACTCACTTAAGTTGCCAAAGAACCAACTGTAGAGAAGTCCAATCATCATATTTTCGTACGCCATCAGTGCCAACTTGTCTTGAGCTGAAGGTTGAACCCCCAAGTGATGATAGCTTGAAGCGAAGACCAATCCTGACAAAATATTTGAGCTCCTTGTAGATGATCCAACCTGTTAACAATCTTGAACAAAGATCCTTGTGTCTAATAGTGATTCCTCAACCATAGGAAGACACTTCCAAGTGAAGCTCTAGATTGTATGAGACCTCCATCTTGCGATTCCTTTATGCCTTGGCTACCCCCCTTAAGAAAAGATCAAGTAGGGGCACCAAAGGATAGCTTGCTTCTTCTCCTATTTGATCTATCCAATATATTCCAAATAAACTTATGTGCAAAAACAATCTGATTTCTCCAGCGAGTAAAAAAAAATAGCAGAATAGTAAAACTGCTATAACTCCTGTTCTATAAATCTAATAGTATTGTACTTTACACTGTTGGAAAGCTCATGAAATTATCTACAACTTTTATTTAGACCATGTTCTCTGATTCTAAAGTTAAGTTGATCAAAAACAGACCACAACAGAAGTTGGTTTCAGATTCTGGACAGAACAGTAACTTCAGATTACGACAGGTATAACTTTTAATCCAGAACTAATAATGAGGTGATTCTTGCGGCATTGGAAAGATACAGAGGTCTATTTATTCCCACAAAAATTTCATAGCCATTGCTCGAACAGGTAAAAAGTTATGACCAGAACACCGCAGACTGCTCTAGATTTCTGACAGCACAGATACATCCTCTTATGATTTTCATAACTCCATAACCATAATAGCTATCAGGGTGATTCTTGAGGTCAGAGAAACATGTTGAAGTCTAGTATTCTCTAAAAGTTTACCAAGATTTTTGATTGCCCGAAAACAGAGATATAAACCAAAGATGACAGGTTGCTCCAGAAAGATAGGATAGGAAAACAGGAGAAAACCAAAACCCAACTATCTATTCATTAATCCTTACGTCTTATGCCTACAAACTAAATGAATTTATGGAAAATCCCACAAAATCATTGCACTCATTACAAAGATTCAAAACAAAACATAATCATAATGACAAGCCAACAAGCAATTAGGGTTCACAATTCAATCATTGACTTACACTTGCGATACTATCGTCTTCTTCATATTATGGGTAAAGATCCTATAGCTTAACTTCAAATTACGCGAGAAGGTGGTAAGACAAGATTCTAAAAGCATATCAAAGCAAGGAGTAGATGGGAACAAAAAGCTTTTAAAGAAGCATCGAGGGGACGAATATCAAGGGTAAGAATGTAGTAGGAAAGAAAATATCAAGGTTTATAGAACACGGATTTTTGCTGTAACTTGTAAACCTTAGAACGACCAGTTTCTATTAGGCTTGCGTCCTACAGTCAGCAGTGCTCTGATACCACTTGTAACACCCGGTTTTAAGGACAAAGCTAAATGCACACCATATGTGAGCCCTGGTAATCAAACCTCACATATAGCTACAAATGAAGAGGCAGTATCAATTCACAATGCTTAATATATAGCGAACTTAGCAAAAGAGATAACCTTAGAAAACAATCAACGGATAGACAACTCTGATCTTCGGGTATAGACTTCACTCCACTGGATCCAACTAACTGGTTGATCACAAGCCTAACTTCTCAAGTCTCTGACAAACTGTTATCCGGCCTGAGGTGTGGGGGAAATTGCAAGAGTGAGTCCATGTCGAACTCCGCAAATATAGCAACAAGGTAGTGTATTCCATAGCCACATGATCAAGTATAATTGAATAATAAATAGCTCAAAATAACTCAGTTAAGCATGATTTAACAAGTGCTCATCTTTGGCGTAAGAATCCCTTGGCCGCTCGTGACCGTGAGCACGGCTGATATATCAGTTTATTAAACTCTGCGCAGAGGTGTACACTTTCACTGTGAGTCATGAATTGCCCTTTCGCCGAGGTCGCGAGCCTCTTAACCCTCTACAAAGGAAGGCCGGCAGGGTTCACTATGAAGCCTTTCAAAGGTTCCGTCTAACCGGGAAGGGCCGCAGGGTCATCGGATATAGGAACCCCCTTCCAAAAAAAGGCCGCTACCATAGCTAGGCTCAACAGGACAGAGGCTGTCCTATACCCAACTCGTAGTATCCTCTAAGCGGGCTAGAAAAAGACCTCATACTGAGCTAAAGCCCGAGCCATATAGCCCTCATAGCTATACTGTAAGTCTCAGATGATCACTTACAAATGAGACCTTGTGGAGAGGGAATTTAACCCTCCTGTTGTTGCTAACAAGTCATCTTTTATGTTTATAGCATATTCATTAATCAAGTTTCAAGATCATGGTCACAGAAAGAAAACCCAAACTATACTTGCCTTAAACACCGATCCTTCGGTAAGCTTTAATCTTCAACGTTTTCTTCTTCTTCTTCTTGATCTCCAACTTCTTATAGATCACCAACGCAAAACTCACCGACTGGACAAGACCGAAAAGCACCACACAAGCACCCGAACAAGCATGCATAGTAAACATACTAGATTAGAACAATACACCAATCAATAAAAAGATTTGAAATCTAATCTACACATTGCTACGATCACACACATGCAAAAGGCACACTAATCGGAGCTACGGTAAAACAGAAACATCTATCGAAGGATTTACGTTGGAAAGAAAACTATATGCTTTATCTATTTTAATGATCATAAAACATGTATAAGATATCTCAGGGGAATATCTAAAATTGAGTTAAGTCATTTTATACTTGGGTTATTAGATTTAGAAAACTAAGATAAATTGATCATATCTTAATTATAAATATTTTGATATCATTTATGCAAATTAAATTGAAATATAATAACAAATGAGAGTATATACATTCTAAGTATATATGTCACATTTAAACTTGACAAATTACAATTTAAAGACATACATGTTTATGTCACTAATTAATTATATTTTATTAATCAACATATCTCATATTATATAAAGTATTTAAACTTTACTTTAGAAATATAGAACATGTGAGAGCAACTAATAGAACAATTATATTATGTCTCATAATTGATCTAAGCAAGTCATAATTAAAAAGGCATTAATGTTGGCATACGTCATATTTTATAATTATAAAAGATTATATATATACTTTTAGTCATTTAAACATCTATAAATTAAAAACATAAATCATGTGAGGGCATCTGTTCATACTTATACTTAACACATATGCAACATTCAACTAATTATAATCTAAGACTATACTGAAGTTACTGATTAATCAAATTAATATTAACTATATATGGAAAAACAAGTAACATGAAAAACATTGGTACTACTGCGTAGAGCTCAACGTTACGAAACCAATGCAACTGGAACGACTCGAATCGGACTTAAAACAAAGAAACGACGGAGGTTAAACGACCGATGGCAAACTTGTAATTAACTGTGTCGTGTACCTTTGGTCTGTACGAGATCGTGGCCTTCACGAACGCAAGAACTTGCTGCTTCTTTGTCCGTCCATGCTGGGAAAGAAGATGGATGGCGGGGCTGGACGGCTTGACGGCCGAGATGACGCCGTGTGGCTGTGCATGCGAAGTGTGTGGGGTGGCGCCCAACGGCACAAGCGACGGCGGCGGCGCTGCTGCTCCACGCACAAGCGCACGAAGGGCGACGAGGTTGTGGTCTTGGGGCAGTGGCGTGGAGTGGTCTGGGTCTGGAACACAGAGGGCATGGTCCCGACGGGGCTGAGGATCTGCAGAGGCGTGGTGCCGTGGTGGTGATCGCGACCATGGACGAGGTGGCCCGAAACGGAGGAAGGTGGAAGCCGTCCATGGATGACCTCGCCGGAAAAGAGGGAGAAAGGTTAGGGAAACAATGAAACGGTGATGGATTCGCGAAAAGAATGGCAAGACGGCGTAGAGAACGACGAGATCTACCTCTTGGTGGTGACTGTTTTCACCGGAGACGTCCGAGGTGGTCGGAAAAGCTCGCCGAAGGTTCGCCGGAAACCTAGCTGTGGAGAACTTCGGCATCCGATCTGTGGGGCTACGAGTGGCGGCTCGAAAAACGGGCTGTACTTCTGGAAAGCTCGCGCCGAGAGGAACACCGACATATATATAGTGTAGGGTTTTGAGGTCGGTGGAAAAACAAGATATTTTATTATTTTCGGATTTAATTAATTCCGGGATTAAGATAATTCCAGAAAAGTTCAAAATTGATTTTTAGCCCACAAAAAATACTCCGATGGCTCCAAAAATTCTAGGAAAATTCTCGAAGACACTTTTGAACATAATGAACCCAAATAAAGTTTTTAGAGCTCATGAAAATATTGTTGCAAAGATCAAGGAAAAATATTAAGCCCAAGGAAAAAGGAATTTAATTCCAGAAAAGGTCGGAAAATTTTCCGGAGAGAAAGAAACATCGCTCTATCATATTTCAAAACCATTTGCACTCATAAACACCAAATGCAACCAGCATGAATGCACAATCCCGCATGTTCCTACTCCTATGATGAATTTTAATTTAAAAAAATATTACTTTTCCTATATTTCATGAGCACAAAAACCGATAACCATTATTTTAACTCTATTTTCAAAAGTACAAATTTTTAGGGTGTTACACGTCGGAACTCCCGACGAACCAACCCGAGAACAATAATTTTACCACTGCTGGGTAAATACCGGACACGTCCGGTATTGCCAGACCAGCAAAAATAAAGTTAGCTCTTTTGTCGCTCAAATACTCCAAACTCACATGGGTTGGCTTGAGCAATTATGAAACATTATCCATTAACGTGATGCATCCCTCTTAATAGTACAGCATACCTATTAAACTCAAGATAAAAGGAAAAATGAATTTATACCACTTGAGTTGACCTCTTTTGAATTAATGCCGTCTTTTTCAATCTTCACCAAATAAGGGTGCCAACATGTTGATATTGATCTTTACACTTGAGCATAGCCATCTTGAGCACGTGACATGATTCCATTCATCAAATATGAATAACTCCAAAATGTATCAAGTCACTTCCATCCAACACTCCAATAGTGATTTGATCCTCCACATAAATGTGGCCATCATAGCTTGATTAGTACCTCAACTAAATGCAAGTACTTCCTTCTTCACCCTAGCTAGGTTCTTCGGCCGCCAAGCCATCGCTGGCCCTTCACCCTTGCTTAGTACCTCGAAGCCTTTCCTTGCTATTTTCACCATCTCAAGCCATCAAGTCACATCTTGTGTTGAATCATCCATTCATGTATTGTTATTTTTTTCCATTTCAATTTAGCAAGCTTCAAATACGAGACCAATCCATATGCAATCCCTTATGTCTCATTAATTAATTCTTACATGCTTGCTTTCACATAGAACATGGAAATCCCACAATAAATAAGCCTTGGTATGAATTCTATTTGTATTATTGTCTTGTGCTTGAACTAGATTGTTTACACAACAATACATCATTTTGGCTTTCATTAAGTACCTATGAGATAACCTATTACCTATCCACACTTAGCAAACGGGTTAGTCCTTTAATCACGTTGTCATTCAATCATCCAAAACCCACTAAAGGGCTAGATACACTTTCAATCTCCCCCTTTTTGGTGATTGATGACAACTTGATTAAAGCTTACAAAAGAATATAAACATTTAAACTTTTTGGGTTCAATGATTTATGAGAGGCTCTCCCTTAATATGTGCTTATGATTAGAATTCATAAAATGACCTCAAATGTCAATTGCACATACTAAAACATATAGGAGACTCCCCCTAAATCATTGCATCCGTGGGGTGCATGTGTGTGTGACAAAGTGAAACCGTAGTGCATATGACAAGATATATCACACAAGAATAAATATAAAGGCATCACATCAAATATTTTCATTCTAGCATGCATAGTCCTTATGAAAATAAATATAACACATGTAATTCACACATAGCACTCATTACACATTTTCTCAAGTCCACAAGCCACTAATATATAAAATAAAGATCACGTCTCAAGAGATACATAGATAAAGCATAAGTAAGTCTCATCTCTCACATAATACAATCTATCTCAAATCCAAGATACATCAATGAAGCTCAAAAACAAGAAACGACAGCCTACAGTACATATCTTCAGGTACAAAGATAAGCAAATGAAACTATCCTGAAGCTTTAATCAGTCTCTCTCCCCCTTTGTCATCTATCACCACAAAGGTCCAACAATGACATACAAAGGACAAAGGGGCTACAAGCTATCACTGAAAGCTGAGATCACTCATCATCATCTTCATCTCTACCAGCATCCTCGTCATCTGAGCGTGTAACACCGGCTGGACGAGAACCACCCGCACCAGATGGGTCATAGCCACCAGACCCGTAGTAGCCGCCACCACCTGTGAGGTCACTCCACCAATCTATAGCATAGTCATCTGAAGTACTGGGACGTGGCTGAGATTGAGTAGGCACACGAGCCTGAAGTGGTAGAGTGTCAGGGTGCTCAGGTGCTTACTGCTGCTGTCTCTAAAGGAACTCAGCATACTCTCTGTCGTATCTGGCCTGCTGCTGCTCCTTAGTCTCAGGCTCACTAGCTTCCTCATCTGATAGTGGAGACCTAGGAGGATCAAGCTCAAGCCTAGAAGCAATTTGCTTCAAGGTTTGAGTATCCTTCCTCCTAGCCTCCCTCTCCTTTAACTACCGAGTCTGGATGTCCCAGCACATCCCAAATATGGAGCTGAAAAGCCTACGGATAGGCGCGGGAGGACTGCCACGACGTGAAGAAGAACGTGAAGGAGCACGTGGTGGAGGTGAAGCTCCTACTGCTACACCACTCTCAGGTGCATCTACCTTAGTTGTACCTGCTCCTCCTCCTGGACCTGCTAGAGGTAACCCTATCTCAGGCAAGTCTACAACAATCTTTAGGGCTTTGTGAATCTTATCATACTCGAACGTGTGCCCTATCACCTGCTCAATCATATGCATGATATAAGGAGCAAAACCATAGCCCTTGAGGGGCCTCTCTCCCACACTCCTGATCTCGGACCAAATAAAGTCAAACATGCTGAAGGGCCGAGCATCAGGTGCCATCCTGTGGAGTAGGTTCCTGGAATAATCTATAGTGTTGCCCTTGTCTCCACCCTTGTAGTCAATAGTCTTCCTGAGTATCCTATCCAGGTATCTATAGGTAGGGTGAAGACCTAGAACCTTCCCCACTGCTCCTCTCTCACCTCCTTATGGATACATATAGGCAAGCTGCTCAGGGGGTAACACCTGCTCGGTGTGAATCCTATCTCTCTAGAGGTCATCCTCTGAGAAGCCAAGCTGAGCGGCAAACACTTCATAATCTACACTGTACCACTGGCCCTCAAGCATCTAGTGCATCCGCCTCTCATCCTCCTCAACATATAGGGTGGCATAGAACTGAGCTACCACCTCTGTGTTCCAGTCATGCTGGAACTCCATGATCTCATAAACTCCTGTGCGCTGGCAAATGGCAATAGCATGATCAACTGAGGCCTTCTTCAACTCTCTAACGTACGGCCAGTCTATCCACTGAGATCTAGCAATCACTGGATTCCTGGTGAGAATCACACTGGAGTAGAAGTCCAAGTGAAAAGCTATCTAGAAGCGGTGATCAAACTGAACCTTAGGTAAGCCTCTCGGATCTACTCTTCTCTCATCTCTGGCTCTCCTGGTCATGCCCTTTCCCCTGTAGTCAACTCTAGAGACATAGGAGGGCACATTAGGCAGACGTGTCTCAAGAAGACCATAATGCATACCCTGACCAGGCTGGTGCTGAGCTGGAGGTACTGCCTGCTCCTCCTCAATCTCCTGCTCCTCTTCTGAGCTGTCACCTTCTGAGCCTCTGTCAGTGCTCTTCCTCTTTCTATCTTCTCTAGACTCCACTCTGAACTCATCAGTGTCAGTGTCAGAAGAAGAGCTCCCTGACCCCTCTACATACTGAGGTGCTGCACTAGAGGTAGCTCTGGTAGACCTCCTGCTGGTCGACTTGAATCCGGGATGCATTTCCTGTCTTGCCTTCTTGTACTTTTCAAGTGCGGGATCATGCCTGTGCTTGGACCTCGGCTCCTGTCGTCCACTCATGGCTGTTGTCCTGTATCCAAGGATTTTCAAGAAATTTCAGATACATGCCCAAAATTTAATCTCGAATTGCAATTTAGACGTAGAATCTTTGATCCATGGTTTTACATCCATTTTGACACACAACTGTCAATAAGTTTGCAAAACGTAGATACAAAAGAAGCTAAGCCTAACAAACAATTCTATGCTTGGATTGAATCAAAAGGGAGCAGAGGGTCTGCTCTGCTGGGCCATACCGGACACGTCCGGTAGCATACCGGACACGTCCGATATGGGCGCCCAGCAACCCTAACCAGGGTTCCTCGATTCAAACCATCACGGATCAATTCCAAACTTTGGGCATTGCTTCTATATCACCAATGCAGCATATTGACCGAAGGAATTTCAATATCAAGGATTAACCATGTAGATCGGACGAGGTCCGTGATTAGGGTACCTTGAGAGAAGAGATGAGAGAGCTATGTGAAATCCAAATCCACGGGCCTTCAATCCTTGATGCAAGCCTTCTCCTATGCAATCTCCCTCTCTCCCTTTTCTTGGTGAAATCCCGGTCGCCTGAGGAGAGAAAGAAGTCAGCGGCTGGGTTGGTTGGAAGGAGACAAGCTTGTCTGGGCCAAAGGGGTACGCTCGGTTTTATAGCCCCGCTCATACCGGACACGTCCGGTAGCATACTGGACACGTCTGGTATACGCGGGCTGGCCCAAATAATTCCAAAAAGTGTTTTCTCTCTTCCAATCCCCTTTTCTGTTATTTCTCAGTCCAAAAAGGTATATAATCTTGATCCAAACCGAGTATCATCACTTTCCTTATCCAATGCCATAAAATGATTTTCTCTTTTCCAAATATTTGGCATATACAAGATTTTGCTTACTTGAGAGACATAGTAGATTGTGGACTTAAGAAAGCCATGTCATGTGTGATTAGCCAATCAAACAATCAAGGGGAGCTATAATCATCACATGACAAGGCTAGGTCACAAAGACCAAGATTCAAATATTTTTTTCAAATTCACACCACCTACACATGCTAGTTATGGGTTTTGAAAAATATCTCTCCTATGTCACATAAATGCACATTCTAACATATAAAAGGCCTTAGATGCACTTACAATGTATGTATGTAAACACATACCTTTGCCTTGAGCCCACAAGAATACCACTAAGAAGATAAATAGCATGATGATCTTTATGTTGACCTCAATTGCCAAATAATCATGCTAGATACATTTTCATCCAAAGAACTACAAAGAATGCTAGATAAATTTGTTAGTCCACAAGGGTAAAAAATAGAAACTTAGCTCCCCCTAAATAAGTCCCTCATGTAATTTGAATGACTTTCAACAAGCACTTTATTCTATTAAGAATTTGGGAGTCAATTTTCTATTTTGAACCATAACCAAATAATTTGCCATAAGTAAATTTGAGTATAAGAGATGCTCACAATCCACTTAGATTTGGTAAACCACAAGCTTCTGAGTAAATTGAGGATATATGAAAATATATGGGTCAAAAACTCAGTTGCTTATCCAATTAGTGTTCTGGTTTCTACAATACCGGACACGTCCGGTATGTATACCGAACACGTCCGGAATACACAGAACAGAAACACTTTCTTTCTGTCCCTGGCCATACCGGACATGTCCAGTAGTAATATCGGACACGTTCGGTAGGTGCAGGACATACACAATTAATTCGCTGCTTGTGATTCTTTGTTTAGCTTTATTATTTATTGTGTACTAGCATCTCAACAAATAAATTACTCTACTAGAGAGTGATCAAAAGCATCATATGGCAAAGTAAAATTCTTTTTAATTGAATCTAATTAGCCACTTTCATTATTTCACAAATGTACCTATTTGTGAGCTATAGAACACGAAACGAACAAAGTGGCTATCCTAAAAGGTTTAGGTACTTGTTACCAATGATGAGGATGAAATATATGATATGTTCATTGAATTATCTTTGGGTCAACCATATAAGAGATTATGATAAGAATTGGTTGATAGATTGAGTGAATATTGTCAAATTGCTTGCTCAACCACCCCGAGAGCTTCATCTCATCACCAAGTACCTACATCATTAACCTAATCACACTTTGGTACCCAACTCTTGTTGGGTCCTTTTGAGTTAGTCAACAAGTGCTTAGGCACCCAAATGGCTTTAGCACTAGTTTGTGGTGAACACATCACCATGCTAGTGCTAACTCCATTTATGGTCTTCCTAAGCTTATCATTATAAACATATGTGTTTGGCTTAGGAGCGTTACCATTTGGGCATTCATAGCTTAGATGCCCCTTTCTTCTACAAGCATAGCATATGCGGCCTTTGTTTGCTCTATGCTTGCTTTGCTTGTATGGACATCTATCAACCTTGTGGCCCATCTCATTGCATCCATAGCATCTTCTTGTTGCAACTTGGGCTTTCTTTCTTGCCTCTTTGTACATTTGGCATTTCTTGGTGGGATGCCCCAATTTCTTGCTCATGAGACAAGTGCTTTGTCCATCACTTTTCTTTTGGTTGGCCAACTTGTTAGATTCCTTTTGTTCGGCCGCTTCACACTTGTCGGCCCAACTCTTGTGTGGACACATAGCCCACTCATGTCCATACAATCCACAACCATAGCACATCCTTTTTCCATGTTTCTTGCTCTTGGTTGTGTTGGCCTTGCTTGAAATGTGATTCTTTTGTTGGGCTTTGGAGGAAGCAAAGTTTGAACCCTTCTCAAGCTTCTCCACCATGTTATCATGATTATCTTGAGAAGGTTGTGCTTTCTTCTTACCCTTCAATTGAATCACATCTTTCTTTAATCTTTCCACCTCTTCTTTGAGCTCTATGTTTTCTATGAGATTTAGCTCAATCAAAGATTGGCTTGCTTGAGGAGCACACTCATTAGTACAAGAAATATTTAATTGAGATGGTGTACTAGTGACTGAATGCGTAAGAGGTTGATAAAATTTTACCGATGTGATCACAACCTCATGACCTACCTCAAGCATGATGCTTGATTCTACTACTTCCTCATGAGAGCACTTTAGATGAACATAGTTTGCTTGTAGCACATTATAATTGCTTGATAGTTCATCTAGCCTTGCCTTGAGCTCAAAGTTTTCCTTCTCTAGTTGTGAAACACTAGAAGAGGAGTTATTAACTAAAGCATGCTCAATTGACAATTTTTCATACCTTTCACTTAGAGCCTTTAGTTCTTCCATCTTGGAGATGAGAAACAATTCTTGCTTTTGAAGCGATTGCTCTTGCTGCTCAATCTCTTCTTCAAGCTCATCATTCTTTTCAACTATCTTCATGATGATGAACTTGTCTTTGCGGTTGAGATGATCAAGGTTGTAGTTGTCTTCAACTTCAACATCACTCTCATCTTGATCATCTACTTGCACTTTCTCCTTTTCTTGATCTTTCTTGTTACTCTTTTTCTTGCTTTTCTTGGCCATGAGACACAAGTGATGAGTATCATGAGATACTAAGGTTGACTCATCACTTGGTCACCATCGGGCTTGAGCATTGTTGCAAACAGCTGCTTGCTGATCTGCTGCCTCGGCCATACCGGACACGTCTGGTAGGCATACCGGACACGTCCGGAACATGCAGGCAGACAGCAGGTCATGCGTTGCTTGCACTTCTTGCTCTGGCTCGGCGCTTTTGAGGTCTTGTGAGGCTTCTTCGCTATATGATGACACAATGGACATACTTTCCATTGGCTCGATCTCAAGTGCATCATCACATTTGGATTTTCCATATAAATCAAAAAGTCTAGTCCAAATGAGATGAGCACTCTCTGGAGGTGGTTGTCCATTGAAGATTGCCTCATCTTGAACCTCTACACTCAATGTACTCAAAATAATATTAATAGCTTGAGCATTGAGTTACACGCATATCTCTTCCTCTTTTGACAAATTTTTGTAGTTGCTCCAATCAACTATAGAAAGAGGTATGCTTGCATCCACAATATGCTCAACAAGAGGACTAATGTCTCTAAAAGCATTGAGTATATGTATTGACCAAGGTAGAAAGTTTGAACCATCATTTTGGAGAAGCACCAGCTCCAACTCGATAGGTGTCGACATCCTTTTCTCACGGCGGTGAAGCTTTAGGTGAGAACCTCGCTCTGATACCAATTGAAAGGACCTAGGATGCCGCCTAGAGGGGGGGGTGAATAGGCGTTTCTGAAAATTAACACCTTTAAATGCGAAAATGATTAGTAAAGGGCAAATAAAGAGTAGTACCACCTCTCACAAGTTAGCCACAGAGTATACAAGGTATAAAGAATATATCTAGAAGCTACAACCCTACAACACAAAGTTAGAACAGAGAATGAATATATTCAGCACAGGCAAGAAATACCAGACGTGTCCGGTAGGTATTTCGGAAGTGTCCGGTATGCACGTGTTCTGCAGAACAGCCTGGCACAGTGATCAATACCGGACGTGTCCGGTATAAATACCGGATGTGTCCGGTATACACGATTTCTGCAGATCAGCCCCAACCTTGATCCCTTCGATTTCTATCTTCAAACCAAACTGTAGGTATCTACTGGAGATGATAATATACACAAAGAACCTACGCAAGAGCTAGAGCAATACAAATATCAAATGAAATGTGAATTGAGACACGATATTTGTTTTACTGAAGTTCGGACTCGTTTGAGTCCTACTCTCCGTTGAGGGGGCTGTGGGCGACCCAGCGAAGGTCAGCCCTAGAGGATACCATGAAGGTCACTCTAGCCAGAGTCTTTTCCAACTCCTTTTCCTCCTTCCACTAGTTGATTCCAAGGCGGCGGAATCGACCGTTACAAACTTTCCGAGGCACACCACAATCTCTCGGGTGCTCTCCGGCGACGCCTAACCGTCTAGGACCAAAGAGTCCAAGAGTAACAAATGCGAATCATGAGATTGACAATATGCACAAGTGCTCAAGTGGTTGGATTGCTTTTTGAATTTCACTCCACCCATAATTTGATTTGGCAAATTTGATCAATCACTCACTAAGAGAGGGTTGGGAGAGTTGGCAAGGCTAAAAAACGTGTGTGTGTATCAGCAGAATCAGCAGCCTCCAAAGGTGGAGGCTTGGGGGTATTTATAGCCCCCTTGGAAAAACTAGTCCTTTTATAGCTGTTGCAATACCGGACACGTCCGGTATGACTTACACTGCGCCAATGGTAACTAAGTTACAGTGAAGTTGTGAGGCGTCGGAACTCCCGATGAATGCCGGAACTCCCGACCCTCAGCAATTTTGAAAACCATGTAATTGAGTTGAAGTTTGTGAGGTGTCGGAACTCCCAACACATGCCAGAACTTCCGACCGTCGGAACTCCCGACGAACCAACCCGAGAACAATAATTTTACCACTGCTGGGTAAATACCGGACACGTTCGGTATCGTATTGCCAGACCAGCAAAAATAAAGTTAGCTCTTTTGTCGCTCAAATACTCAAAACTCACATGGGTTGGCTTGAGCACTTATGAAACATTATCCATCAACGTGATGCATCCCTCTTAATAGTATGACATACCTATTAAACTCAAGATAAAAGGAAAAATGAATTTATACCACTTGAGTTGACCTCTTTTGAATTAATGTCGTCTTTTTCAATCTTCACCAAATAAGGGTGCCAACATGTTGATATTGATCTTTACACTTGAGCATAGCCATCTTGAGCACGTGACTTGATTCCAATCATCAAATATGAATAACTCCAAAATGTATCAAGTCACTTCCATCAAACACTCCAATAGTGATTTGATCCTCCACATAAACATGGCCATCATAGCTTGATTAGTACCTCAACTAAATGCAAGTACTTCCTTCTTCACCCTAGCTAGGTTCTTTGGCCACCAAGCCATCGCTTGCCCTTCACTGTTGCTTAGTATCTCGAAGCCTTTCCTTGCTATTTTCACCATCTCAAGCCATCAAGTCACATCTTGTGTTGAATCATCCATTCATGTATTGTTTTTTTTCCATTTCAATTTAGCAAGCTTCAAATATGAGACCAATCCATATGCAATCCCTTATGTCTCATTAATTAATTCTTGCAAGCTTGCTTTCACATAGAACATGGAAATCCCACAATAAATAAGCCTTTGCATGAATTCTATTTGCATTGTTGTCTTGTGCTTGAACTAGATTGTTTACACAACAACGCATCATTTTGGCTTTCATTAAGTACCTGTGAGATAACCTATTACCTGTCCACACTTAGCAAATGGGTTAGTCCTTTAATCACGTTGTCATTCAATCATCCAAAACCCACTAAAGGGCTAGATGCACTTTCAGTCCGGCTCCCCCATCGACTAGTACTTTAGTGACAGTCATGCTAGCGATAGTTGGATCTAGGACCAGTGGGTAATGGCCTGCGTTTCCTACGCTAGTCCATTGGTCTTCTCTTGAGAATTGGATTGGATACTGTGACCAATTGAGATATCTTGGAGTAGCCGGTTCTGCTGCCATGATGGTTTATAGAGCTAGCTTTTCTTGATGTTTGCTTCTAGAATCTGAGGTCCTAGCGAAGATCACTGCTACCGTCCCCCTAGATTTTTGGAATCCCTTGTCTTCGTGGTTGTCTTCTTCTTTTTTTTATTGTCTTATTTAGTGTTTACCTTATTATCTTTTCTCGTGTATCGCTCGTTGAATGTGTAGCAATTTCCAGTGGTGTGATTTCCTTTAGGATGCAAAATGCAACACATGTTTTCAATGTCATCATACCCTTTGGGTTTGGAAAACTTCCTTGATTTATCAGCCATCGCCACGGTGTTGTCTGGTCCACGTTTTCTTTCCTGATGTCTGATGTTTTGATGCTTTCGCTTGTCTGGGTTGTCTTGGTTGTTTTTGTCCGGGAACCTTTCTCGTGTCTTCTCCTCTGCAGTAATCATCTTTTCTACTATGCGTCTGAATTCTTCATTACTTCTCGGGTTTTCTTTGCAAAAGTCTTGAAATTGCCACCTAGCCATAATTCCGTGAGAGAAAGCTTCGATTACTTCCCGTTCTGTGATGTCATGTACTTGAGCACGTAGTTCGCCAAATCGTCGATAGTAATTTCTGAGAGTTTCGCCTCCTCTCTGCTTGAGTCCTTTTAATTCTGCGTGGGTGATGGGGTGCGTAATGATACCCGCAAAATTTCCATAGAAAACTCTTTGCAAGTCTTCCCAATTTCCGATTGACCCTAGATTTAATTTGTCGAACCATTGGAGGGACATGGTTTCCAGTGCCATGGGAAAAAATAAGGTCTTGATATCATCGTCTCCTCCGGCTAGTTCAATCGACTGCGAGTAAATTCTGAGCCACTGCCTTGGTTCGGTCTTGCCATCATATTTAGAGTGGTTGGACGGCTTGAACTTGTGAGGCAGTCGTATTGAAGCGAGTCTATTTGCAAAACAGGGGAATCTATTATGCATTCCGACTTCCTTGTATTCTGATTCGGCACCTCCTTCCTGCCAACTGTCGTTTTGGTGAGAGTAGTTCTGCGGGGATGTCTGAATAGGTATTTCGCTTCTGATCTTCCTTGGTTGTTTGATTCGGTAATTTTGACTATGGTCCCTTCTAGTTTCTCTGTTGTGACTTCCGCTTGGTCCAAGTCTCTTGAAAGCGGACTTCTTTTGATTTTGATCTTCCTTCCTATGAGATGTTGACCTGGCGGGTAGTCTTGAGCGGGCCCTTCTGTCGTGCGTTCTTAGGGCTGCTGATTGGAGGAGGTCTCGGAGTTGTTCCTATTTTTCACTAGGAAGTGATGTCGCTCCGAGTTCTTCTAGTGCTTCTCGGATCTTATTGTAGGGTGCATTTGCCGCACGTCTTTCTTCGACTTCTTGTTCTGATTTTTCCTATCGTACTCAGCCAGATCTGACTCATATTTGATCCAAGCTTCCTTGCACTGCCTAGCACGGCATTGGCGTCCTTGTTTCAATTTGTTTCTTCTTTCTCTGGCTTGCCTCTGACTCTCGGTCTCACCATCGTGCCCCTGAATAAAGGGTGATATGTTGGACTCAGATTCGTCCGATGACCTGATGTCGGGTGCTTCTGGGGGGACTAGAGGTGATCGAGGATGGCGAACCATGAATACTTCTCGTGTGTGAATCGTTCTATTATTGGTGTTGGTTTCCACACTATCGGAGTTGTTGATGATTTTAGTAGAGGCTTAAGGTCGCAGATCGAGTCTCCTTCTTGGTAGGGTAGAATTGTCGTCGTCGTCGTGTCGACTAGTTGGGTACCGCTGTCTTTAGGAACAGAACCTGGCCAGTGGACGATATAGTCTTGAGATGTTATAGTCAGTACGAGACCTTCTTGAGCTCCTTTTAGTGGCATTCTAAGCACCAGATCAAGGGAGCCTTCGGGCCGTGCCTGATAAGATTTTGCCATGTTGTGGAGTCCGAACAGAAAAGAACCCGACTTCTTGGAAGGACTCTGAGTGTATTCCGAGTTGTTTTCTTGATAGGCCGAGGCCGCGTACCAGAGCCCTGTCGGAAAAGAACTTGGTTTCTCGAAAGAACTCGATAGAGATTCTATCTCGGATGCGGAGCCCGAGTTTGAGTCGGATGCAGGAATCCGCGAAATCTGAGTTGGATCAGATATCACGAGTTGCGCGAATCTTCCAGCGATTTGATCTGTCGTAGTCGCCGAAATAGAAAGGTTTTCATGGTGATCTGAATCTTCGAGGAGACGGCCTTGGAGCTTGCCATCGTTGCCTGCCTCGTAGATCCATGAACCAAAGATGAAGGTTGATCCCATCGAGAAGATCATGTTGTCTAGGTCCGTCGAGCTCTCGGATGTAGTTTCACCAAAAAAGCCCCTACCTGACGCGCCAGCTGTCGATGTTTCACCACCGATAGCCTACCACGGGGGTACCTGGGGCAGTTTGTTCGGGCTTTAGCGTATGCAGAACTCGACGGTAAACGCAAGAGACAGTCGATTTATCCTGGTTCGGGCCCTCAACCGTGATCGAGTAATAGCCCTACGTCCAGTCGACGTTAGCCTTTGCGTTGGATTGATTGTCAAGTGTTGTGTTGCGTTCGTCTCCAGGAACTCCACCCTCCTTTATATAGTCAGGAGGCCAGAGTCCTAGTCGGTTTACAATGAGAGTCCCTAGTAGGATGACAGAATAATACTACTACTACTAAGATTACATGGAAAGAATCCTAGTTAGACTAGGTCTTCTCCCTTCCTTGTGGGGTATCCCGTGGGTCCCGTATCGATAGCACCTTGCCCTGTTCGGCAAGCCACCAGCATATGATCATCTACGAGTCTTCGGTTGCAAATGTTACCCAAACATGTCGGCTACTGCACCCCACAAACTCGCCCCTAGGTCTATCCTATGTGTCTTTCAAGGCTATTCCGCTCAACACAAAGGATACCGCTGCCTTGACCTCTCCTCCAATAGAGTCATTGTCTCCCGGCACGTCATCTTCGATGAAATGACCTTTCCCTTTGCTGAGCGCCATGGTCCTAGTGCTCCAGCGGACCTCCAGTTCCCCGATAACGATACTATTGACCCTGTGCTCCCTCCTATTAGACCGATGCACAAGTTTTTGTCTGCAGGAACACCACCCAGCACCGCTGATATCTCCAGCGCCCCTGCTGGTCCCACTGCGACTGTGCCTAGGGTGGCCCCGCCTGCTGATGATGCTGATGATCCACCGGTTGCCGTGCTCTACATTCCACCAGCGCTGCGGGTGTCGGGGACACCTACCGCGCCACGTGCGGCCACCAGGACCACCTCTCCCACGCCACGCGCGGCCACGGCGCTGCCCAGCACGCCTAGAGAGGCCTCCCTGCTCTACATCCTGCCTGCCCTGCGTGCAGGCGTAGGACCCCCCCGGGTTCCCACCTCTCCGATCGGATCGGGCCTTCACGTACCACTACACGCGTCGACCCCGACCGCTGGCTACTCCTGTACCAGCAGCCCCGACACCGCCTACTCTAGATGCTCCTACACCGGCCGCCCTGCTACCCAAGGGCGCCGTTGCTGTCACTCCAGTGACGAACCAGCACGCTATGGGCACGCGGTCGAAGAGCGGCTATCGGATGCCTATCGCCTACCACGCCGCCCCCTCTCTGCAGTGCCAAAGACCTTTCGTAGTGCTCTCACTGACCCTAGTTGGCGAGCGGCTATGGAAGAAGAACACAGTGCTCTCTTGCAGAATCACACTTGGGACCTCGTGCCTCAACCTCCTCGGGATAATGTCATCACTGGCAAGTGGATTTTTAAGTACAAGTTTTAGTCTGATGGCTCCCTTGAGCGGTACAAGGCACGTTGGGTTCTTCGTGGCTTTACCCAGCGGCCTAGTGTTGACTTCGATGAGACGTTCAGTCCTATGGTGAAGCCCGCTACTGTCCGCACGATGCTCTCCTTGGCGCTCTCTCACAGCTGGCCCATCCACTGGCTAGATGTGAAGAACGCCTTCCTTCATGGCAATCTATCTGAGATTGTGTATTGCCAGCAGCTGTCCGGGTTCGAAGATCCAGCTCACCCGGACTTTGTCTGCCTTCTAAAGAAATCCCTATATGGCCTGAAGTAGGCTCCTCGCGCATGGTACAGCCGGATGGCCTCATTCCTGCTGTCTATTGGGTTTGTGGAAGCCAAGTCAGACACCTCACTTTTTATTTACAGCTCTCCAGTACCTGACGTTCACCCGCCTAGACATTGCATATGTAGTTCAGCAAGTCTGCCTCCACATGCATGATCCTCGTGAGCCTCACCTTGTTGTCCTAAAGAGGATTCTTCGCTACGTTCGAGGCACTCTTCACCTTGGTCTCCTACTGCGACCGTCTACTTCGACTGATCTTGTCGTCTACACCGACGCTGACTGGGCTGGTTGTCCGGACACTCACAAGTCCACCTCAGGCTATGCGGTGTTCCTTGGCGACAACCTTGTTTCCTGGTCCTCGAAGCGCCAGAACACAGTGTCAAGATTCAGTGCTGAAGTCGAGTATCGCGCGGTGGCCAACGGAATTGCAGAGGCTACTTGGCTCCACCAGCTACTTCTGGAGCTGCATGCCCCTCTACGACGCGCCACACTGGTGTATTGTGACAACATCAGTGTCGTCTACATGACCTCCAACCCGGTTCAGCATCAGCGCACCAAGCACATTGAGATCGATCTTCACTTCGTCCGGGAGCGAGTCGCCGTTGGTGATCTTCGTGTTCTGCATGTTCCCACCTCTTCGCAATATGCAGATATCTTCACCAAAGGGTTGCCTACTTCAGTTTTCACGGAGTTTAGGTCCAGTCTAAACGTGCAGAGTGGCTGATGATTCGACTGCGGGGGCGTGTTAGAATAGGCACCCTAATGGGCTGGCCTTGGGCCTGGCGCCTAGCCTGTTAGGCTGGCTGCCTTAGGGGATAAGATAGATAGATTACATTGATAAGGCAAGGATCACCGTTGATCGGGTGTTTCTATAAACCCTATTGATCATTGCCTATATATTGTACCCTGTACTGCTGCTAATCTATCAATCAATTCCTGAGACCTATTCGCTCTCACCATTGACCATAAACTGTCTCTCATTTGCAAACATCTATTTAAGGTATATGTGTATCCCAATACATTCTTCAACATGCGTGTCATGAAAACAAACTCAAATGACTCAAAATATATCGATAGTTTTCGAGCATTGACAGCCTCTGCACCGTGAGTATGGTCTCCTCCAATCATGATGAGAACACTTCGAATGGTAGGATACAGTATGCAAATTTGTACGCACGTTTTTATAATGAAATCCCAGGCCGGGATCATCCCTTTTACTAGAGAACTTCGCTTGATTCAAACCTTCTAGAACCTGTTGAGCTTCAGGTACTTGAAGCATTTGAGCTTTTCTGCAAGACATTTCAAGAAAGCTCACCAGAAAACCAAGTTGCTGAAAGAAATCAGCACAAGCACCATTCTCCTTAAGAGCAGGAACAAGTGCCAAGTGCAGTTCCTGCGCAAAGCAATGGACATAGTGAGCGGAAGGAGATTCATCCATGATTATTTTCTTTAAACCCTTCACGTGAGCCCTCATGTTGCCTGCTCCATCGTACCCCTGTCCTCGGACCCTAGACCAAGTCACAGAGTGTTCCCTGAGCAAGGATTCAATTGCAGCTTTAGGGCCCGTTTGGCACGGCTTTGGCTCGTGAAAAAACAGCTCTGGCTCTGGCTCATATGAAAAAGCAGCTTTTTCTGGCTCTGGCTTATTTGTACGAAAACGTTTGGCAAAACGGCTTCTCTAGTTGTAAAGAAGATATCAAATGTCCAAAATACCCTTATATTTTTTTTTCTCTATTTTCTTTTTTCTTTTTTCTCTTCATTTTTCTTTTCTTTTTCTTTCTTTTTTTCTTTTTCTTTCCTTCTCCCCTTCTTTTCTTCTCCTTATCCGAACGGCCACACTATCCTGTCACCCACTCCCTCCCTCCCCTCTCTCTCTCTCTCTCTCTCTCTCTCTCTCGGGCGTAGCAGGAGGCTGGCGGGGGAGCTCGAGGCCGGCGGTGGGGCGGAGCAGGGAGGGGCCGGCAGTGGGGCGGAGCTGGAGCTCGAGGCCGGCGGGGCGGAGCAGGGAGCCGGCGGTGGGGCGGAGCTCGAGTCCGGCCATGGATGCCGCCTCCGCTCGCGCAGTCAAGCTCCGCAATGGCCGTGGCCTCGGCACGCCACCGAGATCCAACATGGCCGCGGCCTCGGCACACCGCCGTGCTCCGCTTCGGCTGCTGAGCTTCGGCCCGGCCGTGGGCTCCGCACGCGCCGCCGGCCGCCATGGCGTCCGCCGGCCACCACCCCCGCCGCCGCCTCCACGCTGCTGCCGAGCTCGCAGGCTTGCCTGACGGTAAATGTTGTAATTTCTGTGAAATAGCAAAGGGCACATGCATACTTTGGAGGAATGAGCCGGTATGAGCCACTATTTTTGGCTTCTCATCGGCGGAAGAACATAGAGAGCGGAAAAGATGGGGCTTCTCCTGGCTTCTCCTCATGAGCCATTTTGAGTTATAGCGTTTGGCAGGGCTTCACCATGAGCCGCTCAAGAAGCCGCTCGATGAGCCCTGCCAAAGGGGGGCTTAATTGTTGCGGCCTCCATGTTCTCAACATGCACAACCCCAAGGAACCTCTCAACCACCCACCCTTTCTTGTCGACATACTGTAAGCAAACAACCAACTGTTCATAATGGCAAGCATCGCAAGCAAGTATTGCAAAATTTTCCTCCCCAATGTCTTGCTTGATAAGCTTGGTAGTTTCTCTGGCACAAGCGTTAACGAGATCTTCCATCAGAAAAAAGTCTACTTAACCCCCACCTTTCATACTTGTCTACTTCACCCCCCAATTATAAAACCGTCTGTTTTACCCCTGAACTTTCTAAAACCATCTATTTTACCCCCGGGGCGGTTCTGCTACAGTAACAGGTGGTTTGAATTTCCTTTCTTTTATTTATTTTCGGTGAATTTTTGAAAAATCATAGAAAAATCATAAAATGAAAAATCTAATTTTATTGGACTCCACATGAGTAGATCTACACAGTGAATATATAATATGGTATGCTTTAGTACAATTTTTTTTTGTAGCTTTAGATTAATTGGAAAATCCAATTTTATCTGTAATTAATTATAATTTATCTATAACTAAGTTATACATAGTCCAATGAGTACGAAATTTTTACTATAGTTCAAGCATACAATAATTAGCGTACCATAAAAATTTCACCACAATTGGACCATAGAAGCTGCAGCTATGAATTATTCCAATTAATTACAGACAAAATTAGATTTTCCAATTAATCTAAGGCTACAGTAAAAATTTTGTACTAAAGCATACCGTATTATATATTTACTATGTAGATCTAATCATGTGGAGTCCAACAAAATTAGATTTTTCTATTATTTACTATGATTTTTCAAAAATTCACCGAAAATAAATAAAAAAAAAGAAAATTTAAAACCACCGGCACCGTAGCAAATCCACCGCCGCTGAAAACCGCCCAGGGGGTAAAATAGACGGTTTTAGAAAGTTCATGAGGTAAAACAGACGGTTTCATAGTTGGGGGGTGAAGTAGACCAAGTATGAAAGGTGGAGGGTTAAGTAGACTTTTTCCTCTTCCATCATCTTCGGACCAGTCATCTCAGGATCGTTCAGAGCATTCTGCAGAACCACCTTGTCCGCTCCATCCAAATTACCTGCCAACCATTTCAAGAGCTCATGAAAATTCCCTTGGTTCAGCGAGTCTTTGATTTCGTCGTGCCCCCGAAAAGCCAACCCTTGCTGCAAAATAAACCTCAAGCTCCCAAGCAAAATCGACGGAGGTTTCGGCGCCGAGGTGGGAGCGGTCTTCTGCGCCTTTCCGGACCTCTCCCACAAAGACTTCAAATCCATTGTCTGGTGTCTCTTCATCATTTCCCAAGTCTTCAACTAATTTCTACATTTCAACAACCAAAGAAAAAGATGCGTCACTGGTTCCATTCACTGTCGGATCGGACATCAACACTTTCGGTCCCTTGAATTGAATCAAACGCGCATTTTCCAAGCGTAATGAGGAAACATTCGGGCGCTCAGTACTGACTTTCTGCCTTGCTCGGTGCTTGCTCTGCTCGCCGCCGTCGCCGCTCTGACTCCTCGCCTCCGCCGTATGCGGGCTGCGGCGGGTTGCCACTCCACCGCGTCCCGTCGAGACCGCGGAAGGCGGATGAGATGGGGATGGGAGTGGATTGGGGAATGGGAGGTTAGGGTTCCCAGGCGAGGTGGCCTCACTCCTGCTGCTCGACGACGACGAGGCCGCCGCCCTGGGAGCTCGACAGCCACCCACGCGGAGATGCGGTTCTGGGCTGGAGAAAAGAGGCTTCGGCCCATCATCCTATATGGCCCGCAATGCCCCATCTCGCTTTATAGCCCAATATACGAACTTCGGTCAACATATCCTCTTTTTTTTTTGCGAATTGGTCAACATATCCTTTTGATTGCAGGATTTTTAATCTTGTGTTTTTTCTGTAAAATTAATCTGATTCATGACATGAATTTCTGTAGGAATCCTATGAACCCTGCGTTGCAACAGGATCCTTAGTTCAAAACGCAAATACGTTTTCCTAGAAGGCTAGAATCATACAATAACTAGTCTAAACTGTTTCATAAATTCCTTAAAATTTTGCTAGTTATTTTCAATAAGATTTCAGGTTCAAATATGACACTGGTAACAGCAAGTTTGCACGATTTTAGGGATCTTTTCAGCACTGTCAGACTTTTGTGGCACATTGTAGCGAAATAAATTGGATGGACCCTGGGCCCATTAGATAATGGAAATGCACCAAGGAGCAGTAAGCAACACATCCAGACACCAGATAAGATTTAACACACTGCTACTATCTCAATTCTCCTGACTAGCAAGGTTTGCCGCCTCAAACACAACATCACCGGTTCACCATCCACACTGCATAATTCTACACTGCAACCTACAGGTATATATGTCAGACAAATATGTTACATGACAGAGCCAGAGGGAACGGCAGGCGCAACTCGCAAGTCGCCACAATGCGAGTGAGACCCCATTTCCTCAGCTGACGATGAACTGGGCCCTTTCACTGCTAATGGACCAAAAAAAATGTCCACCTCGATACATTTGATCTCAGCTACACAAAAAAAGGCAGATGATTGTCATAAACATTCGTAATGTAAGACTGTAAAATGATTCAGATGAGTTAAGTGTTTACCAGTCTAGGCGACCTCGGTTCCAGTAACTGTTTTCGTCCTCGAAGATCATGAAGCTGCTAGCCCATGAGTTCTGCTCAGGGTACGCTGCCTGTGGAAATCGGAGGACGGGTGCCAGTCACTGTTCGAGGCCTTGAGCTCCTTCTCGGGCTCCACCTCGGCGAACTGTCACACGCTTGCCGGCCTTCTTTGCCGTATGTTCCTTTGGGTCTTCCAGTGATTCCTGTTCTTTCGAGTCCTTTAGCGCTTTCTTCAGTTCTTTAGAATCCTTCAGTGCTTTCTTCGGATCTTTCAGCGCCGCCTTCTTCTGTTCTTTGGAATCCTTTGGTGACTTTGGCTCCTTCGAATCTTTTGATGTCTTGGATTGCTTTGCATCTTTTGATGGCTTCAGTTCTTTGGAATCCTTTGATGATTTTGTTTCTTTCGACTCCTTGGATGATTTTGACTCTTTCGAATCTTTAGATGATTTCCCAGACTGTTTAAATGACTTGCCAGCCTGCAATACAGATCGCAAGACGTCAGAATAACAATAGCCTGATTGTCATTTGGAACAAAAGAAGCATATTCTCAGCTTGGTTTTCTCAAAATAAATAATCACACGGTCCACATGAGCCAACAAAACAACTAGCTTCACTATTACAGCTGAACTAGCATGACAGATATCAATGAGTTAGCGCTGAGGGAGTACATGATATAACCATCAAACTTTAGACTAAAGACAAGGTATGCATCACATATCAAAATGATGTCACCATAAACATAGTGATGATTATCATCACCAAAGGATCACAGTCAACTGGGAACAAGCATGAACAACTACCTCAAATTCAAAGTAAGCATTCTGCAATGTTGTTAAGTGCACAAAGTGGGGACAACTATAGAAGGTTCCTGTACCTTATTCGCCAGTTTCTTCAGCGCATCAGTCCCATTTTCTTCAACAAACTTATCAAGTGCTGTGAGGAAGTCATCAGATTTCCCAAAAAGGCCTTTCTTCTGAGGGACATACCAAATGTTGACCATCTGGTTCTTTATGAAGGCAGGTCTCACATAATTCTGGTACACATAGGCTGCGCCATTGAAGTATGGCAAGGACAAGCCAGCAAATAAAGATCAATTTCATTGAAGGCCAGAAAGGAAGCCTGTCAAAATCAAGCATGGGAAAGCCATGGAATTTAGTGACCAATGTGCCATTATGATCTTTAAAACATATGTTCGAGTTCCAATTAAAAATCCTGTGATCAGATGCAAAACCTAAAATCGCAAACTCCTAGAATTTAAACCAGAGGTGGTAAACCTTGCAACTTCCATCACACATCATGGATGTTTTGACACCCAAGAAGCAAAATCATAATCACCAGACAGTTTTTTGTCATTTGGTTCGAAACTAAAAATAAATATGTGAAGATTCGTGACAACCCAGTCTATCTTACCTCAAATAGAACAGTCTGTAGTCTGACATTATTTTAGGAAAAAAAACAAAGATTAGAAGAGTAAGATGTACAAGGGCTTGACAGTGTAAATGATTTAATGCTTGTCCGAAAGTCCTAAGATATATCAACAACTAACAGGCCCCAACTTTCACACAGAATAGTAAACTGACACTGAAAACAATATAACAAACACTACTTACCACTGAATAATTGATGCAAATGTGAGTTCAAACAATGTTATTAGTGAGTACAGCACCCAATATGTGAGCCATTGTTGATCATCCACAGGAGATTTGGTCTCTATTGCCTTAACGGAAGCATACCTGTAAGTTGTAATAACACTTAAACTTGTGTTTTACAAATAAAAGTTGAGTTTCTAGCAGTAAATTACAGGTCATGAGCAACTTACAGAGGATAAGCCAGTGCCACCAAAGGCCTGCAGAGGAAAAGCAAACAAACTCAAGTTTTTTTTATTTTATTTTTGCGAACAAAACAAACTCAAGTTAAAGCGTGCATTTTCGATTCATAATGATAGCTTATGAGCCAGAAGAGAGAAACTTTCAGAAAGAGGAAACGGTAAATTCAGAAATGAGTGGCACTAGTCCAAGTGTGATACATCTATCATAGAGTAGTAGCAGCAAACCACCAGTACACTCCAATAGGGGGGCAAATGAATAACTGACAAGAAACTTATTCACCACCTGTGATACATCTATCATAGATTGTTTGCTTAGATAAGTTTTTACATTTTACAGCACAGTAACATGAAGAGCCGTTAAAACATGCTGGTCCAAACATAGCAACATTTATCACAGTATCAGTACTGAACGTGACACTAGCTAGCTTCGTGAATAAATGAAGCTCGATGTACCTTGGTACAACACACATGGATTCATGATAAGGTAAGGTTTAATAAATCCTGGTCCCAGAACCGTGCACCCATTTTTTAATGATATGTCAGAGTCACTACGAGACATAACCCACGATCCAGTAAACTATAAGAAACAGGACCAGATTGTGCCGAGCCACTCTTCACCATGTGACCTAACTTGCTGCGTGGAAAGGAATGTGAAACAGCCAAGAAGATAGTGAGACTGGACAAGGGAATGAATACCAGAAACCATTCTGGAAAGTGGAATTGGCCAACAAACCTACTCCTACAATTGCAGGCACTAGCAAAACTACAAATCTGAAAGCAGGCCCCTTTTATAAAGGACTGAGGTAAAGGTAGGAACTGACAGAACTCAGCAGCTGAAGTCAGAATCCAATCTTGGTGATCTACATCAGAGGCAGGCAACTCGTGCATCACGGCCTAACTTTTCGTTCTGGGCAAGGAGGGATTGCATCCAGAAAAGTTGTGAATCGGACAGAAAGAGAAATATGCTGATGCAGGCGAAAATGTAGACCCAGAGAAATGAACACTGCAAAACCCAAACTCGGTACGCATTCCAGAACGGCAGGAGACCCCCTGTAATCAAGTTTTTTTTTCTACCAAAGAAACTCTAAAAGAATAAAAAACATTTTTTCTACAAAAAGAAATGCAGGCATTGCTACAGATGGCGATTCACAAGGCTGATTGAGGGGGCGCGAGATTTTACAGGTGAAAACTGAACCATTCCCAGAAGGATTTCTTGTCAGGCGCAAGAGTTCTCGCATCGACTAAAACCGACGCCATTGTGCCGATTCGAAGTCCGGACCGATACGAACTCCCGGTACACATCTCAAGAACAAAACGAAGGCTACTTCAACAATGCCGAACATCTGAAGCATCCAGAATCGCTCCGCGCCATCAAAAAAACATTCCAGCGATGGATTATTAAAAAAAAAGAACCAATAGATGAAGGAAGGGGGAGAAAGGACGGCTGGGGCCTGGGAGAGCAGAGCACTGACTGACCCTGCAAGGACGTCGAAGTTGTTGGCGATGACCTTGAGCAAAGATCCGGAGCCCATCGCCGTCTCTAGCCCCCCAAATCGGCGCCACTGAAGAGCTGGGAATGAGAGAAGGATTGGATAATCCGGATGGTCGCGGTTTTCTTGAACCCCGCCGCTTTCTTTCTCTCCCTCGTCCTTCCCCCTTTCGGTGCTTTTGGGGTCTCGAGGGGAGCGAAAACTGGGGAGGAGAGAGGAAAGTGCGGTGGAGAGTGGAGCGGACAGTGGAGTGCAGCAGACGAGACGACGGGAGGCCGGCGTGGAGGTGAGGAGACCGAGACCGAGCAGAGAGCACCAGTACCTTAGAGCAAGGCTAATAATACAGCCGGCTTGCCGGCTGTAAGGTTCCTTGCAGCCTTCTTTCAGCCCATTCATATAGTAGTTGACTCTTTACAGTTAATACATGGCCCACTTGTCTTTCTCACAGACTTTCTTGGTTCTTGTGCCCAAGCCGGCTGTAAGCTTACAGCCCGCTTCTCCTCTCTCTCCTCCCCTCTCTCCTCCACCTCAGCATTTAGTCGGCTTACAACCTGCTATTATACTTGCTCAAGCACCAGCAGTCCAGCACGGATACAGAGGAGGAGGTTATGCAAATAGGGCCCTGGAAACTTATTTTATTAGAAGTAATAACGTGGTAATGCCGTGGGATTTACTAATTTTCAATTAATTAATTAATTAGTAGAGCCAAACAGGGCACGAGGCCACGAACACACTGGTAGAGGGTTTATGCATGCGACCCTTGAAACTTATTTTAATAATAATCAGTTGCGGTAATTTTATCGGTAACACAACCAAACAGAACATAAAACTACGGCCACGGGTGTTTTTGGTATTCTATCTCCGTGTCACTATTTTGACTCGTGGTGTCTTCCATGATTCGTGGTCATCTGTTTGGTGTTCACATATTGGCTTCGTTCGCTAGGCTGAAATTGGCTGAAAAAACAAGTCAAAACTGAACTGTTGTGAGAGAAAACACTGTTCTGGCTGAAAAAAGAAGCCGAACAAACCGGCTTTTAAGGTAAGCCGAACGGGACGAATGTGTTTTAGTTTTTTTTTTGTTCAAGGGGCTTTTTTTCTTTCTCTAATATGTTTTGCTTTCATCTATTGCGCCCTTGTTTATCTTAGTCCTTTTTTGATCATGAGGTGCTTACTAGAATCATTGTTGTTCAAAGTTTGCCGTCTGTCTTTTGAAATTTTTTTTAGCGTGTATCAAGTTTGAGTGGTCAAAATTATTGACAGATATTTGGAAACGGATCCAGTAGATGATAGCTTGTTCATTAACACGGCGTTAATACAAAACACACTATAGACCAAATAAAGTAGTGTGCATCTACTTGTAATTTTAAACATGGTTCAGTGTTCACCTTGCCAAAAAAAAAACAGGAAAAATGGAGAATATAAAGTGCTTAGCTAAAACATATATGTAATTAATACTCAATTAGTGGTTTTATGTGCAAAAAAATGTTATCAGCTCGACTTACCAGCCATGACATAGTATTTTTCTCTCATAACAAAACAACATCAGCCGGCTTATCAGCTGCAAAAACCATTAGCCGAACGATAGTTTTCAATAATTAGCTGCTGTTTTAAAGGGTTCTAAACAAGGACTAAAATGTAATTCCATGACAGTAGGTGGGTACAAGTGAAAAGGAGATGTAAACTGATTATTGCACGGCTGGGATTCCATTTCCTTTGCCCTGGCCCACGCACCTGCCTGCCGCACAGCTCAGCCCATGGATAATCCGCCCCCTGCCGGTTTATTTTATTCATTAAAATATTTTCCAATGTTTATGCCTGTATATCTCCCAAGATCTTATCTGATAGTAAATGCCAGATTTGGTGTTTGATACGTGCTTATTCTTCTCGTATGCGTCAATTATTATTATATTTTAGCCTTCTTTTAACATATTTCATATTTGGGTCACAGGAAACGAATAACAAAATATATCCTTTTTTTATTATTATGTAGTATATATATACAGGTTGTATACATAAGACACGTATTGAGCTGGTGGATTATAGCTAGAAGTATCAACCATGACAAAGCCCCCGTTTGCTGGACTGAAATTGGCTGAAAAAATGAGCAAAAACTGAATTGTTGTGAGAGAAAAATACCGTTCTGGTTGAAAAAAAAGCCGAACAAACCTGCTTTTAAGATAAGCCGAACTAGGCCAAAGTAGTAGAAATCTTTCTCCTCTTCTTAAACAGTTTAGGTGTCGTCTCTATGATAACATATGCTAGATTATCTATTAGCAGGTCCTTTTGTACTCCTGGGATCCATTGTAACACCCTAAAATTTACATCTTTTGAAAATAGGTATAAACTTATTTATTTCTGAATTTTGTGCTCATAAAATATAGGAAAATAATTTTTTTTATTTAATTAAAATTTATCATAAGGTTTAGCGACATGTATGTGCATATATGCCGGTGCATTTGCTTCTTTGTATTGTGTGGATTTGATTCAAATTGGAAATATTCAAAATTTATTTTGCAAATGAAATTAAAAATAGCTATGAAATAAAAGAATTTTTAAAGTTGTAAAATTTATTTTTTGGGAGCATATGAAAATTTCTCATTTTTATTTGTATTAAAAAGTGTATTTTAAACCATCTTTGAATTTGATTTGGTTTGTATTTGAATTTGGTTTTGAAAACGAAATAGGAAAAAATGGGAAATTGGAAAAACACTCCTCTCCTCCCGCCAGCCCAGCTAGCCTATTGGCCCAGTTCCAGCGTCGCTGCCCCATTCTCTCCGTCGGCCCATCCCCTTCGGCCTTCCTCCCGCAGGCCGTTCTGCTCCTCCCACTTCGGCCCACGCCAGCGCGCAGCCCAGCCCAAAGCGCCGCGCGTCCCCTTCCTCTCTCTTTGCGCTGACAGGTGGGGGTCTCCCTGTCAGGTCTTCCTTCCACCTCGTGCATGAACGGGACTTCGCCGAGGAATCCACGCCCGCGCCGTCTCCTTCTGTTGCCGTGCCTCCCAAGCTGCCCGGCTCTTAAATAGAGAGCCTCCGCGCTGTGCCACCTATCCCGCACCCACGCTGCAGTCGCATCGCCTCGAGCAAGCCTAGCGCCGCTGCCCGGATCCCGCCGCATGGAGCTTGACGCCGCAAAGTCGCCTCCGCAGCTTCAACTCTGACCTAAGCCACTACCGAGCTACGTGTGGAGGTAAGAAACCTTTTGAAGCCGTTTTCCCCTCGCTCTTCCGCTCTTAGTACCTCGCGCGACTTCGCCGTTGAAGCCAAGCTGCAAGCTAGCGCGTGTCGCCGTCACCGTCCCTCCACTGCCTCAACCGATGCCTCCATAAAGTTCTCCGAGTCTCCCTCTTGCTCCCCGTCTTTTTCCCGTAAAGGATGGTGGTCGGAATCACCGAAACCGACTTCTCCGGTGATCTCATCCATGGCGTCACCGCAGACACTTCGCCGCCGTCACTGTTCCGGCCAGCTAGTCTTTTCTCTCCCCTCTGATCCGATCTCAGCCGCCCGCATCTGATCCGACAGTCGAGATTTCATGATACCCCTTCGCCTAGCATAATTTCTAAAGAGCCCTTTCAGTTTTCTAAAATAGAACCCGCCGTCCCTAGCACCTTTCTTGATTCCGTCTTCTTGTTCTAAAAGCGTACTTTCGTTCGGCTAGATTGAAAATACGTTTTCACTTATTTACATATTTGCCACTGATTTTGTTTTAGGCATAACTTCTCCGTTTTAACTCCGATTTGACCCGTTCAACTTGCGTTAGGTTCGTAATTTCATAATCTACATGTTCATACTACTGTTAAGTAGGTTTTCAACTTTTAAAATTCATGATTAGATTTAATCTATTATTTTATTAAAGGAAATCTTATTTAATTCATACCTTCTATGTTTTAGCTTCGTTTTGACCCATTCAAGTTGCGTTAGATTCATATCGACAAGATCTATGTGTTAGTAATAGTGTTTACCATATCACTATTTCTGAAATTTCATGGTTTAGATCATATCTTGGTTAATGATTATGCAACTGGATTTTATAAATAAAATATGATTTATTTTACTTTAGTATTATAATTCAAACTTAAATTTGACTTAATTTATAGTATCTATAAAATATCTTATATATGTTTTTATATAATTAAAACACATGAAGCTAATAGTTTTATGAGTAGATCTGTCGGTAGTTGTATCTTTTCAACCGTAGCTCTGATTAGCGTGCCTCTCGCGACTGTGTGTTCGTAGCGATGCATAGAATCGTGTTTCAAACTCTTTGACTTATTTTTTCTATGATTGGTGTATTGTTCTAATCTAGATCTATTGTTTGCTTCGTGTATGATTATATGGATGCTTGTGTGGTGCTTTATGATTTCGTCCAGTCGGTGAGATATACGTGGTGATCAAGAAAGAAGAAGAACGTTGAAGATTAAAGCTTACCCGAAGGATCAGTGTTTAAGGTAAGTATAGCATAGGATCATCCTTGTTGTCCTATACACCTTTAATCATTTAATTCATACTATATGTGTCTACCTTGACTGCCACTAAAGATTTTCTAGTACCTTGTACCTTGTTCCTTGACACCTTTGGGATATTGCATTGGGTAGTATGATGCTAGTGCTCAACTAAGGCCATGATCTTGTAACTTGACTAATGTAATATGCAATAAACACTAAAAGATGTTTTTTAGCAACATGGAACAAGGGGGCTAGATCATTGGGCTATTTTATGGTGCTCTAGATTCCTCCCCCTAAAGACTTATCTGTAAGTGATCATCCGGGACTTATAGTACAACTGTGAGGGCTATATGGCTCTGGCTTTAGCTCAGTATGAGGACCTTTTCTAGCTTGTTAGAGGTTACCTTTATTGGCGTAAGAATAGCTTGACGAATCGAGTATATGACAACCTCTATTCTTATGTGTATAGCCATGATGGAATTGTGCCATTAGATAGGGGGGTTCCTATATCTGTTTGCCGAGTGAATCTAGTGGCCCTAACTTGTTAGACGAACCTTTAAAAGGCTTCATAGTGAACCCTGCCGACCTTCCTTGAAAGTGGGTCAAGAGATTAGCTACCTTGGGCGAAAGGGTAAATCACGACTCATCGTGAAAGTGTACAACCTCTACAGAGTGTAAAATTGGTATATCAGCCGTGCTCACGGTCACGAGCGGCCTTGGAACCCTTACGGAATAGATGATCACTAATATTTAATGATGATGATACTGATGATAAAGATGCTCATTAATGGTTAATTGTTTATGCTATTCATTATTCATGTTTACCTGATCATGTGTTTATATGGGCTCATGGATAAACTTGTTGCTACTCAATTGCTAAAAGATGACTCATTAAAAGCTAATCGCAGTTAGACTAGTGTCAGCCTTTTGAGCCTCATGAACCCCATGTTATATTTATTGAGTATGACTTGTACTTATGCTTGCTTTATTTTCAAATATTTGGATGAAAATCCCGAATGGGTACCAGATTGCTAGAGTTTGGAGGAATTAGGCTTGTGATCAACCAGTCAGTTGTCCCTGTAGAAGTGGAGTCTTCACCCGAAGATCGGAGTTGTCTTTCCGCTGTTTGCTATATAAGGTTATAATCTTTATACTAATACGCTATGTATTTAAGCATTGTCTTTTGATATTATCCTTATTTGTAGCTATATGTGAGATTTGACTTCTTAGGCTCACATATGGTGTGTATCTGGTTTTGTTCTTAAAATCGGGTGCTACATCCATGCATTCCAACATTCAGCTAGACGTTGTTTGTAGTCACACTTGCAAGGCGTTTGGTTCCTAAAATGGTAACGTGAACCAAACGCTATGTTGATCTTTTTTGAGAATCCACGTCTGGCCTAGAGCAGGTCATGATGTTGCTGCAGTAGGCACCATTGAAAATACACATGTCTACTGTATATGCCCTTGCTGCTAGCCATGTGTATTTTGCATATGAATTCCATGTAAACCTCTTTTTCATATTCTCAATGAAATGCCTCAAGCATTCCTTCTATTCTACACCATTGAAAATCTTTTTGACTGAACCCTCTAGCCCTTTGCAAGCATTTGTACAAATGGCTAACTTATTCATTGGACCAATCGCTTTCCCAAGTTGTTCCACAAAAAAAACCAATTCTCTTGATCTCTGCAATCTAAAAGCAACCAGGAATATCCAATTGTGGCCATCTATTGCATTGGCATAGGCATGTGTGGCATGTGGCCATTCCACTCCTCGTTGGAATCTACACTAATGTAGGGCCCGCAACCATCTCTAAATCCATCTACACTTGCTTTGAAGGCAAAAAATATACTAAAATGAGTGTGACCATCTACTATCACAATACTTATCTCAACTACGCTGCCACATGATCTAAGTTCTACCTCAACTTTGGTCTAAACGGCCAATCAAAATAATCATCCCATTTTCCAAATAACCTACTTTGTAGCCCTCTATTTGCCATAGTTAGCCATTTGATAAGGAAACTTGATCTTGTACTAATTCTCAAGCTCTTCCTTCACAGCTTTGACACCCATCTCAGGCTTGTCCTTTAAAAGTGGAACAACTGTCTCAATAATCCAAGCTAGGATGCCATCTTGCCCAGAACTCTACTTCTTGAGCACACTAGTGGGCAGACTTGTTTATTTGTACCTGCATCAAAGCAAGACACACATAAACTTGTGAGTCACAAATTAGTCATTGATGCAGCACATGCCAACAACATAATGGGGGAAGAACATTGTAAAAAATAGAAATGGTGTTAGTATTCGCGTACCTTGACATTGCCATCTTTTTATGTCTTAGCTATAATTTTCCATGGGCACCCACCACTATAGTAGCTCCTAAACCTCTACTATAACACCCCTGGTGTTACTGCCTTCGTTAGCTCAGAGGTCAAGGCCTAATAAATCCCTGTGAATATGTGTTTTTTAGTGTGTGACTCGCTTCGTGAATAAAGGAACCAATTAAGTGTTACCGATCCACTTGTCTTGGGCTTAAACTTTTGAATAATTTTGTGAACAAAGGTTGTTTAGGGTTTGTTTTGGAAAAAGCATGAAGAAAGTGCTTGAAAATGCCTGATAGTAATTCTAGCGAATGGCTTATTTTATTTGATTAAGCCTGGAAAACAATTTTTATAAACAAAGATAAAATATAACTTGTATTTAGTATTTAAATAAGATTTGAAGTACAAGTTTAGTAGACAAAAATGTAACTTTTGTTCTGGTGAATAGATGTTGTTCAATAGTGTTTTTGAAAGCCCAAAACATCGAATCCGGAATCTAAACTAGAACTTTTCGTCGAATCGGCAAGAAATTGAGCTTATGTTTAAAATGCCATTTTTGGTGAATTATATTGAGCAAAATAGTTAAATGATGCTTAAATATTTTGCTCCTCTAGGTTAGTATGAAGTATGGACTATTATGTGAAATGCTTGTTGGTTGAAATTGATAAGGTTTAGACATTTTAAAAATTGTGGCAAAAGTGTTAGTGGTTGTTTAGTTCTAACTGAACCCTTGCCCTTTTCTAAGTCTGAAAGGGATTGTAGATAATGCTATTTTGGCAATTAAATTCTAGCTAAATGTAAGTGCATCTAGCACTTTAGTGGGTTTTGATGAACCGAATAACAACACCATAAAGGTCTAACAAGTTTGCTAAGTGTTGAATAGAAAATTGAGTTTATTGCATACACTTGTAGATTGTGGAATGAGAAGTGTATATAGGTTTAACAAGAAGGCAAACTTGATGATATGCCACATAGTGTTGTAATGAAGGCCAAATTGTGTATTGTTGTATTGGAAGATCACGGAAATAATATAGTTCAAGAGAAAGACAACAATGCAAATAGAGTTGATGAAATGGCTTCTATGTTGAGGAATATCATAGTATCATGAGAAAGCAAGCATATTTGGTAATTGTTAAAAGAGACATGAGTTGATGATTTTGGATTGATCTCAATAATGGCTTGCTTTGCATGAACAAGAAAAGTTTGATAGTGGATTAGCTTTGATCAAGGATTGAAGAATGAATCAAGAGTGTATAAGTGAGAAAATGTTAAGGAAAGGTGAAATGACAAAGGAGACAATGTATAATGGATATAAGATGTTCTCTACATTGGTTTGCTTGTATGGATAAAGATTTGAAAAAATCACTTTGCATTGACTTGATCAAGCTAAAAGTATAAAGATAGATATTGAAGTGAGTATTAGGAGTGTCAAGCCAAAATGAAGAGGACATAAGGAATCATGAATTGGCTTGACCATATTGATGTTGATTCATATGTCTTTATGTGAATCAAACTAAAGCTTGATTGATCTCAACATTTATATCTAGAAGATATTCAAGCAAGGATCATACTATTGAAGAAAAGTTTTTTCAATGGATGCTTAATATGATATGACTTGGTGTGGGGGGTATGATCCCGGATACCCACGGCAGACCACATGGGCTGCGCCCCCTGGGGTGGCCCAGCCCACAAGACGAAGCCTTGTGGGGCACGACTCTGCTCGGCGCCTCCCGCAAGACACTGGGAAGATATCCTAAAGATACTACGAGATCTGTTAGGATATGTATGATCCCAATATTCTTGTAATCAGTTATTACTTTCTGGTTATCTCTCAGATCTAACCGACTTATAACCCTGCTCCCCAGATTATATAAGGCGAGCAGGGACCCCCTCCAAACTCACACAATATCATACGATAGCTAATACAAACCAACAGACCACAGGAGTAGGGTATTACATCATTCTGATAGCCTGAACCTGTCTAACTCGTGTGTCTCTGTTGCCTTCTTGTTCTTGATCTCACGCTCCTCTATCGATCAATCTACCTTCGTGGGATACCCCTTGGAGAACTGCCGACGATATTCTGTCAACAGTTGGCGCGCCAGGTAGGGGTGTGCGTGCTGTTTCCTTATCGAACAAGATGACTTTTTCCATAGGCTCTTCGTTCCTTCTACAGCCCGGCCAGATCTTCATGGTCAGATCCATCTCGTGGGTCATCAACGCTGATGGAGTCGAAGAGCTCCTCAGCCAGTACATATCGGTTCTGCGTCGATCACCCCCGCACCTGCAACTATAGATCCGATCTCAGAGCTGATTCTAAGGTCTCCTTCAGCAACAACTCGCCATCTACTTCCTCGCTACCAGAGGAGGTAGATCAACAACAACGATCTGATCGAATCCATCGATCGGGTTAGACTAAAGCTCGCCGATTGTCTCTCCATCGCCGGATCGGCTCTGGACACTCTGGTTCAGCACCGACCACCCTTCGATCTAGATCTATCGGAGGCTGCTCGGGAAACTACAGGGGTTACGGCCCTACCCTTCAGGTTCACCAATGCCGCTGCCGCTTACCAACACGCCCTGAGGGGCAAACTCGCCGACCAGGTGGAATGTGCCCATCTACTCGCCGACCAGGTCGCCATCCAGCTTTCGCCAGCTGTCAACATTCTACACTTAGGCCAGTGCCCCGGGGTGCCCCTCCAGACCATCCTGGAAGAAACTCCGGGCTCTGAGTCTTAGCGCTCTACAGAGACCCTCGCCGAAACCTTCTTCGAGCAACTCCTCCTTCCACCCTTCCGGGGTGGTGCGATCTTCAACATCAGCATCGACAACCCTCCTCATAATGGCGAAACCGAGGAGGAGCGCATTGCTCGGGAGAACCGGAACATCAACCGCGCGCAGCGCTGAGAAAATGAGGCAGCCATTGCGAGGGCCGAGGCTGCTCGGAATAATCAGCTCGATTCATAAGGAAGACCACTCCTGCTCCACCGCGACCTCGATGAAGAATTTCTTCGTGTTGACGGCCATGACATCTTCAAGACTCCAAGCGCCAATCTAGTAGTAGCTGCCAATGAGCTCGCTCATTTCCCTCAAACGCCCGAGCTCACCAAGGTCACCGCCATGCTTAAAGCGACTCACTGTTAGGTCAATGAGATTCACGAGGATCAGAGACCTTCGTGCTCTACGAGCACGATTCACCGATCAGCTGTGCCAAGATCCAATCGCCGCCCCAGTCAAAGCCGTTTCGCCAACCAGTCGCTACCTCTCTAGAGGGGAGCCGGGGGCCATCGTGCCAAACATCATCGCCAACATGACCAGGAGGTCGAATAGGATGCTCGAGTGCACCTCAGCAACCTCCGGGATGCACGACGGCGTATCAAGCAACGTCGCTTCGGTCGCCATGAAGACAAAGTGCGTCGCCGCTAGGAGTACGAGCAGGAGTACGACAACCTAGACTCAGCCCTCGAGCCTATCCCTGACCGCAACGCTTCAGACGATGGTGTTGACAACCCTGAGGGGCCTCTAGCTTTCACAAGGGCACTCTGAACACTTTGGTGGCCCCGTGGTTTTAAGATCACTGGGGTCGAGCCCTACGAAGGAAGAATAAACCCGACATAGTGGCTGTAGGCTTATGCCACTACTGTCCACGCCACCGAAGGAGACACCAGCATCATGGAAAATTATCTCCCCATCATGCTCATGCCACCCGCCATGAGCTGGTTTACCAGCCTTGCGCTGGACTCCATCGGATCCTGGGAAGAGCTGAAGAGAGTCTTCACCGACAACTATATGGCCACATGTACTCGACCCAGCACCAAGCATGATCTCAGTCGCATCAGCCAAAAGCCATCCTGATGAGGACATCGCCACGCTGGACACACCGACGCCATGGTCTTCCCCAAGTTGCAATTCGTTCCCAACTCAGCTGCCACGTCGCCCTCGGATTCAGCAGACACGTCTTCACTGTTTCGGTCATAACTTTCTCATACGACATCGAAACGGGCCGTTCTTGGATGCGTTGGAAAGGGGACGCCGCCGCCGTCGTTTTGGATCTGGTCCCAGCTCCAGAAGGTCCGTGGATCATTCTGTGTGACCATGGCAAGGTGCTGCATCACCTATTTGGGCCAACTTGGCCATGTATCGTGTCGGGCCTTAAGCCCAAGTTGTGGGCGCCCAACCCCTGGCCGTCCCCAACCCTAGGTCGAGTCTTAGACTATAAACATAGCCACCGCCACTGCTACACAATTGGGTTTTTGTTTAGAGTTTAGTTTTCCATCGAGAAACTGAATCGTTCATTGTAACTGTGGTGACAAATCCTTTTACAGTGATCCAGGGCCCCCGTTCTTGATCTCCTCCACTGTGTCAATTAGTCCTTTGGAACTGAGTTCTTGAATCCTCTATTGATATTCACGTCATTCATATTTGCAATTTCAGATTGTGTGTTTTACCTTCTTGCTTGTGCTCTTCGATTCGCTTACAGGAAAAGCCTTCTTGGCGAGGTCAATCAAGTTGTGCTTGGTTGATAACCAACGGAGCAGTGGTGTAATGGTTGCAGGGTTCGAATCGCGTCTGATTTGAAGCCAGATCGCCAACATCGAGATCTCCACAAAATCGAACTTATCGGCTACCTCTCGGAAGATCGGGCCTGTACTCATCACATCCGAGCTCCTCCGCAGCTACGTCCGATGTTTCTCTGAGATGAGGAACTCTATTCCCAACATCACGGAAGCTAAGGTCATCCCCGCCTTTATCTGAGGACTCCACCATCACGAGCTTCGCTCCAAATTCAACCGCAAGCCGCCCAACTAGTACGCCGACGCCGAGGAAGATGAGGTGTGTTTCAACAAGGATGCAGGCACTCATCGCCCGTCTCACCGCTACGACGATCGCCCTGATGACCGACGCCACAGCGACCGCCGCCCCAACGACCGCAGCTACCATCGCGACAGCGGCCGTGATCGGACAGGAGGACCCAGGCCTAGCCAAAATCACTGCCGCCGGCCAGACCACATCGTTGCCGCTGTCAGTCAACCTCGCGCCAAGTGCAACTATGATGAACAGTACCAAAATATCATCGACGGTCCATGCCCTCTTCACAAGAACGCCAAACACAAGATGAAGGACTGCATTGGTTTGGCTAAGGAGTTCCAGGACAAGAGGCTCGACGACGATGCCAACGATGGAGCTGGAGGTCGCCGACCACCTAGGGGCAACAACAATGCCTTTTAGGACCATGATAAGGTGGTCGCCACCATCTTCAGGGGCCTCACCTCCACTAAGAGCAGAAGAGAGCGAAAGCTCGCTACACGGCGGGTGCTCTCTGTCACTATGGAAGATGCCACCACTAACCCCATCTATCGCCCATGGTCTGAGGTCCCCATCACCTTCAGCAGGGCCAACTAGTGGGTGGATATTCCCTACACAGGGCATTTTCCCCTCGTCCTCGACGCAACCGTACAGAAGGCGCTCTTTAGAAAAGTGCTCATTGACGGTGGGAGCGCTCTGAATCTCCTCTTCGCCAGAGCCCTAAAAGACCTAGGCCTTGGTTTGTCAGATCTCACACCTTCTGACTCTACCTTTTGGGGTGTGGTGCCAAGCAGGGCCTCCAAACCGCTTAGAGAGATTACCCTACCAGTTCAGTTCGGCACAACAAGCAATGATGAGGCGAAGCGAGTGTTGCACTTGCCTACTAAAAATGCAAGCCACCTACCACAATTCTAGTTTATGTAGTTTCTATCCACACAATAACTATGTCACTACACTAAGTTAGCGTGCTCTCAAAGGCTAACTAAAGAGTCACACTAACCAAACAAACAAGCTCTCACAACTAGCTACACTAAAGAGCTTGACAACTAGTTTGCGGTAATGTAAAGAGAGAGAGCAAGATAGTTGTACCACCATGTCGAGGAGTGAACCAATCAATCACGAGGATGAATACCAATGAAAACCAATCACCTCAGAATCAAATGATGGACACAATAATTTTTCACTTGCTTGCCGGCAAGCTACACCTCATTGTGGCGATTCACTCACTTGGAGGTTCACACGCTAATTGGCATCACATGCCAAACCCTCAATAGGATGCCGCACAACCAACACAAGATGAGGATCACACAAGCCACGAGCAATCCACTAGAGTACTTTTTGGCTCTCTACCGAGGAAAGGTCAAGAGCCCCTCATAATCACCACGATCAGAGCCGGAGACAATCACCACCCTTTGCTCAATGATCCTCGCTGCTCCAAGCCATCTATTTCATGGCAGCAACCACCAAGAGTAACAAGCGAGTCCCATAGCAAAACACGAACACCAAGTGCCTCTAGATGCAAACACTCAAGCAATGCACTTGGATTCTCTCCCAATCTCACAAAGATGATGAATCAATGATGGAGATGAGTGGGAGGGCTTTGGCTAAGCTCATAAGGTTGCTATGTCAATACAGATGGCCAAGAGAGTGAGCTTGAGCCGGCCATGGGGCTTAAATAGAAGCCCCCATGAAATAGAGCCGTTGTACCCCTTCACTGGGCACAACACGGGGTGACCGGACGCTCCGGTCATATTGGCCGGACGCTGGACCTCAGCGTCCGGTCAAGCGATGCATGCCACGTGTCCCCTTTCTTCAAATGTTGATCGTCCGATCTCAACGGTCAAGTGACAACCGGACACAACAGCTCAAAGTGACCGGACGCTGGACCTCAGTGTCCGATCATTTCCAGTAAGCATCCAGAAATGATTTTTCATGACCGGACGCATCCGGTCATGCTCGACCGGACTCACCCAACATTCGGTCACTTGATGTTTCCCCTATGCATGACCATGTTAGTGTGACTGGATGCAACCAGCCAAGGTCTAGTCGTTTCAGCGCCAGCGTCTGGTCGACGACCGACGCTGTGCTACTTCTGCTGCTACTAACTAGACGCGCTGGTCCTTCAGAGACCAGCGTCCGGTCACTTACAGTGACCACGTTCACCTGAGTTTAGGGCGCCGGTGGCACCGTTGGACTGTCTGCACTCTATGGGCGGACACTCCGACGGTGAAGTTTCTAATCCTTACTCAAATGTGCCAACCACCAAGTGTATCACCTTGTGCACATGTGTGTTAGCATATTTTCACAAACATTTTCAAGGGTGTTAGCACTCCACTAGATCCTAAATGCATATGCAATGAGTTAGAGCATCTAGTGGCACTTTGATAACCACATTTCAATATGAGTTTCACCCCTCTTAATAGTACGACTATCGATCCTAAATGTGATCACACTCACTAAGTGTCTCGATCACCAAAACAAAATGGCTCCTATCATTTATACCTTTGCCTTGAGCCTTTTGTTTTTATCTTTCTTCTTTTCAAGTACAAGCACTTGATCATCATCATGGCATTACCATCATCATGTCATGATCTTCATTTGCTTCACAACTTGGAATGTGCTACCTATCTCATGATCACTTGATAAACTAGGTTAGCACTTAGGGTTTCATCAATTCACCAAAACCAAACTAGAGCTTTCAAGAAGCCCTTAGTGGCTACTAGAATCTTGAGCTCTTGTTATAATCTCAACCGGGCTCTAAGCGACTGGTTTTGATGCTTAAAAATTTGTGCTTAGCACATGTCTGGCCGTTCGGCCAGGAGTGCGTGGTCACCATGTTCGGTGCGCCCCGTGGCTGCCTCAGGTCGTGTGCATGCATGGGCAGGCTGATGGTGGCCGCCCTCGGCCTGGTTATGGCATGGTTGTGGCTTGGCCACCTTCGGCTGCGACGTCTACTGCTGGCCGAAGGCCTCGGCACTCGCCCCTCAGCCACCGTTGTCGCCCTGCTGCGTGGATGCACTACCCACTACCCTCCTTGTCTCGAGCTGTGCCACCGCTCATGGCGCTATCCTAGCCCTCCGACTCACCTAGCCATTGTACTATTTGTTCCTAGCCGCACAACCCTCCTACCAAGCCTGAGCTCGATGTTGTACGTAGTCTACTGCATTGCGATGCCGTGCTGCTGTGTGCGTGTGGCCACACGTGGGCACACCTTCAATGGCTCCGTCCAAGCGCTAACCGACGCACCGCCTGCTCCTCACTTGTGCGGTCATATCCCCATGCTGCCGTGCCTTGTTGGGTCAAGGTCGAGCCACCTCTGCCAAGGCCGCTTCCCATGACATGGCGGTGGCAGTGTGCCACTCTCCCTTCCCCTTTCTTAATCACCAGCCCAAGGCTACCTAGTCCAATTCCTCGTGTCAACGAGTAGCAGAGGAAATTTGCTAGGTGCCCCGTTCACACCGAGTCATGTCGTTGTCTATCGAGGTTGAATTTGGTTTCTCCCCGCAGCCGGTCATGTGCGCCGCCGAAGCAATAGGTTGGGAGGTAAGGCATGTAGGAGTGGTAGCAATTCAATTGCTCACAACCCTAAGCTCGTCTTGACTCCCTCCATCTGATGCTTGCGCTACTTTGGCCAGGATGCTCGATGACGGTGTGGTGCCATGTTGGTGCTGCGCTCAGAGCACAGCCGTGCGGTTCGGGCGCGCGTGGCTAGATCACCTCGGCACTCCCCGGTTTCAACCATCACTGCGGCAAGGTCCTCGGTGAGATCTTGATGCTTCCCCGCCGTCTCTACCCCTCCATTAGCGCTCTAGGTCATCGGAACGGCCACGGCACCACCTTGGATAATTGCTCGCCGCTGCAGCTCGTGTTAGTACATCCTAGAGCCCCTAACCGCCACCTAGCCATGCCCGTTTAGCCATAGATGGTGGTCGACCCCTTACTCCCGTCTTAGCGAGCCTAGGTTGCTCGGCGTAGCTGCCCTATGCTGTCGGCCACCATGCCAGCGAGCACGAGGATTCCAGGGACCTTCCCGTGGTGAGGACAAAAACAACCAAGGGCTTGGTCGCAAAGCCACTGCCGATAGAAATAGTACACATGGTAGTCGTACTATTACCTCGAAGCTCGAGGGCTTCTCTGTAAAACCATCATCGCGTGTGGGCTCCCTGACCTTGGGCCATGTTGGGCCATTGAGATGCGCGCACGGCCGCTCCCGCGCTGGGCTACTGGGCCGAATCGATGGCCACCGGCCCTTTTCTTTTTCTAAAGCGTTTTCTAATTTAGTTTTAAGGTAAACTTGTAAATTCAATATAAATTTGTGTAGTTAACCAAAAATTGTGAAGCTAAATTTATTAGGTTCCTAAAATCATGATCTATCTACTAGTATAATTGGTTCACATAGCTTCATAAGTATTTTCAAGAGTGATCTAATTGATTTTAGGTGCTTAATATTATTAAAATATAAACTTGTAGGAATTATTGTGATAAATTGATGATAGTGTTGTCTCTGAAACTTTCACAATAAATTCCTAACATTATTAGGTGCTCACTGTAATTTTTGTAGCTCCATAATAATTAGTTTGCTAAGTTAGCTAAATGAGCCCTAGTTCAAAAATATATATTTAATCAATAAAATGCCAAAACACCTTGGGGTTGTAGAACTAAAACATTTTTCAGAGATGAAGCCTTACTTGACGATGTGGATACATAGAGCTAGCTCATTAGCTTGCGAGGCGTAATCGTATTCTTAGAGTTGCGATTGCCATTGGTTAATTACGTTTTCTGCGTTGCATCTACGAATATCATAATAGGAACAACGATGGATCATGGAGTCAACCGGAGTAGCAGGAAAGATGGTGCCTTGGTGATCATGTTGACACAATGGAATGCTAATCCTTGGTTATATCTTGCCTAGGCAAGCCCCGGTGCACAACCCCTATTATTCTGCACTTTATCTTATGTTTGTGCATTAAGTTTTTAGGAGTTGAGTGAAACCCACTTGCATATATATATATATATATCCTTATCCTTGAGTCCTACTAGTATGTTAGGATCATGTAGATTGCTATGCTTAAGGATTCCGGTAGAAGTCAAGTGATTACTTGTCACTCACGAGAGATAGGAAAGATATTATTGTTGTTATTATCATATTACTATCACATGGAATATATAAATCAGGATGATAATTGGAGACCGGGCGGAATGGTACTTTGGATCTGGACTTGGTTAGGCATTCGAGAGAGGCTCGGGTTACATTTGTTCCACCTATGTCGATTGAGGACCATCCGTTGCTATGGATGGTTGTCAGGTCATAGACTTATTATCCTAAGCACATACTTGCTTGTGGGAGCGGGAAGGCTCGTTACACTCTTATCGTGGGTTCTGGCTCTTTCTGGACCGACTGATTGGAGGCGGGGAAAGGTGGAGGTCTAAGCACCATACTGAGACTGGGTCTCAAGTGTGGGGGCTTGGAGTCCAAGTTTGGATGGGGACTTGGACCCCTCGACAAGAGTGGAATGGGTTGGTCTCGTTTGTGCCTGGGGTACAAGCGAGGTGTGTGTTTTGGGGTACCCAGCTGGGATACATCGATTCATGAATTGCCATTTCTTTGAGATGGTACTGACTTGGCTATGGTCTAGCACCATAGTAAGAACTAGAACTTGGAAGGTGATAAAATGGTTCTGATTGCTTATCCAAATGCTTGAAAGTAGCATAGGTGCTTACCTAGACTGGTTAGTTAATTAACTTAAAACAACTGCTAAAAACTTGGAATATAAGGATGCACTATTAGTAATGCTTTTGGCAAAGGCAATGAACCAGCAAGCCAAATAAGCCTTGCATACCCTTGGAGTCTTTTACTTTCTCCTATCGTGTAAGTCTTGCTGAGTATAATTGAGTACTCAGGGTTTTATTCCCCCTGTTGCAGGTGACAGATGGATGGTAGGTGACTCTTGTGTGTGGAAACCTCCTGGTGAGCTCAGAGAGGATTCCTTTTTTGCTCCGATCGTAGTGTTTATTCACAATCCTCACTAAAGGTTTTAAACAAGAAGATGCAAAACCTGCTAGCATATCTTGTTCGTAAATGGTCACTATGTTAATGCTTCACATATCATTAAATAACTTTCTTTTCCGCTGAAACCCTGATCACATGCTTAATTTCACTATTGCATTAAGCAATGTAAGAAAGGGCTAAAGATGTTGTAAGCTTTATACTCTCATTTATGATCCTGATAGAAAAATATGGAGTTTCGAGTTCTCTCTCGGGGTGTGCTCGACAGAATGGCATGGTTTAGTGTCCTCGCTTGAGTACTCAGGGTCTAATGGAAGATAAGTACTCTTGAGAGAGCATTAGATTAGATGGTTTTGCCACATCTACTTGTTAGACTTTTCTATTCCTATTCAAACTCATTTACTATAGCATGCTGCCTCACTGCCATCGTAAACTCATCCATGCATGGATACAATGTGCCAACATACATGTGAGGGTTGTCTCTGTGCCAGGAAAACACTTGCTTAGAATTTAAACTATCATGTAGTAGAATTGCTCCCTTTTTAATTTTTGCTTCCACCGCAGTAGGGATGTTAGGAATTGGAACCTCCTCAGCTGCAGCTGCACCCTCATCTGCAACCTTAAAACTAAGAGTCTGAAAGATTTGTTCCTCATTCACCAACATAGTAGCTTCATCATCAACATCAACCTTAGGTAATATGGTCATGGTACTCCAATAACAACATAATCATCACTTCTAGTTTCTTCTAGAGTGCTACATGTGTCACTTGAACGTTCAACCCGGTCTACACTGGTGCCCCTTTGATGTACCAGCAGTAGATGACTTAATGCGTCTAGAATTACAGTCTCCCTTCAACCCTTTGGTACCTATCTTTGTCAACAACCTCACAACTCACCTACATAAGTTTCTCATCCCACCTAGACTGAATCATCTGCTCAAATTGCTCAAGACTAGTAATCTTCCATTCTTATCCACCATTTTTGTTAACTCCCCAAAGTAGCAATTACTGGCTGCCACTCTACATGATCTTGTTGTCCATACAATCAACAAACCCAGAAAGGGAGTACACATTGCTACTATCATACCACAATTCATGTTCTTGATCTTCTATGTCAACCACTCCATAATAGTTAACCAGTGTGTACTTAGCAACACTAACAATGATTCAAAATGCATTGTCAAGATCAATCTTGACTAATCATACACATAAAAACAAGGGGAGTTTAGGAAAGATCAAAATACACAATCTGCATCACATGCATCCTCCAGAACAAAAAAATAGGGAAAAATAGGCACATAATACGGAGGACAAGGAAACAACCCCAATTTTGAACTATGGGTTTGGCATATATCCAACACCCTACAATACAACATGAAGGCTTGCAAATCAAGGACCCTAACCTCCAATAACATGACACAAAACCCCTAGCCACATAAATTCGAACTACACCTAGCACCTAGGGACAATGGGGCTCCAGATCTAACCTTCTTTGAGGCTGACATGCCATGCTCCAACATGTCACTGCCATGCCATGCTCTAACTTGTGGCTGCCACCTCCAACCCACTACTGTAGAAAACTTAACCGAGGTGGGCAAAATGGCTTAATCGAGGCGGTCACAGTTAATCCAGCCTTAACGGAGGCGGTGGCCGCCTGCCTCAGTTAATCAAATAAAAAACAAAAAATAAGAAAGCCCGTGGATAAGCCCGATGAGCCCATCCATGGGCCTGCTGGGCTCATCCATGCACCGCCGCCGTCGTAGTCACGCACACAGCCAGGATCCGGCCTCCAGCCACCGGATCTAGACCTACACTCTCCCCACCACCAGATCTAGGTGCTCTTCACCCAGATCCACGCTGCCAGAGGAGCTTGAGAGGGAGGAGCTCATTGCCTAGATCCACATCACCATAGCTTGAGGGAGAGGGAGAAGCCACCGCCGCCGCCACAACTTGGGGGAGAGGGAGGAGTCACCTCCATCGCAGCTTGAGGGAGGGAGCAGCCATCGCAGTAGGAGCAGTAACATGGGCTCGGGAGCCACCTCTATGGGGGAGAGGTAGAGGAGGGGTGCCATGGGGGAGAGCGTGCTACTGTGGCACCTAGATCCACACCGCTGCTACTGTGGTGGTGGGGAGAGAGGTGAGGGAGGAGAAGCGAGTGAGGGAGGGATAGGGGCTGGTGGGAGAGGAAGAAGTTGTGAGAGGGAGGGAGGGAGGACAGTGGTGTCGCGTGGGGCTGAGAGCACTACATGGGGCTAAGGCACTTCTGAGGGTGGATGAAGTGAGTTAGGGTTTGTGTGTTATTTATATAGTCTGACATGGTGGTGGGCTTCTGTTGGATAGTGGGTTGGGCCTAATTAACTGAGGTAGTGGCCTTACGAAAGGATCTAATAATGCCTAGAGAGGGTGAATAGGCATATCTAAAAATTTACTGTAAATGCTAAGTTCAAATTTGTCAGCCACTGTCGGAAGTCCCGACAGTTTGGGTCAGAACTTCTGACATCGTCAGAAGTTTTGGCACAAACTGTCATAAGTCCCGACACCAACGTGAACTATGAAAGCAGTGCCAAATTCAACTTTGTAGATAAATAATCTTACAACCCCACTTCCTAGTGGTTAGATGAAGATGTTGGGTCACTCCCTTGACACTGAAATGCCTCCAATTCATAGATCGAGTCCAAACCCTAAGAAGAAGCTTGGGAGAGAGAGAGAGAGACAAACAAATACAAGTAATTTCGAGCAAATCACAACAACAACAAGCACGCAGGACATAAGGATTTATCCCAAGGTTCGACAACCCCAAAAAGGAGCTTCTACATCCTCGTTGCTGAGGTGACCACAAAGGTCAGAGTCTCTTCCACCTCCTTGCCTCTCTCAAGGAAACCACAAAGGTCACTTGAATTTTCCACTAAGAAATAAAGGGTAATACAAACTTTCCAAGGCTCTTTCACAAGATGGAAGCTCTTGGTCGATGCCTAGCCAGCTAGGGGAAAATCTCTAAGAGTAAAGAACACAAATCCAACCGGCTTGACGAAGAAATCAAGTGCTCAAGCTTGCTAGATGATTTTCACACTCAATCCACTCTGTTTACTCAAATCCTTGGAGGAAACAAAGTTGGGAGCAAAGGGGAGAAGAGAGGAGAACCTTGAATGCTTGAGAGCAGTTTTGGCCAGGAGTAGGTTGCAATGACTGAGTTGGTCATGGTTATAAGAGAGGAGAGAGCTATTTATACTCATAGGAGAAATCCAACCATTCAGATCTATGTCGAAAGTTCCAACGCAGATCTCGGGACTTCCGATGTAACACTCTAAAATTTGCCTCTTTTGAAAATAGGTTTAAAATGATTTGTTTCTGAATTTTGTGCTCATGAAATATAGGAAAAAGAAATTTTTTCATTAAATTAAAATTCATCATAAGGTTTAGCAACATGTTTGTGCAAACATGCTAGTGCATTTGTTTCTTTGAATTGTGTGGAATTGATTCAAATTGAAAACATTCGAAATGCTTTTGAAAAATAAATTTGAAAATGGCTTTGAAGTAAAAGAAAAGAGGGAAAAAGAGAATTAGAAAAATAAAAGAATTTAAAAAGGTGTAAAATTTATTTTTGGAGAACTTACTAAAATCCCTCATTTTTAATTAAGTTGAAAAGTGTATTTTAAACCTTATTCAAATTTGGTTTGATTCATATTTGAATTCGATTTGAGAATGGAAAAGGAAAAGAAGAAAAAACTCTCCCTCTCTCTTCTGGCCCATGGCCGCAGGTAGCCCAGTAGGCTAGCCTATCTGCTTTCTTCCCCCGCGCCTCCGTTCTCGGCCCACTCCCACTCTCCCGCGCAGCCCAGCAAGTCGTCCCCATGGCCCAAGCCACAGCCTAGCACCAACGCGCCTCGGCCCAACTCAGGCAGGTCAGCCCAGCAAGCGCCGCCCTGTTAGGCCCACCTTCTAGCTTTCGTCACCGCTCCGAACTTCGCTGCCGCGCCAAGTGCCCACTCCCACGCCGTCTCCTTCCTTTGGCGTGCTGCCCACGCCTTTCCACGCCCTTATAAGCTATGCCCAAACCGCACTGCTTCTCTACCCTAGCCCTAGGGTGCCGCAGCCACGCCGCGACCTAGCGCCGTCGTCTGTCGTCGCCTAGCCAAGCACAACGCCGCCTCCTCTTGCTTCGCGCCGCCAAAATCGCCCTGTGTGAGTTCGCCCTCCTTTCCTCTCTCTCCTGGTGTCCTTGCCTTGTGTTTTTGTGGACCATAGACCAGAAACCATGAACGCCGCTGAGCTTCTCAATGCTGACCATGGCGCCACCGCATATGAGCTCATCGTCGGCCACCTACACCGCCCGATCCAATCTCGGCCGCCCGCATCTGATCCGACGGTCGAGATTTCATCATACCCCTTTGCGTGGCTATCTTGCTAAAGAGCCCCTCGGATTCTTAAAAATAGAACCCGCGGTCCAAAGCGTAATCACATATTATGTTTTCTTCTTTGGAAAGCGTAGTTTCTTTGGTTTAGATCCAAAATACGTTTTCACTTATTTACAGATTTGACACTGATTTTGTTTTAGCCATAACTTCTCCGTTTTAACTCCGATTTGGCCCGTTCAAATTGCGTTAGGTTCGTAATTTTATAATCTACATGTTTATACTATTGTTAAGTAGGTTTTCAGCTTTTAAATACGAGGTTAGATTTAATCTATTATTTTAATATAGGAAATCATGTTTGTTTCATATCTTCTGCGTTTTAGTTCTGAATTGACCCGTTCAAGTTGTGTTAGATTCATTGCAACAAGATCTACGCGTTAGTAACAGTGGTTACTATGTCACTATTTTTGGAATTTCATGGTTTAAACTCTAATTTGAATAATAATTATGCAACTAGATTTTATAGATAAAATATGATTAGTTTTACTTTAGTTTATGATTCAAATCTAAATTTGACTTTATTTAATTTATAATATTTATAAAATACCTTATATATATGAATTTATATAGTTAAAATAAATGAAGCCTATATTTTTCTTTTCCACGTATAAAGCAAATCTATCGGTAGATGTATCTTTGTCACCGTAGCTCCGATTTGAGTGCTTCTTGCGACTGTGTGTTCGTAGCGATGCGTAGAATTGTGTTTCAAACTCTCTTACTTATTTTTCTATGATTGGTGTACTATTTTAATTTAGATCTATTTCTTGCTTCATGTATGATTGCATGGATGTTTGTGTGGTGCTTTATGATCATGTCCAGTCGATGAGATATACGTGGTGACTAAGAAGAAGAAGAAGAAGAAGAAGAAGAAGAAGAAGAAGAAGAAGAAGAAGAAGAAGAAGAACGCTAAAGATTAAAGCTTACCGAAGGATTGGTGTTTTAAGGCAAGTATAGCATGGGATCTTCCTTGTTGTCCTATACACCTTTAATCATTTAATTCATACTACATGTGTCTACCTTGATTACCACTAAGGATTTCCTAGTACTTTGTTACCTCGTACCTTGATTCCTATGGGTTATTGCATTGGGTAGTATGATGCTAGTGCTCAACTACAACCGTGATCTTGTAACTTGACTAATGGTATATGCAATAAACACTAAAAGATATTTTTAGCAACATGGAAATATGGGGCTAGAGTGTTTAGATACTTTCTAAATACTCTAGATTCCTCTCCCTAAGGACTTATTTGTAAGTGATCATCCGAGACTTATAGTACAACTGTGAGGGCTATATGGCTCTGGCTTTAGCTCAGTATGAGGACCTTTTCTAGCTTGTTAGAGGTTACCTTTATAGCGCAAGAGGGGCTCCGGTTTGTATGATCTCGGCCTGCCAAGAGGGTGCACTTTGGTTTCTTTGTATTTTGTTAGTCACTCCTTGGAGGGGGGGGGGGGTTCATGCTTACTGATGGGAAAACCTTAGAGGCCTTAACTTGTTAGATGAACCTTTGAAAGGCTTCATAGTGAACCCTACCGACCTTCCTTGGTAGTGGGTCAAGAGGCTCGCGACCTCAGGCGAAAGGGTAAATCATGACTCACAGTGAAAGTGTACAACCTCTGCAGAGTGTAAAACTGGTATATTAGCCGTGCTCACAGTCACGAGCGGCCTTGGAACCCTTATGAAATAGATGATGAACACTAATGATATGGATGATGAAGATGCTCACTAATGGTTAATTGTTTATGCTTTTCATTATTCATGTTTACTTGATCATGCGTTACGTGGGCTTGAGATAAACTTGTTGCTACTCCTATGCTAAAATTGTGACCATTAAAAGCTAATCGCAATTAAACCAGTGTTAGCCTTTTGAGCCTCATGAACCCCATGTTATATTTGTTGAGTACAACATGTACTTACGCTTGCTTTATTTTTCACATATTTGGATAAAAATCCCGGATGGGTACCAGATTGCTAGAGTTTGGAGGAATTAGGCTTGTGGTCAACCAGTCAGTTGTCCCTGTGGATGTGGAGTCTTCACCCAAAGATCAGAGTCATCTTTCCGCTATTTGCTATCTAAGGTTATATTCTCTATACTAAGTATGTTATATATTGAGCATTGTCTATTGATATTACCCTTATTTGTAGCTATATGTGAGATTTGACTTCCTGGGCTCACATATGGTGTGTATCTGGTTTTGTTCTTAAAACCGGGTGCTACATCCGACCTCTATAGAAATCACTATAGAAAGCAAGGTCTAGGTCACTGTGAACACATTAACGTCAGGAGTTCCGACGCACGTCGGGAGTTTCGACGGCTGGTACTACGGGTAGGCCAAGAGGTCAAGCATCGGGACTGCCGGCCAGAGCCGGGACTTCTGACCGTCAAGGGCAAATGCACTTTCAATCTCCCCTTTTTTGGTAATTGATGACAACCAACTTAGGCTTTTATAAGAATGAAATAATTTAAAGCTTTTGAACCCCAAAATTTGTGAGGAAGTCCCCCTTGATGTATGCATGAATTTGAATTTTAATGATGATCATCTATACATCACTTGCATACATCAAGACAAAAGCTCCTCCTAAATTTTACAATTCATGGGGTGCAACAAGTGTGTGTGAACAAATATATATTCATGAAAAAGAGATGCAATATGACATATTATATTCACACATAAGTAAAGAGAAGATGATGGCCAAGTTCTTGAAAAAGGAAACAATAGACAACACATGGCCATCAAAATAACAATCACCAAACACATGTAGAGACATGCACAAGAGCTAATAAAATAAATATATAAGCATAACTTGTCCTACAGACATCCATCACACACACAAATACATATAGTTGTCATCACTTAGTGCCACCACACGACATAGTTCATACAAGCTAAAAAGTTTTAAAGTCTCGAACCAAGCCAACTAACTTATTACATAGATAGATCAAAGCCTAACACACTCCCTTTGTCAACAAGTTCCAAAAGGGGAAGGCTGCGTGAAAGAAATGACTATGCATCCTCATAGTCCTCATCATCATCACGGTCACTGCCATCATCATCATCACCCTCACGGTACTCCTCATCATCAACATCAACCTGCTGCTTGCCATAGTGATGGGGCTGATCAGATGACTCACCATAGTACTCCTTGCAAGCCTCATCATAAAGCTCGAAGGGATCATGAAGCGGCGCCAAATCTCGAGGAGGTGCAGAATGAATGTCAAGCTTTTGCTCAATGTAGTGCATCCGAACAAGCATCTCTTGCTCATGCTCCGTGCTAGCACAACAAGCCCCAAACATATACTTCATGAATAACTTGAACTTGCTGGGGGGCTTACCACTGGAGAAGGAGGAGACAGGCTCCTCACTACGAGCATGGCGAGAGCATAAAGCATGGGGTGGAGAAGCACGGGAAGTAGATCCCAAAGCACCTTTGCCTTTGCCTATGGTAGCTTTCTTTAGTTCCCTTGCATCCGTAATAGACAACTTGTTGGCAATCTTGAGAACTGTATGAGTGGAATCTGTGGGGAACCGAATGCATGACACTTGCTCAATCACATGCATAAGATAGGGGGCATACTGATAGTGCTTCATAGGATCCTCACTAGCTGTATGAATCTTGTTCCAAATGTAGCAACTGATGGAGAACTTGTCAAAATCCATACCAAAGCGATCAAGCACCTTTTGAGAATCATCATGAAGATAAGTGGAGTCACCGCCTGACAAAGGATGTTATTCAGAACATAAAAATAGGGCTTTAGATACACTGTCTATCCATCTGGGGCATAACCATCAAGATACATGTGCTGGTACTCCTCCATAGCCACATCCTCATACTCAGCAAGCTCAGGTGCAGTGCGGTCGTATTCACCCATACCAAGAAGGTGAGAGAAAGTGATGAAATCCACCTTGTAGTGCTTGCCCTTAGTGGTCCAATGGATGATGTCAATGACACTGGTAGAGTTGGTCTCGTGGTGATAGGAGGCATAAAATGGACATTTGATTTCATTGTTCCAATGCTTTAGAAACTCTAGCAAGTGAGATAGCCCCATTGAGTGCAAATCACGAACCATCTGCTCCCGCTCCGACTCCTTGAATAGACCCATCAATGACCTTCATCTGAATGATCGGTGGCTCACCCTTCCACAAGAACTTGCAATGGATCATAGAATTATAGAAGTCAAAATGGAACGGATGCCAAAAGCGATACTCAAGCTAGAGATCCTTCTCATCCTCAGCATAAAGATTCTGACCTTGCATTGTCCTGATGTCCCGGACCTTGTGACGGCATCAATTGGTAGAGGAGGGACGAAGTTGCCACAAGGATGAGGAGCTAGCTAGGGCTCCCAGAGGACTGGCAGAGGGCCGATAAAAGGGATGAGATCACTGACAAGAGCAGGACCACTACATGGTGTACGTAGAATCTAAGCAGCGATGGTGTGGCTAGCTCGCTCGAGGGATTCTTCATCATCATCAACAATCAGATCATCACCAACAAAGGCACACGCTAGAGGAGGAGGAGGAGGAGCAGCCGATCCTTGACCACCATAGCCACATGCACCTTTGGCCCGGGCACGTGAACCACCAGCACCATCATGGGGACAAGCTGCCTTGGTGCGGCTAGATGGCTTGGGGGCAGTGGCGTGGTCTTGGTTGTGCTTGGACCTCTTCGCTTGGCACCTCAGGGGACTATCATCGTCAACGAAAACCATGGCTGCGAGAAAGACAAAACGAGACTAAGAACCAAGAAAGGCAACATGAAATTGAGAACCAAGGCAAAGAGATCGGAATGAAGAGCGAGAGATGAAAAACAGAAATGGATGTGCAACCAAGGGGTCGAGAGTTCCAGCCATAGTCGGGAGTTCCGACAGTCGGGACTTCGATGGAAGCCAGGACTTCAGGTTGTGGGGACCTCCGACGGTTGTTGAGACTTCCAACACACATGGCGGCGAACCCATTCATGGGGCTTCAAATCTCAACACACATTCACACAAGGAAGATAGAGGAGTAGAGAGGGAAGAAAGAGAGAAGCAAAATCCAAGGTACATTGGAGTTCGGGTTAGGGAGATATGGCTAGTACCTTGAGAGGGAAGGAGAGATGGAGAAACACCAAATCCGTAGCAAGAAGAACGTCCTTGAACAAATCCATGGCCAACACACCACCCGCAAGCATTCAATCCAAGGAAAAAGGGTCAACGAAGAAGGACGCTAGAATGAAGATAGAGCAGATGGTGAGGAGAAGAAGAGACAGGTGGTGCCGAGACTATAGGGGAGGGCAGAGCCGGAGCTCCCGGCTACCAAAGAGGCAGGCCAGAGCTCCCAACGGCTCGGCGTTGGCGTGAGGGCAGCACGGAGGATAGAGCAGCATGAGTCAACGGGGTCGAGCAGGTGGGAGATGGTGAAAAAAGCGTTACTGGGCTGAGCCAAAGACAAAACAAGTTTCTAACCCTAGGTAAACAAGCACACGAGCGTGGTCAAAATAGACAGTCAAAAGAAGCCAAACCCAAATCTGCGTTGGGAGTTCTAGCCTGAGCTGGGACTTCAGACGCAGGAAGACTAAAAAATTTCTAGCTCAAACTCACCATGCCAGGCAAAAATATGATGGACAACAACATTTTCACATGTGACTAGATTTCAAACAAGCATCACAAAGCAACAGTCACACATGAAAATTTGAAAGTAGATTTTAAAAGTATCACACAATGTTTTAGTAAATTTTTCTCGTTTCTAGATCAAACAAAGTATGTGCAAGACATTAAGCCACGTTATGAGAATCAATGATATTTAGCTCACTCCTGAAAGCACAAAATCTTGACTCATCTAGGGGCTTTGTGAAGATATCGGCTAGTTGCTTTTCGATGCTCACATGATGAATTGCGATATCTCCTTTGGCTTCGTGGTCTCTCAAAAAGTGATGTCGGATGTTTATGTGCTTTGTTTGAGAGTGGTTTGTAGGGTTGTTTGCAAACTTAATGGCACTCTCGTTGTCTCATAAAAGGGGAATCTTGGTTAGCTCACAACTAAAGTCTTTGAGAGATTGCTTCATCCAAAGTAGTTGGGCATAGCATGCATCGGCCACCACATACTTGGCTTCATCGGTGGACAAAGCAACAGAGTTTTGCTTCTTAGAGCTCCAAGACACCAAAGACCTACCAATAGATTGGCAAGTCTCGGTAGTACTCTTTCGGTTTACTTTGCAACCGATGTAGTCTGAATCAGAATTGCCAAGTAACTTGAAAGTGGAGCCCTTAGGATACCACAAGCCAAGATTAGGAGTGTGCACTAAATACCAAAAAATTCTCTTAACAGCCACAAGGTGACATTCTTTCGGATTAGCTTGAAATCTTGCACATATGCACACACTAAGCATAATATCGGGCATAGATGCACAACGGTAAAGGAGGGATCCAATCATGGAGCGATATACCTTTTGATCAACGTCCTTTCCACCTTCATCAAGATCAAGATGTCCATTGGTTGGCATGGGTGTCTTGATGGGCTTGGCTTTGTCTATGTCAAACTTCTTTAACATGTCGTTGGTGTACTTGGTTTGACTTATGAACGTGCATCCTTGTGTTGCTTGATTTGAAATCCAAGAAAGAACTTCAACTCTCCCATCATGGACATCTCAGACCTAATAGTCATAATCCTACTAAATTCCTCACAAAAAGCCATATTAGAACTACCAAATATTATGTCATCGACATATATTTGGCAAACAAAGATATCATTATTGACTTTGCGAGTAAATAAAATAGCATCGACCTTTCCTATCTCAAACCCTTGTTTGAGTAGAAAATCCTTCAAGCATTCATACCAAGCTCTAGGGGCTTGTTTGAGCCCATAGAGCACCTTGTCGAGCTTGTAGACATGGTTGGGATACTTGGGGTCTTCAAAGCCCGGCGGTTGCTCTACATACACCAACTTGGATAGGGGGCCGTTGAGAAATGCACTTTTCACATCCATTTGATATAGCTTGGAATCATGATGTGCGGCATAAGTAAGTAGAATACAAATTGATTCTAGCCTTACCACTAGTGCATGTCTCCCCAAAATCCAAGCCTTCAATTTGAGTGAACCCTTGAGCCACCAACCTTGCCTTGTTCCTTGTCACCCGTCATGCTCATTTGCTTGTTGCGGAAGACCCATTTGGTTCCAATCACATTTTGCTTTGGCCTTTCCACCAAGGAGCGAGTGATGTTATTCAACTCCTCTTGTATGGCTATCATCCAATCTAGATCATCAAGCGCATCGTCCACCCTATGAGGTTCCAAAGGAGAAACAAATGAGCAATGTTCACAGAAACTTGCTAAACGGAAACGTGTTGTTACCCCTTGTCGAATGCTCTCCAATATGTTATCGACGGGATGATCCCATTGAATGGAATGATGAACTCTTAGATGTGGCACTTGAGTTGATCTTTGGATGGGACCATCATCTTCATCATCATGATCTTGACTGATTGGAGGATCAAAACCATGGTCTTGTGGAGGGTTGTCTTCACTTCTTTCTTAATTGTTGAGTTGAGGTCGAGCTTGCTCATCACCATTGTTAGCACCATCTTGATGTGAATGACCTTGTGCATTATTTGATCTTCCATCTTGATTATTTCATGATGTGGAAGCTTCACCATGTTCATTGCTTGGAACATGATGAATGGTAAGATCATGATCAACATGCACAATGGTGTCTTCATCTTTATCTTGTACTTTGATAGGCTTTATTTCACCAATGGCAAGCTTCTTGATAGCTTTATGCGGAGCTTCTTCATTACCTGCAATCTCAACATTGACTTGCTCCTTTTGAGAGCCGTCGGTTTCATCAAAAGTCACGTCTACCACGATTTCAATTAAACAGGTGGTTTTATTGAAAACACGATATCCATATTCGTTAGTACCATAACTAAGCATGAAACCTTCATCAACCTATGGTGCAAACTTCGAGCTTTTGGATTTCTTGTTAAGTATGAAACACTTAGATCCAAAAACTCTAAAGTAGTGCACCTTAGGCTTTTTACCGGTTAGAAGTTCATAGGCAGTCTTTTCTCTTTTCTTGTGAAGATATAAGCAGTTGATAGCATGACATGCCATGTTGACCGCTTCCACCCAATAGTTGGTTGGAGTCTTATACTCATCCAACATTGCTCTTGCGGCTTCTATGAGAGTTCAATTCTTCCTCTCCACAACACTATTTTGTTATGGAGTATATGGAACCAAAAACTCATGCTTAATTCTTTCTTCATCAAGGAACTCTTCAATGTTGGTGTTCTTAAACTCTATCCCATTGTCACTTATAACTCGCTTGATCTTGACATCAAACTCATTTTGGGCTCCTCTTGCAAACTTCTTAAAAATGCCTTGCACTTCACTCTTGTCACGCAAAAAGAATACCCAAGTGAAATGAGAATAATCATCAACAATTATAAAACCATATTTGTTACCACCAATGCTTAGATAAGCGATGGGTCCAAATATGTCCATGTGAAGCAATTCCAATGGCCTTCTGGTTGTCACAACATTCTTGATGGGATGTTTAGCTCTAACTTGCTTTTTGACCTGGCATGCACTACAAATTCTATCTTTCTGAAAAGAAACATTTGCTAGTCCAAAGATGTGTTCACCTTTTTGAAGTTTGGCCAAGTTCCTCATCCTAACACGGGAAAGACGACGATGCCATAGCCAACCCATGCTAGATTTTGCCATTAAACAAGTATCGGGATTTACTCTATTTGATGTGAAATCAACTAGATAGAGTTTCCCTTTGAAATGACCCATAAATGCAATAGAGGAATCCTCCCTTCTATAGACTTCCACACCATTATCTGTAAAGAGACAATTGTAACCGAGAACTTCTCCTTTTCCATTGTCACCAAACACAATGTTTTCACTTTGGTCATGACTAGGTTGGAATGATGTGAACATGTCCTTCTCTTTGGTCATATGATTGGTGTATCCACTATCCAACACCCAACTTGTTCCACCAGAGGAGTAATCCTACAAAGACAAATCAAGCTTTTATTTTAGGTACCCAAAAAGATTTGGGTCCTAGGGGTTAGTCACATAAAACTTGGGCACCCAAACACCCCTCATAATCTCCTTCCTTTTATGAGCACCAACATACTTCACCACGATCTTGCCATCCTAGCCCCAACAACACATGTAGTCACTAACATAGCATCGTGGAAGTGGTGCTTGTGGCTTAGGGCCTCCACTTGCTTCATCTTGTTTGTCTTGTCACTTGTAGGAGCAACCTTGGGAATGTAGACCTTGTTGTTTTCCTTGCATATGAGCTCATCAAGAGCAACACCCTTGTTGAACTTCACACAAGGCACACCATTGACCATGTTCCTTCCATTGGCCTTCCCATCATACCTATTGTAGCCAATGCCTTCTTTGATTGATGGGTGCCTTCATGACTTGTATATCATTTTGTTGGATTGCTCTTGACACATGCACCCATTCTTCAAGATTATCTTCAACCTATGTATCTCCTTGTCTTTCTTCTCTAGCTCAACAAGATTAGTTGCATATGCATTTACTTCAATTTTATAGCATCTTTTACAACTATTACTAGTGGAGACATTAGAGTCTTTGGTTGCCTTAGGAGAAGTTGAAGTGCTAGCCCAAAGAGTGCTATAGTTTAACTCAAGATTTTGATATTTTTCTTCCAAGCTTGTGAGGCTTTCTTGAGCTATACTTTTCTCATTCTTGAGGCTAGCTATTATGTCATTAACCGAAGAATGTTCCTTTGTCAAATTCCCAATTGTGTTATTGGCTAAAGACAATTCTACGGTTAACTTCTTGCAACACCCTAAATTTGTACTTTTGAAAATAGAGCTAAAATGATTTAATTTTGAATTTTTGTGCTCATGAAACTTAGAAAAATAATAACTTTATTAAATTAAAACCCAACTATAAGGTCTAGTTACATGGTTGTGCATATGTGCTGCTGCATAGTATTTGTGATGATTGGGTTTGATTAAAATTTCAAAAGGATTTAAATTTGAATTGAATTTGGATTTGAAAATGTGTTTAAGAAAATAAAAAGGAATTTCTTTTTCCTCCGTCTCCCTTCCCGGCTTTCTGGCCTGCTCAGCCTTTTCTCTCCCCTCTTCCGTGGCTCACTCTAGCTCCCCTATCCGCAGGCCCAGGCCAACGCAGCGGCCTAACTCTGCCCTCAACTCGCGCGGCCCACACCCCCGCCGAGGCCCAGCATCCCTTCTCTCCCTTTCTCTAGCTGACAACTCGGCCCTGTGCGCCAGCCACCATCTGCTACCTCCTGTCGTGCTCTGTTCGAACTCCGTCCGGTGAGTCCGCCCTCGCCTGCGTCTTTGGTGTGCGTCCTACGCAGCTTGGCCTCATAAAAGGCAGCCCTGAGCCCTGCCGCACCCCTACCCGCAAGCATAGCATGCCGCCACCCTCGCTTGAGCTTGCCATGTCGCCAAAACCCTAGAAACACCGCCACCGCATTGATCTCCATTGTCGCTGCTCTTCTGCCTCTGCGACTGTGTTCCCGAGCTGCGCGTGAAGGTAAGAAAGCCACCGATATCTTGTATGCTTCCCCTCTCACTGCTTTGCGCCTGCACGAGCTTGCCATAGCATTGCTGTCGCTCCTAAACCGCTCGGGCAAGCCCTGCGCCATCACCGTGCCCTCATAGTCTCTCCTGATCCCCACCCCAAGTTCATCGTGTGCCCCTATCTCTCCCTGTGCTCTTGCTTTGGCCAGTGATGCCCGGAATCGGCAAATAGCCGAACACCGGTGAGGTCCCATGTTTTTCTAGCCATGTGCCACCATCCTAGCATGCTGCCGGTGACTCTCTCCCCTTCCCATCTAATTGGAGCTATCCATCTTTGATCTAATGGCTCAGATCGGCTAATACCCCTTCGCCTGGCAAGTTTGCAAAAGAGCCCCCGCAAGATTTTAAGTTCTAACCCGTCGTCCCTGGTTTCTTTCAAAAGGACCCCTGCCTTTTTATGAAATAATACCCGTAGTCCTTGTGCAGATTTAAAATAAGATTTTATTTATTTTCAATTAGAAAATCAAGTTCCATCTATTTACAAAATTGCCACTATCTTCATTAGGCCATATCTTCTCCGTTTTAACTCCGATTTGACCCGTTCATGTTGCGTTAGATTCGTAATGACATAGTCTATGCATTAGTATCAATGTTTTCCATGTTAAGAGCTCTAGAATTTCATGGTTTAAATCCTAACTTGAATAATGATTATGCAATTGGATTTTGATAATTAAAAGTAACTTAGGGATTTTCACCTCTGTCTTTTGTAAATAAAATAAGATTAATCTTATGTTGGTTTTCTAATACAAATATAATTTGGCTTAAAATAATTTAGATATTTTTTTCTAAAAAATCTTATATATGTTTTATGATTAAAATCAATGAAGCCTATAGTTTTCTTTTCCACGTATAAAGCAAATCTATCGATAGATGTATCTTTTTCACCATAGCTCCGATTAGAGTGCTTTTCGCATCTGTGTGATCGTAGCAATGCGTAGATTTGATTTTAAATTCTTTTTCACTGATTAGTGTATTGTTCTAATATAGTTATGTTAAATGCTATGCATGTTTGTTCAGATGCTTGTGTGGTGCTTTATGATCATGTCTAGTCAGTGAGCTTTACGTGTTGATCAAGGAGTTCCATTGAAGGTTTGGACTAGAAGAAGGATCTGAGTCTAAGGCAAGTATAGCATGGGATCTTCCTTGTTGTCCTATACACCTTTAATCATGTAATTCATTCTGCATGTGTCTACCTTGACTACCACTAAGGATTTTCTAGTACTTTGTACATTATGCCTTGTTACCTATGGGTTATTGCATTGGGTAGTATGATGCTAGTGCTCAACTAAAACCATGATCTTGTAACTTGACTAATGGTATATGCAATAAACATTAAAAGATGTTTTTAGCAACATGGAACCAGGGGGCTAGAGCATTGGGCTGTTTTTATGGTGCTCTAGATTACTCTCCCTAAGGACTTATCTACAAGTGATCATCCGGGGCTTACAGTACAGCTATGAGGGCTGCATGGCTCTGGCTTTAGCTCAGTATGAGGACCTTTTCTAGATTGTTAGAGGTTACCTTTATTGGTGTAAGAATGGCTTGACAAATCGGGTATAGGACATCCTCTACTCTTATGTGTATAGCCGTGATGGAATTGTGCCATTCGACAGAGGGGTTCCTATATCTGTTTGCCGAGTGAATCTAATAGCCCTAACTTGTTATATGAACCTTTGAAAGGCTTCATAGTGAACCCTGCCGACCTTCCTTGGAAGTGGGTCAAGAGATTAGCTACCTCGGGCGAAAGGGTAAATCACGACTCAAAGTGAAAGTGTACAACCTCTGCATAGTGTAAAACTGGTATATCAGCCATGCTCATGGTCATGAGCGACCTTAGACCCTTACGGAATAGATGATGAACACTGATGATACTGATGATGAAGATGCTCACTAATGATTACTGTTTATGCTATTCATTATTCATGTTTACCTGATCATGTGTTTACATGAGCTTGTGAATAAACTTGTTGCCACCCAATTGCTAAAAGATAACTCATTAAAAGCTAATCGCAGTTAAACCTGTGTCAGCCTTTTGAGCATCATGAACCCCATGTTATATTTGTTGAGTATGGCATGTACTTATGCTTGCTTTACTTTTTAAATCTTTGGAAAAATCCCGGATGGGTACCAGATTGCTAGTCTGGAGGAGTTAGGCTTGTGATCAACTAGTCAGTTGTCCCTATGGATTGGAGTCTTCCCCCCGAAGATTGGAGTTGTCTTTCCACTATTTGCTATCTAAGGTTATATTCTTTATACTAAGTATGTTATATATTGAGCATTGTCTATTGATATTACCCTTATTTGTAGCTATATATGAGATTTGACTTTCTAGGCTCACATATGGTGTGTATCTGGTTTTGTTTTTAAAACCGGGTGCTACACTTCTCAACCTTTATCTTTTCCTCAACGATAGATGCTTCAAGTGCAAGGTTTTCTCTCTCTTGAGTGATTATTTCTCCTTGCATCTCCAAGCATCTATCCCTCTTCTCTAATTTCTTCATTAGCGTTTTTATTTTAGTGAAGGCCTTTTTACCAAATTTCTTTATGCTTCAATTTCTTCTATATTCTCATCATAACTATCATACTCATCACTAAAAGGATAGGGTGAGTCATGTACCTTCTCCCCCTTAGCCATGAGGCAAGTTGGAGTGTAGTATTCATTGTTGATGAGGCTAGAAAAGAGCCTCGGTGATGAAGACAGGCTGGGAAAGAGTTTTGGTGGTGAAGTCAAGTCAGGGAAGATCATGGTCGGTGACAAAGAGTGGTGGATGGCGATGTTTGCGGCTGCTTTCTTCTTCTTCTCATCATTACTTGAGTCACTATCATTTGACTCCCACTCTTCACCAAGATGAGCTTCACCTCTCTTCTTGCCTTTGTTCTTCTTGTCTTCATCCTTGTTGTACTTGTTCTTCTTCTTCTCATTAGGATAATCAGCTATGAAGTGATGAGTTTGACCACACCCATAGCAAAACCTCATCTTGTACCTCTTCTTTCCATCACCATAGGTCTTGCGGTTGCTCTTCTTCTTCATAAACTTTCTAAGATTTCTAATCACAAATGCAACCTCTTCATCAAAATCTTCTTCTCTACTTGAGGAATCATCCTTCACTTTCTTCTTCTTCTCTTGACTTGAACTTTTGTCTTCATGAGCTTGAGTTGCCTTTAGGGCTGCACTCTTGTTGTATCCCATTGCACTAGGATTTTGATTATGAGCATTGATTGCATCTTCATATAGAAACTCATGTTGCTTGAGCTTTGAAAGGAGTTCTTGGGGTGTCATCTCATCATAACTGGGCTTTTCCATGATTACGGATGCAAGCATGTTGTTCTTGGCTCTACAAGTTCTCAACATCTTTTCTAGCCACCTTGTTGTCATCCCATTCATTACTACCAAAAGCTCTTATGCGGTTGACCAATGTCATAAGCCTATCAAACATTGCTTGAGTTGTTTCACCTTGCAAGAACACGAACCTTTCCAATTCACCATGAAGTAGCTCAACATTGCCTTTCCTCACACTCTTGTCTCCTTCAAAATATACTTTCAAGGTATCCCAAACTTGCTTTGCACTTTCCATTCCATTTACTTTGGCAAACTCATCCGGACCCAAACTTGTAACAAGTAAGGATACAACTTGTGCATTTTGGTGAAGGTTGAAAGCTTCTTCCTGAGTTATCTCTCTATCTTCATTGGTAGGAATCATCACACCAACTTCCACAACTTCCCAAAGTCTTGTGGTAATAAGGTGCATCTTCATCTTATAGGCCTAATCGGTGTATCTTGTTCCATCAAAATGAGGTGGCTTGCCATGATTGACCATAGGAAAATGCATGGAGGTACCTTTCATGAGTTGTCCATAGTCAAAACCAATACTAGAGTAAACTCCCTTTCCATGTGCATTCTCATTTCCTGCTCCAACATCACTTGCATTGTCTTTGGTTGCAACATTCTTGCCACTTATAGCATCTTCACCCTTCTTGCTCAACTCTTCCTTCATCTTGTTCATCTCATCTTGCATCTTCTTCATTTCATCTTGGAAAAACTTTGCTTGCTTAGCCATCAACTCTTTTGCAATTTGCTTGGCCATCTCAGTGGCACTGGCTTGCATCTTTTCGGTGTCCAACATTGTTTCTTCTCATGCGGTGAAGCGCTAAAAGAAGACCTCGCTCTGATACCAATTGAAAGGATCTAACAATGCCTAGAGAGGGGGTAAATAAGAGTATCTAAAAATTTACTGCAAATGCTAAGTTCAAATTTGTCAACCACTATCGGAAGTCCCGACAGTTTGGGTCAAAACTTCCGACGTCGTCAGAGTTCCAGCACAAACTGTTAGAAGTCCCGACACCTACGTGAACTACGAAAATAGTGCCAAATTCAACTTTACGGATAAATAATCTTACAGCCCCACTTTCTAATGGTTAGATGAAGATGTTGGGTCACTCCCTTGACATCGAAATGCCTCCAATTCGTAGATCGAGTCCAAACCCTAAGAAGAAGCTTGGGAGAGTGAGAGAAACAAATACAAGTAATTTCGAGCAAATCGCAACAACAACAACAAGCATGCGGGTCACAAGGATTTATCCCTAGGCTTGGCAACCCCACAAAGGAGCTCCTACATCCTTGTTGTAGAGGTGACCACAAAGGTCGAAGTCTCTTCCACCTCCTTGCCTCTCTCAAGAAAACTACAAAGGTCACTTAAGTTTTCCACTAAGAAATCAAGGGTAATACAAACTTCCCAAGGCTTTTCCACAAGATGGAAGCTCTTGGGCGACGCCTAGCCGGCTAGGGGCAAAGCCCCAAGAGTAAAGAACCCAAATCCAACTGACTTAACAAGGAAATCAAGTGCTCAAGCTTGTTAGATGATTTTCTTACTCAATCCACTCTCTCTTTACTCAAATCCTTGGAGGAATCGAAGTTGGGAGCAAAGGGGAGAAGAGAGGAGAGCCTTGAATGCTTGAGAGCAGTTTTGGCCATGAGTAGGTTGCAATGACTGAGTTGGTCATGGTTATAAGAGAGGAGAGAGCTATTTATACTCATAGGAGAAATCCAACCGTTCAGATCTATGTCGGAAGTTTCAATGCAGATCTCGGGACTACCGATCTCTATAGAAAACACTGTAGAAAGCAAGGTCTAGGTCACTATGAACACATCAACATCGAGAGTTCGGACATTCATCGGGACTTCTAACGGTCGAGGGTTCCGACGGCTGGGACTATGGGTAGGCCAAGAGGTCAAGCGTCGGGACTGCCGGCCAAAGCTAGAGTCAAATGATAAATAAATGACAAGTATAAAGCATTGATAATAATTCCAGAGATAAAAATAAAGACTCATAAAATGTAGTATGGCTAGGCAGGAGATTCGGTAAGAGCAAAAGATTCCTAAGTCATTCTTTATTTACTAAGTCTTTTGTACATCAAAGTATATACACTCTCATCTATAGCATAATTAACTCTGGATCTATGCATAAGGAACATTACTAAGGAAGATCTAGAATAGAGCTTGTCTCCCTTCGCAACTGTGTTCTACTTTCTCTACAAACGGAGAGTGGACTACAAAGGACTTAACGGGAGTGTCGCATCCGCGATCTACCACATGACCCAAAGTGCAGAATGCATCCGTAGGTAAACAATATCTAAGCACCATGCTTACATAATGTTGACCCCTTAACCCACGTGCATCTTGGGCTAAGCACTTTGCGAACATATGCATAAACTCATCATCAATCATAACTATATCAAGTATATAACTAGAGCAAACTTGGAACATAATAAATAGCAACATAATATTGAAGTAGCACAAAGTCATAAATAAAGAGATACAATGGCTATATCAGTCTCCAGACGGTGGATCCAAAATCCTAAGCAATAGACCACATTCTACTTGAACCATGCTAGCTAGCCTATAAAACTTTGAAGAATTGGAGCTCTATTCTCTTCTCTCTAGAAACCCTAATTTCTGGTCTGATCTTGACTTATGGCAGCATCTCTGGAGGGGGGGGCAGGGGCTGGTTATTGTTGGTATATTTAATGCACACAGATAAATCCGCAAGCGCACAAATACCGCTGTAGCTTTCAACCGGTGGTATTCCAAGTATCGTATCCATAGGGAAACATGTGAGACTAACTATGGTCTAACTTAACTAAGGGTAGCAACAAGGTTTGGATAAATAGGAGCATAGAGAGGATAACTAAAGTTCCCTAGTTCTGACTTGGGTAAGCTTATGTCTTCTATTATTCAACTGGGGACATTACTAGGGAAAGACACCAGCAGAGGATGCTTTCCTTCGCAACCGCATCCTATATGCGCCTACAGATGGGAGGTGGACTACAAAGGATCAACGAAGCTATATAGTACAGGCTATATAGAAGTTATGCCACTCATGCAATCTACCACCTTCTAAAATGCAGGGTGCATCCATGATTAACCCAAGTCTAAGCACCACACTTACACTTACAATTAATACTCTACTCCCTCTAGAACAGGAATGAAACACTCAAAAGAGTCATGATCCTGATGAACAATATAAACAAGATGCTTATTCGAATTAGAGGTTGATTACTAGAGATATCTCAAAGGCAAGCTCAAGTAGAACTTGGATCCACCAAGGTACAAGCCATAAACAGAGCACCAACAGGCCGACACCTCCTCTAAACTCTTCCCTCACTCTCTATCTCACTATTTCTATTCATAAGACTAGATCCTATAGAGGACTAATGTTCTCTTGATAAGCTGGCTCTGATCCTGACGAGGAGAATATGAATTAGGGTTTTAGGATGGCTCCAGGGAGGGTGGCAGGGGCTAGTATTAAGCTAGAGCGTCCAACGTGAGCCCTTGGATCATACTGACTTAAAGGACGGCGTAGATGCAACCTAGAAGGCGGTGGAGAACCAACATTGCAACGCGGAGGCTGATAGGTGGGCCCAAGGGCTAGGTGGCCTGCAGGTGGGGCTAGGCGGCCCCACATGGCAACCCCTCAGTGTCTGCTTCGGTGGAGAGCTTCCTGAAGTCTTCTAGAATCTTCCCACATTGTTTATGTGGCAGAATTCTGTAATTTCCTTTGACGAATTGGTCCCTCTTGATGGTTTTCTAGATAAACCCTACTGAAAACCTAGATTCAACAAAACTCATGGAATTTATTAGTTTAAACCCCTATACCTATGTTTGGTGATGGAATTAAGTATAAATATAGGTTATGTTGATGGTTTATAGTTGACATTAACGACCGTCAACAAGCTCCCCCAAGCTTAACCTTTGCCAGTCCCTGAGCAAAGCTAAACTCAGCAATGGATCAGTAGTTGCTACAATGTTTTCATACCTCAAAAGTACACATGCATTCAATCAAAAATTCTCCTTCGGATTAGAATAAACTGATCTGACTTTCAAACTTACCCATATTACCTTCAACCATGGGGCTTCTTAACCTTCACTTGGGTCTTGAGCAATTGAAAGACAGAATGATCAAGTCAAGCACTATGTCTCAAGTTCTTTGTTCCACCATTATTCTAGAGTTTTTATAAGTTTTCAAAATAAAACTCAGAGATTCCATTATATGATACTCTCAAGTCTCTCAATATATATGGTATTTGTGGATCCTCACCAAAGGCAGTAAAGATGTTATGCCCTTTGTTTCTTCCTACAACTAAAGCTTATGTGGAGTTCATAGGTAGAGAAAAAGCTAGAGCATACATGCAATGCATATATTGTAAAGTCAAACAATGGATCCAAAAAGAGTTGGGTCATGTGTGGATGTATGGTGGATATATACATGGTGGCTAACCTAATTCTACTATGCTTCTTGAAAACATATCTTTCTTTTGAAACTTGGAAACATTTGCTAGAGAGCAGGGGCTATCTTATTCATCTTTTTTTCAGGCGGGCATCTAAGTACCCATTGTTTTAGATATCTCGAACACTTGTCCATTTTTTCTCAATCTCTTTTTTTTTCTTTTATTTTTTATGAATAACTTTTGCACAGCCCTATGTCTCTTTTCTGCAATAAAACTTTGAGAGATAGCAACAAGAACTTGGAGCATTTATTTGGTGGATGAAAAACCTAAGCATGTTTTTAGGTTCGCTCCCAATGTAGGAGTAGAACATTTTTGGATGGATCTAGATGGAAGACATGTTTTTGCGCCTACACTAGTGTAGGAGTAGTGCATATGTGGGTGGTGTGTATGTGATCTTGATTTTAAGAGCATGACAAATCTCTCATAAGGGTCAACAAAGCTTGACAAAACTCAATGCAAAAGCAAGCAGCATGTAGCACCTAGTTTTAAAAACAAAACCAGATACACACCATATGTGAGCCCAGGAAGTCAAATCTCACATATAGCCACAAATAAAGGTAATATCAATAGACAATGCTTAAATACATAGCGTATTAGTATAAAGATTATAACCTCAGAGTATAGACAGCGGAAAGACAACTCCGATCTTCAGGCGAAGACTCCAATCCACAGGAACAACTGACTGGTTGATCACAAGCCTAATTCCTCCAAACTCTAGCAATCTGGTACCCATCTAGGATTTTCATCCAAATATTTGAAAAGTAAAGCAAGCGTAAGTACATGTCGTACTCAACAAATATAACATGGGGTTCATGAGGCTCAAAAGGCTGACACTGGTTTAACTGCGATTAGCTTTTAATGAGTCATCTTTTAGCAATTGGGTGGCAACAAGTTCATCACAAGCCCATAAACACATGATCAGGTAAACATGAATAATGAATATCATAAACAATTAACCATTAGTGAGCATCTTCATCATCCATATCATTAGTGTCCATCATCTATTCCGTAAGGGTTCCAAGGCCGCTCGTGACCGTGAGCACGGCTGATATACCAGTTTTACACTCTGCAGAGGTTGTACACTTTCACTGTGAGTCATGATTTACCCTTTCACCCGAGGTGATTAGCCTCTTAACCCACTACCAAGGAAGGTCGATAGGGTTCACTATGAAGCCTTTCAAAGGTTCGTCTAACAAGTTAGGGCCATTAGATTCACTCGGCAAACAGATGTAGAGCCCCACTTCCCGATGGCACATTGACACGCTGCCTATACACATGGGGATAGAGGTCGCTCTATACCTGATTCGTCAAGCCATTCTTACGCCAATAAAGGTAACCACTAACAAGCTAGAAAAGGTCCTCATACTAAGCTAAAGCCAGAGCCATGTAGCCCTCATAGCAGTACTGTAAGTCCCGGATGATCACTTACAGATAAGTCCTTAGGGAGAGGAATCTAGAGCACCATAAAAATAGCCCAATGCTCTAGCCCCCTTGTTGCATGTTGCTAAAAAGCATCTTTTAATGTTTATTACATATACCATTAGTCAAGTTACAAAATCATGGCTTTAGTTGAGCACTAGCATCATACTACCCAATGCAATACCCCAAAGGTGTCAAGGTACAAGTACAAAAGACTAGGAATTCCTTAATGGCAGTCAAGGTAGACACATGCAGTATGAATTAAATGATTAAAGGTGAATAGGTAATAAGGAAGATCCCATGCTATACTTGCCTTAAACATCGATCCTTCTGTAAGCTTTAATCTTCAATGTTCTTCTTCTTTTTCTTCTTGATTACCACGTATATCTCATCGACTGGACTTAATCATAAAGCACCACACAAGCATCCATACAATCATACACGATGCAAACAATAGATCTAAATCAGAATAATACACCAAACATAAAATCAAGATGAAAAGTTTGTAAAACGAATCTACGTCTCGCAACAAACACACAAACGCGAAAAACACGCTAATCGAAGCTACGATGAAAAAGATACATCTACCGAAAGATTCGCTCATAGGAGAAAATATAAAACTATTAGCTTCATGTGTTTTAAATATATAAAAACATATATAAGATATTTCATAGAGATTATAATTTAAGTCAAATTTAGATTTGATTTATAAAACTAAAGCGAAACAAATCATATTCTATTTATAAAATCCAGTTGCATAATTGTTATTTAAGATATGATTCAAACCATGAAATTCTAGTATTAGTGACATGATAAACACTGTTACTAACACGTAGATCTTGATGCTATGAATCTAACGCAACTTGAATGGACTAAAACGAATCTAAGACGCAGAAGATATGATTTAAACAAGATTTCTTTTAATCGAATAATAGATTAAATCTAATCATGAATTTTAAAAGTTAAAAATATACTGAACAGTAGTATGAACAAGTAGATTATGAAATTACGAACCTAACGCAATTTGAACGGATCAAATCGGAGTTAAAACGGAAAAGTTATGGCCAAAATAAAATCAGTGGTAAATCTGTAAATAAGTGAAAACGTATTTTGGATCTAAACCGACGAAACTACGCTTTCCAAAGAGGAAAACAGATTCTGAAAAAGTGCTATGGGCTGCGGGTTTGAAAATAGAAAACTGGAGGGGCTCTTTTAAAACAAACCAGCGACGGCGGCGACGGTGACGGCGACGGCGACGACGAGAGAAAGAGGAGAAAAATATAATTTACTACACGAGGGATTTCCCAAACTAGAGGCTCCCCTTACGGTAGTTTTGGTGTACTTTGTCCAAGGGGTTGATTGATATATATAGGAAGAAAAACTCCTCACATCTACATCAACTATCAATATGATACTAATTGATGTTGCACCATCCACATTTACTAATGGACCTAAATAATCATTAAAGCCCATTAGTAAATAAATGCATGGGCCTTTAGGATTTATTAGGATTATTGCACATGGGCTTTGAGCGTTGGTAAAAAAATGAGAGATTTATTATTTTCGGAATTAATTAATTTCGTGGATAAAATAATTCTAGAAAAGTCTAGAATTGATATTTAAGCCACGAAAAATACTCCGGGACCTCCGAAAATTTGGGGAAAATTTCCAGAGACACTTTGGAGCATGATGAACCCAAATAAAGTATTTGGAGCTCATAGAAATATTGTTGGGAACTTGGAACATAAAGATTAAGGTGAAGGAGGTAGGAATTAAATTTCAGAAAGAAGCTGGAAAATTCCTAGAGATAGATATTCGTCTACTAAACCTAAAAACACACACATTTTGCACATAGAAACACGAGATGCAACCGGCATGAATGCAACAAACACGTTTCTACCTTATGATAAATTTTAAATTAATGAAAATTTTTATTTTCCTATATTTTCATGTGCACAAAAATTCACAAATAAATCATTTTAACTCTATTTTCAAAAGTGGCAAATTTTGGGGTGTTACACAGCATATATGAGTGAAAGTTTTCTTTAACCTATATATCATATATGGCTCTAGTAGGAATTCAAGCTTTGTCATACAAGAAACTCATCATGTAGAATTTTTGTATTTTTTCAAAAGATAAATCTCTAGAAGTTTAGTGTCACTTGGAACAAGATAAACAGTAGCTCAAACCATCTTATATCATATCTATCAATGACCTAGACTTCGATCAAGCATATGCTACCCATGAGTTTCAGGTTCAGAATAAATCCTTATATCAAAACAATCTTATTCAAAACTCAGGAGAATTCAACGCTGAAAACTAGGTACTTGAAAGGAATTACAACAGAGCAACTATTCATCATTTTCATTTTAAAAGATTATTTTGAGTCCTCTTTATTTATTCAACTCTTAAAAATAAATTAAAGCAAGCTAGACGCACCTTTTTATTTTGTTTTCAATTTTAAGACCACACATTATTATTATAACTATATATATTTATTAAATAGATAACCTTTTATTTTGTTTTCATTCACCATTTTCTTAACTATTTAAAATAAACCAAAACTAAAACAAAAGGGGAAAGAATACTTACCTAGATACACGAGAGTGCTTCTCCCCCAAGCTAACTCTTTCGGTGAGGGTTCGGTGTTGTAAGTTCTTTGAACCGAACTTCTCCTTGTGAAGTTCATTGATCAAGTACCTTGGTTTGCTCTAAAGATGAGGATTTTTGTGGTGGTGCCTCTAATGGTGATGTCACCTTTTTCTGCCAAGCCCGTCTTTGTTTTGAGTTTTGATTTTGGTTTAGCTGGTTAAGAGCCTTTACTTGTAGAAATTGGGGAGTCAACTGTCTTCTCCCACACTTTGCTTGAAGTGTGTCCTGCTCATAAGACAAGGTAGAGATCAAGTGCATGTGCTCTGTTGGTGGGAAAACACCAATAGAACCAAAACTTTACTTATTCTTCTCTAACCTTAGGCACATTGAACAAGATGAAGTTAATGTTGTGTGTTTTGTTCACTTATGTCATGGTGATAAGATCAAAAGATTCAGCTGCTTAACCTATGGAAGGATTGTCCATAAGGTATTAATCTTTACATGATTATGACTATCATCTTCTAGAATTAAGATGTGCACTATTTAGCTTATTTGGTTCAGACTATGAGATCAAGAAAGTGGTGCTAGGGACAAGCTTGAAAACATGTTTAGTTAATTCGGTTGGATCAAGTAAATTTATAACTCAAACATGTTTGTTTCTTATTTATGTGCCTATCAGAATCAAGAAAAAACTCTAATAATGATCATTTACCTTAGGATGTTACCTTTGTCATTGGAGCGTAATGTCACCATATGACGAAGGGTAGATGACTCGTGATGGTCTTTCCCTTTTGCTTGAAGTTTTTCTTGTTCGGCTAGTCTCACAACTTGAGCTGTTCATGAGCTTCTTGTTTCCTAGTTCACACATTTTCTTTCTCATCCTTTTGTCATGCCATCTTTCTACTCTTCAATCTTTTGACACCTTGTTAGACCTTTTGCCTCACTCATTGTTTTATACCTACAAAAGATTAGTGGACAACACATACCAGAAGGAATATACAATTTTGAAACACGGGTTGTTTGTCCAAAATTTTATAATTTCCCTCTATGCTAATGAAAAGATGGTTTTGGGATTACTTTAGTATAGAGATCATGTTTTATACAAGCATGGCTCAAGGCAAAGGTAACTTGCAGCAAAAGACAAAGTGAATGAACTTTGGTACTTATAGTTCTTTCATCCATGTTGAATGAGGTATGTAGTTCTTACATCTATAATGAATGAGTTGTGTCTTGCTTCATCTCCGATTTGAATTTATCTCGTGACTTACCAATATTGAATTAAAAGTTTCTGGCATAGGGTTAGTCCAATAAAATGACTAGTATCTACTATAGCATATTCTTGGTTCAAAAATCAACATAGACACTATGTTTAATTTGATTCAGGAAGGCATTTTAACCTAAGCACCATGCTTAATTTAAAAGCCTTTGGAAGTACAATCAGCACCCCTAAACTAAACTCCATGCTTAATTTAAAAGATGTATGAACATACTCTAAACCTTTGGCATACTATAACAAACAAAGGTAGTATGAAAGCATTATAGAGATTTATTCAAATAGAGATAAAAGAGCATGATTGTTATTTAGCAAATTGAGCATGGCTTAAAGGTAGAGACAACCAAGATGAATTAGCAACATGGCATAAGATTTTTTTAAAGAAGTTCATCCCCCACACTTGAATTTTGCAAGGCAAAATCAAGTTTGGATGGATGTGATTCAATGTTGCATGATGATTGGTTGGACATACCTGGCGTTGTCATCCTTCATTCATTTTGCTTCAAACCTGGAATGGTTGGTGACAAAAATACCTGAAGAAATATTTTCACAATTATATTTCTACGCTTATTTCACAAGGGCATTACAACAAAAAGTGAAAGCTCATGTTATCTCCCGAAAGTGCTTGCTTTAGAACAAAAGCTCATCCTTAGGAAACCTTCTAATTGCACTCAAGTTGGTGAAGTGGTTTCCCCTCCAACATCAACCTTTGTGTACCTATCTCAAGATACACACAACGAGATCTGCAATATTTATGATAAACATATGCATCTACAGCCACCCTTTCAAAATTTTTAGGAACAGAAAGTATAAGGGGGTTGAAGACCTCATGTGCGGCAATGTTAGAGAGACCAATTGATTTAGGAGATTTCTCATGCGAGCATGGATTCGATGAGGTGTTCATGAAATAACTTCCATGCTCATTGATGTTATCTTCCTTTTCAAGCTCTAAGGGTGTTTCTTCATGAATGTCTATAAGCGGAAACATTGTTTCCATCATTCCAAGCCTATGATATTCATTGGACCTTTTATTATCCAAGATTTCCCATGGATTGGTGGCTCTCGGGTTGATCTTGTCTAAGGCATCCTCCAAACTTGGATGAGTCATGTTTATTAAAGAGATTGATTTAAGTGCACCATTTGGATCTAAGCCAAGTTTGGATTCTACCCTTAAGGCTTCGTCCTCGCCCATCCATTCTATAGCAACGACATACAAGTTCTTAATATGTTCCAGCCATTGTCGTTGCTCTTTTTGGTCATTCTTGTGGCCTTCATGGTTCTTATACTTTGGTAGTCTTAGTGGATTTCTAGGATCATCATGATACTTAGGAGAGAGAGCATAAGAGGGATCATTGGGGTCAAGAATGGGTTGAAAGATGGGTTCAGATGAGACATCTAATGTGAACATAGAAGGCGAGAGGATAGGAATGGCTTCTAGATGGCTCAGCTCTCCTTCTATGGCATCACTAGACATGCCATCCTTGAATTCTTCCCAATGTCCTATATGGGAATAAGGACACTTCCTAAGAGATCCCTTCTTGAGAGGATTTGAAATATATTTGCTCAAAGGTCTCTTATGAAGATGAGAATTTAATGTTCTCCCAAAATCAGCACCAAAGAGGTCATCCTTCATTTCAACAGGGATTTCCAAAGGTGGAATTCATTCTTCTCTTGGGGGATTTTGGGGTATTGGTGGTTCAGGATTGATAGCTAAATCTTAGGATTGAAGTAGTTGTGATTTGACTATCAAAACTTTCTCTTCTTGATCGGGAGATGATTTCTTCTCTTTCTCGGGGAGTTCATTATGAATGCTAGTGCAGAGAGTGATTCCACCAATTCTATTAAGCATAACCCTTGCTTCACTAGCAGACAAATGAAGGAAAGCTCCTCTAGAGGCTGCATAAAGGGATTCCATAGAATCCTTGCTAAGACCCATGTAAAAATATTGAAGAAGTATAGGGTCTTGAATGGCAAGGTCTGGGCCAGTGATGATGAGTTCATTAAAACGATCACATGATGTACCAAGAGATTCTTCTTCTAGTTGTCTAAAATTTAGAACCTCTTTCCGAAGGCAAACCACTTTAGAGATGGGAAAGAAATGTAAACAAAATTTAGAGCATAATGTTTCCCAATCTCCTTGCATACTTCCTACGGTTTGACTATACCAATATTTAGCTCTTCCCGTCAAAGAGAACAGAAACAACTTCTATTTTAAGGTCTTGTCAGACATGCCAGCGATACGCAAGCATGCATAGGTCTGTTCAAACTCTTGTAGGTGTGAGTATGGGTTTTCATCGCCTTTTTCCCGAGAAGGATTTACCTCGTATCAATTTTATAAAACACGGGAGTAGCTCATAGCTAGGTGTTAGGATGAGCTCTGAAGATTTTGGTGGCTCTAGGCTTGTGCTCATGGGTTTAGCATATTGATAGATAGGAATGGAATCCATGCTACAAGAAAAAGTAAAATAAAATATTAAGCTAGGCTCAAAGTTAATTCAGCAACCGTTTTTCCGATAGCAACACCAGAAAGCTTGTTGGTATATTTAACACACACAGATAAATCCACAAGCGCACGGATACCACTGTACCTTTCACCCTATGGTATTCCAAGTATCGTATCTATAGGGAAACATGTGAGACTAACTATGGTCTAACTTAACTAAGGGTAGAAACAAAGTTAGGATAAATATGAGCGTAGAGAGGATAACTAAAGTTCTCTAGTTCTGATTTGGGTAAGCTTATGTCTTCTACTATTCAACTAGGGACATTACTAGGGAAAGACACCAGCAAAGGATGCTTTTCTTTGCAACCATGTCCTACGTGTGCCTAAAGATGGGAGGTGGACTACAAAGGATCAACGAAGCTATATAGTATAGGCTATATAAAACTTATGTCACTCATGCGATCTACCACCTTCTGGAATGCAGGGTGCATCCACGATTAACCCAAGTCTAAGCACCACACTGACACTTACGATTAATACTCTACTCCCTCTAAAATAGGAAAAAAGCACTCAAAAGAGTCATGATCCTGATGAACAATATAAACAAGATGCTTACTTAAATTAGAAGTTGATTACTAGAGATATCTCGAAGGCAAGCTCAAGTAGAACTTGGATCCACCAAGGTACAAGCCATAAAGAGAGCACCGACAGGTCGACACCTCCTCCAAACTCTTTCCTCACTCTCTATCTCACTATTTCTATTCATAAGACTAGATCCTATAGAGGACTAATCTTCTCTTGATAGCTGGCTCTGATCCTAACGAGGAGAATATTAATTAGATTTTTAGGATGGCTCTAGAGTGGGTGGCAGGGGCTGGTACATATAGGCCAGAGCGTCCAACATGAGCCCTTGGATCAAACCGAGTTAATGGAAGGTGTAAGTGCAATCAAGTCCTATTGTGGGTTTTGGTATAGATGACCACCAAATTAGAGAACTAATGAGATTTATCGAGATGACAAGCAGGGAATCGAAAAATGAGGATGATGTACAGGTTGCAGGTGTCCTAATTACAAAAGGTGGCTAGACCTAGCTCAAAGGAGGTTTAAATTCTTTTATGTTTTGAAATTGAGTTTAGGGAAAGTCGTACTATTAAGAGGAATTTTAGGACAATTGGTCAACTATTGAACCAGATGCTTAAATTCTCAGATTTACATCCTCTCACCTTGTCAAAATAGCCAGCCAAATTTCACCTTAACTTACCTATTTTGGCTAGGGCGGCAGTGCCGCCCTGTTAAGAGCGGCAGTGCCGCCCTTAACTAACCGTTGGACCCAAGGGGTATTTATACCCTTCAGGCCTAGCCCACAACGGTCATCTACTTCACTCAGCCATTCTGCTCGAAACAGAAAAGAACCAAAGCTCACCCTCTCTGGTCCATTGTTGCTCCTCCATCCCTCAAGCAAATCCTTGATTCCAACCATCAAAACTTGAGAGAAAAGGCAGCAAAACTTGATTGGAGAGCAGATCCATTGATTCCCAAAGTCTAAGAGCATTTGGTTCATGTTTGGTCGGCGGTTCTAGGGTTTATTACTCTTGGTGCTTGCTCCTAGCCGGCTAGGCGTCGCCCTTGGGATTACCAACTCGTGTGGCAGCCTTGGGACGTTTGTAACCTCATTCTCGGAGCTAAGAAATTACCTCTCACTTCAAGAGTTCATCCTCTTGATTTGAGAACGAGGGTAAGGCAAGCCTTTGTGGCAAACCCAAGCCTTTTGTGGCTTCCTCAACAACGTGGACTTAGGCAAACCTTTGTGGTGAGCTGAACCACAGGATAAATCTTGTGTCTCGCGTGCTTAATCTTGTTTACTTGATGGTTTAGCTCTTTGCTAGCTGGTGTTAGGGTTTGGTTGCTCGATGCACTCTTGTGTGGAGTTTCTGTGGTATTCAATCTTTGAACTGGATCTTATCTTTCTATTGCAGGATTAAGCAGCTAATAGGGTCAGGTTTATCTCTATAAAATCTCAGCTGTGTTAGATTTATTTTCGAAGAGCGACAGTGCCACCCTGTAGGCCGGTAGTGCCTCCCTCTGTTCTGACAGAGTTTTGAGTTGAATTTTTACAGGCCTATTCACCCCCTCTAGGCCTTCTTTATCTTCTTGGAGATTCTACAAGTGGTATCAGAGCGAGGTTGCTTCGTATACGCTTCACTGCGTGAAGTATGGAAGAAGGAGGAGGTTCGAGGACCATTCGCGATGCAAACGCAAGTGGTGTGCACATCGAGGATGTCGGTAGCAGCAGCGAGCTGTCCATGTCAACAGCAAGTGATGCCACCATCAAAGAAGCCAAGACCACCGATGCCGAAAGAAGAAAGGCAAGAAAAGAAAGAAAAGCCGCCAAGATCGCAACAAGAGAAGCTAGAGAAAAGAAGAAGGAAGAGCAGCGGCTCAAGGACAAGAAGAAGAGAAAAGAAGCTAGAAGAATCATAAGAGAGGCAAGAGTCAAGAGAAGGGCAGCAAGAGCTCAAGAGCAAGAGAAGAATGAGTATGATGCATCATCTAGTGGGCTCTCTAGTAGCTCAGATGATGGAGATGATAATGTGTCATACCATGCTTCAAAAGATAGCAAGAAGGTGAAGAGCAAGGACAAGAACAAGGATAGCAAGGACAAGGGCAGCAACAACAACAAGAACAAATATGCCATCGTATCCTTCAATTATTCTTATTTGTCTAACCATAACAAAAAGTCCTTTACCAATGTACCCGTGGGCAAGTTGCCTCATTTTGATGGGACAAACTTTGACAAGTGGAAGCACTTGATGAGTGCCTATCTTGTAGGTCTTCACCCTAGTCTTTGGGAGATTGTGGTGAATGGATTGCAACCACCGGAAGATCTCGAAGAGCCAACGAATGAGGAGTTAGCTGCTGTCCATCTCAATGGCCAAGCCATAAGCATTCTTCTTAGTGCCTTGGATGGAAATGAGTACAACCGAGTGATGAATGTCAATGTTGCAAAGCAGATTTGGGACACTTTGCATCTAGCACATGAAGGTGTTGATAAAGTGAGGAAAGCAAAGATTAATTTGTTGATGGCTAAGCTCAATAGGTTCATGATTGTTGATGGAGAGGGGCCACAAGAGATGTTTGATAGATTGATGACCTTGGTGGGCAAGATTAGAGGCTATGGATGTGATTAGCTTGATGATCACAAAGTGGTGAAGGTTATGTTGGAAGCCTACTCACCAAGAAATGAGACCGTAGTTACCTTGATTAGAGATAAGAAGAAGTTTGATCACTTCACACCAAATGATGTGCTTGGAAGATTGTTGACATTTGACATGCAAAGAGAAGAAGCCAATAAGAGGAGAAGACTTGGTGAGTTGCAAGCCAAGCTACAAGGCATGAAAATCAAGGAAGTAGCTCTCAAGGCCAATAAATCAAGTAATCAAGGCACCTCCAACAAGGCGAAGGGCAGCAAGCAAGCATCAACAAGTCAGCCTAAGGAAATCAAGTCAACTCCACAAAATGATGATCCAAGTTCATCCTCAAGTGAAGATGAAGATGATGGGGCTTATTACATGAAGATTGATGACATGGCTTTGTTCATGAAGAACTATCACAAGGGGCTGAAAAGGAATGGGTATAAAATAGTGCAAAGAAGGTTCCCAAACAAGAAGAAGAGGACTTGCTACAATTGTGGCAGCACCGAGCATTTCATTGCTAAGTGTCCCTATGAGAAGAAAGACAACAAATACAAGAGGGACAACAATGAAGGCAAGCATGAACACAAAAAGAGATATAAGCAAATGGGAAAGACACACATTGGGCATGAGTGGGACTCAACTAAGGAGTCAAGTGATGAGGATGTGAAGGTTGCAACCGTGGCCATTCAAAAGCCATCCTCTACACCAAGGCTCTTCAACAACATGTCCAATGATGATGATCACCACTCCACTCACATTTGTCTTATGGCAAAGGGTGAGAAGGTAAAACGAAGAGCCAAATCTCCTCCACCTCCTAGTGACATCTCTAGTAGTGAACTTAGTGATTCTAGTGATGATGAAACTAGTGATGTTGAGGAATATGCTAAATTGACTAAAAATTTGGATCCTAAGACCAAGCTCTTCATCACAAATCTAATGGAGGAATTAGAAAGTGTCAAAGCCGAGCTAGCCGATAGAGATGAAAATCTTGAGGAAACCAAAAAGATGTATATTGGCGGCAAGGAAGCTCTTGAGTTAGAGAGAAGTGAGGTGGACTCTTTGAACAAGGCCTTGGCCGAAGAACAAAGAGAACATGCTCTCACAAAAAAGGCAAATATTGCACTCAATGACAAGTATTGTGTCTTAGTTGAAAAGCACAACAAACTTGAGGAGCAATATAATCTTCTATGGGAGAGCACCCCACTGCCCTCTAACACAAATGACACTTCTATTCCCTCCACTAGCCAAGGGTGTGGAAAATGCTATAATCTTGACTTAAATGTTTATTCCACTAACCTTGCAAACATGGAGGTTATGAAAAAGGAGATTGCTAGGCTCAATGCTATGTTAGGCAAAAGGTGCATGGAAGGCAAGAAATCTGCTGGTGGCAAAGTTGAACAACCAAAGAGGCCACAATACAAAGATGGAAGAAATCCACACATCAAGGATGGGCTTGGGCACACTCATGGAGGTAAAACCAATGGGAGAAAGGTAATCAATGGATATGAGTGTGTTCAGTTCATGAGCAAAGGGCAGGAAGGTATAGATAGGTCTGCACAGATGGTGGCACAAGGCTAGCCCAGAGCAGCACCGTGGCCTATGGGCGGTAGTGCCACTGTGAAGGGCGATAGTGCTGCCCCCCACAGAAAAGGGAAGACCACCTCCTCCTCTGCTCATGTCAAGCCCAAGAAGAAGGTGTCTCATCCTGAGCAGGTTGTCCAGAAACCAAAGAAATCTATCTGGGTCACTCCAAATAGATATGCTTATCAACCAAAGGCAAAAACACCTCAACAATGTTTGAATTCTAACTTTGTTTTGCAGCACAACAGCAAGGGGGAAGTGTTTACCAAGTTTGTTGGCAATGGTCGAAATGTTTATCTTAATACTTTCATTTGGGTTCCTAAAGTTCTTATGACTAACGTGCAAGGCCCCAAGAATATTTGGGGACCTAAAACTAGGAACTAAACTTATGTTGCAGGCATACTCCTCCGGTGGGTCAAGTTGGGTACTTGATAGCGGATGTACAAATCATATGACCGGAGAAAGGAGTATGTTCTCATCATACTCCCCAACTATAAATTCAGATGAGAATATCATATTTGGTGACAATTCAAAAGGGGGTGTGATTGGACTTGGTTAAGTAGCTATTATACTTGATCATTCAATTACAAATGTCTTACATGTTGATTCCTTGAAGTACAATCTGTTGTTCGTCTCTCAATTGTGTGAGATGGGCTACAATTGTCTCTTCTCAGATAAGGGTGTGGAAGTCTCTAAGAGGGAGGATTCCTCTATTGTCTTTATGGGTCGCCTTAAGAACAAGCTTTACCTAGTTGATTTCAGCAAAAGGAAAGCTAAGCTTGAGACCTGTTTAGTGGCAAAATCTAGCATGGGTTGGCTATGGCATCGCCGACTAGCTCATGTTGGGATGAGGAACTTGGCCAAACTCCTAAAAGATAACCACATCCTTGGACTAACAAATATTCAATTTGAGAAAGACAAGATTTGTAGTGCTTGCCAAGCCGAAAAGCAAGTAGGTGTACCTCACCCACCAAAGAGCATCATGACCATCACACAACGGTTGGAGTTGATTCACATGGATCTCTTTGGACCGGTCGCCTACCTAAGCATCGGGGGTAACAAATATGGTCTAGTTATTGTTGATGATTATTCCCGTTTTACTTGGGTGTTCTTTGTTTATGATAAGTCCCAGGTGCAAGAGAAAGTCAAGATATTTGTGAGAAGGGCACAAAGGGAGTTCGGTCTTCCTATCAAGAAGATGAGAAGTGATAATGGGACTGAATTCAAGAACACTCTAGTTGAAGAGTTTCTTGACGATGAGGGCATCAAGCATGAGTTTTCAACTCCTTACACCCCTCAACAAAATGGTGTAGTAGAGAGGAAAAATCATACACTTCTTGATATGGCAAGGACAATGCTAGATGAGTACAAGACGTCGGACCTCTTTTGGAGTGACGCCATCAACACCGCTTGCCATGCCATCAACCGCCTCTACTTACACAAGAAACTCAAGAAGACTTCATATGAGCTTCTAACCGGTAACAAACCAAAGGTGTCATACTTTAGAGTGTTTGGGTGCAAGTGTTTTATACTTAACAAAAGACCCAAAACCTCTAAATTCGCACCTAAAGTTGATGAAGGCATTCTTCTTGGTTATGGATCAAATGAGCATGCCTATCGTGTCTTCAACAAAGCCATGGGTAGAGTTGAAGTCATGGTAGATGTGACATTTGATGAATCTAATGGCTCTCAAGTGGAGCAAGTTGATTCAAGTGTTGTAGAAAAGGAGGATCCACCATGTGACAATCAAGCAAATGGCTATAGGCGACATTAGGCCACAAGAAGATCGAGCCACTGATGATGAGGATCCCTAGGCTGTTGCTGCACAAATTTCTGCTGACGTACTCCATCGACAAGGGCAACACTCACCTGCTGAAAATCAGCAGGGCGGCAGTGCTACCCCATCCACCTCAGCAGCAGCTCCTTCAACTCCTACTCCACCACTTCCAGGGCTCAACTTGGAGCCTATCTTTGAACAAGAAGAAGCTAAAGGTCCAGAAGAAGAACAAGGAGGTGTTGAGCATCCAAGGCTATGTCAAACTATACAACGGGATCACCCCGTTGACAACATCCTTGGGAGCATTCGAAAGGGGGTAACAACTCGTTCACATTTAGCAAATTTTTGCCGATGTTACTCGTTTGTTTCCTTTTTGGAACCTCTCAAGGTAGAACAAGCACTTGGAGATACAGATTGGGTCATGGCCATGCAAGAAGAGCTCAACCACTTTGAGAGAAATCAAGTGTGGAACTTGGTGGAAAGGCCCAATACCAATGTCATTGGTACCAAGTGGGTCTTCTGCAACAAGCAAGATGAAAATGGCATGGTGACAAGGAACAAGGCAAGATTGGTGGCCCAAGGCTTCACTCAAGTAGAGGGCTTGGACTTTGAAGAAACATATGCACCGGTGGCAAGACTTGAAGCAATTTGAATGCTTCTAGCCATTGCTGCCCATCATGACTTCAAGCTATACCAAATGGATGTCAAGAGTGCATTCCTCAATGGCCCAATACAAGAGTTGGTGTATGTGGAGCAGCCACTGGGGTTTGAAGATCCTAAGTTCCCCAACCATGTCTATAAACTCCAAAAGGCGCTCTATGGGCTTAAGCAAGCACCAAGAGCATGGTATGAATGCCTTAAGGAATTCTTGCTCAAACAAGGCTTTGAAATAGGCAAAGCTGACCCTACACTCTTTACTCACAAAGTTGGAAATGATATATTTGTGTGCCAAATATATGTCGATGACATAATATTTAGTAGTACTAACCATGTGTATTGTGAGGAGTTTAGTAGGATCATGACTAAGAGATTTGAGATGTCCATGATGGGTGAGCTGAAGTTCTTCCTTGGATTTCAAATCAAGCAAATGAAGAAAGGGACGTTCATTAGCCAAACCAAGTACACCCATGATATGCTAAAAAAGTTCAACATGGTGAGTGCCAAGCCTGTCAAAACTCCCATGCCAACCAATGGACATCTTGATCTAAATGAAGAAGGGAAAGCCGTGGACATCAAGGTATATCGCTCCATGATCGGCTCTCTACTTTACTTATGTGCATCTAGGCCGGACATAATGCTTAGTGTGTGCATGTGTGCTAGATTTCAAGCCAACCCGAAAGAGTGTCATTTAGTGGCTGTTAAAAGAATCTTGAGATATTTAGTATACACTCCTAACCTTGGCTTGTGGTATCCCAAGGGCTCCAAGTTTAATCTACTTGGCTATTCGGATTCCGATTATGCCGGTTGCAAGGTAGATAGAAAAAGCACTTCGGGGACATGTCAATTCCTTGGACGGTCCCTAGTGTCTTGGAGTTCAAAGAAGCAAAATTGTGTAGCCCTTTCCACCGCCGAGGCTGAGTATGTTGTAGCCGGTGCATGTTGTGCTCAACTACTTTGGATGAGGCAAACCCTTCGTGATTTCGGATGTCAATTCACCAAAATCCCACTCTTGTGTGACAATGAAAGTGCCATAAAGCTTGCAAATAATCCCGTAAGCCACTCAAGAACCAAACATATAGACATCCGACATCACTTCCTGAGAGACCACAAAACCAAAGGAGATATCGAAATTCATCATGTGAGCACCGAAAAACAACTAGCCGATATCTTCACTAAGCCTCTCGATGAGTCAAGGTTTTGTGCTTTGCGTAGTGAGCTAAATATACTTGATTCTCATAACGTGATTTGAAATATGGCACACCTCAGTTTGACAACCTAGCGACATAGGAAAATGATTTAAAAAGATATTATATTATGTTTCAAAACCATTTCAAAAGGCCAACTAAGTGTCATGACCATTGTCTGTATTGTTGATTACTTACTGGTCATGATATTTAGATAATATATATCCATATCTAAGGTAAAGGAGGTCATAAAGTTTTAGCGTAATCCCTACAAAATTGGCAGGGCGGCAGTGCCGCCCTCTAAAAGCTGAGCCGTTTTCTACCAATTTTGACTAGGTTGTGGGGCCCGTTTTCTTCTATCTATTCCATTCTCTGGCCCTCGACCCAACTCTTTCCTTCTCTCCCAGTCGACGCCGATGCCCGTGCGTCTCTCTCTTTCTCTCTCAAGCACGCATCGTCGCCATTCTTTGCGGTCTGCCACCCCGGCAGTGCCGCCCCTACAGCCGGCTAAGTCTCCTCGTCGCTGGCCCCCTGCAGGAAGCTCCTGGCCAAGCCCTTTCTCCTCTTCTCCCTCCATTCCATCGTTTTGGAAGCAAGGTGAAATCCTAACCCCATTCGATCTATGCAATGTGAAGGTTTTAGTCATGGATTTTTGTTTCTAGGGGGAGTATGAAGGGTTTAGAAAGGTTTTTGATGATTAAATCAAAGTGATTTTGAATTTCACCGGTTGGATGATTTTGGGGAGAGCGGCAATGCCGCCCAAGGGACCATTAATGGCACCCCTAGCAGATTCTAACTGCTATACTCAATCTCATTAAAATGATGAAGTTCAGAATGAGTTGGATTCATTTATCAAAATTGTTTCTAAAGTTTTTCATACTCAATCTTTCAAATCCAAGGCTAGGGTTTCATATATCTATTTTTAGACTGTGATTATGAAATTGTGATGATGGATAGACATTGTTGGAAGTAGAATTTAACCAGAATGAGAAGGTTGAAAATGAACTAGTGAAGCAACTGAGGGAGGCAGTGCCGGCCTCGGGGGCAGCAGTGCCGCCCTACCATGCTGATTCCAAATCTAGCAAAGCTTCCTGTGTCATTTTCAAAATTCTTTTTCTTGTTAAAACCTGCTTGCAACTGTTTCTAACTCATTATCTTATATAGTTTCTTATCAAGTCTCATTTAATTGCATAGATGGACCGAGGAAAAAGGAAGGTGATGTCAACTAAGCAAAAGGTCAAGAGAGGCAGGGGACAGGCAAGCTATATTCCCAGTGACAGAAATCTTGATGAAGACCTTGCTGAAGAAGAAAGAATTCAGAGGATGGGAAGGACCATTCGTGTGTGGCCTGATTCTCCTCTGCACATTTCAGAGTTTGATAGCAGCTACATGAGAGAAAACACTGATAGGTTCAACCTCAATCCTCCCCAAAACAGTGACAATCATATAGTTCTTGATTATTCCATGAGTTGGAAGAAGACAAGTGAAGCTAGAGAGATTGATCCTTACTCCTCTAACAGGTCCAGTGGAATTGATTATAGATTTTAGAATGATTTCCAATCAGATTTTTATGCCACAGCCATCCTGTCTAAGCCAAAGGGCAAGATCAACAAGATGCACTACATTGATTTTGGTGACTTGCAGAGCAGGGATGATCATGAGTTTGCTGCAGCCATCAAGACCTGTGACCGCTTTGAGATGACAGATATCATGAGTTTCAAGCATGATTGGAACATGGAGATTCTTGCACAGATCCATGCCACTTACTATTGGAACAGGGAAGTGGATGACTGATGGGTGACATTATCGCATTGATTTTGTCACCTTCTGTCGTATTCTTGGTTTTGGACACATCCACAGGGGATATGAGAGGATTCATAATGTACGTCGTCTTGAGCCAGTGGAAGTAAGCTTCATGTGGGAGAATCAAAATCTTGCAGTTCCTGATTGGTCAAGGACCAAGCTCAAGAGCTTCTATTATATCATGAACAATCTTTTTAGGATCACTCTTAACCCCAAAGACAATGCAATAGATTTGAATGGCTACATTGCTAATGTGTTGTCTAGGTTTCCTAGTAGTGAAAAGTTTAATGTTCCAAGGTTTATTTGGATTGAGCTAGCATATGCTATGGATGATGGGAGGAGATCTTTGCCCTATGCTCCTTACCTCATGTTTGTGATTGAGAGAGTGACTGGCATGTGGTTCCCTAAGGATTGTGAGCACACTGTTCATAAGATCAAAAAGACCCATGGTGACTTAGGGGGACTTGGGTCAGCTACTCAGCGCACTTGTTCTGGAAGACATGGAGATAGTGGGGCAGTAGGCTTTCACTCTTCTGGAGCTACACATAGAGATATTCCTGAGCTGTCCAGGGCTAGGGAACAAAAGAAGAAGTCAAAGTGGGGGAAGATGAGTGCATGGATGAAGGCAATCTTTGCTCATTGTGCATATGCTTCACAGACTGCTTATGAGGATAGAATGGAAAATAGGGAAGCAGTGAGGCATGCTAGGGAGATGGTAGGGCTACCACCCCTTCCACCAGTGCAGTCACCACCTCCGTTTCCTAACTTGCCTCGCCTTTTTTCCTCTGACGAGGAGCAGGATCAGCCACATAAGCACCATTATGAACTACCAGATGATCAGCAGTATGGGCACTCATATGAGTTGTTCAGTCAGTACTACGGGTACCCATAGGGGCAACATTTTGAGCAGCCCCAAGGCAACAGGACCTTGGTGTAGAGATTCACTCCACAGAGGCCGATCCATAGGTTCAGGTAGCCTTATTTTGCACATATTCTAGGAGACCGTGTCCTCCGATGGATCAGCCAGGTCCTTCTACTTTAGCTGGGGCAACTCCTCCGCGACGTTCAGCACGCTTCACTTCACACACCCATGTTGCAGGACATGCCCGCGTCGACTCCGACAATGACGAGTGACTTTTCTTCTTTTTCTTCTTTTTTGGTACTTGATGCCAAAGGGGGAGAACATTAGAGGGATCAACAGATTTTCAACGCCATGAGTTCTCTGCAGCTGCGCTTTATGTCCAGATCCTATGAGAAGTAGTTGTTAGGTTGTGAGTTTGAGAGTCGCTCAAAACTCTATTTTATGTAATAAGCTACTTTGTGACTTAATTTGCTTCGGATATGGACATGTATTCATGGTTACTATTTTAGCTTGTCATATTCTGAGTTTAGATTGTTTTATATTTAAATGATCTGCTATAGGAACCTGATTGCTACCTGACCAATATAGTCAGGCCGGCAGTGCCGCCCTCTGAGGCCGGCAGTGCCGCCCTGTGCTATATCAGCCAGGGTCTTGTGTGCTTGAACTGATATAACCTGTCATATGCATCACGTTTATTCCTGTGACACTTTGTTCAACACCCCACAGTAGGCATGGATGTAGGGGGAGGTTCCCATCACACCTAAAATGTGAATCATGGCCTTTCATGCCAAATTGAGAATTCAAATCTCTATTCACATATTTAGGAGGAGGCTCCTACACCCATGGTTTGAAAATCTTAGTTTAGATTTCATATCTTTTGTAAGCTCTAATTGGGTTGTCATCAATTACCAAAAAGGGGAAGATTGTAAGTGCAATCAAGTCCTATTGTGGGTTTTGGCATAGATGACCACCAAATTAGAGGACTAATGAGATTTATCAAGATGACAAGCAGGGAATCGAAAAATGAGGATGATGTATAGGTTGCAGGTGTCCTAATTACAAAAGGTGGCTAGACCTAGCTCAAAGGAGGTTTAAATTCTTTTATGTTTTGAAATTGAGTTTAGGGAAAGTCGTACTATTAAGAAGGATTTTAGGACAGTTGGTCAACTGTTGAACCAGATGCTCAAATTCTTAGAGTTACATCCTCTCACCTAGTCAAAATAGCCAGCCAAATTTCACCTCAACTTACCTATTTTAGCTAGGGCGGCAGTGCCACCCTTAACCGACCGTTGGACCCAAGGGGTATTTATACCCTTCAGGCTCAGCCCACAACGGTCATCTACTTCACTCAGCCGTTCTGCTCAAAATAGAAAAGAACCAAAGCTCACCCTCTCTCCTCCATTGTTGCTCCTCCATCCCTCAAGCAAATCCTTGATTCTAACCATCAAAACTTGAGAGAAAAGGCAGCAAAACTCGATTGGAGAGCAGATCCACTGATTCCCAAAGTCTAAGAGCATTTGGTTCATGTTTGGCTGGTGGTTCTAGGGTTTGTTACTCTTGGAGCTTGCTCCTAGCCAGCTAGGAGTCGCCCTTGGGATTGCCAACTCATGTGGTAGCCTTGGGAGGTTTGTAACCTCATTCTCGAAGCTAAGAAATTACCTCTCACTTCAAGAGATCATCCTCTTGATTTGAGATCAAGGGTAAGGCAAGCCTTTGTGGCAAGCCCAAGCCTTTTGTGGCTTCCTCAACAACGTGGACTTAGGCAAACCTTTGTGGTGAGCTGAACCATGGGATAAATCTTGTGTCTCGCATGCTTCATCTTGTTTATTTGCTGGTTTAGCTCTTTGCTAGCTGGTGTTAGGGTTTTGGTTGCTCGATCCACTCTTGTGTGGAGTTTCTGTGGTATTCAGTCTTCGAACTGGATCTTATCTTTCTATTGTAGGATTAAGCAGCTAATGGGGTCAGGTTCATCTCTGTAAAATCTCAGCTATGTTAGATTTATTTTTGAAGAGCGGCAGTGCCACCCTATAGGCCGGTAGTGCCGCCCTCTGTTCTGATAGAGTTTTGAGTTGAATTTTACAGGCCTATTCACCCCCCTCTAGGCCTTCTTTATCTTCCTGGAGATCCTATAGACGACATAGATGCAACCTAGGAGGTGGTGGTGAACAGACAAAGCAATGGGAGGCTAACATAGGGGTCCATAGGTCGGGTGGCCTCTAGGTAGGGCTGTCTGGCCCCACATGTTAGAGACATGGGCTCTGCTTCGATGATTCACCTTCTGGAGTCTTCTAGAGTCTTCCCACGTCGATTACGCGATGAAATTCCGTAATTTGCTTTGACGAATAGGTCCCCCTTGACAGTTTTCTAGATAAACCCTGCTGAAAACACAGATTCACCAAAACTCATGGAATTTATTAGTTTAATCCCCTATACCTATGTTTGGTGATGGAATTAAGTATAAATATAGGTTATGTTGATGATTTATAATTGATGTTAGTGACCGTCAACAGTTATATAGGCCGAAGCGTCAATCCTGAGTCCTTGGATCAAACCGACTTGAATAAACGACATAGATGCAATCTAGGAGGTGGTGGAGAACAGACGTAGCGACGAGGGCTGACATATGGGCCCTAGGGGCCGGGCGGCCTATAGGTGGGGCCGGCCAGCCACTCAGGCTCTGCCTCGGTGTGGAGTCCTCTCGAGTCTTCTAGAACCTTCTGGTGTCTGTTTTGCTGCGGATAAGCGCAATTAATTCTGACATCTAGGTCTACCTTGACGATTTCTGAATAAACCCTATAGAAAATATAGATTCACCAAAAACTCATGGAATTTTTTAGTTTAAACCCCTAAGTCTTTGTTAGTGATCCTTTTTTATGCATTTATTCAAGTTATGTTGACGGTTTATAGTGGTTGTTAACTACCATCAACAAGCTCCCTCAAGCTTAACCTTTGCTAGACCCTTAGCAAAACTAAATTCAGCAAATGGATCAGGAGTTGCATCAAATATTTTCACTCCTCAAAAGTACACATGCGCTCAACAAAGAATTCTCCTCTGGATTAAAGTCCACTGAACTGACTTTCAAACTTACCCATATTACCTTCAATCATGCGGCTTTTGAGCTTTCACTTGGGTCTTGAGCAATTGAAAGATAGAACAATCAAGTCAAGCACTATGTCTCAAGTTCTTTGTTTAACCTTTATTTAAGAGTTTTTGTAAGTTTTTAAAATAAAACTCAGAGATTACATTGTATGACACTCTGAAGTCTCTCATATATATGTAGTATTTATGGATCCTTACCAAGGCAATAATGATGTTATGTCTTTTCTTCTCTTACATCTAAGGCTTATATGGAGCTCATAGGAGTGGTAAATGTATAAGAGAGCATACTTGCAATACATATATTGTAAAGTCAAACAATGGATCCAAAGAAAGTTAAGTCATACAATCAAATCATGATGTGCATGTGTGTGGAATATGGTGGATATAAATATGGTGGCTAGCCCAATTCTACTATGCTCCTTGAAAATATCTCTCATTTGAAACTTGGAAACATTTGCTAGAGAGCAGGTCGATCTATGCAATGTGAAGGTTTTAGTCATGGATTTTTGTTTCTAGGGGGAGTATGAAGGGTTTAGAAAGGTTTTTGATGATTAAATCAAAGTGATTTTGAATTTCACCGGTTGGATGATTTTGGGGAGAGCGGCAATGCCGCCCAAGGGACCATTAATGGCACCCCTAGCAGATTCTAACTGCTATACTCAATCTCATTAAAATGATGAAGTTCAGAATGAGTTGGATTCATTTATCAAAATTGTTTCTAAAGTTTTTCATACTCAATCTTTCAAATCCAAGGCTAGGGTTTCATATATCTATTTTTAGACTGTGATTATGAAATTGTGATGATGGATAGACATTGTTGGAAGTAGAATTTAACCAGAATGAGAAGGTTGAAAATGAACTAGTGAAGCAACTGAGGGAGGCAGTGCCGGCCTCGGGGGCAGCAGTGCCGCCCTACCATGCTGATTCCAAATCTAGCAAAGCTTCCTGTGTCATTTTCAAAATTCTTTTCTTGTTAAAACCTGCTTGCAACTGTTTCTAACTCATTATCTTATATAGTTTCTTATCAAGTCTCATTTAATTGCATAGATGGACCGAGGAAAAAGGAAGGTGATGTCAACTAAGCAAAAGGTCAAGAGAGGCAGGGGACAGGCAAGCTATATTCCCAGTGACAGAAATCTTGATGAAGACCTTGCTGAAGAAGAAAGAATTCAGAGGATGGGAAGGACCATTCGTGTGTGGCCTGATTCTCCTCTGCACATTTCAGAGTTTGATAGCAGCTACATGAGAGAAAACACTGATAGGTTCAACCTCAATCCTCCCCAAAACAGTGACAATCATATAGTTCTTGATTATTCCATGAGTTGGAAGAAGACAAGTGAAGCTAGAGAGATTGATCCTTACTCCTCTAACAGGTCCAGTGGAATTGATTATAGATTTTAGAATGATTTCCAATCAGATTTTTATGCCACAGCCATCCTGTCTAAGCCAAAGGGCAAGATCAACAAGATGCACTACATTGATTTTGGTGACTTGCAGAGCAGGGATGATCATGAGTTTGCTGCAGCCATCAAGACCTGTGACCGCTTTGAGATGACAGATATCATGAGTTTCAAGCATGATTGGAACATGGAGATTCTTGCACAGATCCATGCCACTTACTATTGGAACAGGGAAGTGGATGACTGATGGGTGACATTATCGCATTGATTTTGTCACCTTCTGTCGTATTCTTGGTTTTGGACACATCCACAGGGGATATGAGAGGATTCATAATGTACGTCGTCTTGAGCCAGTGGAAGTAAGCTTCATGTGGGAGAATCAAAATCTTGCAGTTCCTGATTGGTCAAGGACCAAGCTCAAGAGCTTCTATTATATCATGAACAATCTTTTTAGGATCACTCTTAACCCCAAAGACAATGCAATAGATTTGAATGGCTACATTGCTAATGTGTTGTCTAGGTTTCCTAGTAGTGAAAAGTTTAATGTTCCAAGGTTTATTTGGATTGAGCTAGCATATGCTATGGATGATGGGAGGAGATCTTTGCCCTATGCTCCTTACCTCATGTTTGTGATTGAGAGAGTGACTGGCATGTGGTTCCCTAAGGATTGTGAGCACACTGTTCATAAGATCAAAAAGACCCATGGTGACTTAGGGGGACTTGGGTCAGCTACTCAGCGCACTTGTTCTGGAAGACATGGAGATAGTGGGGCAGTAGGCTTTCACTCTTCTGGAGCTACACATAGAGATATTCCTGAGCTGTCCAGGGCTAGGGAACAAAAGAAGAAGTCAAAGTGGGGGAAGATGAGTGCATGGATGAAGGCAATCTTTGCTCATTGTGCATATGCTTCACAGACTGCTTATGAGGATAGAATGGAAAATAGGGAAGCAGTGAGGCATGCTAGGGAGATGGTAGGGCTACCACCCCTTCCACCAGTGCAGTCACCACCTCCGTTTCCTAACTTGCCTCGCCTTTTTTCCTCTGACGAGGAGCAGGATCAGCCACATAAGCACCATTATGAACTACCAGATGATCAGCAGTATGGGCACTCATATGAGTTGTTCAGTCAGTACTACGGGTACCCATAGGGGCAACATTTTGAGCAGCCCCAAGGCAACAGGACCTTGGTGTAGAGATTCACTCCACAGAGGCCGATCCATAGGTTCAGGTAGCCTTATTTTGCACATATTCTAGGAGACCGTGTCCTCCGATGGATCAGCCAGGTCCTTCTACTTTAGCTGGGGCAACTCCTCCGCGACGTTCAGCACGCTTCACTTCACACACCCATGTTGCAGGACATGCCCGCGTCGACTCCGACAATGACGAGTGACTTTTCTTCTTTTTCTTCTTTTTTGGTACTTGATGCCAAAGGGGGAGAACATTAGAGGGATCAACAGATTTTCAACGCCATGAGTTCTCTGCAGCTGCGCTTTATGTCCAGATCCTATGAGAAGTAGTTGTTAGGTTGTGAGTTTGAGAGTCGCTCAAAACTCTATTTTATGTAATAAGCTACTTTGTGACTTAATTTGCTTCGGATATGGACATGTATTCATGGTTACTATTTTAGCTTGTCATATTCTGAGTTTAGATTGTTTTATATTTAAATGATCTGCTATAGGAACCTGATTGCTACCTGACCAATATAGTCAGGCCGGCAGTGCCGCCCTCTGAGGCCGGCAGTGCCGCCCTGTGCTATATCAGCCAGGGTCTTGTGTGCTTGAACTGATATAACCTGTCATATGCATCACGTTTATTCCTGTGACACTTTGTTCAACACCCCACAGTAGGCATGGATGTAGGGGGAGGTTCCCATCACACCTAAAATGTGAATCATGGCCTTTCATGCCAAATTGAGAATTCAAATCTCTATTCACATATTTAGGAGGAGGCTCCTACACCCATGGTTTGAAAATCTTAGTTTAGATTTCATATCTTTTGTAAGCTCTAATTGGGTTGTCATCAATTACCAAAAAGGGGAAGATTGTAAGTGCAATCAAGTCCTATTGTGGGTTTTGGCATAGATGACCACCAAATTAGAGGACTAATGAGATTTATCAAGATGACAAGCAGGGAATCGAAAAATGAGGATGATGTATAGGTTGCAGGTGTCCTAATTACAAAAGGTGGCTAGACCTAGCTCAAAGGAGGTTTAAATTCTTTTATGTTTTGAAATTGAGTTTAGGGAAAGTCGTACTATTAAGAAGGATTTTAGGACAGTTGGTCAACTGTTGAACCAGATGCTCAAATTCTTAGAGTTACATCCTCTCACCTAGTCAAAATAGCCAGCCAAATTTCACCTCAACTTACCTATTTTAGCTAGGGCGGCAGTGCCACCCTTAACCGACCGTTGGACCCAAGGGGTATTTATACCCTTCAGGCTCAGCCCACAACGGTCATCTACTTCACTCAGCCGTTCTGCTCAAAATAGAAAGAACCAAAGCTCACCCTCTCTCCTCCATTGTTGCTCCTCCATCCCTCAAGCAAATCCTTGATTCTAACCATCAAAACTTGAGAGAAAAGGCAGCAAAACTCGATTGGAGAGCAGATCCACTGATTCCCAAAGTCTAAGAGCATTTGGTTCATGTTTGGCTGGTGGTTCTAGGGTTTGTTACTCTTGGAGCTTGCTCCTAGCCAGCTAGGAGTCGCCCTTGGGATTGCCAACTCATGTGGTAGCCTTGGGAGGTTTGTAACCTCATTCTCGAAGCTAAGAAATTACCTCTCACTTCAAGAGATCATCCTCTTGATTTGAGATCAAGGGTAAGGCAAGCCTTTGTGGCAAGCCCAAGCCTTTTGTGGCTTCCTCAACAACGTGGACTTAGGCAAACCTTTGTGGTGAGCTGAACCATGGGATAAATCTTGTGTCTCGCATGCTTCATCTTGTTTATTTGCTGGTTTAGCTCTTTGCTAGCTGGTGTTAGGGTTTTGGTTGCTCGATCCACTCTTGTGTGGAGTTTCTGTGGTATTCAGTCTTCGAACTGGATCTTATCTTTCTATTGTAGGATTAAGCAGCTAATGGGGTCAGGTTCATCTCTGTAAAATCTCAGCTATGTTAGATTTATTTTTGAAGAGCGGCAGTGCCACCCTATAGGCCGGTAGTGCCGCCCTCTGTTCTGATAGAGTTTTGAGTTGAATTTTTACAGGCCTATTCACCCCCCTCTAGGCCTTCTTTATCTTCCTGGAGATCCTATAGACGACATAGATGCAACCTAGGAGGTGGTGGTGAACAGACAAAGCAATGGGAGGCTAACATAGGGGTCCATAGGTCGGGTGGCCTCTAGGTAGGGCTGTCTGGCCCCACATGTTAGAGACATGGGCTCTGCTTCGATGATTCACCTTCTGGAGTCTTCTAGAGTCTTCCCACGTCGATTACGCGATGAAATTCCGTAATTTGCTTTGACGAATAGGTCCCCCTTGACAGTTTTCTAGATAAACCCTGCTGAAAACACAGATTCACCAAAACTCATGGAATTTATTAGTTTAATCCCCTATACCTATGTTTGGTGATGGAATTAAGTATAAATATAGGTTATGTTGATGATTTATAATTGATGTTAGTGACCGTCAACAGTTATATAGGCCGAAGCGTCAATCCTGAGTCCTTGGATCAAACCGACTTGAATAAACGACATAGATGCAATCTAGGAGGTGGTGGAGAACAGACGTAGCGACGAGGGCTGACATATGGGCCCTAGGGGCCGGGCGGCCTATAGGTGGGGCCGGCCAGCCACTCAGGCTCTGCCTCGGTGTGGAGTCCTCTCGAGTCTTCTAGAACCTTCTGGTGTCTGTTTTGCTGCGGATAAGCGCAATTAATTCTGACATCTAGGTCTACCTTGACGATTTCTGAATAAACCCTATAGAAAATATAGATTCACCAAAAACTCATGGAATTTTTTAGTTTAAACCCCTAAGTCTTTGTTAGTGATCCTTTTTTATGCATTTATTCAAGTTATGTTGACGGTTTATAGTGGTTGTTAACTACCATCAACAAGCTCCCTCAAGCTTAACCTTTGCTAGACCCTTAGCAAAACTAAATTCAGCAAATGGATCAGGAGTTGCATCAAATATTTTCACTCCTCAAAAGTACACATGCGCTCAACAAAGAATTCTCCTCTGGATTAAAGTCCACTGAACTGACTTTCAAACTTACCCATATTACCTTCAATCATGCGGCTTTTGAGCTTTCACTTGGGTCTTGAGCAATTGAAAGATAGAACAATCAAGTCAAGCACTATGTCTCAAGTTCTTTGTTTAACCTTTATTTAAGAGTTTTTGTAAGTTTTTAAAATAAAACTCAGAGATTACATTGTATGACACTCTGAAGTCTCTCATATATATGTAGTATTTATGGATCCTTACCAAGGCAATAATGATGTTATGTCTTTTCTTCTCTTACATCTAAGGCTTATATGGAGCTCATAGGAGTGGTAAATGTATAAGAGAGCATACTTGCAATACATATATTGTAAAGTCAAACAATGGATCCAAAGAAAGTTAAGTCATACAATCAAATCATGATGTGCATGTGTGTGGAATATGGTGGATATAAATATGGTGGCTAGCCCAATTCTACTATGCTCCTTGAAAATATCTCTCATTTGAAACTTGGAAACATTTGCTAGAGAGCAGGGGCTATCTTATTCATTTCTTTATTTCTTTTTTTCAGGCAGGCATCTGAGTACCATTATTTTAATATCTTGGACACTTGTCCATTTTTTCTCAATTCTTTTTATTTTTTTCTTCTCTTTTCTTTTTTTATGAATAACTTTTGCATAGTCCATGCCTTTTTCTGCAACAAAACTTTTGAGAGATAGCAACAAGAACTTGGAACATTTATTTGGTGGAAAACCTATCAAGCATGTTTTTGGCATTTTCTCCCAGTGTAGGAGTAGTGCATATATGGGTGATGTGTACATGATCTTGATTTTAAGAGCATGAAAAACTCTCATAAGGCATCAACAAAGCTTGACCAAACTCAATGCAATTCAAGCAGCACATATGAGTGGAAGTTTTCCTAGTCTAAATATCATATTTGGCTCTGGTAGAAATTCAAGTTTTTTCATACAGTATCTCATCATGTTACATTTTTATATTTTTTAAAAGATAAATCTCCTAAATTCAAGTGTCACTTGGAATAAGATAAATAGTAGCTCAGACCTTCTTATATCATATGCGTCAATTACCTAGACTTAGATCAAGCATATGCTACCCACGAGTTTCAAGTTCAGAGCAAATTCCCATATCAAATCAATTTTATCTAAAACTCGGGAGAATTCAAGACTAAAAACTAGGTACTTGAAAGGAATTATAACAGAGCAACTATTCATCATTTCCATCATGTGAAATCATCTTCAAGTTTTTTTATCTAGCTCTTAAAAACTAAAACTCATCTTAAACAAACTTAATTAAACTTAAACTATATACACACTCTTTTTATTTTTTAACTTGAAAAATAAACTAAAGAAGACAATAAAATGCTAGGAAGAGACAACTTACCTTTGGTAAATGGGGGCTCCTCCCCCAAGCTGGGTATTGCTACGGTCTCTCAGAAAGGTGGGTCGATGTGGAGACCCTGGAACAAGTATCGCCAATTCTTGTTTTCCTACTCCTGGTGCTGTTGAATGACGGCGAGGCATTCTCCTGCTTTCGCTTTTCATTGGGTGTGTTGGTGAAGTTGGTTTTGGATGTTATGATGTGTCTCCTCGATGGTGGTGAGCCTGTTATCGAGGTAGGGGCGCTCCATCTGCTGCTCATGATAGCCCATGGGCTGGTCATGGTAGCCATAGGTAGAGAAGGACATACGTCTTCCCTGATGGCCACTTGAGACTTCTTTATATGGCTGCTGCTGATAGTAGTCGAAGTTGCCATCCTACCATTGCGCACTTGAGCCCTGATGCCAGGAGCTCTCAGTGTGCTAAGGAGTGGGCTGTTCCCAACCAGCATGCTTGGGCTGGTGCATGTGGGAAGAACCCCGCTAGTCCCTGCCTAAAGGCAGGTCCTTCAGGAATGGGGTCGTCGACATAGTACCGGGGCTACGGGTTGCGCGTGAGTCTCGCAGAAGCGCTCCGGCGAGGCGCTGCTTCCTTTTTCTGCAAATCAAAGACAAAAGACTACACCATATGCAGACCAAGGTTTTGGTCTAGTAACAGGATTTCATTTGTATAATCCATATACATCATGACAAGCTTCCCGTTTTTACCCTTTTTTAACATGTGTGCTTGGTTAAAATATTCATAATCGATAAGCCAATGGGGAATGCCATCGATGTAAGCAACAGAAGCATTTTCTAAAAGACCCAAATTTTTAGCTATGCGGGTGACTAAAGAAGTACACCCAACATCTCACTTAAGATCAGGAATTTTTTTCCATTGTTTCATCATAAACTGGACTAGTGAAACCTTTCTTCTTTTGACCATGGCATAGAGTAGCTTAAGTTCATCATTCCTAACAGTGTGAAAATCATTCATAGGAAAAAGAGAAAAACCTAGCCATTTATGCATGAATTACAAAGTAGGGTGATGAATTTCATTAGTATGGGGATGGTAGCAAGTAAGTTCTTTAGATATTTCCCTCCAAAATTTCATTCTATCAAAGTTTTGTATAGCAGTGTCCACATCAATCACACATTGTGCATGAAATCCTAGAAGTTCACTAAACTATTTCCATGGGATAGAAAAATCTTTTTCAAAAAGTCTAAATAATACTTCCGAATCAGTGGGTTTCAAGGTGCATAAAAATTCAGTAGTCCAAAGCTTAGATCCTGGCTCATTAATTTCCTCAACATCCTCCCATCCTGCAATCTTAAAAATGAGTTCAAATTTAGTCTTCAGCTTCTTGTAGATGTCCTATGTATCATCCCGGAGCTTGAGCTACTTCTCTTGTAAGAGAATGTTTCTCTTCGCGGGGGCTGAACGGGATGACGCTCTAGCAGCGGGAGATGGAGGATCAACCTCCATGTCGGTGCTTGCCCAGGACAACGAACTTCTCGTTGAGCGGAATGACACCGCACGCTTGAGCTTTCCGATGATCTTGCTCATTTTCCTACAAAATAGACAAAAGACAACACAACTCGTGGAACGGGATTAGGAGAATAAAATGTTAGCGGTTAGCCGTCCAAAAGTCACTTGTCTAGAGGGTTAGTCGTTCGAGATTGCCTAAAGAATTTTTCTAATCAATATTTTGGGATGACTTCCACCCTAATTCTTTTTTTAATTTTCTCTCTTGATTTGGACAGCATTACCACTCTTAAACCCTCTCTTTCTTGCTCAAATTTTAGCAGCACCTCTCTCTCTCTTACTCAAGATTTTAGTAACACTTCCACTCTCAACTTTCTCACCCTTTTCTCTTACTCCAACACTACATCTACCAAGAGAATTTTCAACTACAAGATTTGGAATTGGAAATTTGAACTCAAGAAGCTGGATTGCGGTGTGAGTGAGTGAGTTGAGCAGCTAGGAGGGGAGGTATTTATAGGGGGGAGAGCAGTAGACCGACAGGCCAAGTGGTGGGGCCAGCTAGCCCCACATCATGGCCAAATGGCCTCTCCATTTTCCTGATGATCTCTTGCTTCGTGGTTAAGGAAAATATCTGCTCCTTTGGTGCTTCTTTCGATGGAGATACGACCAGAATGGCTGGTGGAGAGATGATGGAAGTGATAGTGGTGGTTGAGTGGAGATGGAGGTAGAAATGGAGGTAGAAGTGATGGGTGGTGGTTGAGTGGGTCCCATGTGTCTCCTGTATTTCTACCGTATACACATGTATATAAATGCAATAAAAATATTTTATGAAACTATGAAATATAAGAAGATGAATGATGGTATTTTTAAATTTTTATGCCTCCATGATAAATATTTCTTATAGGGTTTTTACACTCTGTAAGTTTATTTACATGGGGCTTGAATTTTCATAATGCCATGATGAGAATTTTTTATATTTTTATAATGCAGGTGTGCCAAAGTAAAATATAATGCAAAAAATAATTATAGATAACTACCGAGTTACCTCCCGGCAAGGGTTAGGAATTTTGAGTCTGCCGAACCAGATTTCTCCGTTCAGGTTTATTCCTCAGTTGCATTAGTAGGTCTCGGAGATGGAGACCCTGATACTTGCTTCTCACACCATTCCAAATTGGAGCATTGTTCCGGTCTCGGTTTGAAAACGAATTGGTCTTTCTTGCCATTGATATGGAATTTGATTTCTCTAGCTCCGACATCAATGTACATATTTGTAGTACTCAAGAAGGGTCTTCCAAGTATGAGGGGTGTCTTCATGTCCTCCTGCATGTCAAGTACTACAAAATCCACAGAACAAAGAAGTTTCATATTTTTTACCAGAATATTCTTGGTGATTCCTGTAGGGTAGTGGACCGATTGGTCGGCTAGTTGCAAACACATCGATGTTGGTGTAAGTGTTGAGTAGTTGAGCTTGTCGAAGACCTTCTTGGGTATGACACTAACGCTTGCTCCAAGATCGCATAACATGTTCTCAAAGTTCTGGCTTTCGATTGAACAATCGATAGTGGGACACCCCGGATCCTTCTTGACAGGTGATGTGTTTAGGATGGCCGCACTACACTCCTCCATCAACTTGATTACTTCAGTGGTGGGCAATGGTCTTTTGTTGTTGAGAATGTCTCAGAGATACTTTGCATAGGTGGGAACCTGTATGGCATCTAGTAGAGGAATATTGATATATAACTTTTGAATTACCTCTATAAACTTATCAAACTACTCATCCATTTTGGCTTTTTGATTTCTGCATGGAAACGGTAGGAACGTAGTGTCATGAAAATCTTGTTGTAATTCTCGCTCTTGTGGCTCAACTTCTTCAACTTCATCGTTTCTCTTCTCATCTTCCTACATTACCACTTGTGTCTTACATGTCCTTGTCGGATACGACGGATCACGAGTAGACTTGCCACCTCTTGTGGTTATAGTGTTGACCTTTTTAAGGTTAGTAGCAAAAGGCAGAGTAGTGGCCAACTGTCGACAGAATATCATCGGCAGTCCACCGAGGGGTATCCTGCGATGGTAGATTGATCGGCAGAGGAGCGTGTAATCAAGAACAAGAAGGCAACAGAGACACACGAGTTATACAGGTTCAGACCGTCAGTATGATGTAATACCTTACTCCTATGGTCTGTTGGTTTGTATTAGCTATCGTATGATTTGCCGTGATTTCATAGGGGTCCCTGCCCGCCTTATATAGTCTGGGGGGCAAGGTTACAAGTCGGTTAGATCTGAGAGATAACCGGAAAGTAATAACAGATTACAAGAAACATGGGATCGTACGTATCCTATCAGATCTCGTAACGTCTTCAGGATATCCTCTCCGTGCCTTGCGAGCATCGCCGAGCAGAACCGTGCCCCATAAGGCTCCTTCTTGCGGGCTGGGCCACCCCTAGAGGCATAGCCCATGTGACCTGCTGTGGGTATCTGGGGTCGTACCCCCCACAGCTAGTCCCCGAGCGCCTTGTACCTATTGTGCAACGCCGTCTTGAGACTTTCTGAGCAGGTGTGAACCAAAACCGAGCTGTCCAAATCGTGGTCCGACCACCATAAGGAGTCGCCGAGCGGTTGTGAGCAGCTGCCGAGCAGCGTATGACATCGTCGAGTAGTGTGTTCTGAGCACGGCTTGTCATAAGGGTGTAAGGAGCTCAAGTCCAAAATTAAAAATTCCTACATGGTAAAGGGAAGTGTGCCCACTTAGAATCCGAAAACGAGGGTAAAGATACCTAGTTTTACCTTTTAGAGGCTCGGAGTCTTTCAGAAAAGCAAACACATTCACCGCAAGGTGAAGTGTGCCCACTTAGTCCCCGAGCCTGACAGTAGGTGACGTAGTCACGTGGTGCCAGGCTCAGAAATTAGCAAACCGTCCGAGCAGGCAGCCAGTCCCCGTGTTTCTAGCGTAGATATCAGATAAAGCAAACCGCGGCGAGAAATTCGGAGTAATGGCTGTATAGTATCAGTTACTAAGCCTCAATAAAATGCGGAGAATTCGAAGAATAAGTGGCGGCGATAAATGAGCGGCGTGGGCTAGTGTGACGTGATAGCCCAAGTTTTGGCCCATTAAACCATTTTGGAGGAGTCGAAGTAGCGCTGATCGCGGGAACGGTTTCCCAAAAACCCTCAGATTCAAGGGAGAGTGGGGAAAGTGCTTTATAACCGCGCCGCCACATACATTGCCTCCTACCTCTGTCAAGCCGTCCTATTTCCTTTCTTTGCACTCCCTGCGCTCCACATTCCTCACCAATCGCAATCATTCGCCTCCAACCCTAGGACCAATCCATAGGAAATGGCGCCGAAAAAAGGAGCCGCAAAGCCGAAGAAAGTGGCCACCGGAGCCAGCCACGACGAGGAGTGGGTGCCATCGAAGACGTCGGCGGCGAATCTCGATAGGATGGTGGCGGCGGGCGTTCTCCCAGTCTGCCTCACTGCTGGATGGCGGCCGGCTAGTGGTGAGCCCTTCCCAACACCACATACTGATGAGGCTGTTGTGTTTGAAGATTATTTCAGGCGAGGGTTAGGGTTTCCTGTCCACCCCTTTCTGAGGGATCTTATGGAGTTTTGGGCGATTAGCCTCTACAACCTACACCCCAACACCATACTGCATGTGTCCATCTTTATCCATTTCTGCGAGGCATTTCTTGGTGTTCTTCCACACTTCAACCTCTTCAGGCATCTGTTTTGTCTGAAGAAGAAGGGGGGCAGCGATTCAAAGGTGGTCGGCGGCGTGTACCTACAGCTCAGGGATGGGATGGCTAGTGAATACATCAGCGTTCCGCTCAATACCTCCCTGAAAGGTTGGAACTCTAGATGGTTCTATATCAAACAAAGTCACCCAATGATTCGATGCGACGTCCATCACATCCCGGTTAACCATAGTAACTGGTCGGAGAGACCCAACAACGCTGACATGGAGCAAGTAATGGAACTTCTAGAATTGATTAAGGGCGTGGAGCTTAGGGGTGAACTGGTTGCAGCTAGCTTCATAGTGCGGCGCATCCAACCCTACAAAGAGAGGGCCCACCCGGCATTCGACTTTAAAGGTGATAACGACGGTACCCGTGAAAGCACGGACCGCCTGACGAAGAAAGAAGTAATAGATCGTGCCATGGATCTATTTACTTCCAATGTCTCATTCAGCTGGCCAAAAGGAACGAAGGCTTTCAACTGCGGCAATCCACCTCCTCAGGTAACCCTTTCACTTCGCATCGACTAGGCATCAATTACCGAGCATAGGACTGACTTACTTATGAAAAGATCCATTCGCAGGATAGGGCAATATATTTTTCAAACGTGCCGAGAGCCGATTGGCCGAAAGGAGTAGATCCTCGGCGGCCGCTGCAGCCCGAAGAGGATGAACCGAGCTCCTCGTCGGATAGTCCATCCCCAGTGTTAGAGAAGGTCCACGGGAAAAGACCGGCAGTAGATGAGCCGATCCAAAAAAGGAGAAAAACCGCCAGCTCTCATGCACACAAACCAGGCGGCATCTCTCTTGGAGAGGACCGAGCAGTTCGGCCATGACGAACGGCTGTGCTTGAGTGGTCGGACGATGACGAGGACCAGTCAGCGCTTCCGCCGAGCACGACGGAGGCACCGGCGGATGCTGACGCTCCCAAGCATCGAGCACAGGAAAGATATGGTTGGGCAACGACGGATGTCCCCGTGATGCAAACTACCGAAGTCCCCGAACAACGCACAGAAGGGGGTGCCCCCGGATACCAAGAAGAGCGGCAGCCCGCTGCAGAGGCGCAGGACTCCTCCCATAAAGCCGACCAAGCAGCCGCGCCTAGAGGGTTAGGCAGGCATCGCCGATTCAAGAAAATCAATCGGAAGAACAAACCGTAAGTATATTTTCCTTGGAGTAATAATATTGTTCCTTGATTTCTCCTTGTTACTGAGAAGCCGATATTACGTAGTGCGATGCCGAGGCCCGTGACCTCAGAAGAAAAAATGACGACTGCTCCCGTCCTGGAGTCCCCTAGTGCTCGATGAACAGAGGACGGGCCAGCCGCCGCTCCCAGTAGACCTGGCGATGGTGAATCGTTGGCGCACACGACGGGCGCGTCGGCGACCGCAACCACGGCTACGACTGAAAAAGTCGTTACCTTGGAAGCGGAAACTGCGGCTGTTGTTGATGCACCGGAGGTTACAGATGCGACTCCGTCAATGGCTGAGGAGCAAACGTCTTCACCCGCAGGGATGCTAGGAGTGGTCGGAGCGGTGGTCCGACCACGGAGCCCCCCGGTGCTGCCTCAAGCGACGGCGGAGGAGGATGAGGTCGTGGAGATCGAGCGTGCCGCACCTGAGCCCTAGTCCGTCCGGATTCTCCGGAAATGCGGGGAAGAGGTGGTAGTCGTGGAGGAAGAAAACACCACCAGGGAGATAAAGAGGTTGAAATCCACCGTCGCTGGAGTTATGACTCAAATCGAGGTGAGTGCCGCGCCAATAACACCGATATATGTTGTCGGAAGATCAAGGTTTATCTCTTTCATTGTTAATCCGTAGGGGATAGCTTGGACAGCCGATCAACGGCACCAACTGATAAAGAGGATGGAGCCCCTCGCCGAGGAAAATAAGATACTCCGGGAGGCGTTAAGTCTTTCGGAGAAAAGTATTCAGAGGGCCCAGCGCAAGCGGGACCTTGTGGAGTCGAACTCGCGGGACTTTGAATATCAGAATGGGGTTCTGTCCGAGCGACTGACGGCTTCGTCCGAATAGCTAAAGAAGACATCCGAGCAGCTAGCGATTGTATTCGAGGAACTTAAGAATATGTCCGAGCAGTTGAGCAAGAAAAACGGAGAACTCCATGGTAAAACTGAGCAGCTCGACCGGAAGTGCCAGCAGTTGGAGGATGTATCCAAGCTGAAATCCGATATTCTTTTTCACATAATGTGCTTTGCAGTAATTGGCCGTATATATTTTTTTCCTTTTCTTATCTTTTGTGCTTGCAGAGCAAGATGCAGAACTCAACCAGCTTTGCCAGACCGTCGAACAAATCTGACAAGAGAAAATGAAGGAGTCGGAGCGAGCAGATAAACTGGCCGAAGAACTAAAAGGTAGGTTTCCCCTGATCGGAAGTGACGTCGTAATACTTTTTTGCCGTGACGAACCATTGTAATTCTTGCAGATTATCGACATAAAACCAAGGCACAGTTCGATGTGCTGGTGCAGGAAGCCAAAGTCTAGAAGGACAACTTCAACACTATAACTGCCACAATAAAACTAGTGCTTGACTGCGTCGACGTTGAACCGGCGCCCTGTCCTGATGGTAGGCAGCAAGGGCCAGACACCATCGTTCAGAGATGCAAGGCAGCGTGGGAGAACTTCAAAAACTTCAACCGCGACGCCGTTTTGACCGCCGCTACTCATGCCCTTACGGTGGTTCGGTCCCATTATCCGTCTGTCGACATCCAGTCGATAGGTGGTGGGTTCGCCGATGGGCTGAGCGACGTGCAAACCCAGCAGCTGGAGGATGACGTTGAGGATGTGGCGAAAGTGCTTGTCGGCGATATAGATCTGTTTGGCGAAACAGAAACTGTTGGCGAAGCTTAACGAACTGCCCAGATATTACCGCCTGTAATACTTGATTTATCTGGCTATGAAGAATCGTCGTATTATCAACCCGATGTAGTTGTGCGCAATATAAGCTTTGTTCGATCAGTTAGTTTTCACTAAACTTGATGCCTTAGTTAGGTCGTGATCCGTAACGCATAACGCGGAGCCCATGCGTATGTTGGAGAAACAGGCATTGTCATAAGACCGTGGCCTATCGCCCAACACGCAGAGCACCGAGCTCATAGTACGTTTGGTGGGATGTTGGAGCCTTGGTGTCCCCCGGAGTTACTATTGCGAAAAAACATGCTGCCCAGCAGCCAACTTGAGTAACGTGGCGAGAGAAATGGCTAAAGCGGCGTCCGAGCGTTTAGTTCATGCCTGAAATCTAGGCCTTGACTAGCCCATAGTCCATAACGTCGAGCGCAGAGGCACTGACACGTGTAGGACGAACAGGCATGGCCAAGGAACCACAGCCAACCAACCGTAACGCAGAGGGCGGAGCCCCTAAGCATGTGTAGGAAGTAGTCAGAGACTGTGTCATTTCCATAGAAGACAGAAGGAAAAAGGTGTGCTGCTTGACGATTGGCGGGCTATGTTGCGAAAATTGGAACACAAGACCGTCGTTGTTTTTGTAGAAAAACCTATGCGACCCGGAGGAAGCATAGTAGGCATTTTTGGAAAAATCGTGTTCGGTGATTGGGAGTTAACGTGTTCGGCGAATTGGAGAGGTCGTGTTCGGCGATCAGGAGTTAACGTGTTCGGCGAATTGGAGAGGTCGTGTTCGGCGATCGGGAGTTAACGTGTTCGGCGAATTGGAGAGGTCGTGTTCGGCGATTTGGAGTTAACGTGCTCGGCGATTTGGAGAAATCGTGCTCGGCGTTTTGGAGTTAACGTGCTCGGCGATTTGGAGAAATCGTGCTCGGCGATTTGGAGAGATCGTGCTCGGTGATTTGGAGAAATCGTGCTCGGCGTTTTGGAGTTACCGTGCTCGGCGATTTGGAGAAATCGTGCTCGGCGATTTGGAGAGATCGTGCTCGGCGATTTGGAGAAATCGTGCTCGGTGATTTGGGCGTACTTGGCGAGCGTTTTGGAGGCCGTTACGTAGTGGCGTATAGCCCGCTAACGGTAAGTGAAGCTTATGATGAAGGAAAAAATGGGGAGAAATTATGGAGACCAGAACTTTATTAATATTAAAGTAAAGAATACATATCTATGTTATTTCAGGGGTAGAAACGTATAAAGTGCTCTATGTGCCAGGAGTTGGGAACATCAAGTCCATCTAAGTCGCATAAGCGATAAGACCCTGGTCGAGTAACACCTTTTACGACATAAGGGCCCTCCCATGGTGAAGACAGCTTGTGAAGCCCTTCGGTTTTTTGTTTCCGACGTAAGACGAGGTCACCGATCGTGAACGAACGACCTTTGACGTTACGGTTGTAATACCTCCGTAGACCTTCGAGGTACTTGGATGTGTGAACGCAAGTAATCAGACATTCTTCCTCGGCTCGATCAATGTCTTCTGTCCGAACAGCTGCGGCTTGGTCTTCATCATAGTTTTCTACTCTGGGTGCTCGGAATGCAATATCCGCTGGAAGTATGGCCTCTGAGCCATAGACCATAAAATATGGAGATACGCCGGTACTGCGACTAGCTTGAGTGTGCAGTCCCCAGACCACAGCTAGTAGTTCTTTGAGCCATCTGCCCGGATGCTTTTCTTCTTTCTGATAGAGCCTTTTTTTGAGGGCGTCGAGGATCATACCATTGGCTCGTTTGACCTGGCCGTTAGCTCTAAGATGAGCAACGGAAACGTATTTAACAGAGATGCACTGTTCTTCGCAGAAGTCCCAAAAATGATGGCCGGTAAAAGTTGTCCCGAGGTCGGTGATGATGCTGTTCGGGAGACCAAATCTGTGTATGATGTCTTCAAAGAGCTCGACTGCTTTCTTAGCAGTAGCTGCGACGAGTGGTTTGTACTCAATCCACTTGGAGAACTTACCAATGGCGACATACACATACCGGAAACCTCCTGGCACTGGTTTGAAAGGTCCGATCATATCCAGTCCCCAGCATGAGAATGGCCAGGAAGCTGGCATGGTCTGTAGTTCCTGTGCCGGTACATGTATTTGCTTGGCAAAAAACTGACAACCCTCACATCGTCGAACGAGATTTTCAGCATCGTAGATGGCCGTGGGCCAGTAGAAACCTGCTCGGAAAGCTTTGCCGACCAGTGTTCTCGAAGCCGCATGATTGCCACAGGAGCCAGAGTGAATTTTAGATAGTAGCTTCACACCGTCATCTTGGATGATGCACTTCTGCAGTATCCCTTCCTTGGCACTTTTCCTCATTAGGCTACCATCCACCAACACGTAGTGCTTACTTCGGCGAATTAGTCGTTCGGTTTTGATTTTGTCGGCAGGTACTTCGCCGTTGGAGAGGTATTTCATGAACTGTTCCCACCAATCGGCGACCTGCGAAGGTATCGTGAGTACCAACTGCTCGGTAGGGGGTACTTCTACAACTTCCTTGTCTTCCTTAATGGATGGTGTCAAGAGGTCCTGAACGAAGACCCCCGATGGAGCCGTGGTGCGAGAAGATCCTATCTTTGATAGCTGGTCGGCTATTTGGTTTTGATCCCGTACCACATGGTGGTACTCGATGCCGTAGAATTTCCCTTCAAGCTTCCTGATTTTGGCGCAGTAAGCGTCCATCTTCTCACTGGAACATGACCAATCTTTATTAAGTTGATTGATAACTAGCGCGGAATCCCCGTATACCATGAGGCATTTGACGCCGAGCTCGATGGCTATACGGAGGCCGTGGAGACATGCTTCGTATTCCGCGGCATTGTTGGAGACCGAGAAATGTATGCGAAGAACGTATCGGAGTTTATCCTTTGTCGGTGTGATGAACAGAATGCCCGCACCGGCCCCATTGATATTAAGGGCGCCGTCGAAGTACATCACCCAGTGCTCGGGGCAAGTGGCGGCGATGGGTTCTTGGATTTCGGTCCACTCAGCGATGAAATCGGCGAGCGCCTGCGACTTTACGGTCGGCCTGCTTCTGAAGTCAATGGAGTAGGTGCCAAGCTCAATAGCCCACTTGATGATACGACCATTGGCCTCTTTATTGCAGAGAATGTCTCCTAGAGGGAACTCAGTGACCACGATGATCTTGTAGTATTCGAAGTAATGTCGGAGTTTGCGTGAGGTGATTAAAATTGCATATAACAGCTTTTGCACCTGAGGATAATGAGTTTTGGGCTCATTAAGTACCTCGCTGATGAAATAGACCGGACGCTGTACCTTGTAGGTGTGTCCAGTTTCCTCGCGTTCGACGACAATAGCCGTACTAACAACTCGAGAGGTGGCGGCGATGTAAACCAGCAGAGTTTCATCTGGTCGTAGCGCTGTCATGATTGGAGGTTTTGTTAAAAATAATTTGAGCTGCTCGAAAGCTGTGTCTGCCTCCTCTGACCAAGAAAAAAGCTCGGAGGCCTTGAGGAGCTTGAAGAAAGGTAGCCCTTTTTCACCGAGACGCGAGATAAATCAGCTTAACGCAGCCATGCAGCCTGTAAGCTTCTGTATATCCTTGACACACGTCGGCCGTTTCATGTTGGTGATGGCGGAGACTTTGTCAGGGTTTGGTTCGATGCCCCGAGCGCTGACGATGTAGCCGAGCAGGATACCGGATGGAACTCCAAAGATGCACTTTGAAGGGTTCAGCTTCCATCGGTATTTGCTTAGGTTGGAGAAAGTTTCTTCAAGGTCGGTGATAAGATTGTCGGCGGTTCAAGTCTTGATGACCATGTCGTCGATGTAGGCTTCGACATTGCGTCCGATCTGTTGGTCGAGGCACGTCTGGATAGCCCTTTGATAGGTCGTGCCGGCGTTCTTTAGTCCGAAGGACATAGTGGTGTAGCAGTATGCATCGAAAGGCATGATGAACGACGTTTTAACCTGGTCTTCCTCCTTGAGGGAGATCTGATGGTAGCCTGAGTAACAGTCAAGAAAGGAGACGGTGGAGTCTACAACCTCATCTATCCGAGGCAAGCCGAAGGGGTCTTTAGGGCAGTGTTTGTTAAGATCAGTATAATCAACACACATTCTCCATTCTTTATTCTTTTTCTTAACAAGAATAGGATTAGCTAACCAATTTGGATGATACACTTCTTTTATAAATCCGGCAGCTAAGAGCCGTTTTATTTCTACCCTAATAGCCTCCTTTTTGTCCGGTGCGAATCGGCGAAGTTTCTGCTTGATCGGTTTAGCGGTCGGCGAGACATTCAAGGAGTGCTCGATCTTCTCCCGTGGTACCCCCGGCATGTCTGCAGGTTTCCAAGCAAACACATCGGTGTTGGCACGTAGGAAGGAGACGAGTGCGCTTTCCTATTTGGGGTCAAGGTGAGCCCCAATTTTCACCGTCTTGGAAGGGTCGTCGAGGCCAAGGCCGATCTCCTTGACTTCCTTGGACTTGGCGGAGGCCCGGGGAGGCTCTAGGATCTCCATGTCGTCAGCAGATGCGGTCTTGGCTTCGGCGACCACGCTGGCCATCTAGATGGAGAGGTCTGTGGCTTCGGTGAGGGCGAGACTTTCCATCTCACAGGCGTAGGCGACGGAGAGGTTGGCTCGTAGAGACAGGACTCCTGAGGCGAAGGCATCTTCAACACCAAATACGCATAGTGCGGAACGGCCATGAACTTGGTTAGAGCCGGACGCCCTAGTATGGCATGGTAGGCGATGTCAAAGTCGGCGACATAAAAGTTGATATGCTCCACTCTGTAGTTGGTTGCCGTGCCGAACTATACTGGTAGGGTAATTTCCCCAAGTGGTCTGGATGCCCTGCCAGGTACCACACCCCAGAAGGAGGAGTCTGAGGGCGTGAGGTCTGTTGTCCTGAGTCCGAGTTCCCTTAGGGCCCCGGCGAAGAGTAGATTCAAAGCGCTCCCACCGTCGACGAGGACTTTTCTAAAGAGCACCTTCTGGACAGTCGCGTCAAGGACGAGGGGAAAACGCCCTGTGTAGGGTATGTCCGCCCACTAGTCAGCCCTGCTGAAGGTGATGGAGATTTTGGACCACGGGCGATAGCTGGGGTTGGCGGTAGTTTCTTCTAAAACTACGGTGAGCACTCATCGGGCGGCGAGCTTCCGTTCCCTTCTACTTTCGTTGGAGGCGAAACCCCCGAAGATGGTGGCGACCACCTTGTCGTGGTCCTGGAAGGCATTATTATTATCCCCTGGTGGTCAGCGTCCTCCGTTCCCACCATTGTCGTCGTTGTACTTTTTCTCCTGGAACTCCTTAGCCAAACCGAGGCAATCTTTCATCTTGTGTTTGGCGTTCTTGTGCAGGGGGCACGGACCGTCGAGGATCTTCTTGTACTGCTCATCGTAGTTACGCTTTGCGCGCGGCTCATTGACGTTGGCAACAAAGTGATCTAGTCGGCGGTGGCGATTCTGACCAGGTTTGAATCCATCTGGCCGATCACATCCGCTGTCCCGGTGGAAACTACGGTCATCGTAGCGGTGATCGTTGTACTATCGGTTGTCGTTGCAGTCATCGTGGCGGTGAACGTTGTGTTGCCGGTCATCGTTGCGGTCGTCGTGGCGGTGAGGCGGGCGATTAGTGCCCGCATCTTCGTTAAAACGTACCTCCGCTTCCTCGGCATCGGCGTACTGGTTGGCGGTTGTGATCATCTCGCCGATGCCGGTAGGTGGCTTTCTATTGAACTTAGAACGGAGTTCTCGGTGATGAAGTCCTCGGACGAAGGTGGTGATGACTTCGGCCTCCGTGATGTTGGGAATAGAATTCCTCATCTCGGAGAAGCGTCTGATGTAGCTGCGGAGTAGTTCGGATGGCTTTTGGTTGATGCGGTTGAGATCGTGCTTGGTGCCCGGCCGCCAGCATGTGGCCATGTAGTTGTCGGTGAAGACTCTCTTCAGATCTTCCCAAGAGCAGATGGAGTCCGGGGCAAGGCTTGTGAACCAGCTCATGGCGGCTGGCGTGAGCATGACAGGGAGATAGTTTGCCATGACGTTGGTGTCTCCTCTGGTGGCGCGGACGGCGGTGGCGTAAGCCTGCAGCCACTGAGTTGGGTTCATCCTTCCTTCATAGGGCTCGACTCCGGTGATTTTGAAACCACGGGGCCACTGGAGCGTTCGGAGTGCCCTGGTGAACGCAGGGGGCCCTTCCGGGCTGTTGGGGCCAACATCGGCAGTATTGCCGGCGACGATCGGCTCTAGAGCTGAGTCTGGGTTGCCGTACTCTTGCTCGTACTCCTAGCGACGTCATACTTCATCTTCATGGCGCTCGAAACATCATTGATCGATACGCCGTCGTGCATCCCGAAGGTTGCTGAGGTGCACTCGGGCGTCCTGTTCGACCTCTTGGTCATGCTGGCGATGATGCCCGGTGTGGTGGCCTCCAACTCCCCCCCTGGGGAGGTGGTGACTGGTCGGCGAAACAGCTTTGACTGGGGCAGTGATTAGATCTAGGATCAGCTGATCGGTGGATCACGCTTGTGGAGCATGAAGGTCTCTGAACTTCTTGGATCTCGTTAACTTGACAGTGTGCCACTTTAAGCATAGCGGCGACCTTGGCGAGCTCGGGCGTCTGCGGGAGGTGAGCAAGTTCGTTGGCAGCCATGGCCAGATTAGCGCTCAGAGTCTTGAAAATGTCGTGGCCGTCAACGCGGAGGAATTCTTCGTTGAGGTTGCGATGGAGGGGCCTTCCTTGTGAATCGAATTGGTTATCACGAGCGGCCTCGGCCATCACAATGGCGCGTTCGTTATCACGCCGCTGCGCGTGGTTGGCGTTCCTGTTTTCACGGGCGGCGCGTTCCTCATCTGTTTTGCCGTTCCGAGGGGGGCTGTCGATACTGACGTTGAAGATTGCGCCACCCCAGAAAGGCAGGAGAGGAGGTTGCTTGGTGAAGGTCTCGGCGAGGGGCTCGGTGGATCCTTGAGATTCGGAGTCCGGATTTTCCTCAAGGATAGTTTGGAGAGATGCTCCGAGACCCTGGCCGACGTGCAGCATGTTGACAGTTGGTGGAAGCTGGTCGGCGAATTTGCCCCTCAGGGCGTCCTGATATGTAGCTGCGGTGTTGGTGAGCCCGAAGGGCAGGGCGGCGAGCCCTGGAGTTTGCCGAGCATTGAACATCGATAGGTCAGGATCGGAGGGTGCTTGGTGCTGAACAAGGGTGTCTAGAGCCGACTCAGCAATGGAGAGGCAATCGGCGAGTTTCAGGCCGACCCGATCGATAGATTCGATCAGATCGTCATTGTTGACATGCCTCCTCTGGTAGCAAGGAAGCGAGCGGCGAGTGGCTGATGGAGTCGACCCCGGAAGTGGTTCTGAGATTGGATCTGCGGTTGCAGGTGCGAGGGTGGTCGACGCAGAACGGATCTGCACCGGCTCGAGAAGCTCTCCAACTCCGTCGGCGTTGATGACCCACGTGATGGATCCGACTGTGAAGATCTGGCCGGGCTGCGGGAGGGACGAAGAGCCTGCGGAAAAAACCATCTTGTTTGACAAGGAAACAGCACGCACACCCCTACCTGGCGCGCCAACTGTCGACAGAATATCGTCGGCAGTCCACCGAGGGGTATCCCACGATGGTAGATTGATCGGCAGAGGAGCGTGTAATCAAGAACAAGAAGGCAATAGAGACACATGAGTTATATAGGTTTAGGCCGTTAGTATGACGTAATACCTTACTCCTATGGTCTATTGGTTTGTATTAGCTATCGTATGATTTGCCGTGATTTCATAGGGGGTCCCTGCCCGCCTTATATAGTCTGGGGGGCAAGGTTACAAGTCGGTTAGATCTGAGAGATAATCAGAAAGTAATAACAGATTACAAGAAACATGAGATCGTACGTATCCTATCAGATCTCGTAACGTCTTCAGGATATCCTCTCCGTGCCTTGCGAGGGTCGCCGAGTAGAACCGTGCCCCGCAAGGCTCCTTCTTGCGGGCTAGGCCACCCCTAGAGGCATAGCCCATGTGACCTGCCGTGGGTATCCGGGGTCGTACCCCCCACAGGTAATTGAGATTCTATCTTTTTATTATAGCTAAGTTGGTCTTTTATGGCAGAAGAAAAACTATCTATCTTAGTATTTATGTTTTATAGAACCTTATCATTAAAAGCAAGCTTTTTAGAAATGTTCTTATTAATCCTAGCTTGTTCTAAGATTAAGTCTCTTAGGGATGGTTGCTTGGGATTAAAAGAATTATAATTGTTACCTAGGTACTTACCTTGGTAAGTTGACCGTTGTTGTTGATTCCATCCAGGTAGGTTGATCGTTGTTATTGATTCCATCCTTGTCTCTGTTGTTGTGGACCTAAATTGTTGCCAATGATGTTTACATCCTCTTGATATTTAGGGAATTCAAACCCCAAATATTCTTCACATATGTTTTGAGCAATGAAAGCATCTTGAATGGCCTGATGATCTCTCTTGTAATTGGCTCGTTGTTCAAGCCAATTCAATAGTACGTCCATCTGGGTTGACAATGCACACACCTCTTCTGGTACTTCTCTACTCTTATTGCATGATTGGATATTGCATGATGACCAACCTTTATTAGAGGCTATCTTCTCCATAAGAGTTTTAGCTTTTCCAAGGGTGAGTGACATAAATGATCCTCTAGTAGTGGCATCAAGTTGTTCATGAGCTTTCTGAGTTAATCCATGGTAGAAACTTTGCATGAGCAACCAATCTTCTATTCCATGGTGAGGACAATCTGAAATATATTCTTAGAAACCTTCCCATGCTTCTGGAATGGTCTCTCCCTTCTGCTATTGGAAGTTTGAAATCTTTCCTCTTAAGGCATTGGTCTTGCCTACTGGGAAGAACTTTTCTAAGGCCTTTGAACACTTTGCCCATGTATTGATGTTATCTTTGTTGGTGTAGGACCATTGCTTCACTTTTCCCACTAAATAGGGTAGGTTGCACCATGTTGATGAGGCTTGGCTTGAGCTCAAACTCAAGGTTGTTGGTTTTGAGTTTTGGTCCAGTGCGAATGTTCTCGGTGCTCGGAGCAAACAACTCACGTAGAGTTTTGTCAGCCATAGCTCAGAAACTGGTGTTGAGCTTCCTTTTGATTAGGTTGATTCTGATTGGAAGTTATTGATGAATCACAACCAATTCTGCAATACCCTGTATAAAATACAAACAACGACAAACAAGGGTAAGCCTACTAAAGCAGAGTTGTTATGGTTTATCAATAAGTATTTATTTGATCAATTCTCTATAGCCATGTGCCCCTTCCCCGGCAACGGCGCTAGAAATGCTTGTTGATATTTCTTAGCATCACTCTTTACTAAGTTGTCATACCTAGCATGATACCAAAAATGCATGGTTGGTAATTATTAATGACACTTGTAAACTCAGAGAAAATTATATATGTTAAAGTAAAGTATCCGCAAGCGCGCAGATAATATACCATTGTAGCATTTCACCTAGAAGTATACCAAGTATTGTTATTTATATTTTATCCATAGGGAGGAGCTATGGGATTGTTGGCATAGAGATATTGACAAATATGTATACTTATGATAAAAACCACTCTCATGCTATGGCAGGGGTAAGTCAAATGATAAATAAATGATAAGTATAAAGCATTGATAATAATTCCAGAGATAGAAATAAAGATTCATAAAATGTAGTATGGCTAGGTAGGAGATTCGGTAAGAGTAAAAGATTTCTAAGCCATTCCTTATTTACTAAGTCTTTTGTACACTCAAGTATATACACTCTCATCTATAGCATAATTAACTCTAAATCTATGCATAAGGAACATTACTAAGGAAGATCAAGAACAGAGCTTGTCTCCCTTCGCAACCGTGTTCTACTTGCTCTACAAACGGGGAGTGGACTACAAAAGACTCAATGGGAGTGTCACATTCGTGATCTACCACATGACCCAGAGTATAGAATGCATCCGCAGGTAAACAATATCTAAGCACCATCCTTACATAATGTCTGACCACTTAACCCACGCACGTCTTGGGCTAAGCGCTTTGCGAACATATGCATAAACTCATCATCAATCACAACTATATCAAGTATATAACTAGAGCAAACTTGGAACATAATAAATAGCAACATAATATTGAAGTAGCACAAAGTCATAAAAAAAGAGATACAATAGCTATACCAGTCTCTAGACGGCGGATCCGAAATCCTGAGCAATAGCCCACACTCTACTTGAACCTTGCTAGCTAGCCTTACTAGAACTTTGAAGAACTGGAGCTCTATTCTCTTCTCTCTAGAAACCCTAATCTCTAGTCTGATCTTGACTTATGGTAGTGTCTCTGGAGGGGGGGGTAGGGGCTAGTTATATAGGCTAGAGCATCAATCCTAAACCCTCGGATCAAATCAACTTGAATAAACAACGTAGATGCAATCTAGGAGGCGGTGGAGAACCGATGTAGCGACAGGGGCTGATATGTGGGCCCTAGGGGGCTAGGCGGCCTACAGGTGTGGCTGGCCGGCCCTAGCTGGTAGCCACTCGAGCTCCGCCTCGGCGTGGAGTCCTCTCGAGTCTTCTGGAATCTTCTGGTGTTTGTTTCGCTGTGGATAAGCGCAATTAATTCCGACATCTAGGTCCACCTTGACGATTTCTAAATAAACCCTGCAGAAAATACAGATTCAGCAAAACTCGTGGAATTTGTTAGTTTAAACCCCTAAGGCTTTGTTGGTGATCCTTTTTATGCATTTATTCAAGTTATATTGATGGTTTATAGTGGTTGTTAACTACCATCAACAGAAACCTAAACTCAAAACAAAATATGAAACTTTGGAGAGCGCTTTGAGTTCGTCCGCCTTTTAACTTCAAAGATTGAGGGACACCATTTCATCTTAGATCAACTCTTTAAAACTTTCAAGGGACTAAAGCTGCAATATATCTCATTAAGATCTCATTAGTCCCTAATTTGGATGTCATCAATACACCAAAACCCACATAGGGGGCAAATGCGTTTTAACCTTACAAACACCCGCCTCCGTAAATGATTTATTGAGGCAGACATTTTTGACCGCCTCGGTAAATAAAATGTCCGCCTCGGTAAATTGATTTTGCGAGGAGGTTATTTGTGACCGCCTCGGTTAATAAAAGTGACCGCCTTGGTTAATCCCAAGCATTAACCGAGGCGGTTCAAATGTGCGCCCACCTCTGAGGCCATTTTCTAAATGCCTCACAAAAGTTTTTCTGTAGTAGTGACCATTTGCTCCCGCTGCCGTCGGGAATGAAAGAGTGAGGGTGGGAGTGGAAGAAAAGATGATGGATGAGGCAAACAAACATAGTTAAGTTAAAAGGGGAAAGGACAAAATGGACTTTTCATGTGCCTTTACGTCTGGACCTCACCACCATCCACGCTAGCACAGTGATCTGGCGTGCCATATCAGCAAAAATGACAGGAATGTAATGCAATTACTGTTTTCATGACAAATATGTTTTTGCCCGTTTAAACCTAGCAGTCAGAGATTAGTTAAATATCCCCATAACAAGCTATACATGCCATTTGCAACAGATAGGCATGCTTTGTTAGTATAATATAAAATTAGTTCGTTTGGATACATATTACTAGTTACTAATTGGGGCTAAAAATTAGTTCAAATTAGCTATGGTTGTCTAGATAATTAGCTAACAACTAGTCGAAGACTTGTCTAAAAAACTATACCACCTATTAGCCCTCCTGTTTGGGAAAGACTAGCGCTCGGATGCTCATGCCGCATGCCTACGCTGCTTCACATGGGGCCCACGCCGCTCCGTGTCCCACGGCCGCATCGTGTCTCGCGTTGCTTGGTGTCCTGCGTCTGCTCCGTGTCCCACACCGCTCCATCTCGATATGCGCCCACAAGGTTTCATACTAGCACCCCTCCATACCCACGCACATGCAGACAGGCCCAACAGCTGCAGCAGGCAGTTGCTGCAGATGGGTCCCACTGTAACATGTGCAACATCATCTAGATCTACTTTTGCAACATCTAGAGAAAACATTTGCAACATACGTCCGACATAGTTGAAACACTTGCAACATACGTCTAAAACACTTGCGAAACACCAGAAAAACTTGAAAACCACATGTGTAGCCATTGCAAACATTTAGATGAAACCACTTGCAACATACGCATGAAAACATTTGAAACACTTGCATATATATATGCAACATGTAGATCTACTTTTGCAACATCTAGATAAAACACTTGCAACATATGTCTGAAACAGATGAAACATTTGGAACCTACACTTGAAACATACGTGTATAGCCATTGCAACATGTGCAACATCTCGACTACTTTTGCAACATCGATGTGAAACACTTGCAACACACATCTGAAACATCTGAAACACTTGAAACATATGCTTGCAACATGCGCTTTCCAGCGCAATATCACCTTACTGCTTGGACAAATGGAGGCTCATTGTTACGGAGCTCAACGCCGATGCAGAGGTCGATGGCGGCGCATGGAGCTCGTCGGTGCCCCAGCGGAGGCACTGCGCTGGGCGAGCACCTACGCGAGGAGCAACTGGCAAGCACGGCGGCCTACTCGGCGAGCACCCCCTGCAGCACCCCTGGCGAGTGGCTAGTAGTCGACGAGCACCCCCTGCCTGGTGAGCACGACACCACCTGCCGCGCTAGCAGCTAGCGAGCACCCCTTGGCTGGCAAGCACGCGAGTTCAAGATAGGGAGGAGAGTCACAGTCTCCACAATGGAGAGACGGAGGAGAGAGAGAGGGGATTAGAGAGAATAAGTCTGGCCACCTGAAAGGAGTAAATATTTGTGTGGTTGGAAAATACGTGGACCACCGACAACGTGAGGTCACGTAGTGCCCGTTTGTCCGGGCATGGGACGGATGCTCACGCCGGAGCATTTCCGCTCCTGTTCAGATGCATTAGAGCTAATTTAGGCTAATTTTTGCTAGCTATTAGCAAATAGCACTTGTATCAATCAGGCCCTATACATAGATATAATAATGATTTATGTAAACGTTTTTCCAGCTGGTTGTTTACACGTCATGACGTTAACGTGGCACAACAATGACAAAATCATGAAGGATCTGGCTTAGTCACAAGGGGAGACAATTTGCCTCCCCATCCCCATCCCATCCCATCCCAATCCATTGGGAGCTAGTTCATCATCGGTCCCAATCCAATCTTACCAAAGCTTTTTCCTCATCCATATCTACGTCGACCAGGGAATTCCCGTGCCGGTGGGACCGACGTGCGACGCCATGTGTCGCCGCGCTGCCGCCTGGGTCACACAAGTGTGCGGGTGGGTGGCCGCCACACGCTCGCTGCGCCCGCGTGCGTGTGCTCGCTTCCCTCCCTCCCTCCCTCCCTCCCCGCACTAGCTCTCCACTTCCCCAGCCAGCGGTCCCCTGTCGCTGACCGTGCTCATCCGGCCACCTTCCATCTGCGGCCGCCAGTCCCCCGTTCCCCACCGCGGACCAGCTGTCTGCGGATCAAGATCCGTCGAGGCTGAGGTACCCGCGTGCCAAAGATCGTTTCTTGATCTAAATTTGGGTGGGCGTGGGGGATCAAAGCTCGGTTCTCTGCGGTGCACTTGGGAGGGGTAAAAGTTGGCTTGATCTCTTGAGGTGTTTGGGTGTCAGAGTCGAATGGGTTCAGTGTGAAAGCTGGTGTCTTTATAGTTGTTCGATATGATGTTAAAAATCTGTATTGGATTCTTTGTGTATTTTCCAGTTTTCCAATGAGAATAATTAGATGGATCAAATTGGCTTTAACTTCGTGATGGGCTGTATGACGCATGAGCAGTTTAAGATTTTTGCTGTTGCTGTTCAGTCAAGAGAAAGAGTAGGTTGCTAGCTTGATATCGTTTCTTGGACTGTCTATAGTGTTCTTGTGTTCTTGGATTGATAAAGCTGGCCAATTTGGTAGGTTAATTTAGCAACTGTTTTTTATAACATCGTTTTTATAAAAAAAGATGTATTGAGTTCTTTATGCAGATTCAGATAGACTTTTCATTGTTGATCTGATCCTTGTGCATAGTCCATACATAAAGTTGATCATTTTTTATGTAATTATCTGCACTCCATCATCGTCAATCAGACATATGGTGCTTCTTGTTTATATTTCTTTCCTAGCGAGGTTAAAAGTTTAGCTTGTTGTGGTATTGTGAGCATTTGATGCTTCCGTGGTACAGCTTCCTTAGAAACTCCACATTTTTATGTGGATTGAATTTGTGTTCTGAATTGTGATACCTTGTAGCCCAGATTAGTTGCCCTTTGTTGCTACACTTGGTTTTAACTCTTTTAATGCTTAAATACTCAATTTTGTGACGCAGGAACAATATTCTTGGCATGGTGGCTGACACAGAAAGCTCAGATTCACTGCCTGGCAGTTCAAATGCTGCTTCTGAGAAGCCTGCTAATGGGTTAGCCTCAAAGTATTTTTTTTATCCAGTTTTGTACAACTAATTTCATAGCAGTAATCAGTATGACCCCATGGCCCACAGTGTGCATGGCCATATTTGTTTCTAGAGCCTGAAGTATCTGCTCTTAGTTAGCTACCTATATTGGGTGTACATAAAAATGCTAGCATCCACAGTCCACCAGATGAGTACTATGTCCCCACCCTCTTCATTTGACCCACTGCAAGCAATAAGATCCGATCAAAATGAGCAAAATATAAAGCAGACTGTGATCTAGGAATAGATGTTGCAGAAGGTACAGAAATATGATTTAACCAGTAGTTTATGGCTGAATCTTCTTTATTTGCATTCATTTCTCTTGTTCAGTTTAATTCGTGTCTTCACCAGTTCTTTGGCTAATCATTGTGCTGCTTGCTCAGTTTCATGTCATATGGAGTTCTTTAATAGGCCAGTAAAGGACCATAACTTGAAGTTTATGATCTGTGAGAGAGACAGATGATGTATGCTATTAATTATCACTACCTCATAAGTAAAGCAGTGTCATCTGCTCCCATAGGCATATCAGTTTCACCTGCATAAATATAGAAGCTAGACTAGCCATCAATTCATATGGTATGAGACCACAGGAAGTTGTGGCTCTTTTCTTTCATTTTTTTCTCGGGTCTTGATTCTGAACTCACAAAAAAAATTGAAATAGAAAGTTTGCTATATATAAAGCAGAACCTGCGCATATATAAAAGCAGCTAGAAGAAACCCTCAAGAACGAAAGAGTAAAGATTGTTTAGGACAAGAGCTGTGCAGATGGGTTCCCGCAACTAAATCCTGTGTAGGACCTCTGAGACTGGGACAGAGTCATAAAAAAGGTTTGCAGTTAGGCACTCCCCACTTGCCACATTAGAACAATGCCCATAGCTCATAGTTGTTAAGTTTTAACAGAATCCTAGTGTATTAAATTTCAATTAACTCAAGCTCATAGTTGTTAAGGCTTTGTTGTTGTTGTTGTTGTCAAATTAACGAGTGCTGTGGTAGTAATTTGCATGCTATTAACACTCAGTATATGTTTTGTTCGAAGTTTATATTCAGATACCTAGGGGAGTTAAGATTTCCCTAGTCTTAGTTGATTGCACCTTCAGATTGTTCTGAATAATGATGTTGTCTATTCTTTCTAATACTTATTTGCCCACATTAGGCTTTGTTGTTGTTGTTGTTGTTGTTGTTGTTGTTGTCAAATTAACGAGTGCTGTGGTAGTAATTTGCATGCTATTGACACAGTATATGTTTTGTTTGAATATATGTTTTGTTCGAAGTTTATATTCAGATACCTAGGGGAGTTAAGATTTCCCTAGTCTTAGTTGATTGCACCTTCAGATTGTTCTGAATAATGATGCTGTCTATTCTTTCTAATACTTATTTGCTCTTGCAGTGTACTCCCTCACTCAGCCTACTCATGTTTTTTCCCGCTGCACTATTTTCCTGTTTTCTGAAAATTCTTCTGCTGCAGGTCTATTCACCCAAAGAAAACACATAAAGCTGAACGAGAGAAGCTTAAACGTGATCAGTTGAATGACCTTTTTGTTGAGCTGGGCAGTATGCTAGGTTAGTACAGTAGGTCATTAACCATTGACTATTTGTAATAGAAACAATTTACGCTCTTGAGAAAGACATCAGTATCTGCACTTAGATTCCATCATTCTGTTCTCCATTCGAGCTCATCTGTTAATGGTGGCCAGCATGATGTGCCCTCTCAGTGAGGACTGAAATTATAACATACATTAGCTTATATTATGTTTACAGGATCCAGTACATAGTATATCTGCATCATTCGGTATACTAGGGCGTGTTTGGTTCCACACCCAGGCAGCTTTGCCTGCTAGGCAACAATCTCAGGCCGTCGATTTTGGTCACCTGGCGGCCAGGAGCTGCCTGCCAGATCGTGAACCAAACTGGCCCTTAATGTATCACCTTAGAGAACTCATCTCATATATACCTTCATTGTTCTGTAAAAGGTCTACTGATCCCTTTCTTTAAATTGCTAAAAAAATCCCCATGCGAACTGCTCGCTTTCCTTCTCTATTTCATGCTTCCCTTTGAGCGGTCCATCATACATTAATGTTACTAAGCCAAAAGCTTTTTCTGTTGTTATTTAGCCCCTAAAAAGTTTTTTTATTGATTTTGAAACTATTTGCAATCCTTTTCTTCTGTTGTTTCCATTTTCTTTACGGGTCGTCATAGTATTGACCTTGATGAAGGAACTATGCCATTATGGATATCCTAGCTTTGTCTTACTCTGGCATCAGCATGTTAGTACCATTTCTACTGAGTACGTTTGTGGTTGTTGACATGAAAGGAACTGCTAATCTGTCCGCCAAATTCTTCAAAATCAATGTATGGTTAAGCTATTAATACTATGCTGTACTTTGAAAGTTTGAATGGAACACCACTGTGGATAATTCTTGCTGATGTACCATGCAATCATGTTATTCTGATGACAGGTAGGGAATGCCATCTGCTGAACTGCATACTTATGATGAACATTGATGCCTTTTCCTTTGTATTCCTGTGCTAGTAAATATGACTGCATAATCATCCTCATATGTTCCTGTTGTTTGCAGAATATTGCCTTAGTTTTACAGGTCTGTATGTTAGGGTTACTGATTTTTGCTACAGATATCTAAGCCATTGATCTATATAGTTCTGCTATTACAGATCTTGATCGACAAAATACTGGAAAAGCTACAGTGTTAGGTGATGCTGCACGAGTACTGCGAGATCTAATTACCCAAGTAGAATCTCTTAGGAAGGAACAATGTGCTCTTGTATCGGAACGCCAATATGTGAGTTTCCAAATTCAAGCACTTATATGATTTATAAAAAAATCAACATGCATGAATTCTTATGTTTCTCAACTGATGGAGATGACCAAAGGGATCTTATTGCACATCTTTGAAAACCACCAAGTCCTCTACAGTTATTACTTATTCAGAATTATAAACATCTAGCTTGAGTTGCTCTTACACATATCTGCTGTGAATCCTGTAATTGATTCACTGAAACTGACTGTAGATGCGAAACTCACTGATATTCAATTGACTCCCGTTAATGTTTCATATTTACCAGTGGAGACTACTACTGATAGCACTTGCTTGCTTGATTTAGTTCTTTGGTAGATGTTTCAGCTTATTATCTGCATTTCACCTGTTAAGCCTAAAGTACGCTTATTGACAGGTCAGGTCAGAGAAGAATGAGCTGCAAGAGGAGAACAACTCGCTCAAATCACAAATATCAGAACTACAAAATGAGCTCTGTGCAAGGATGCGGAACAGCAGCCTCAATCAAAACAGCCTTGGGATGTCACTTCCAGTTGCGAACACTGTAGGTGCTGATCTGGCAACTCACCCTATGCCACAGCAGATGTGGAGCAACATTTCTAATTTAAGCTCTGTGGCCATGGCACACCCAACAAATACAGCAACTCTGTTACACAGCCAGGACCACTCTGCTGATGTTGGTCAAGGCTATGCGCCCCAACCTCGGGAGCTGCAGCTGTTTCCAGGTGCATCATCTTCACCAGAGCGTGGATGTTCCTGGCTAGGAAGCGACCAGGCCACATCGTCGAGGCTGACAGATTCCTTGCCAGGGCAGCTGTGCCTAAGCCTTCCACAGTCATCTCAGGAAGGAAGCAGCAGCGGTGTACCACACAGCAGAAAGGAACGGCGGAACGGTTTGCCAACTGACAACACTTGAATCAGTATTTGGTGGCTGCGATTGTCCTGTAAATACCAAGAATCCCCTCCCTCAACTGATTCAGAAGTCAGAACTAATGTTGTATTGCTCTACGTTGAATACTTGTGATGCGGGCTGATCAATCTTGTGAGGTGGAACTCACCGGTCTTTTGCTATATGTTTTCCATGAGGTTGTAAGAACACCTTAGTATTACAGAGAGTGTGCTCCTTAGTTGGAATAGAAAAGCAATTTGATGGCTATGATGCCTTGATCTATCATCTTCCTGCTCCCAGTGAAAACAACCCTGCACATGTAATCTTCGAATAAAAATCATGCCATCTTTCAAACAATGAGAAGAGCAGATGTTGCCTGCTAGCATCATCTGCTACGGAGTGCTGAACTATGCACCCAGCAAGCACAACGTCGCAGTTGCATACAGGTGCAAGTCATGCTACACAGCCGTGTGCCGAATAAAAAGCCTCGCTTCGTTACAAATGCAGGTGAAGAGGTCATCCACAGTTCTGAACGCCGCGATGAGGCCCTGTCCCCAATCCAACAATCCAAGGTTGCAGCACAGAGCACAGTTTACTTAGCTTGGTTTTTGCCTGTCCTGGTGGAATTAATTATGCCTAGAGACATTGTTATATCGGCAGCACTAGCGCCCAAACGTCCGAACGAACCCCCCGCGTCTGAACGCCCGGGCCTGCTGCATGGGCAGGCGGGGCCCGCCCGTGCCACTCCCCATGTCTCCCTGCTTCCCGCGCCCCTCCACACTTGCTGCGCCGCTCCCCTCCATGCATGGCGCCCCAGCAGCTGCGGCTGGTGGCTCACACTGCAAGATGTATAACACTCGATCTACTTTTAAAACATCTAAATGAAACAATTACAACATACGTACGAAACAGCTGAAACATTCGAAACATGCGTCTGAAACACATGAAAAACACTTGAAAAACAAATTGCAAACATATGCAACATCCAGATAAAACACTTGCAACATATGTGTGAAACATATGCAACATTCAGATAAACACACTTGCAACATATGTCTGACAAAACAGATGAAACATTGAGAACAGACACTTGCAATATACGCGTACAATCATTGCAACGTATGCAACATCTCGATCTACTTTTGCAACCTCCGAATGAAACACTTGAAACGTACCTACAAAACATCTGAAACACTTGAAACATACGCTTACAACCTTGGGGCGCCCAGGGCGGGGCGATTCCAGCCGTTGGGGTCGATGCCGGCGCCGCGCATGCACCACTACCACCACCATCGCTAGTAGCACTGGGCTTGGTTCGACCGCCCAGGCGGCGCGCGCGACGGGCGGGAGCGAACAGCACGGGATGGGTGAGTGCGGCGGGTAGGAGCGAGCAGCGCACAATGGGCGCACGACAGCAGCGAGGCGGAGTGGACGCGCGGCGTCCGGACGGAAAGGCCGCAGCTAGAGAAGGCCGCCGCATTGGAGAAGGCTAGTGGCGGGCGGGCGGCGCGGTGGATGGGCTCGTGGTGGTCACATGCGTGTGGCAGCAGGGAAAGGAGATGTCGTGTTTTTTATTTTTTAGAGAAACCGCGTCTTCCTGAAGGTGAAGTGGAGGAGGCCCGATCGGTGGGCAGACCCGGAAACGAGTTGTTCGGACGGAACACACCTCGACGGACGCCCATGTAACATCGTTATCATTTATAATTACTATACGCTTAGTATATAAATTCATCATGAAATATGAAAGGGGTATAGTTTTTTTTTATGAATCTCAGCACAAATACAAACACTCGTATACATATATGTACAGCTTATCCCAATAAGCTCCAGCAGACAGATCTAAGATTGACAGTCACCATAATTATCTTCTTGTCGATGGACAGTTAGGCACGTCACATACAATAGAAAGAATAGTACCATTAAATCTAAAAAAAATATGAACATCAATGCAAAAGTTGAAGACTTTCCCTAACCATCCATCACAATATGTCAATGGCTGGATGGGTAGTAAGGCCATTCTCAATGAGGAATTTCATGGTGTTATTTTCAAGACCGTGACATTATGTAGAAATATGGATAAAACATCCGTCTCAATGCAAGTTTCATTCTATAGTTTCATAGATATTTAATTTCACAGCTCATCTAGATCACTTCTTCTCTCTTAAAAACATTGCCATGTCATAAAAAACAATCATGTGACAACCTATTAAATACAGATGAAACTCACTGAGACTAGACTAAGTGTCTATTTCTTGATGTCTGTCACAAAGACTAAACTAAGATAAAGTGTCTAATTCTTGATGCCTTGACAGTGCATAATGCGGAAGCTGGATATTCCCTACAGGAAGTGGATGTGAATAAAAAAACATTGTGTTTCAGGTGGAGAATCTGTTGATGGTGGATGTGATACAAAATGATGTGTTTCAGGTGGACAATGTCAAGCCAAATTCGGGCTAGTGACATTCATCACCACGATCAGTGGCATGCTTGACAAGCAATGTCTTCTTTAGGAGGTTTTATTTGCCAAAGGAAATAGATGAACTAATGTTTGCTCTTTCTGACACCAATTGCAAACCAAATACATAGTAAACTTGACAACATAGCGTATCATTGTTGAATCCTCACATGTTTCTATAGCAACTCAAAAAAAAAAAAAAGAAACAGCTGAGTGCTAAATCTCGGCAAAAGCCAACCGTGCTTCATAAACAATCCCTACTGTCTATCCGTGTAGATGTCCCAAAAAAGAATAGAATGATTCTCCTACAGTCGAGGAACTGCCAGTACAGGCTCAATGACAGAAGGTCACAGGCTCACAGCCATCACCCGGCCAGTTACCAAGCCCATGTTTTCATTGACTGTACAGATGAATAACTAGTAATACTAATTGATAGTTGTTGGAACTTGGAATCATCTGCAGGGGCTTAGCCAGTTGTTAAGGATACAGAGAAGAATCTTTGCAGCTAGCAGCTGAAATAAACACCACTAGTTGCACCACTAGTTAGTTTTGTTCCAGGGTCGGGAAATCAGAAATACATTCCATCTCCATATCCTGCTGCTTTTTGAGATAATCCTGTGCTGTAGACGTGATTATCTTAATGAAGAAGTTGAGAAGCACAAGCCACACTATAGAGTTCCAAACCAATGTAAAAGAGAAATTCCACTGTTTCTCCTGTGCACATGGTAAAATTATTAAACCAATAAGAAAAATGAGATGAATAATCAAGAGAGGCTAAGAGACGGTCAGAGATTTTAAATGATGATACTAACCTCCATTTGTGAGGACGGCGAGACTGGTGTTGGTGGTGATAGATACTTGTCCTTGGCAGTATTGAGTTTGGCAATCACAGATGGCAGGGTAGCAGAAAGCCCAGGAATGTGACCAAATATCCAGATTAACTCCTTTTCCATAAGATACAGGAGCTGGTTGTTGCATAAGGACACAATAAACAGTGTCTGCGAGAGAAAAAAAAATGAATATCAGGAAAAGGGATGCTGAAACTACTGGTGTCAAACCACCTGACAAGGCACTAAACCAGCCAACCAGGTATGGAGAAACTAAAATGACTCAAAAATTGAGGAAGTCAGGCACCATAATAACCTTAGCAAGAGAGGTTTCACAATTAATTTCACTGTTTTTTTCAGGTATAGTCTTCAGTAGTTTTATTCTTCTATAATTATGGATACCAAATAAACCTAGAGAATCAAACCGAATCCAGTTCATCACATTATATTTCATTAACTATCATTAGGTTTATTTCATTTTCTGGTTCAGTTTTTGTTGAATTCTTGTAAAAAGAATAGGAATTTAATTAGGGGGAGGAATAGGACAAGACTTACTAGGGCACTCATCCTACTAATATATCAAATCAACTTATGCAAATACTGACATAGTTTGTGCTGAAATCATACCCAGGCATTCTAACATGTCCACGTCCTAAAAAAAATCAAAGATTGGCATGCAGTCTAAATCTACTTATCCTGATGGGCTTTTGCTGAGATGGTTGGTAGGATTTCAAAATTTGAATCCAAGTAGAGAATAATGATCACATACAAGCATAAAACAATACCACATCGAAGAATAGTTTCATCTAATTAAGTTAATAAAAGACTGTCTTCCCAAACATCAATGGAAAATTCTCCAAAAGATTGAACACACATGTGCAGCCAAACAATGAAGAGTGTGGCAACAAGTAGAACAAAGGCACACACGAATCACAATAAACACGATTACCGATTATTAACTAAGATAAAAGTATTAGGTTAGATGCCTCACCTGAATATGAGTCTTGATGATGGCCTTCCCAATCAAAGTTGCAAAAAAAAACTCCCAGAAAGGTACACCGAATTGGCCACACATAATACCAGCAAGGTCAAAGAGTGGGTTCGGAACCTAACAAGGGCCATCAAAATTAGGCAATTTGTTTTTTATTCAATGAAAATCCTCTTAAGAGGAAACTTATGGTAACTGCTGTACAGGAAATGTTCCATAAGCTTATCTCTTGGTGCCATTTTATCTAGACAGCTTTAAAATGTGGACCTAAAACCTTGCAAATGGTCCAAAGGTGATTTTGAAGGAACAGAGTCAAATGCTTAATAAAACAAATACGGTTGTAAGATATCGACAATGAAGAAATTGGTAACAAAGGATGGCAGACAGGGGACTAACCGAAGCAAGTATCAAGATAGAGAAGAAGTTGAGATGTTGAGAGTGAGAAAGAAGCCAACGCTTGGTACGATTAAGACTGGATGCTACTGTCCCATCTTCTTTGGAAGTAGCGACATCAAGCTCCTTAACAGCTTTTGACTTGTTTCCTGATAAGCGAGCTGCATGACACGATATCCATTTAGGATAGGTAGCTTAAACCAATCAAAGGAATAGAAACAAAAATGCCAGAACTATCTTTCCTACCCTTCCCAAGAACTCACATCACAGGCATAACACTTCTAGAAATGTTTTTTTTCCTAAAATCCATCAAACAATTGAAGCTCCACAGCACCAAAATGTTACCTAAATACGTAAACAGCTAAAATGTCAAGAAAAATGGGCATTGCCCTGTTCCCAGTTTTAGGAATTTAAGAAAACAACAACAAAACAAAACAAAAACGCAATATAGCATGTACTATTAGGCGCCTCTAGAAGAACATGAAGTCAAAAGTTAAATGTATGGTGTAGATAGAACGCTGAACTGTATGGATGTCCTCTTCTGTGGCGTCTCATCTCCCCACAGCAGCCCACGGACACCCATCCTAGGCCCGGCCACCTCCTCCGTCGTGTCCTCTGCTAAACCGGCAACCCAACCCAACCCTCAAGCGTCATCCACCTCTCTCACCTCCTTTTCTGACAAGCCCCAGCTAACCGGGCATTCCAAGTCACAGCACTGGTGCGCCGCCAGCCCTACTAGTCGTGGCGCACCAGGCCCCAAGATGCGGGCAGGAAGTCCATGGAAGGTGTCATGGCTACCTTGGCTTTGGCTTTGGCAGGCAGGAAGTCCATGGAAGGTGTCTCTTTAGAACTGGCAGCACAATACCCTGTTGCCAGTCATGCCACCTGCTCTGAGTTTCACCGTGGCCAGACATTGGCGAGGTCCAGAGACAGACAGTGGTTCATTTGGCTTTCAATAAACAATCGTTGTTGGATGGCTGATCACCTAGCCAAGGGACGACTCCCTCATCCGGCTGCTTGTCCCCTTTGTGACCAGGTGGATGAATCAATCCAACTTATGTTGATCACTTGTGTCTTTGCACATCAAGTCTGGTGCATAATCCTTCAGAGACTAGGCTCAACTGTGTGCAACCAGATTCTCAAGCTGGTGGTGTCAGGCAATCAAAGAAGTTCCCAGGGTGATCAAGAAGGGGCTCAATTATCTCATTATTCTAGTGTCCTAGGAGATTTGGAAGCATCGAAAAGATTGCATGTTCACGAATATTTCAATGGTGCTGCAGGCAATAACAAATAAGTTTACCCTTTGGTGTTCTGATGAAGCAAAAGCACCAAATGCTGAAAGCTCCCACACTAGGTGGGGGTATGGGGAAGGTTTCTAGATAGCCTTACCCCTTGCCAATTTTGCAAGGAGGCTGGTTTGAACCTGGAACCTCCAGGCCACAAGGGCAGAAGCTCTACCACTGTGCCTGGCCCACTCTAAACTATAATAGGACATCATTACTTAATTTCAGAAGGAAACTAAAGCATTGCAATTTTACCTGCTCGTGATATAAAATAAGGGGGAAGCTCGCCAAGTGCAGTCCCAATGCCCCAAAGAACTGCTTCCAACTGTATCTGCGGTAGTAAGTCAAAGACTGGGATCCTAACAGAATGAGCTGATGCTGGATACACAGGCGGTCCAAATTCTGAACATTTCTTGTCAAGCCATGACGGTCCAACCTTAAGCTGTATGGTATCATATGGAGCCATTTTCAAATCAATTCGACCACACTGAACAGCTTTAATAGTGAACAGAGCAATATGAGGACCTAGGTACAGCACAAATGTATGCAAACCAGAACCTGCATGTTAAAATTTAAACCATCAGCTTCTAAAATGAGTTCTCTCTGTTGCAGCAATAAACATTCCAAATTTAGATGTGTTAGTTTCCAACTTTAACAAGGATTAATTGTAGGTAGTAAAATCCCAATAACATACAGATTACATGCCTAGCAGAAAAGCCATGACTACTTGTATTAACCTAAGAACATTATAGAAGCTTGACAAAATCACAAGATAATAAGAGGCTAACTAATTCACAGATGCCATAAATAACCTTCCAAAGAAAGAAAAGAAAAAAAGGCATCTGTTTTCTGAGTACTTTTTTGATGCGGCATTGTGGCAATGTGGCCTTTCTTCACAGGCAGCTAGAGACATGCAACAAAAAAAATTCCAACACAGTAAAATTGTTGGAGGGCAACCAAATCTTGTGCATCGAAACAAATGAAGGATCTAGTACAAAGGAACAAACTCCATGGTCACTAATTTTAATAATTGGCTAAAAGGATCACTCAAAACGTAGAAAAGAAAACAAATCTGCAAACTGGCAAGGATCACGTGACAATATATTGAGAAGCAAATAAACAGGGCATCAAAAAGGCAAACAGTAAAATCACTATTCGTTGGAAGTGTGTGCCAGTTATTTTTTATGTTATCTGTATTAGATATATATAATCTGGCAGTTGATGCTCACTTGTCACCTTCAACTGTTTTTTTTTTCAAGTCCTAATAAGGTTGCAAACACGAACTAAGCGGAACAGGATGGTTCATAGCATTCCTTGAAAACACTAGGTTTAGCAATGAAAACCAAAATAAAGTATCTTTTTTTCTGCCTTGTTACAAATTTATTGAAATACATATGTTTCGAGCCTTCAAGCATACCACAGACTGTACGGTTAAGACATGATAACCGAAGAGATCGGTAAGTAAACTCCAGCAAAATTTAATTAATTCGTTTTATTTTCTTTTATTTGTAACTAAACTCCAAGATGTTGAGAGGTTCAATAATAAAACTTGCCTAGTCCAATTGACGAAGCCACACCTAATGAAACCCACCACAACACAAATTTAGCATAATTAAGGAACTCCTGCACATGCTGCATACATGTCAGAAAAACTAAATTAGTGTTCAAATACAATACCAAGATACTAACAATAAATTATTATCTCACAAAGATACAGATCTTCAGAGCATGTATCTTCCTTGAATATTTAGGCATTATAGGGCAAACTCTATGACAAAAAAAAAACAGTAACATGTGTTCTTATGAAAATGACTAGCCTATCCCACAGATTAATAAAAAAAGCATTAGAATGAGAGCACACCTTCTTATGCACGCCATCTGAAATAGTGAGTAAGATTCCAGGAGCTACCACCAAAACAATTAAGAGAAAGAACAAACTACCCTTGCTCAGGATATATTTTGCTAATCTTTTCAAGTATTGTAACACGGCTAACAGGAAAAGATGTAATGTTCTGAGTGGTTGTTTTGTGAGCGTCAAATTCTCCAAGTCCATTTTGTGTTTTGCCCGGAGTTCTGCAGAATAAATAAATACATGAGACAAAAGAAAAACAGAGCAACAGCACCAGTCATCAGCTAAATGCCAAAACAAAAAACTAAATTACTTCAACTCTAGTAATATGTCTGGTTATCAAGAACAAAATTCATCATCACTGACAAATCAGAACATAGAATGTTTGTTGCTGCAAATTGTCTTGATCTGGAGAGAAACAGAGGTTTAGTGTAGGCAAGCAGCTAGGACCTGTATGGTTTGTCCATTCAGGTAGTAACATTGCCAACGGTTAGACAATATTTTGCAAACTTGCTAAAGTTAGGTGATAAAAGAAGAAATCTTTCCACACTTTTTTGAGTCATTGACGCCTGGGAAAGTGACAGCATGAAAGGAATATTTTACACAGCTGCAGCTATGAACCAGGGTGGTCAGGCTCATTAACATGATGCAACATTTACACTTTGGTCATGAATTCACAGTACACCACAGCAACCTAGACAAATTGATGAGCTATTATCTCACTTCAGAGTTTGAGTTGTGCGCATCATGCTATATAGCAGATATAAAGTCCTTTTAACAGTCAAGCTTGCTGCTAATTCATATAGACTGGTATGCTATTCAGTTATTTTCAGCAATCAGTTCATCTGTCATAAATAACTAACTAAGCTATTCACCAACCCAGACCTAGCATTTCAAAAAAAAGTATGTACAAGAATATTTGCTACAATGACATCAAATATGTGTTCTGATCATACTAAATTAATGTATTCCCTCTAATACAAATTCACATGTATCAAATGAAAGACATTTCCAGAATGGGATTTCCATCTGTACCACAATTTGAGGCACACTTTTCATCTATACCACTAAGCTAGTAAATGACATTTGGGGTCTGATCCTGCATGTCATTTTAGACAAGCCGATGGTAATGATAAGTTCACCTCAAGTGATGGTATAGTAGGAAATGTTTTTAACTTGCAGAATAGCCACGCAGAAACTACAAACTTTTCACAAACATATATGCTGATATGCAATGTCCACGATTGCCAAGCAAAATAATGGCCTTTGATAGCATAATAAACACCTCGTATATTCCTCTCTTGTAACTCAATTCTCTATACTATATAACTGATTAGTAGCACAGCTCCTCAACTAACGTAACCTTCAAATTGAAACAGCATGCTCGTTGGAAAGCAATAGCACAAAAGATACGACACGGTATATAAAGCACGCACAATGCATTGATCCGCGCTTGAATACAATCAAGCAAATCAACACAAGCATCACAGTGCACACACCAATGAAACCCCTTCCAAGGTTATCCCCGATCTCAACATACCTATTCATTCCCCTGCCCCCACCAATTACACACCGATTTCAATCAATAAAAAAACACAAGCTACCAAGCTTCGATCCACAACGCCTTAACGCCAGCCACCACGCGCATTAAACCAAGGCCACGGATCTCACCGGGGATGACGCTCCCGCCGACGTTGGACCAGCTCCGTGACGGTGGTGCCGCCGCGGACATCTTCCGGCGCCCCATCCTTCCGCTCCCACCCCCGCGGCGCTCGGCTCGACAACCCTAGATCTCAACGGTAGTCGCCGGCGTCGGCTAGTGGGGGCGTTTTGCGAGCAACGGATATGACAAAGCCGCTCTTTTTAATTTAATGATTATTAATTAATGAGAAACCAGTTTCTATTTTTGTTTGACTCCTCTCGTTTGGATGCTTCGCTGTTTGGTGGGGCCCGCGCGGTTCCGCCACTTGTTGCTAGCAACGGATGGAAACAGTCCGGAAAATACTCCAGTCGCTCGCAGTTTCACAGGAGTATTCTACAGTTTACACGGAAACCGAAAACGAAAATACGGAATGCTGCTCGTGATCGGAAAAATGGGGATATCAAATATCGGTCAGGAATCGGTAACTCCAACCAGGAGGGCATACTGGCATAGTCGAATATGCATTTAAAAATACCTGATATTTTTTCGATAACAGTCGCGATACAGAGTCTTTTTAATTATGAACTTAGATATATATTATGATTTAACTTAAAATTAAGAGAGTAGATAAATAGCTTAAAACATTAGATAATCACAGTCCAAAAGAGGAAAAATATTATTTTCTCCGTCCCAAAAAATAACCGAAGTATCGCTTTTCAATGAGTCAAATCATCCTCAGTTTGACCAAATATATAAAACTATTAATTAGTATTTACAATCCCACAATACATGTCATTTGATTTCTGTAAGATATTATTGTAATAAGTATATTTAAACATATATCAATGTTGATATTTTTTTTACGGTAATGCTCTCTACCGAGCGTCCGGCTGATTGGACAGGACGGACCCGCCTGCCCCCGCGCCTCGCACCTCGCGCGCCCCACCGCGTCGCGCGCTGCTCTCGCCTCGTGTTGCTTGCGCCTCGCGCTGCACTCCGCCACACCTCACGTCTCCCACCCCGGACTCGCGCTGCGCACAACCGAGGTCCGACCTCCGCGCCGTGGCCTTGAGCACCGTGCTAGCATCAAGCTCCGTGTCATGAGCGTCCATCGGGGGCAGCAAATAGATGAGCACATGTTGTAACAATATGTTTTCACGCGTTTAAGATGTATGTTGCATGTGTTTTCATCTGGATGTTGCAGCAGTAGATCTGATGTTGCATATTTTGCAATGACTATACATTATGCTGCAAGTGTATGTTTCAGCTGTTTCAAACATATGTTGCAAGTACTTTATCTAGATGTTGTATATGTTGCACTGGCTATACACGTATGTTGTGCATATATCTATCAAATGTTCCAGCTGTTTCAAACGTATATTGCAAATGTTTTATCTGGATGTTGCATATGTTGCAGTGTCCATACACGTATGTTGTAAATGTTCAATTTGTTTCGAACGTATGTTGCAACAAATGTTTTATGTTGCACGTGTTTCACGAGTAGGGGCGGCGAGAGGGCGTAGGCGAAAGTGGTCCCCTCGGGCGCAGCGGTCCCATGTGCGGAGCACGAAGCTGTATCCATGGATGTGGTAGCAGGCGCGGAGCACGAAGCTGTATCCATGGATGTGGTAGCAGGCGCGGAGCACGAAGCTGCATCCATGGACGGGCAGTAGACGCGGAGCACGAGACGAAGCGGAGCACGAAGCTGCATCCAACAGGCGCGAAGCACAAGGCGAAGCGGAGCACAAAGCTGCATACATAGACGCCCTAAGGATATCATTATTATTATTGAAAACAGGCGGGCAACAGGCACGGGCGTCTGGACGGACGCCGCGTTCGGACGTCCGGACACTAGTCTCTCCGTACTTTTTATAAACCTCCTTAGATTTGGGATTATTTGTATCTGAGGAAGTGAGATTTCTATTTTCTTTTAACAAAGGAACTATATATAAAGAAAAACACTAAGTGTCTACTTGGATGATGTTGTTTTCGAAAACTATAGTTTCACCAAACTGTGGTTTTATAAGCCAAGGAGATACAAAATTGTTGTTTAAAAAAATAGATCACGAGTAGAGTTTCTAAAACTCCAAGACTAAAGTTTTGACAAAACCAAGGCTTTATAGGCTAAGATTTGTTGCATCCAAAGACTCGGTAGCTTTTGAAAACCAAAGTACTCCCTCCATCCTAAATTATAAGTCATTTTTGGTTTTTTCTAGATACATTACTTTTGTTATGTATCTAGATATACATTATGTGCAGTGCATAGCAAAAGTAATATATACAGAAATGCTAAAACAGCTTATAATTTGGAATGAAGGGAGTATTTTATAAAACCATAGTATTTCTCCAATAATTCAAAAATACTTTACATATAAACAAGATCTAAGGCCCTTTCTACCATTGTCTACTGCTATGTGTATCTAGAAAAATCAAATTTGGACCGGATGGAGTATATACAAGTGTGAAATATTACGGCACCTATTGGAATCAGACCATGAATCCATCGTCACTGGGTGTAAGTTGTTCTAACTTGTATAACTATGTGGCATAAGTCTAGATCAAGTCCAGAAAAGTGGGACGAAAGAAATTGTACACCGACCGGTTAGTTGGGAGGACATGGATAAAATTTGGGCCTGTCCGTTTTCACTAAAAGTTTACTTGGGTCTCAATCTCGGAATTCGATCACGCATCACCGACACATTGACACATGCCCGGGTCTGTATGTGCAAGCTCGACTACGCCACAGAGTCGTGTGTGTACTGTCGGCGTGTTAGACCGTACGTCCTCCCCTGCACTCCTCTTCCAGTACGCGAAGATTCTTCCGTGCATTACCTTGTTTTAGTGTATACATTATTATACTTTTCTGAGAGCAACTTAATTAGATTATGCATTTATATTACACAATGGTCAGCTAGCATGTGCAAGCTCAACTGCTTTCTGCAGTGATCTGTCTTACACTGCACTCATTCAGTCAGGAAAGGAACTTCTGTACATTTGCTTCGTTCTATGTTAAAGTACTAACATAATCCTTGTTATCAACGAAGAACATGTGTATATATATATACAACACTAACGTGTGCATTAGCAGCTACCAATCACGTCCCTCTTCTTCCCTAATCCTCTATATAAATACACGAGCTCCGCACCTGCAAAGCTAGTTAGCTAGCTTCACACATCCATCATCACTTCTTCATCACCAGTCCCAAACCACACCACACCACACCACAATGGAGTTCTGGCAGCGTCCCCCTCACTAGTAGAGAACAGACCTTTGATCCTCGGTCAAAATAGGCTCTAGTTCCGGTATTTCTTGCGCCCGGGACTAGAGATATCTTTAGTCCCGGTTGGTGGCTCCAACCAGGACTAAAGGTCCCTCCCAACGGCTACTGCGCCAAACAGAGCTGGCAGGGACCTTTAGTCCCGGTTGGAGCCACCAACCGAGACCAAAGGTAGACTTTTACTCCTGATTGGTGGCTCCAACCGGGACTAAAGGTCCCTGCCAGCTCTGTCTGGTGCAGTAGCCGTTGGGAGAGACCTTTAGTCCCGGTTGGAGCCACCAACCGGGACTAAAGGTCCCCCCTTTATATCCCGGCCGTCTCCTTCTTCCTCCCCGAGCCCGAGCTCAGCACATTTTGAAGCTCACTGCACTAGTGTTCTTGCTTCCTCCCTCCATTGTTCCTACATCCATTCTTCGATTCCTTCGTCGATTTCTTCGATTCCTCCATCGATTCTTCAGTTGTAAAGGTTACCAATCTCATACTCTCATTTTTCACCATTGTCTTATCTCATTTTGTTCACTATATATATGGTTCTTTATTGTGGGTTTTTTCATTTGTAAGCAATTTGAGCTCAAAATCACTTCAAGCTTGCATATTTACATGAAGAAAGGTTAAAGTAGCTATTAAAAACTAGTATTCACCGTTCATTTGTAGCATGCATAGCACACTTCATTGTTTAGAGATATAGAGAATTTTAGAGTTTTTTAATTTTATTTGTTTGTAAAATGAGAAATTTATAGTGTATTAAAAAATGAGTATAGGGACTAGTGCCTCCGACTGGTATGACAGATGCAATGCAAGGCCGTGCAATAGGAAGCAAATTCGTTCTCTTTTGACGATACGCTCGAACAGCCAGGCCTGACAGATTTGGTGGTTGAACGGGTCCGTCGGCCGTCGCCGTGCGACTGTACGACAAAGAACGGCATCGATCGACCATAGTATTTTATTGTCCGGAGTCCGGTCCGGGGTGCAATGCAACGCAATGACAATTGACAATGCGTTGCTAGGTCAAAATATGGTCATTTCTATGGACTCCGCGACTAAACATTTTATTTTAACTTTTTATGAAATGAAAAACTTAGAAAATAGTTAAAAAATTATAGAAAATCCGTACTAGTTGAACTTGCGGACCGTGTTCAGCTCGGCGAGCATGTTCTCTGCCGAGCGGTAACGGACATCAAGGAGGAGCTTTGATTCTACGAGGGAGAGCGGCAACAGTCGTGGAAGACCGTGTTCCCTTCCTCGTAGAATCGGAGCTCTTCCTTGACCAAGTACGGTGCCGTCCGGTGGAGAAATGCTCACCGAGATGACCACGTAAGCAAGGTCAACTAGTACGGATGGTTATTTATTAAAACATGTTTTTGAGCTATAAATCCTGCTGGCCGTCTTCTTCCTCCCCGAGCCCGCCCGAGAGCTTAAGTTCAAATTTAAGCAGTGTTCTTGCTCTTTCTCCATCCATTCTTCGATTCCTCCATCGATTTCTTCGATTCCTCCGTCGATTCTTCGGTTCTAAAGGTTACCAACTTCATACTCTCATGTTTCATCATTGTCTTATCCCATTTTGTTCACTATATATATATATGGTTCTTTATTGTGGTTTTTTCATTTGTAAGCAATTTGAGCTCAAAATCACTTCAAGCTTGCATATTTACATGAAGGAAGGTTAAAGTAGCTAGTTGAACTAGCGGACCGTGTTCATTTCGGCGAGCATGTTCTCTGCCGAGCGGTAACGGACGTCAAGGAGGAGCTTTGATTCTACGAGGGAGAGTGGCAACGGTCGTGGAAGACCGTGTTCCCTTCCTCGTAGAATCGGAGCTCTTCCGTGGCCAAGTACGGTGCCGTCCGGTGGAGAAATGCTCGCCGAGATGATCACGTAAGCAAGGTCAACTAGTACGGATGGTTATTTATTCACACGTCCCGATATCGTTGCAGTAGTCTGTCAATCACCGTACCCAAACGTAGTATATATATAAATATAAACGATAATCGATTGTTATGTGTGTACACTCCCATTCTTCTATTAATTTGCGGAAATATCATGTGAATTACTTACCTGCCGCAGTAAAAGACGAGAACACAATGACCATTAAAAATATCATTGTTTAGAGATATAGATAATTTTATAGTTTCTTAATTTTATTTGTTTATAAAATGAGAAATTTATAGTGTATTAAAAATGAGTATAGAGAGTAGATGGCAACTGCTTCCGGGTCCTCGACCTCTCATGGGTTTCCAAAGCGACTTAGGCCGGGCCTCCCTCTTATTCTATGTGGCAAGTGTCGTGATGAGACGAAGATTGTGATGGAGTACCGAGTGAAGAAGGAGGGTTCCAACAAGGATCGTATCTTCTACAAGTGTCCGGATCGCAATGTGAGTTATTTTATCGTATTTAATGATTATGGTTAGTTTATACCTATTTTCATGATGGTTGTGATTAAAGTTCTAATTTTTTGTTTTAATTTCAGTGGGATGGCAGTGGACGGTGTTCAGGCTTCTACTGGGAGGAAGAGTATGTTGAACTCGTGCAAAAATATTTTGCATAACAGGCAGATACGACGGCTAATGAGGCAGTGATCCAGCTGAAGAAGCCCAAAGATGTTGCACAATCGGGGGATCTGTCTGTTTTGGTTGAGATTGGTCGCAAAATCCTTGTGCTCCTGAAATGTATTTTACCTTTAGTTCTTTTAGTGGTAGTTGGGATTGTCTATATTGTAGCGATGCTTTCATAAATTTGTACCTTTTGTGGTGGCACGCATGTTGTATAAATAATTAATTATGATCTAGGTTTTAATATGGTATTTATGTCATGTAATGCAGATGAGCCGGCATTGGATGTACAATGCTGATCGCCGCTCCCAAGAGTTCATTGACGGCGTGCATTCTTTGTTACGTGCGGCTGAGGCAAACAAACGCGACGGTTTCATGTGCTGCCCATGTGCCATATGCAAGAATACGGTGGAATATCCTTACTCAAGGACTCTTCATTCACACTTGTTCAAGTCGGGTTTCATGCCAAACTATATTTGTTGGACGAAGCACGGAGAAACCGGCGTTGTAATGGAAGAAGGTGAAGAAGAATAATGGGACGACAATGATATTATTCCCGATGGTGCATGCTTCAATGATACTGCAATGGGAGAAGCTGAAGAAGAGGTAGCCGCAGAAGATGAGCCTGCTGATGATCTTTGTCAGGTCATTCGTGATGCACAAAGAGAATGTGAAAGTGAAAAGGAGAAGACCAAGTTCAAGCAGATGCTAGAAGATCACAAGAAATTGTTGTACCCAACTTGTGATGCAGGGCAGAAAAAGTTGGGAACCACACTAAAATTGCTGTAATGGAAGGCAAAGAATGGTGTATCTAACAAGGGATTTGGAGAGTTACTAAAAATCCAAAAGAAGATGCTTCCAAAGGACAATGAATTGCCCGTCACTACCTACGAAGCAAAACAGGTTGTCTGTCCTATGGGGCTAGAAATCGAGGAGATCATGCATGTCCTAATGACTGCATCCTGTACTGTGGCAAAGAGTACGAGAAATTGGATGCATGCCCGGTATGCCATGCATCGCGGTATAAGATCAGGCGAGATGATCCTGGTTATGTTGAGGGCGAACGTCCGCGGAAGAAAATCCCTGCCAAGGTTATGTGGTATGCTCCTATAATACCACGCTTGAAATGTCTGTTCAGAAACAAAGAACATACAAAATTGTTGCGATGGCACAAAGAAGACCGTAAGGTAGACAATATGTTGAGACACCCTGCTGATGGGTCCCAGTGGAGAGCAATCGACAGAGAATTCCCAGAGTTTGCAAATGACGCAAGAAACTTAAGGTTTACTTTAAGTACAGATGGTATCAATCCTTTTGGAGAGCAGAACAATAGTCATAGCACTTGGCCTATTACTCTAAGTATCTACAACCTTCCTCCTTGGTTATGCATGAAGCGGAAGTTCATTATGATGCCTGCGCTCATCCAAGGCCCGAAGCAACCTGGCAATGACATCGATGTGTATCTGAGACCACTTATTGACGAACTTCTCATTTTGTGGAATAAAGAAGGTGTACGTGTGTGGGATGAGTACAAACAGGAACACTTTGATCTGCGAGCATTGTTGTTCGTAACAATCAATGATTGGCCTACTCTAAGTAATCTTTCAGGACAGTCAAACAAGGGATATAATGCATGCACACACTGCTTCGGTGATATTAGAGGTGTATTCTTGAAAAAATGTCGAAAGGTCGTGTACCTTGGCCATCGTCGATTTCTTCCTGCAAATCACCTCGTAAGAAAGAAAGGCAAGCATTTTAAAGGGAAGGCAGACCACCTGACTAAGCCTCGCAACCGAACCGGTGAGGATGTACTTGATATGGTCAATGATGTGAAAGTTGTCTTTGGAAAAGGACATGGCAGCCAACCTGTTCTGAATGACGCTAACGGTCACGCACCCATGTGGAAGAAGTCCATATTTTGGGACCTACCCTATTAGCAAGTCCTAGAGGTCTGCAACTCGATCGACGTGATGCACCTGATGAAGAATGTTTGTGTGAACCTGCTAGGCTTCATGGGTGTGTATGGAAAGCCTAAGGACACATTTGAAGCACGACAGGACCTGCGTTGTTTGAGAGAAAGAGACAACCTGCATCCAGAGAAGGTAGATGATGGACGCCATTACTTACGTCCTGCCAGCTACACTCTAAGCAAAGAGAAGGAAATCATGTTTGAATGCTTAAACAACATCAAGGTACCATCTAGATTCTCCTCGAATATAAAGGGTATTATAAATGTGCCAGAGAAGAAATTCTGTAACTTAAAGTCCCATGACTGTCATGTTCTCATGATGCAATTACTTCCAGTTGCATTAAGAGGAATTCTACCTCCAAATGTATGTCTAGCCACCGTGAAGCTATGTGCATTCCTCAATGCAATTTCTCAGAAGGCAATTGATCCAACTGATCTAGCTAAACTACAAAATGATATGGTTCAATGTCTCGTCAGCTTTGAGTTGGTGTTCCCTCCTTCCTTCTTTGATATCATGACACACCTCCTAGTTCACCTAGTCAAGGAGATTTTCATTCTCGGTCCTGTGTTCCTACACAACATGTTTCCCTTAGAGAGATTCATGGGAGTCCTAAAGAAATATGTTCACAACCATGCTCACCCAGAAGGAAGCATCGCCAAGGGCTATGGAACAGAAGAGGTCATTGAGTTCTGTGTTGACTTTATTCCTGACCTTGACTCGATTGGTGTTCCTGAATCGAGACATGAGGGGAGACTAAGTGGAAAGGGGACACTAGGGAGAAAAACATATATTGGTACGGAGGATGATTATTTCAATAAAGCGCACTACACAGTTCTACAGAACTCCTCTTTGGTAGATCCGTATATTGAGACACATAAGGATCTCTTACGATCCGAGTTTCTAGGGAAGACTAAAGCTTGGATTACACGTAAGCACATGGAAACTTTCGGTGGTTGGTTGCAAAAAAATGTCAAGGTGATGAGAGCATCCATGAGCTACTGTATTTATTGGCTATGCAATCATCATGGCATATCATCACATACAAAGGGTACGAGATAAATGGGAACATATTCTACACAGTAGCCCAAGATAAAAGGAGTACCAACCAAAACAGTGGTGTCCGCATAGATGCCATAGACCCGAATGGGAATAGGCAGACATATTATGGCCGCATAGATGAAATATGGGAACTAGAATATGCACCTACTTTGAAGATCCCATTGTTCAAGTGCCAATGGGTCAAGGTGACCGGAGGTGGGGTAACAGTAGACAACGAGTATGGAATGACAACAGTAGACCTTAGTAATATTGGGTACAAAGACAAACCATTCGTCCTTGCCAAAGATGTGAATCAGGTGTTCTATGTCAATGATATGTCTACCAAACCAAAAAGAGGGAAAAACAATAATGACTCAACCAAAGAGCCAAAGCGCCACATAGTTCTTTCAGAGAAAAGAGTCATCGTGGGAATTAAGGACAAGTCGGACATGTCAGAAGATTATGAAAAGTATGACCGAATTCCGCCCTTCAAAGTGAACAAAGACCCTAGCATCTTGGTAAATGATGAGGACACTCCATGGTTACGACGCGATCATAACCAAGGGACATACATAAAGAAGAAGTTCACTGCTGTGCCCACTTGATGATATAGTGATTTAACGTAGTGTGTGTTTGAGATATTATGTAATAATTGTGAATTCAGATATTTATTATGTCGTGTTTCAAATTAAATCAATGTTTGATTTGGTGGGATTTCTCTCTCGAAAAGTTAAATTAGGATATTGAGTGATGAAAAATTAAAATATTAACGTTAAAATGATGTGAAAACAAATTTCCTGTCCAAAACCAATAGTTTTAATAATTTTAATTAAACACTACATTTTTGCATTAACGAAATAATAAATATTAGTTACATTATGTTTTATAATTATAACAAAAAATAAAAAAGTTAGGTTATAGATTTTTCCTATGTGCAATAAAGAAAAAGAAAATCCATATTTTTAACAAAATAATTTTATGCCTTTTATTTAATTTACTATGTATTTAACAAGAAAATCCATATTTCTATTAAAAAAATTTGCTCAAAACAGGCGGGAAACGAAACTGCAGCCCACCTTTACTCCCGGGTGAGAAGCCCACCCAGGAGTAAAGGTGGGCTGCAGTTTCGTGGCCTACCAAAAAAACCCTTTACTCCCGGTGCATGTTACCAACTGGGAGTAAAGGTTACTCCCGGTTGGTAACACGCACCGGGAGTAAAGGGACCTTTACTCCTGGTTGGTAACACGCACCGGGAGTAAAGGGGTGTGGCATATATATACCAGTGCCATCTTCTTCCTTGCGTTCTTCGTCGATTCCTCTTCCCCTGCGCCCACGCCACCCGGCCCACCACACTAAGGACGTCGCCGCCACCCCGCCCGACGCCGGTCGTCGCCACTGCCTCGCGCGCGTCCACGGTCCCCACGCCACCCCGTGCGTCGACGACCTCATGGCGCCAGCTGCTGCCCGCCCCGGCTAGACACGCGGGCCACACCGTACCCTCCAGCGCGCGTTGACATGGCGCAACGATGAGGCTGCCAACGCGCGTGGCTTCCTCTCCTCCATTCCCAAGGTACGTACGTACGTTCTACGATGGCAATGATTCTCCGCGACCGTCGTATGTGCGTGCTTGGTGGTTCATAATTTTGTTCGTGATTTGGCGATCTTGATCGAACAATGTGGTGGCGGCGCTGATGTCGGGCGATCCTAGATATAAGTTTCATGGCTAATTAATTCGTACGTGTATGTGTGTTGTTAAAATTTTATTTTATAAATGGAAAGATCAAAGGTGGAAGTTTATTGCAATTTAAAATGGAAGGTAGTTCGATGGCATCTCAAAATGCGCGGCATCTACTTAAAGAGCTAGCGAAATGGAATATCGAAGTTCTCTTATGCGACCCAGCTGGGCTGCTTGAGTTATTATATATTGTTACAGTACATAACTGGTACAACAACATATAGTTGGGGTCTAACGGCATGGAATACTAGATAGTTGGACCATAAGTTAGGGCCCCTTCAATTAGTCAGGAATGGAGCTGGGAATTATTCCGGCTTACCAACATTATACAAATTAGTGAACCATTTCAACCGAGTACTGCCGGCTGGTGGCTGGCATATATATACAGCCCCTGGTATATAAGCGCCATGCGTTTCTATGTATACGGCGGAGCACCGCCGCCCTCGTTCGCCCTAGGGTTTATACGGCGAAGCACCGCCACCCTCGTTCGCCCTAGGGTTTAGGGTTTATACGGTGGAGCACCGCCGCCCTCGTTCATCCATGTGTACAAACATATATACGGCGGAGTACGTGGAGCACCACCACTCTTGTCACACCGTCCTCTCTCGCGGCCTAGTCGATCAACATTCGTATTATCGTTATCGTTAACGCTAAACAATCACACTAGGGCGAACCGCGTTGTTGATGTCACCGACGTGGTTCGCCCTAGTCACCGACGCAATTCGCCCTCAGCCATTTATGTATAGCCCTAATTCGCCCTAGTACCAACGCAGTTCGCCCTAGTGTGGCGAATTGCGTCCATGACCGAGGGGCAATATTTAATAATGCATATTATTCGTAGATTTTACGCATGTAAGCAAAGATTTGACATACTATATATTGGTTTTGTTTTTTGAAGCTAGATGGCTGACCCGAGAAACATGGATGAGGAGGAGTTGATGATGAATTTGATCAACACTGGCACTCAAGTTGCCGGCGATGATGGTGCTAAAAATAACATGCAAGAGGATGCAGATGACGGGAGTCAGTACTTAGCTCTTGAACAAAATGAGCAACAACATATTGGCCAAGTATATATTTTTTATTATTAGCTATATATATTATCATATGTCTTATGTGTGCTCATGACATTAAAAATAATGTTTATGTTTTGTAGCCCTCTGGATCGACATCAACAACTACAACGAAGAGTAAAAATGTTCGAGGTCCTAAAAAGCCATTGGAGGGCCACTTCATCATCTTGGAGTTCAATGTGGATACAGGCGAACCGGGGGGGCAAAAAAAATGAAATTCGTGCACCACTGTGGTTACCTTGTACAGGACTGGCACTCGATAAGTACCCGCGAATGGAAGAAGAAGACCAATGCTCCTCATATCAGTTTTATCTCCAATCGTGACAAGACATTAATTTGGAATGATGTCTTGGAACATTTCACGCTCCAAACAGATGGTTATGATGATATAATAGATGGTGATGAATTGAAGGAGCGAGTTAGGGATTGGGCAATGAAGAAGATGGCCACCCAATTTTAGACTTGGAAGAAACACCTATACATGACGTATGTCAAGAAGAACATAGCACCAGATTTTACTGTCCTAGGCCCGATCTCAAAGCAGAGGCCCTATTGGGATGAGTTTGTACAGTACAAGACGTCGGAAGAGGGTGTGAGTCGGGTGATAAAGAACCAACGTAATGCCCAACAGAAGACATACCACCATAACTTGGGATCAGGTGGCTACCCGACTGCCATTAAGAAGTGGAACAAAATGAAAGCAGACCTTCTAGCCAAGGGTATCACACCAGAATCACTTGAGTGGGGAGAGCGTGCAAAGAATTGGTTTTTTGCTCATGGGGGAACACTGGACCAGGAGACAGGGAAGTGCGTTTATGGCGTAAGACTGCAAGAAGCAGCAGAAAGATTGTTTTATGCTCAGAGAGCTACTGCTAGTGGTGCGTTCAGGCCCAACAGAGAGAAGGATGAACTGACATACGCCATCGGGACTATTGAACACGGTGGCCAAACTAGAGGCAAAGGAAGTGTCTCGTGGGAGCATGGATTCCCTCAGGACAGACCTTCCTATAGAAGCCGTCAGAGAAAGAAGGAAGAAGAGGCATAGCGGCTCCAGAGGTTGGACGAAGCGGTGCATGAAGCACAGGAGCGGGAAAAAAACCTTGAAGCGAGAATGCAGGAGGAAATCAGAAGGCAAGTGCAAATAGCAGTGAGTGCAAGCAAGCAGGCATCAGAGCTAGGAATCAATATTAGCCAATCTGTTCAGTTGAAAAGCAGCTACGCTTCCACAGAGATACCAAATCAAGGGGACACAAGACTGCGCTTTGCTGTGGATGACGTCACTGAACCTTGTACATCGTGTGAGCTACACATTCCGAAGGAGAATTCCACAATCAAGGTGGCTATCGGTCTTGTTAATCCTATCGACCGAACCAAGACACCAAGGATTCATAGGAATATAATCTAAGAAGGATATGCTACCATCTCGGTAGATAAAGCTGAAAAAGGTTTTAGTGATTTGCCTCTTGACATTCCTGGAGGTGATGGCGAGAAGACTCTAGGAGAAGCAGAGAAGACATTCATTCTATGGCGCAAGCACTACATCATCATTCCCGAGATGTCGCCTCAACCTCCTCCTGAACTACCTCACCATAGGTGCGGATGAAAACACTACATCATTAATTTATATTGGCTTAAATAATTAACAATCTACTCATAATAATATGTCATTCCTTTTTTTGTAGCAGATCCTCCCCCAACCTAAATCCAATTGTTCAATCGCCAGATCATCATAGTGCTCTGTATGATGACAATGTGTTGGAAGGCAAGGCTGCATCCACACCATCTCCAAGGAGGTCTCCAATGCTGCAGCCGCCACCTCCAAGGAGGTCTCCAACGCCGCTACCACCACCTCCAAGGAGGTCTCCAACACCTCCCCTGCCCCCGCCTACCAAGAAGCCAAGTACTAGCAAGAGGCCAGCCCCACAAACGAAGAACTAGTCCCCGTTGGCAAAGAAAGCCACCATGAAACCAATGGCTATTCCCAAAATAATATCTGAAGAGAAGGAAGAAGTAACTGATGCATATAAAAAAGATATGTCCAGATTCTATGACAATCTTAAAAAGAATCAAGAAGCAAGGAGAAACCCGGAGAAACCGTACTTCTTCGTAGCTCCAGATATTCTAAGAAAAAAGGTGGCTTCTTTCCAGCAACAACAGCGGGAATCTCGTAAGCCGTCCAAATCAACGTTAACGGACTATGATCGCACTCTCACCAAGTCAATTGAGGCGGCATAGAAAAAGAAGCGGGCAGGGAAAGGAGTTGCACAACTCGGACAACAATCGCACCAATCAGTCCCCCCGCTAGTTGTTGGTAATGAATATGGTTCGAATTAGGATTAATGCATCAGGCAAACATACCTCCGGATGTCGATTTGGATCACCTTGGTGAATTTATTGAAGAGACTGGTCTCGACCTTTACCAGATGTTTGGTGATGGAAACATTGAGAGTGCGGCGGAGGTTGATATTTGGAAGAAAAAATTTGTACTAGGCCAGAGTCTATACAACCCTCAAGCCGTATGTGATCTGGGGACGCAAATGTACCTGCTAAACAAGTGGTACATGCAGGCGTCTACCGGTGGAGACTTCTGCGTTGGTGTTAGAATTAGAGACGAACATTGGTTCCATGGCAATGATGTTATGTATATTGACTTTGCAGAATTTCATCAACTATGCCACCTGACCTCTCTGGACAAAGTTATCATTAGCTGCTATTGCCTGTAAGTAATAATTCTTTCGATCTATTATTAAACTCATCATATGTGTGTATATGCATATAAATTATCCTAACAAGTACTATATATATGCAGATTTACAATGATAGAGCTTAGAAAGGAAGGCTGCAATAAAATTGGTTTTGTTGATCCCCATATAGTATTCAAAGACCTAGTTACTCCAAAGCCTAATTGGAAGTCTGAGTCAGAGAGTAACCTCATGAACTTCTTAGTGAACCAATGCCACAAGAAGGATATACTCTTTCCCTACAACTTCAAGTGAGTGTTAATAATGTCGATCATCCTTAATGGCTCATATGTTGATTGTAGTTAATTAATGAGTGTTATGCGTTATATCCTATAAACACATGCAGCAATCACTGGATATTGATGGACATCGATCTGGTGAAAAGTCACTTGATAATCTATGACTCGATGAGAAAACCACAACAAGACTACCAAGATATGATAGATATTATCCAGAGGTAATTTCGGTATCTCTAGCAACTATATATACACACAAACATGATGATTAACTATATTTGATGACGTGACAAATTTTTTATTGGGCAGTGTTTGGAAAACCTTTATTGAGAAGCAACACATGGGAAAATGCAAAGCGCCACTGAATGTAATCCCTTTAAAAGTAAGTCCCCTAAATCGCATCATCTTTATTAATTAAACATATAGCTTTCACCGGATCACCAAATTGGATGACAAATCTTTTTCTCGTAAAGTGGTGTCTGAGGCAGGAACAGGGGAACAACTACTGTGGTTACTATGTTTGCAAGTTTATCAAGGTGGTCTCCCAAAGAACTCCTACAGAGAGACTCAAAGTACGTTAAAAATACACTATATATTCATTTAATTATTATTATTGATTGTGTTACTATGTCTTTATATATATATATATGTATGTACACATATTAATTTATTTTCCTTTAATTCGAACCTGTAGGTTCGATGGTTCGAGGAAAAGGTCATACAGCAAGACCAAATCAAAGCAATTCAAGAGTCTATAGCCGGATTTTTTAATAACCAGGTCACCGATTCCAAGAGCGAGTTCTACTTCGACCCAACACTGCCACGGAAGCCAAGCTAGAGGATGAGAGGAAACTTGTTATATCACAACAACTGTAATGCAATCTTTTGTAATATATGCACATGAAATAATATAATGTAAAATACACATATGCATGCATGCATGTAAATATATATGATACATGCATACATATATATATATATATATATATATATATATATATATATATATATATATATATATATATATATTTCTATGCTTGAATTGTGTGATTTAATACGTTCATTGTGCTTGAACCGAAACATACTATACACGCGTATAAATGTATAATTAGCAACGTACAATACGACTTCAAAAACCTATTTTGAAAAGAAAACAAAAAAATGAAAAGAAAAGGAAAAAGAAAAAAAACCTTTAGTCCCGGTTCGTATTACCAACCGGGACTAAAGGGTGCCGGCCATCGTGGCATGTCAGGAGGCACCTTTAGTCCTGTTTGGTGTTACCCATCGGGACTAAAGGTCCCCCTTTAGTCCCGGTTCCTGACCCGGGACTAAAGGACCCCCTTTAGTCCTGCATGCTTGCTCCCGGGTGGGGAACCGGGACTAGAGGCAGTTCCCCACCGGGAGTAAAGCTCTGTTCTCTACCAGTGCCTCCTAGCTACACTTGTCCTCGTCTCCCTACTGGCACTGGCGATCGGGTCACAGGCCGACGGCCTCGGCGACGTGGCTGTCTTCTGGGGCCAGAACAAGGACGAGGGCATGCTGCACGAGGCCTGCGACACGGTCGCCTACACCACGGTCCTCATCTCCTTCCTCCGCGCCTTCAGCCACGGTAGGTACTCGCTCGACCTCTCAGGCCACACGCTCGTTGACCGGCGTCGGCGATGACATCAAGCACTGCCAGTCCAAGGGCATCCTCGTGCTCCTCTCCATCGGCGGGCCCAGCGCCGCCTACTCCCTCCCCTCGCCAAAGTCAGCGGCTGATGTCGCCGCCTACCTGTAGGACACCTACGTCGGTGGCTCCCGCGCAGGCGAGCGCCGCCTGTTCGGCGACGCGGCGCTGGATGGCGTCGACTTCTACATCAACGACTAGGGCGGTGCGGCGGTAGCGCACTACAACGAGCTGGCAGCTCGGCTCTACATGTACAATAGGAGCTACCATGGCCGGCTTGGCGTCACGCTGATAGCCACGGTGCGGTGCACGTACCCGGACCGGCCGAGCGTGCAGGCATCGCTCACGACAGGGCACTTCGCCCGCATCCACGTTCGGCTGTATGACAGCTTTAACTGCACTGTTTTCGCCAGGGAGGACGCGGAGAAGTGGATGGCGGAGTACCCGGCCAGCTAGGTGTTCGTCGGCGTGTCAGTGGAGGAAAAACGTGGCCAGGAGTGGGGCACCGGGGACCTCAAGGACCTCTACTGTGGTATTCTGCGGTTCGTCGAGGAGCTGCCGAACTATGGAGGACTCATGGTCTGGAACAGGTACTACGACAAGAAGAACCACTTCATCCACTACACCACGACACCAGGATTTGCGATGGACGGTCTGACACTAAAAGCGGCTACTGCGATAGATAACCTGACACTAAAAAGTTATAGCGACAGACTTCTGCAGACAATGTAAGTCTTGTCGCTAAAAATGTTTAGCGACAGACAGTACATTTAGCGACAGATAGTCCATTGCTACTTTTTAGCGATAGATGCTCTATTACTAGGCATATATCGACAGATCATCCAATAGTCCATGTATTTATAGCGATAGATTGTTCTACAGGACAATATAAATATATATAAAAAATACAATGAGAAAACATGTAGCACATATCATACCCAGATTCAAGCTTAAGGTTCATCACATAAAATATAGAAACACATACATCACATGGAGGTCAATACATACATAAACATACAATCTTGTCTTGCAGAGTACATCATCTAACAAGATTAGTGTTGGGGACCAAATACTGGGGAACCCAAAGAGGAGGAGGTAATAACCATCAAACGTTGATGCTTCTGAACAAACAAGAGCGCAACTACACTCCTCGCCCGACCTCCGAGGGCCGGACTCCACCTCGCTCGACGTCTGGGGGCAGACTCTACCTCACCCGACCCCCGAGGGCTGGACTCCGCCTCGCTCGACGTCCGAGGGTAGGCTCCGTCTCGCCCGACGTCTGGGAGTAGAATCCGCCTCGCCCGACGTCTGGGGGAAGACTCCGCCTTGCCCGACATCCGAGGGTAGGCTCCACCTCACCCGACATCTAGGGGTTGGGCTCCGCCTCGCCCGACATCTGGGGTTAGGCTCCACCTCGTCCAACGTTTAGGGGTAGACTCCGCCTCGCCCGACGTCCAAGGGTAGGCTCCGCCTCACCCGACATCTTAGGGCGGGTTCCGTCTAGGCCGACGTCCGGGTATAGGCTCTGCCTCGCTCGACACATGTGCGCTGCTTCTTGATAACTACGCGTACAGATATGGCAGAGCACTCAAGTCAACTACAGTACCGAGGACCATACCCTGCACGCCTGCAGGAAGGTCCCACCAGGATATGACCAGACGGGTGATTTAAGCCCTTCTAGGCATGTCAAAGCCCAAACAATGTTGTGGGCGCCGACATTTGTCCTACAGTGTTATGGGCACCGGCATTTGCCCTCGGATACAAAACCCAACGGAAACATACGACAAACACTACGATCTAGGAGGAAACTCATGTCATCTACAATAATGAATGTGGGGCCTCTATGCCATCCGCTCATCGTAGGGTTGCGGCTTGGCACCCTGGCGCGCCGCACCGTCCGTCGGAGTAGGATGGGACGTGACCACTTGCTGAACGAAGCCAGAGCATGACCCTATCAGGATTAGCGAACATGTTATCCCTGGCACCGTCTACCATGTCAGTAGGGTAGGCTCAAAGGAAAGGGAAGACCCGGCACCTTCGAAGGACCTTCTCTACCTCTGGTTTTTTTCTCTTTCTCCTATCTGTAATCCCTGCTTCCCCCTTGATCTATAAAAGGGAGGGCAGGGCATCCCACTAAGGGGATGGATCAATCGTACACACCACGCACCACATAACACATAGCCAAGTAGCAACCGAGCTCTTAGTACTCGCTCAACTTTTCCATCAGAGACTTGGGACCTATCCCTCTCTCGACCGTTTGTACCCCCTACTATGAACCTTTCAGTGCTAATAACATGAGCAGCAGCAGCAAACTGGATGTAGGGACATTCTGCCTAAACCAGTATAAACCTTATGTCTTTTAGCACACCATCTGGGCCTAACGCGCAACAAATACAAATTTACTAGTTGGTGTTTATTCAAAACATCGACAGTTGGCGCGCCAGGTAGGGGACCTTTGCGCCTTTCGATGTTAACATCAGGCCACGGATGGCTAGCCATGGAATCAGCTAGGTCTTAGGCACACATGTGCGCTTTGGTGACTTGGACTTCATCGTCACGGTGGGAGGAGAGTTAGCATTGGCTCACGCCGCCATCCAATCTCTCCCCTCCATCAGCCTCAACTACGAGAGGATTGAGCGCCAGCTCGATGTCTCCCTAGGACCCCAGCAGTCCAGGAAGGACCAATGCCACCTCACCCTTTCCAACACCAATGACATGGCATGGTTCGCTGGAGGAGGATCCCTCTCTCTGGGACACCACATACAGAGCGCCTTGATAGTGCTTCCGTTGAGTCTCCACAACGCTGCGGTGACCGTTAGCCACCTTGTGGCACAACGCATGGTCCTACCGCCCACGAACAACGAGTTTGTGGGGGTGATCAAACACATCACGGAATCTCTCCACAACCTCCTCACAGAGGAGCCAGGGTCATCCTCTGGCTCTGACTCCAGCAGGAGGAGCCATCACCCCTCTCAGGAATGCTTTATGACGGGTACCCCCGAGGGACACGTCGAAAGCGTCCCCACAGAGGAGGCTACCCTGGCGAGCAACCTCGGTGACAAAATCAAAGGGGAGACAGCGGCCCCACCATGCATGGGGGTGGAGAAGCTTAAAGCCCGATAGCAGAAGATTGAAGAAGCACGACTCTAGCTTGTGTAGGAATGCGCAGAGCTCGATCGGGAGATCAAATGCCGTTGAGACGGTGGGCCCGCACGCACCATGGCTTGTGATGTAAACCGAAGGATCATCACCAATGACGAAGCCCTTCCTCGCTTCGCCCGGGTGAGCCAGAACATCGCCGTCGCCATGGCCTTGCTCCATGGCCTTCTAAAGGCCGCAATGCTCGAGGATCATCGGGCCCACCATGAGATTTGCACACTGCTCAAGCGTGCAGCGGTGCAGCAGGTAGAGAGCTCGTTGTCTCGGCAACATGAGCTTGACGCTAGCCAATGCAAGCTCTCTGGGCATCTCGACAGGGACACGTTGGTCCACCAGACACCACCGGGCGGCGGGCAGCGCGCTGCGGTCCCGGTGCTTCAGCGTCTTAGCTGTAACCGCAACGCACGTAGCACTCTCGATGGTCACAGGCGTACCCATGGCGATCCAAGAGAGGGAGCCAGCCACGGCTATCATCCTCATCACGGCGAACGCTATGACAACGACAAGGACTAGAGCCCGAGCCCTAGTCTACCAAGCCCTCAGGCCTTCACCCAGAACATCCTCAACGCTGCCTTCCCACCATGGTACCGGCCACCAACCAACATCCTGAAGTACTCTAGGGAAACAAACCCTGGACTATGGCTTGAAGACTATCGGCTTGCCTGCCAAGCTGGTGGTGTGGATAATGATGACTTCATTATCCGCAACCTTCCACTATTTTTGGCCAATTCGGCACGAGCGTGGTTAGAACACCTACTGTCCAATAGAATCCATAATTGGGCGGACCTAAAGGAGATCTTCGTGAGGAACTTCTAGGGCACATACAAGCGCCTTGGGAACCCATGGGACCTCAAAAACTATTGTTAGAAGGCTGGTGAGAGCCTTCGTGGGTACATCCGGCACTTCTCCCGATAGTGCAATGAGCTACCAAACATCATCGACGCTAATGTTATAGGGGCTTACCTGTCCGAGACTACCTATGAGTCTTTGGTTCATAAGCTAGGACGCAAGGGCCCACAAACCACCAAGGAACTCTTGGACATTGCCACCAGCCATGCCTTAGGAGAGGAGGCGGTCAGAGCAATCTTTGATCATCTCGATGGCAAGGCAAGGTGAGATGAGGGTGCCAACAAAGGCGCTTCCAATCATTCCGCCAAAAGGAAGAACAAAAAGCAATGGCGTGAGGACTCGCTCATGGCCGCTGCTGCCTGCAAGGGTGGTTGGAAGCCCAAGGAGGGCACTCTAAACCACTTTGAAAAATTACTCAAGGGGTCATGCCCAAACCATGCCTTCCCAGTTAAGCATCTATACAAGAACTATAGAATCATGCGGCGGTTCTTGTCTGGAGGCCCCAACAAAGGGGAGCACGGAAAGGACCCTGCCCCCACCACGGACAACACCGAGGAGAAGGACGATGGCTTTCCAACGCTGGACGGCTGCCTTATGATCTTTAGAGGATTAGCGGCCTATGACTCCAAACATTGTTAGAAGGTCGCACGCCGCAAGGTCTATACGGCCAAACCGGCCCCACCTCCCTTCCTCCGATGGTTAGAATCCGCCATAACCTTCGATTAGACCGACCACCCAGAGAGCATCCCACATCGAAGTAGATATCCGCTTGTGGTTGACCCAATTGTTGGCCCAAAGTGGCTCACCAAAGTACTGATGGATGGAGGCAGCGACCTCAACATCATGTATGCCAAGATGCTCAATGAAATGGGCATCGACCGAACATGCCTTCGCCCGACCTGAGCGCCTTTCCATGGCATCGTGCCTAGAAAGTAGGCCATTCCACTTGGGTAGATCGATCTGCCCATCACCTTCAGGGATCAGTTCAATTATAGGATCGAAACCCTCACCTTCGAGGTGGTTGGGTTCCTCGGAACCTTCCATGCCATCCTAGGACATCCATGCTACGCGAAGTTCGTGGTCGTCCCCAACTATACATACCTCAAGCTAAAAATACCGAGCCCCCATGAGGTCATCACCATTGGCACCTCCTTGCACGCCTATGAGTGTGAGGTCGAATGCTGTGGTCATGCCATAGCAATCGTCGCCTCTAGGGAGCTCGCCGTCCTCAAGGAGGAGGTCACTGAAGAAGCGCCCGATGCCAAGAAGTCAACTAGGTCATTCAAGCCTCTAGAGGGCTCTAAAGAAGTCCTCGTAGACCCTAGGAGCACTAAGCGTAAAATGGTGCGCGTTGGTACCACACTTTCCTCCAAATTGGAAGGCGCGCTCGTCAGCTTCCTCTATGCTAATAGAGACATCTTTGCATGGAAACCCTTGAACATGCTAGGCATCCCGAGGGAAGTCACCAAGCATACCTATAAGATCTGCCCAGGCTCCAAGCTGGTGAAGCAACGCCTACGTCGCTTCGATGAGGAGAAACGTAGGGCCATCGGTGATGAGATAGCAAAACTTTCGGTGGCCGGATTCATCACGGAAGTATACCACCCATAGTGGTTAGTCAATCCCGTTCTTGTATGAAAGAAGAGTGGAAAATAGAGGATGTGTGTTGACTATATGGGTCTCAACAAGGCGTGCCCAAAGGATCCGTTTCCTTTGTCACGCATAGACCAAATAGTCGACTCTACCTCAGGGTGCGAAACCCTCTACTTCCTTGACGCGTACTCCGGGTACCATCAAATCATGATAAAAGAGTCTGACCAGCTCACGACATCTTTCATCACCCCCTTTGGATCATTTTGCTATGTCTCAATGTTGTTTAGTCTGAAGAACGTTGGGGCTACATACCAGCGCTGTATGCTCAAATGCTTTGGGGACCTCATCGGGCGGACCATTGAGGCCTACGTTGATGACATCGTGGTCAAGTCTAAATAGGCTAACCACCTCATTGCCGATCTTGAGCAGACCTTTGAAAAAATCTGAGCGAATGGCATCAAACTCAATCCTGAGAAGTGTGTTTTCTGGGTCCCAAGGGGTATGCTGCTCGGCTTCATTGTCTCTAAGCGCGGCATCGAAGCCAACCCTGAGAAAATCTTAGCCATCACAAGGATGGGCCCGATTCAGAACATAAAGGGGGTTCAGCGAGTCATAGGGTGCCTCGCTACACTTAGCCCAGTCATCTCACGCCTCGGTGAACAAGGTCTCCTCCTTTATCGACTCTTGAAGAAAGCCGACCGCTTCGAATAGACATCTGAGGCCCAAGAGGCACTTGACATGGTCAAACTGCTTCTAACAAAGGCCCCAATCTTGGTCCCTCCAACCGATGGGGAATCCCTTCTGCTATACATAGTGGCCACCATGCAAGTGGTTAGCGCCACCTTGGTAGTAGAGCGAGAAGAAGAGGGGCACGCCCTCAAGGTGCAGCACCCTGTGTACTTCATTAGTGAGGTACTATCCGACTCTAAGACCCGCTACTCCCAAATCTAGAAGCTCCTATATGCCATCCTTATCACCGAAAGGATGCTACGTCACTACTTTGAGTCACACCCAGTGATGGTCGTGATGTCATTCCCCCTCAGTGAGGTCATCCAGAGCCAGAATGCCATAGGAAGAACTACAAAATGGGCACTCAAGTTGATGGATTAGGGCATTACGTATGCCTCTCGAACAGTGATCAAGTCCTAGGTGTTGGCTAACTTCGTCACGGAATGGACCGAGATCCAAATGCCACCAGCAGTCATCGACCAAGTGTATTGGACGATGTACTTCGATGGGTCACTGATGAAAAGGGGCACCGGCATGGGGTTGGTCTTCATATCGCCCCTCGGGGTACGCATGAGTTACATGGTTCATCTCCATTTCCTCTCATCCAATAATGTGGCTAAGTATGAAGCACTCATCAATGGCCTATGCATTGCCATCAAGTTGGGCATCTGACGCCTCGACGTCCGGGGTGACTCCTAGCTGGTCATAGACCAAGTCATGAAGGAGTCAAGCTATCACGATGCCAAGATGGCTGCATACTACCAAGAAGTCCGATGGTCTCAAACTCAATCACATCTTGAGGTGCCTCAATGAGGCGGTCGATGCGCTTGCGAAGGCAACATCCGGCCAAGAGCCGGTGCTAATAGGAGTCTTCGCCAGCGACCAACGCAAGCCCTTGGTGCGCTACAAAGGGTTGGAACAGGCCAACAACGGTCCGCCCGATCCGGCCTCGGGGGCTAACCAGCCGACGGCTCCATCCGACCCTGAGGTCATGGAGCTTGAACAAGATCCAGTAATAGAGCCTGACCCTCTAGTCGACTGGAGAACGCTCTACCTCAACTACCTACTCCATGACATGCTACCGACAGACAAGGCGGAGGCTCGATGGCTCGCACACCGTGCCAAGTCCTTCATTCTTGTGGAGGGCAAACTCTACAGACAAAGACACACTAGAATCCTACAACGCTGCATCCCCATTGAGAAGGGGAAGCACTTGCCGAGCGATATCCACAGTGGGGTCTGCGGTCACCATGCCGCGCCTAGAACCTTGGTTGGAAACGCATTTCGATAGGGATTCTACTAGCCCACTGCAGTAGCCGATGCTGAGCAGATCATGCGCACCTGTGAAGGTTGTCAGTACTACGCTCGACAAACTCACCTCCTGGCCTAGGCACTCTAGATGATCCCCATCATGTGGCTCTTCGTGGTTTGGGGGCTTGATCTGGTGGGACCTCTCAAGAAGGCGCTCGGAGGATACACCCACTTGCTTGTCACCATAGATAAGTTCACAAAATGGATAGAAGCTCGGCTGATCTCCGCGATCAAGTCTAAGCAAGCTGTGTTGTTCTTCGTCGACATCTCCATTACTTTGGAGTACCGAACTCCATCATCACGGACAACAGCATGCAATTCATTGGTAAGAAGTTCCTTCGATTCTATGAAGAATACCACATCCGGGTCGATTGGGCCACCGTTGCGCACCCCCGAACGAACAGGCAGGTCAAGCATGCAAACGGCATGCTCCTACAGAGCCTCAAACCTAGGATCTTCACCTGGTTGAAAAATTTGGCGCATGCTGGGTCTTTGAGCTTCCTTTAGTACTTTGGAGCTTGAGAACAACCCCTAGTTGAGCCACCGGCTACACATCCTTCTTCATGGTCTATGGTTCCAAGGTCATCCTCCCAGCCGACCTCAACTATGGAGTATAAGGATCAAGGCGTATGATGAACAGGGAGCCGAGGCATCCCACGAGGATGCCATGGACCAGCTGGATGAAGCACGTGACATCGCCCTCCGCCGCTCAGCTAAGTACCAACAGGTGTTGCGACGGTACCACAGCCGACGGGTGTGGGGCTGAGCCTTCAACGTCGGGGACCTAGTCATTCGCCTCGTCTAGAGCAACAAGGACCGCCACAAGCTCTCCCCGCCCTAGGAGGGGTCGTACGTCATCGTAGAAGTACTTCGGCCAGGCACCTATAAGCTGAAAACCATCGACAGTGAGGTCTTCACCAATGCCTAGAACATCAAGCAGCTATGTCATTTTTACCCTTAAATAAACGCATACGTTCTCTTATCAATTTTGTCATCAAAATCCCTAATCTTTCGTGACATCCGACCCCTGCAAGTGCGAGGGGTTGGACCTCACTCGGGGGCTGGTATGAGTATGTTTATCTTACAAACATTCTATGTGTTTTCCCTCTTTTTTCATGGTAAGTCCTAAGGGCTAGGATTTCGGGAACAAGCTTTGAGTATAACTGGTAGGACTACGGGAAACCCACGCCCCGGTAGCTACGGTCTCCTTGCTCACCAGCATGATCAGAATTGGCTTGCCCACACTCTGAGCTTTTTGCGACCTTAACTACGGGAAGGGTCGAAAGGCACTAAACCTCTTTTACAAAAAGAGGGAGAAGAGCTGAAAAGCTATTTGCCATAATGAAATTTGAGAACTTGATCATTTTTGCACAAATTCATCGCTTACAAAGTGATTTCATCATGAAAAGGGATTGTTGTATTCATAAATAAAAAAACTATTCACACAGGGGCTCCCCCACAACTTAAACAATTATATTTGCTGACTACTTCTACTCTAAATACTACTACGGCCACAGCGCCACGCTCTCCATTGGCAACGTCCTACTGCTCCGTGGGATCCCTAAGGGCAGTGTCGTCTACAACATCGAGCACCATGTTGGTGACCATGGTGTCTTCACTGGGGTGTCCAGGGACTATGCCATCATGATCAGCCACAACCCTGGCAATGACACCTCGATGGGGACACTGCCCGCCGAAGTATGGCCGCCATGACTGGTAGATGTCTCCGACATCTCATCAAACTTCATGAACTGGCCGATCTAAGTGGCTGCAAGGGCGAAGCCCTCCATTGACGCCGTCCTGGGTGGCTTCCCCATCGACAAGGCTCACCCGAAGAAGATTCACCAGAAGAGGTCTCCATACAGCTCTATCCCGATGAAGGCCTCATAGGCAGGGACAAAGCCGGCGATGTGCAGCACCCTCCGGTGCGCCTCCTCCTTTGGTGGAAGCGGCCCCTTCTCGGTGAAGGTGGCTAGCACCATCTCATCTACGTTGGATGACCTCTAGCTCGACATCGCGCTCTAAACTCACAAACGGATCTATGAGTTCTCCTCTCCCTCGCATTACCCTCTCTCACTTAAGAATCGCCACGATGCATGAATGCACTCGGCGAGGAGGAAGGAGGAGAGGCAGCAGCTCAAGAATAGGCGGAGGAATGGGACGAGAACCCTCTCCCTTCCCCTATTTAAGGAGAAGACATAGTAGTTGGAGAAACACAAAGGATTGGGGCGAAAAACCCTCTCCCTTCCCCTATTCAATGCAGGTGGGAATTCGATGCAGATGGGAATTCGAGGAGACGTGTCTTGACCGGCGGGATGGACCCTGCTCGATGAAATGGCGCCTGGTCAAATAGGACATGGCCTGGGCATGACCCACCACAATCGCACGCCAGGCGCGAGAAACAAGGCACAGCCGCATATAGGTGGCTCTTTGCTTCCCCAGACAGGACCTAGAAGGGCCCAATGGAAGAACCTCCATCAAGGGGAGACCAATGGGCCTCCTGGGTTGATCAGACGGCCCAGGCGAATGCCGAATAAACGGCCGTCGAAAGATAAGCACCCTTATTGACTTACCTTATGTATCAATTTCACTACCGAGCCTCCGACCCCTACAACGGTAGGGGCGCGAACATCTCTCGGGGCTGCCGAGAGTGTCTACTCATTTAGACATTCTCTTTACCCAACCCCTCCTTATGTTTAAAAATGGGAGGCACGGTGTGCGAGTGTAAACTTTGAGTAAAACTGGACGAACCGCTGGACCCTATGCCTCAACGGCTACGACGCTTTTGTTCACCAGCGTAATCGAATTCTTTGTCCTCGCACCCCAAGCTTTAGCATCCGCCTTCTCAAAAGGGGTTCGGAGGGGTCTACTTGTATCTCCTTTAGGGAGAAGCTGTCTGGTCGCCCAAATCGATCGAATGGCTCAGATCGCTTCCGAGAGATAGAAATGAAAAATTGCGATGCTCATGCAGGTTATGTCGGACCCGAACCCCGCACAGACATAGGTGGAGAGCGACTCATGACACCAAGGTAACATCACCAACCCTCACTCTCGTTTCCATTACATCGTACATTCATCCCATATATCCAAGCGTTGCATATGCAATTGCTACATCTCAACGCTTCGCGTCGCGTCACGAAGCGGTGGTCGCCTCGTTCGATATGAGCGGCAACTTACTGAGGTTCAGAGGACAGCCCACAAAGGGCTCAAGACCGCCTCATGTCAAACAGAGCCAGGGGAGAAAAATCAAGATGAGCCCCAGCGGCCTTGCCCGACCCCGCTCAGAAGCGGACAGGGATGTCTCGACCTTTCTTGTTTGATTCTAACCCCAAGCCAAACCCACAAAATCTCCATCGAGGAGAGGTCAACGGGCCACCCGAGCCTATCGAACGGCTCGGGCATCTGCCAGAAGGCGGGTTAAGAAGTAGTGGAATGCCACATGAGGGCTCTACCAACCCCATCAATGGATGACGGACCCAGATTGCAATCAAACATGCTCGTTAGCAAGCTCATTGAGCACAACACTCGAGCCATCGAGGCAAGTGTCGTTAGCTCAGCCCCTCTGGTTGCGTAAACCAAGGAAGGGGTGATGCGTGAAACATGGTTGACCCCTATCAGACCCCAAGGGGCTCGAGGGTGCGAGCCACCCAATCCAAGATCAAGAGACCAAGGTTCGAAGGCCGGCCCATGAAGGGCCCAAGGCCGCCTCATGTTGAACAAGAGCTAGGGAGAAAACATAGATGAGCCTTAGCGGCCTTTGCCTAACCTGCATAGATGTGGATAGGGTTTTCTCAACCTTCTCGTTCGATCCAGCCTCTAGCCAAGCCCATAGAATCTCCATTGACGGGGAATCTGTTGGAAGGCGGGTTAAGGAGCAACGGAATGCCACCCGAGGGCTTTGTTGACCCTGTCATGAGCGACGAGACTAGATTCCATTTGAACATCCCTGTTAGCGAGCTCACCAACCACGTCACTCGAGCCATCAAGGCAAGTGACGTCGGCTCCACCCCTCTGGTTGCAAAAACCGTGGATGAGGCGATAGTCACAAAAGTGAGCCAACCCTTGACCGAATCCCCACCACGCATGGGGGCTTAGGGAAGGTTGGACTTGCAAGGAGTGACAAAAGCACGGTCACAGAACGATAGCTAAAATCCTAAGGAAGGGGTATGTGCGAATACAAGAGCAGTTTCACTATCCTCTCTTCGGTCTCTAGTGACATTCGACCCCAGCAACTGCAAGGGGTCGGATCTCACTCGGGGGCTGGTAAAGGTATAAAACCCCCTTTTTTTCTAAATAGTCATTGCGTCGGACCTCTTCCTCATGCTAAGGCTAGTGGCAAGGTTTGTGGGAACAAATAACCGAGCGTGCCTGGTCAGACTGCAAAAAACCCACACCCCGACGTCTATGGTAACTTTGCTCACCAGCATAATTGAAGTTTTCCTCTTATACACCTCAGGCCCTACGGTCTTAACAAATGGAAGGGTTTGGATTGCATAAACCTTTTTTCTCGTATGCAAAAAGGGAAGAAAGCAAGTTCAATCAAATGAAATGAAACTGTGAATTTGTTTAACAAAACAAAGTTATGAATCTATTTTCAAAATACAAAAGTGCCGACACTTGTCCATATATTACATATAAATGCCCATCAGACTCTTTCGACTAACTACCCCCTCCAGGGGAGAACCATATCTTCAATTTTGCTCACTAGGGTTTCCACAAGAGGAGTCACCGCCGCTTCTATTTCATCTAGCTCGGAGGGTTCATAGCCAGGCGCAAAACCGAGGCTCATTGCCCCAAGTCGATGTTGTCATCATAATGTGAGCGGGCAATGGTGAAGGCTTGGGTGATCCTTGAGCGAAGAGATTCCTTCTCTAACTAGTGTACCCACGCCGTGATATCTACGGCACGGGCCATGAGCAAGCTGGTCTCCTCCGCTTGCACCACCTGTAGGTCATTGCAGATTACGCCAAGGGCAACCTTTAGGACATCGAGCTCATCGCACTCCACCTGAAGAAGACTCCTCACCTCGGTGAGATCTAGGCTAGTCCGGTAGTGGCACCCTCAGCCTCCAGCTTCTGGGCTTTCACGGTCTCTAGCTCAACCTAGAGGGAGCGGATCCTCTATTGCACCTTGTTGCGCTCTTGGACGGCCTGGTCGTTCTCCCCGTGGGCTGCGCCATGCTCCAAGTGGAGCCTCTCCATAGTATGGTGTAGCTCATCTCACTCTGTGCATAGCTGAGCAACCACCTTGGCGTCCAGTTTTGCCCTCTGCTTTAGAGCTGTGGACCTCTCCTCGGCTCCCAGCATAAGATCCCGCTCCTTCTCAGCCTCAGCCAGGAGGTCGATGATCCACTGGTGAGTCTCGGCATCCTGCTAGAGTAACTCATCCTGCTCATTCCATGCTCTGGCGGCCTCCTCCTGATCCCACCACACCCTCTCTGATAGTTCATCAAAACACTTCTCGACGTCCTCCGCATCCCGGTGGGCCTTGGCCTCCCGCCGTTGAAGATTGTCTGCCTTCGCGGCAAGGGCAGTCAACTCGGCCACCCTCTATCGAAGCTAGGTGGTCATGTCCCTATGCAGCCGTGCCTCATCGACGAGGTGGTCCCAATCCTCCTTGTGTTCATGAAGGAACCATGATTTCTTTTGGCTACGAGCAATAAGAGACTGAAAAAAGACGGTGGTTAGAAAACAAAAATAGATGATGAAAGAAGAGATCGAGAGGCAAGACAAGTGAATACTCGGTCGGTGGGAACAATGATGTCTCAAAGGGCGCCCCTAGCAGCGCCCCTGGCCTGGTTCAGAATTTCTAGCGCGGCTGTGATCCCCCCATTAAGACTCTCCTGCTCTGTGCCCTCGGTGGCATCGTCGAGGGTGAAGAGTTCCAACGACGGGTCCCACGGACTCACCCACCGTAGCAAGGGCTCGTCCCGCGCAGGCGGGTGGTGGCCCTCCAAGGTCAGGAGCAGGGACAACTCCCAGCTAGTCTCCCTGGCAATAGCTGTGGTGTCTGAGGGTCCCTTGGCCATGACCCCCTCCGTCCTGCCCACAACAAGCATCGTCTCTGGAGCCACCGGTAGCATGGGATGCACTGCTGCCATAGGCACCGCCACCACAGCTTCTAGCTATGCCCCATCCATCGTAGCCACCATCACCTCTGCCTCCATCGGTGGGACCTCGTCCGACTATGCCACGCCCACTGTGGTCGACGCAACGGGTGCGGTCGACAGCTCTGCCCGCTCCAACATCGACAACGGAATCACTTCTATCGCCGGTTGCGCAGCAACCTCCGAGGGCGCCCCCTCGACCTCACCAACCACTTGACCTAACAAGGGCACAGGCACCACCGTGGGTGGTGCCAGACCGGCCGATGAGGCTATGACGCCGGCTCCGTTCTTGCCCAAAATAGGAGCGACGTCAAGCGGCGGCCCCCGCCTTGCCCAAAGGGCGACGGTTTTCTTTGGCACCAACACTAAAGAAGTGCCCCGTCTGACCCATCTCCTGATGCCGCAGAAGAAACAAAAGGCGTGAGTCACTATAAAAAATAGAGAAAAATAAAAAATAGAGATAACAGAGGAGTCAGCAACTTATGTTGGCGTTGTTGGGCGGTGGAGACGTTTGGGGCATGAACCCTCGGTTCCCTACTCCACCTCATTGGGGCGGGACCATTTTGAGTCTGTCCCCTGCTCCTGGGCTAAGGGGCTCGCCTCCCTCATATCTGGGGGCATGGCAGTGGAGCCACTCCCCTCTCTTGACACTTCGGGCATGATAGTGAATCCACCCACCCCCGTCGGCTCTTGGGGCACGGCGACGGGTCCACCTGCTCCCGCTAGCACCTCAGGAGAGGTGGCAGATCCACCCATCCTTGCTGATTCCTGAGGCACAGCGGTGGGGCCACTCCCCCCCGCTGGCACCTTGAGCATGGTGGCCGATCCGCCTGCCCCTGATGGTTCTAAGGATGGGCCGACAGTCCGGCCCACCTCCTTCAGCCTCCTGGCCACACCTACCCTTGTGTGGAATAGGAAGGGTCCTTGCATTGATGAGTGGGTACCTGTCAGCGCGTCCTCACTTCCTAAGTCACCCCATTCGGTGTCTGCGACTACCTCATCATCTTCCTGATTGTCGTTGTCATCATCATCACTGTCTATTTCCTCTCCTCGCTCCTGTGCCTGTAGTTTCTCCTGCTTCTTTTTCCTCTCGACCTCATTTGTCTCTTCTGCCACTCGACCATAGTGTGATTCACCACTGCCACGAATACGTCCTTCAACAGCGGAGCCGTGCGGTCCATAAAGATGAGCCTCTTCGGCTGGTCCCGCTATCTCAATATTAGCATCAAGGGGTCAGGAGTTCAATTAAAAAGGAGGCATGGAGAAAGAGAACTTACGAAGTCGATGTACCCTAGTTTCGGCCGCATTGGGGGGTGCCCCAGCACCGGATACACAAAATCGAGAGCGACACTGGCGTCGTCCCATGAAGGCTCCATCGCCTCCTTAATGCGCTGCGCCACTTCAGAGGGGGAGAGCACTCCATCGGCAAGCGCCGTCCCATCGAGTGACGCTCTGGGTGCAATCAGGTATAGGGGAAGCGCGTGACTCATCAGCGGCGCCACCCCATCAAGTGACGCTCTGGTGGCAAGCTGCTCGAGAGCTGAGTCTGGGTTACCGTACTCTTGCTCGTACTCCTGGCGGCGGCATACTTCTTCATGGCGACCGAAGCGGCGTTCGTCGATACGCCGTCGTGTATCTCAGAGATTGTTGAGGTGTAATTAGACGTCTTGGTCAACCTCCTAGTCATGTTGGCATTGATGTTCGTTGCGGTTGCCCCTAGCTCCACCCTGGAGGAGTTGCTTGTCATCGCGGTGCTGGTCGGTGAAGCGACTTTGGTGGCGATCGGTTCTTGTCGCGGTTGATCGGCGAATCGAGGTTGTGGAGTATGAAGGCCTCTGATCCTGGTGGATCTCATTGACCTGACAGTGTGCCGCTTTAAGCATGGCAGCGTGTAACACCCCAAAATTTGCCTCTTTTGAAAATAGGATTAAAATGATTTAATTCTGTATTTTTTGTGCTCATGAAATATATGAAAATAAAAATTTTCATTAAATTAAAATTCATCATAAGGTTTAGCAATATATTTTTGCATACATGCCCTTGCATTTGATGTATTTGGTGGAGTGGTTTGGATTGAAAATTTAAAATAGTTAAAATAGCTTTTGCAAATGAGATTAAAAATGGATTTGAAGTAAAAGAAAAGAAAATTAGAAAATAAAAGAATTTAAAAAGGTTGTAAAATTTATTTATGAGAACTTACCAAAATTTCTTATTTTTTTATTTGAATTGAAAAGGTGTATTCGAATTTGATTTGGTTTACATTTGAATTTGGTTTTTAAACAAATTAGAAAAAGATTTGGAAAAAGAAAAGAAGAAAACTCCCTTCCCCTCTCTTTAGGCCTGGCTTCACCCTTTCTCACTCAGGTCTTTCCCGAGCCGGCCCAGTTCCCATTTCTTCCCATGGCCCGCCCTTCTCCCGCTTGCGCATGCGCCCCGCTTTCCTTTGCTTCGGCGTGGCCCAGCGCTCCTTCTATTTTTCCGCTGGCCCATCTTCACCGCTAGCCCAGCCCCGGCTTGTTCTCTCCCGCGCCCGCTCCGTGCTGGCCCAGTTCGCTGAAGGCCCAGCAACGTCGTTCTCCTCTCTTCCCTCCCTGCTGATAACCCCAGGCCCGCCTGTCAGCTTCGTACTTCTTCCCCGTGCCGTATCCCGCCTCGACTCGCCGCCACCGTCGCCCGGGAGTCCGTGCTCACCCCGCCTCGCTCGGTTGCATGCTTCCCAAGCTACGCGAGCGCCATAAATAGTGAGCCCATGCCCGCCACCCCCCTATCCTGCACCAATGCTGCAGCCAAGTGTCCACAGCCACGCCGCCACCTCGCGCTGCCGTTCGCCGTCACCAGTCAAGCATAGCGCCCACCTTGCTCCTTCTCTGGCGCCGAGGTACACCTAGGTGAGCTCGCCTCGACCTCCTCTCCTCTCCCATGGCTTCCCTGTCGAAAACCGCGGCCTCTAAGGCTGTTTCTTTGCTTCGCCGCCGAACTCTATCGCCGGCCATGGCGCGCCACCACGCCGGCTACTGTTCCGGCCAGCTACATTTTTTCCACCGCTTGATTCCATCTCGGCCGTTCAAATCAAATCCAACGGCCCAAAAGCAAAGATACCCCTTCGCGTGGCTGTATTGCAAAAGAGTCCTTCTGGTTTTCCATTTTTAAACCCGCGGTCCATTGCGCAATCTGTAGATTATGCCTTCCTCTTTTCAAAAGCGTATTTTTCTCGGTTGACTTCAAAAATACGTTTTCACTTATTTACGGATTTGCCACTGATTTTGTTTTAGCCATAACTTCTCCGTTTTATCTCCAATTTGATCCGTTCAAATTGCGTTAGGTTTGTAATTTCATAATCTACATGTTCATACTACTGTTAGATATGTTTTTAACTTTTAAAATTCGAGGTTAGACTTAATCTATTATTTTATTAAAGGAAATCTTATTTAATTCATATCTTCTATGTTTTAGCTCCGTTTTGACCCATTCAAGTTGCGTTAGATTCATATCGACGAGATCTACACATTAGTAACAGTGTTTACCATATCACTATTTCTGAAATTTCATGGTTTAGATCATATCTTGATTAATGATTATGCAACTGGATTTTATAAATAGAATATGATTTGTTTTACTTTGGTACTATAATTCAAACTTAAATTTGACTTAATTTATATTACCTATAAAATATCTTATATATGTTTTTATATAATTAAAATACATGAACCTAATGGTTTTATGAGTAGATCTCTCGGTAGTTGTATCTTTTCAACCGTAGCTTTGATTAGTGTGCTTTTCACGTCTGTGTGTTCGTAGCGAGACTTCGATTAGTTGAAAGGCTTCATAGTGATCCCTGTTGACCATCCTTGGAAGTGGGTCAAGAGATTAGCTACCTTGGGTCAAAGGGTAAATCACGATTCACAGTGAAAGTGTACAATCTCTACAGAGTGTAAAACTGGTATATCAGTCGTACTCACGGTCACGAGCGGCCTTGGAATATTTATGGAATAGTTGATCACTAATGGTTAATGATAATGAACATAGATGATACAGATGATGAAGATGCTCATTAATGATTACTGTTTATGCTATTCATTATTCATGTTTACCTAATCATGTGTTTATGGGCTTGTGATAAACTTGTTGCTACTCATTTGCTAAAATAATGACTCATTAAAAGCTTACCGCAATTAAATCAGTGTCAGCCTTTTGAGCCTCATGAACCCCATGTTATATTTGTTGAGTACAACATGTACTTACGCTTGCTTTACTTTTCAAATATTTGGATAAAAATCCCGGATGGGTATCAGATTGCTAGAGTTTGGAGAAATTAGGCTTGTGATCAACTAGTCGGTTGTCCCTGTGGATTTGAAGTCTTCGCCTGAAGATCGAAGTTGTCTTTCCGCTATCTATACTCTGAGATTATATTCTTTATACTAATACATTATGTATTTAAGCATTGTCTATTGATATTACCCTTATTTGTAGCTATATGTGAGATTTGACTTCCTGGGCTCACATATGGTGTATATCTAGTTTTGTTCTTAAAATCGGGTGTTACATGAATTCATTTTAAGAATCATAATTTAGACACATATTAATTAAGCTAATATGGTTGTATATGAATTATATTTGTATATTATTATTGACTATATGAGAGAGATACTTATGTGTTGCATTTCCACCATAGGAGAGTGAGTTGAAAAGTGTATTATAAGTTGCAAAGTAGAAATATAACATGATCTATAGAACCAATTTCTGTCTCACACCTTATGAATTTGAGATAGGCTTATATGTGAACTTTGGAAAGTGGTGGAATATCAAATTCCAATCTAAATAGCCTAGTTTATTAAGTAGATTTTAATTCCTCCAAATGAAAGGATCCAAACATCGGTCCAAAATTTGTAGCTAAACAATCGGTTGTCCCTGTGGAAGTGTAGTCTTCGCCTGAAGATCGGAGTTGTCTTTCCGCTGTCTATACTCAGAGGTTATATTCTTTATACTAATACATTATGTATTTAAGCATTGTCTTATGATATTACCCTTATTTGTAGCTATATGTGAGATTTGACGTCCTGGGCTCACATATGGTGTGTATATGGTTTTGTTCTTAAAACCGGGTGCTACACGGCGACCTTGGCGACCTCGGGTGTTTGCGGGAGTTGGGCGAGCTCGTTGGCGGCCACTGCAAGATTGGCGCTTGGGGGTTTTGTAGACATCGTGGCCATCAACGCGGACAAACTCGTCGTCGAGGTTGCATTGGAGTGGCCTTCCTTCCGAGTCAAGTTGCTGCTCGGCCGTCGTGAGAGCAATCTCGTTTGCGCGGCTCTGTGCATGGTTGACGTTCCGGTTCTCGCGGGCGACACGTTCCTCCTCGGTTTCACCATTCTGAGGGGGGCTGTCGACACTGATGTTGAAGATTACGCTGCCACAGAACGGAGGGGGAAGAAGTAGCTCGGTGGTCGTTTTGGCGATAGACTCTGTACAGCCCTAGGACTTGGAGTCTGGATTCTCCTCTGGGATGGTCTAGAGGGACGCTCCGGAGCGTCGGCCAACGTGGAGCATGTTGACGGCCGGCGAAGGCTGGCCGGCGATCTAGTCGGCGATCTGGTCGGCTGGAGGATGGACATCTCCAACCTGGTCGGTGAATCTGACCCTTAGGGCATCTTGGTAAGCGCCGGTGGCGTTGGTGAACCCGAAGGATAGGGCCGTAGCCCCTGGAGTTTCCCAAGAAGCCTACGATAAATCTAGATTGGAGGGTGGTCGACGCTGAACCAGAGTGTCCAGAGCCGATTCGGCGATGGAGAGGCAATCGGCGAGCTTCAGACCAACCTGATCGATAGATGCGATCAGATCATCATTGTTGATCTGCCTCCTTTAGTAGCGAGGAAGTGGGCGGCGAGTTGTCGATGAAGGCGACCTCGGAGGTGGTTCCGAGATCAGATCTGCAGTCGCAGGTGCGGGGGTGATCGACGCAGAATTGATCTACACCAGCTCGAGGAGCTCTCCGACTCTGTCAGCGTTGATGATCCACGAGATTGATCCGACCATGAAGATCTGGCCGGGCTGCGGGAGGGACGAAGAGCCTGCGAAAAAAACCATCTTGTTCGATAAGGAAACAACATGCTGTCCCCTACCTGGCGCGCCAACTATCGACAGAATATCGTCGGCAGTCCTCCGAGGGGTATCCCACAAAGGTAGATTGATCGGTAGAGAAGCGTGTGATCAAGAACAAGAAGGCAACATAGACACACGAGTTAGACAGGTTCAGGCCATCAGTATGACGTAATACCCTAATCCTGTGGTCTGTTGATTTGTATTAGCTATCGTATGATATTGCGTATGTTTAGAGGGGGTCCCTACCCGCCTTATATAGTCCGGGGGTAGGGTTACAAGTCGGTTAGATCTGAGAGATAACCGAAAAGTAATAACAGATTACAGGAATCTTGGGATCATACATATCCTAACAAATCTCGTAGTATCTTCAGGATATCTTTCCGGTGTCTTGCTAGAGGCGCCGAGCAGAGTCGTGCACCGCAATGCTTCGTCTTATGGGCTGGGCCGCCCCTAAGGGCGCAGCCCATGTGGTCTGCCGTGGGTATCCAGGGTCGTACCCCCACAAAGTTTTAGCCGGAGATTAAAAAGAGAAATCAGAGTTCTTCAACAATTTCAAAATCGAATTTCAAACAGCATTTTGAAGCAGTAAATGAATTCAAATGAAAAAGTTGTAAACAACAATGTCCCGTAACTTTTCGAGACCTACAACTTTTATTTTGATCATTTTTCCATCCGAGGTCGTTTAAAAAAATTTAATTTGTAGGCCCAATCAAATGCTTGGACAATTTTTAGATGTATTACTTTATTAGCTATCTCATTTAAATTCTAACACTAAACTAATAATAATACAAATTTAGTATAATCTCAAACTTTCTTGTCTTTTTTGAGCTCCCACCATTATTTCCCTAGATTAATAACATAAATTTAGCTAACTTATCTTTTTTTTGTCATTTTTGCTCCCGCCATTCTTTTCCTCCAGTTTTTTTTTTATTTCATGCCTTCATTTCTCCCGCACAACTAATCTTATTTCTCTCACAGCCCACACTAGTTATTGGGAAGCCAAATAATGGCCGACCTTTCATAGAGACTAGCTACACAGGATCGTGTACAAACAGTCTGGGAACCGCCCCCTGATTGTGGATCTCGTCAATTCTCCCAGCTGACTCGTGGTTCATTTTACTTTTTCCATTCCATCGCACAACTCCATACCTCTCTTCTCCCTCCAGCAAACAGGAAGTCACCACTACACCACCATCGGCGCAAACAGGAAGTCCATATTCACGACGATACTCCATCACAGATCCACTAATTTGCATCTCCACAATCATTTGTTTTGGTTGAATCGATCAGGTATCTGAGGGATGTTGCTGGTGGCAGGTGGCAGCTCTCCGATGCACGGCGGCGGCGTCAGCTCCTGGAACTGCAGCGATGTCGGTTCATTGGTGGCGGCGGCGGCAGCTCCTAGAACTGCAGCGATGTCAATTCAGTGGTGGCAACGGCGCTGTACTGGCAGCGCATGTGTATCACGACTGGTTAGTTATCTCCAATCCCTGTGATTTGCTTCACCTGGATGGATAATATGCATTTTTTATTGATTACAAGGATTCATCTCCGATCTGTATGCCTGATATATCCTTTCCTTTCTCTCGATTTCGATTTCCTGTATTTGTATTCCCTCATTATTAGTTGAGATGAACATAACCCTAGATGAAACAATTTTGTTACCTGTTTAGATATTCCCTTATTATTAGTTCCTGTATCTTTAGCATCACCTTGCGCAGGGGCAAGGTCACAGCTTTGTGATTTGATATATTAATTCGCTCACCATTGCTTTGGTTATTTCTGAAAAATTATTTCAGATTAAACAAGATTAATTCCAGATGCCTAGCGGCGTTGCTACAAGCGGACTCCAACCCAGGGCCTTCTTGGAATCTCATGTGGCAAGAAGAACAAGGGATTTGGTGGTTGGATCTGCAGGAGGTTCCTGCCTTCACTCTCCCATCAGCAATTTAATCCATTTGCCGCACCCTCTCCTAGGCCTTCAACACGCCTCCCCATCCAATTGTACCCTTCTTGAGGTACTAACCCATCCCCTTCTCCCATTCTATGTTGATGTAGTGGACGAATTTCTGCACATCATTTGGGGAGTCATGATTTCTGTGTGAACTTTATCTATTTTCCCCTTATAATTTGCAGTCCAATTGTTTAAATTTTCTGTATTGAACCTAATGATGTTACCTATATTTCTTCATTTTTCTGATCTATGCGGTGACCATACCAGGGCATCTTGGACTGAAATTTCTTGTTTAAAGCATCACATCTATCACTTGGATGTTCTGCAGAGTTCTTTTTGACATGCTGTCAAGGTGTTTGATGAAATCCCAAGTAGGATGCTGGTGAGATTTAAAATTTCTCAAACTATAGGTGTAACTCCTAACACAGCGGAAAAGATGCCTACTTGTACATTCCATTATTGAACTCATGTGTTTGTTGGGCACATTCAATTCTACGATTTGCATTTAGATTGATGTATATCTTGCATTTCTTTTATACTGCATTTTTTTAGTATTATGAAATTGTCATCCTCATAATCAGTAGTTAGTACTCAGTATAAACTTGAAAATTCACATAGAAATATATATATGTGTGATTCTGAATGCAACATTTTCAGCAAATAAAAATTCTAGCTTATTTAAAAGATGGCCAAGTATTTAACTAAGCATTGGGATCAAGCAAATAAAAAGTAGCTTATTTAAAATAACAAAATTAGCTTAAGCTTTGATGCCTTGCATAATCTGAGAATATGATGAGAAACTTTGAGATGATTTCCACCTCTATTCTTTGCGCGTAACTTTAGAGATGTAAGAGTATTGATCCTGATAATATTTTAGTTTATTTTGTTCAGGTGGATCAAGCAAATACAATCATATCCAGGATCCGTATGCTAGATCAACACAGGTACTAGCTGTTTATCATTTCACGTTTATTAATTTTCTGTCTATGGGATAACTGTAACACCCTAAAAGTTGCATTCTTTTAAAATAGTAAATTTGATTTATTTATGCAATTATTTGTGCATAACAATATAGGGAAATAATAATTTTTGTGAAATTAAAATCAATCATAAGGTTATACACATGTTGATGCACTCATGCTGGAGCATTGTATTTAATATGTTGAGTGGTTTTGATTTAAATTCAAAAGAATCCAAAAATCATTTGGAAATGGAATTGGAAAATTTATTTGGAAAAAGAAAAGGAAATACTTTTCTCCCTCTCCCTTCCTCATTTTGGCCGCCGGCTCAACTCTCCCCGCCGGCCCAACTTCCCCTCCCGCTGGCCCTTCTTTCCTCCGCGCCAGCCTAGCCTCACACGGCCCAGCAAGGCGCCGGCCCAGCACCGCACGCCCAACCGCTGCGCCCTCCGCCCGCGCCTCAGCCGCTGACCGCCTGGGCCCGCTTGCCAGCCCCTTCCCCAACCTCCCGCGTCCCACGCCAGTCAAGCCGCAACCTCCCGCGGCCACTCGCGTCGTCGTGGGAGCGTCTCCCTAGTGCCCGGCCTCTATAAAACGGCGCCGAGCCGTCGCCGCCCCTCCCTGCTGCCTCCCCCGTTTCCCTTTTGCACTCGCTGAGCGCAGCGGAAGCTGCAACCGTCGCACCGAAAAACGCCGAGGTCCGCCGTCCGCCCCTTCGCGCGGTCCGCCGTCCCCGAGCTGCCTCCGTCTCTGTTTTTCCCCGCGGTGAGACCCCCTTGCTCCCCTCGTTCTCCCCATGCCTTTAATTCCATGTTTCTTGGCCTCTAGAGCCCATTTCGCGTGCGCCCGTGAGCTCCACGCCGCCGGCCATGGCGACCACCGCCTCGGCCGTGTCCTCTGGCCGCTTTCTCGGCCTAGGCGAGTTCCCCTTCATCTCCTCTATTCCGCGGTGCCCTCGGTTAGTCGAACCGTGGCCTTTAGGTCGTGATCCGCGCGCCGGGGACCTCCTTGCCGTCGGCCATGGTGCCCCGCCGCGGCCGCCACTGTTCCGGCCGCCACCTTTCTCTCTCTTCCCCCCAGATCTAATCCGAGCTGTCCGTTGCTTGATCAACGGCCCAGAGAGGCCAATACCCCTTCGCGGGTCATTTTGCTAAAGAGAACCCCATGCTTCGCCTAATTGAACCTGCAGTCCTCGGCCGGTTTAATTAGTCCAAAATTGATTTTATTTAAATTTAGAAATAGTTCATTCTATTTACAGAAATGCCATTGCATTGTTTTGCTTATAAAATCATCGTTTTAGCTCCGATCGACCCATTCAAATTGCGTTATTTTCATAATTGCATAATCTACGTGTTAGTACCACTGTTAACCATGTTTGCAACTTTTAAATTTCATGGTTATGTTTAATTAAATAAATTGTTATAGGAAATCCCGTTTAATTCATAACTTTCACGTTTTAGTTCCGATTTTCGTGAACTTCGCGTTGATGTGATCATAGCGAGACATAGATTCTTTTCACAAACATTTTAATTTGTTTTCTATACTGCTGGTGTACTGTTCTAACTATAGGATTGTTTGCTTTGCATGAATGTTCCTGAAATGTTGTATGTTGCCGTGTTGGTCGTGTTCAGACGGTGAGGAGAACGTTGGTGACCAAGAGTTCTCTGACGACCAGCAGGAGTTTGTTAACCAAGGCAAGTATAGCATGGGATCTACCTTGATGTCCTATATATTCACCATTTATTAATTACTTATTTGCATGTGTCTAATTTTGATACCTGTAAGGACATCCTAGTGTTTAATTATCCTATTCCTTATTCTCCTATGGGTTATATGCATATGGGTAGTTGCTAGCGCTCAATGTAACTGTACATAATCCAATTAATGAATAACGGTTCTATGGAATGAAAAGGTAAAATTTGTTTTTAAACAACTGAATTATAGGGTGAAGGAGCAAATGACTTTCGATCATGATACTCTCGGCCCTCCATAAGGACTTATCTATCGGCAAAAGCTGGGACTGACAGTGCAACCGTGAGGGTCCATGGCTCTAACTTTAGCTCAGTAATAGAGCCTTTTCTAGCTTGTTAGAGGTTACCTTTATGGCAAAAAAGGGGCTTGCCACGTTGGGTATAGGACTGCCCCTGTTCTTATGTGTATAGCCGCGAAGGATCTGTGCCATAGGAAAGGGGGGTTCCTACATCTGCCTGCCGAGGAAACCTAGCGGCCCTAACTTGTTAGAGAAACCTATGAAATGGCTTCATAGTGTACCCTGCCCGCTCACCTTGGCAGTGTTATGGGTGTAATTAACCTGGGCATAGGGGAAACACGACTCATGGTGAATGTGCACAACCTCTGTAGAGGGTTATAAACTGTTATAACAGTCGTGCTCACGGTCACGAGCGGCCCGGAAAACTCACAGAATAACTGGTTATTTATTGTTGTTCATTTATGATGTTCTATGATGATAATATGATACAATTGATTCTGATATCTGACCATGTGGGTTTAATTGGGGCTTAAGCATAACATGATAATAGTTGATGATAAAATCTTGACTTACTAAAAATGCTAACTGCAGTAAACCAGTGTCATCCTTTTTGAGCTTTCATAACCCCATGTTATCTTGTTAAGTACAGGAAGTACTTATGCTTGTTTACTTTCTATATTTGGATAAAAATCCCGGATGGGTAACAGATATCAACGAGTATGAGGAGTTTCCCGAGGACTTTTAGGCTTGTGGTCAACCAGTTGACCGTCCCTGTGTTGGAGCTACCATGAGAGAGCTACTTTCTTTTATTTTCCACTGTGTTGTGTAAGACTATGTTATGGTACTAATCATAATGTAAGATACACTGTGATGATACTTTTGTAATTTATCAACTTATGTGTGCGACTGATCCCTGGGCACACATGAGTTTAGTGCATTCAATTTTATCCTTAAAATTGGGTGTGATAAATTGGTATCAGAGCTGTGTTGACTGTAGGACGTAAGCCTAGTTAGAGATGGTCGTTTTAGCATCTTTCCTCCACTGATTTCATGCTTACTGTCTTATCCTTGTTATTTTACTAAAACATTTATGCTTTCCATACCTTAATCTATTATATAAAATTATTGATTCTAATTCTATCTTACTCTAAATTTATAGATGCCTTGTAACCCGAAGACCGCCCGCCTCAGCACTGCAGACTACCGTGCCATGTTCACCCCCCATGCTCCAAAGGTGGAGAAGGAGATTGTGGTCATCTGCGATGATGAGGAGTGGATGGCTACCCCGACTCCTGCACCAGCACCTGCTCCCACTCCAGCTGTTGCACCTGTCTATGCTGCTGCAGCTACACTAGCGAAGTCATCAGCTACTTCACCTACGCCTGTGTCATCCCCAGCTGTCCCTGTGGTGGATGAGGAGATGGGCTGGACGTGCAAGTACTACTTCAAGCAAGCCTCGGAGACGGCCTACTACCACACCCTCCTTACTCATGTGCTGGATGACTACTTCACTGATCTGCACGCCTCCATCAACTACTACTGTGCGGAGTACCAGCACCCTTTGGAGGCAACTTTTTGGAAGGTAGAGCTGGTTGTCACCGCCTGGAATGACATAAAGAATGCACATGAGGTGGAGACTGTCCATCTTGCCACTGCCAAACGGGCTCATGCATTGGATGGCATGGAAGATGTAGCGCAGGACGCTTACATCTACTACCATGGTCGTCGTTTTGAGGCCATGAAGGAGGATCATTTTAGGTTCCTTCCTTGCAATGATCATGAGGGTAATTGGTAGGTCCTGGCACCACCAGAAAGTGACCCAACGCTAGAAGCAACTGTGCAACATGTCCATGCCATGCAGGGGGTAGATGAAGAGGTCAAGGGAGAGCTACGAGCATCGCAGAGGGCCGAGAGGCGTCTCCAGAAGCAAGTTGACGTACTGCGTGCTCAACTTGGGCTGCCACCTATCTACAAGAAGCGCCGGTCGTTCACCATGATTGACATCGCCCCATAGATGTTAGGTGCCTTGTTTAAAGCTACGACGTTGTTAGTTCGTGTGTCATGTCTAGTCTTGTCTTGTCTTGTGAACTTTAGTGATTAGATGTTTTTAATTATGAACTTGGATGATTTGGAGTTTGTTTGATTGCTGGAAGTTTGTGGGCATGTCCACAAATTCCATAGGTTTGAACCTTAAGTTTAGATGATGGTCTTAATGTAGATGGGTTGCTTTATCTTATCTCTTCTGTGCTGTTTCCTAGAGCAGCCTGTGTTCTTTATCTTGTATCTCGAAATCTGGGCTGCCAAAAATTCTGAATTTTTTGTGGAGATATCTAGACTTCTGTATCTTTCAAATGTCTCTAGAATCACGTCGATAGCTGTTCAGGTTTGTGAGATCTAGCTGTCACATGTTGATGTTTCTGCGCAGACTGGAACCCAGAACAAATTCGGTTTAGCTCTATTTTTGACCACGTATATATCTGAATCTGTAAAAGTGTCTTAAACAAAAGTTGTAGCTGACCTCCTAAGCTTTCTAACCATTCTTGGTGTGCCTCTGTTGGGTCTCTGAAACTCTAGTTATGACAGGTTTACTGAACTGTTGTAATTGAGTCTTGTCCAGAAAATTCTCAATGTTGTTCCTTATCTTTTATAAGTTCTCTATAATTTGGAAATCTCTAAAATATTGCGTATTTGTTTGGAAAATAGATGGCCACAAGAGGAGAAAGAGGCAAAGGTCATGGTCGTGGTCGTGGTGCTCCCATGAATCCACCACCACCGCCACCAGTGACTATGGAGCAATTGATGGGAATGCAAGCGCAGTTGATGCAAGCCATGATGCAACGCTTGGATAACAAACCTGCAAGAGGACCACCGCCTGTTCAGGTTAGAGACAAGCATGGAGAATTCATGAAGGGTCGCCCTCCGGTGTTCACCCATGCCTCAGATCCCTTGGAGGCAGATGATTGGTTGCGTGCTGTGGAAAAGCAACTTAACATAGCACAATGCAATGATCTTGAGAAGGTGTTGTATGCTTCTGGTCAACTCCAGGGAGCAGCTCAGGATTGGTGGGATTCTTTCCAGTATGGACGCCCCAACAACGCTCCTGTTATCACCTAGCGGGAATTCAAGGACAATTTCCGGTCATATCATATTCCCGATGGACTAGTGAAATTGAAGCAGGAGGAATTTAGGTCCCTTAAGCAAGGATCCATGTCTGTGGCGGAGTATCGTGACAAGTTTGCTCAACTATCACGCTATGCTCCAAATGATGTAGCTGAGGATAAGGAGAAGCAACACCGCTTCCTCAAGGGACTTTATGATGGACTGCAGCTCCAGCTTATGTCCAACATATACCCTAACTTTCAGTCATTGGTGAACCACGCTATTGTGATTGACGATAAGCGCAAAGAGATGGAAGCCAAGAAGAGGAGGCTTCAAGGGCAAGCTTCTGGAAGCAACACCCACCCGCGTGCTTATCCCCAGCATGGTTTCCAGCAGAGGAATCAAGGACCATCTAACCAGGAAAACCGTGGTCAGTATCCTCTGCGCAATCAGTTCCAGCAACGCCCTCAGTACCAGCAACAGTTTGGTAATCAGCGTCCCCAGCAACAGACCGGCAACCCGGCATCACGCTAGGGAATGCCCAACAATGCTCCTATGAAGAGTGGTGCACCCAATAACCCCAACGCATGCTACCGCTGTGGAGAAGTAGGTCACTATGCTCATCAGTGTCCAAAGAAGTAGAACCAGCAAGCTCCTCAGAACCAGAATAGCAATCCAAAGTTCAATGCCCGACCACCTCACACTGCGAAAGTGAACTATGTGTCATCTGATGCAGCTCAGGAGATGCCTGAGGTCATGTTGGGTACATTCAGTGTTAACTCTATCTCTGCTACAGTACTTTTTGATTCAGGTGCTTCACATTCATTTATTTCCCAAGCTTTTGTTAGAATGCATAGCATACCTTTATGTGCCATGAAAAACCCCACACTAGTAAATTCATCGGGAGGTAGTATGCCAGCTTCTTATTGGAGTCCCTCAGCTAGCATTTCCTTAAGGGGGGTAGAATTCAAAGTGAAACCTATTATGTTGAGAACAGCGAGAATTGATCTAATTCTAGGTATGGATTGGATGAAACAACACCGAGTAGTGATTTAGTGTCAGGAGAAATCTGTTGTTGTGACATCACCCAATGGAGATAGAATCTATGTAGAAGTGGTAGTGCAAACTCAGCCAACAACCACTGTGAACCAGTTGGATGGTGATGCTAATAAACAAGATCATGTTGTGGAGGAGTTCCCGGATGTCTTCCCCGATGACTTGCCAGGTATGCCACCTGACCGTGACATTGAATTCGTTATTGAATTATTACCTGGAACTGCACCAATAGCTAAACTTCCATATAGAATGGGGGTTAATGAATTAGAAGAGCTTAAGAAACAACTAAAAGAGTTGCAAGAAAAAGTTTTCATACGCCCCAGTTCTTCCCCATGGGGGGCACCTGTGACCTTTGTGGATAAGAAGGATGGTAGCCAATGGATGTGTGTAGATTACCGTTCACATAATGAGGTTACTATCAAGAATAAATACCGTTTGCCAAGGATTGATGATTTGTTTGATCAGTTGAGTGGAGCCTATGTGTTCTCCAAGATTGATCTCCGCTCAGGTTACCATCAGCTTAAGATTCAAAACTCGAACATACCCAAGACAACATTCACTGCACAGTATGGCTTGTATGAGTATACCATTATGTCTTTTGGATTGACCAATGCACCTGCATACTTTATGTATCTGATGAATAAGGTGTTTATGGAGTTTCTTGATAAATTTGTGGTGGTATTCATTGATGACATACTGATATTCTCCAAGACTGAAAAAGAAGAACATGCTGGACATATAAGGTCGGTCTTGCAAAAGCTTAGAGAACATAAGTTGTACGCTAAGTGAAGCAAGTGTGAGTTTTAGTTGAAGGAGGTCTCTTTTCTGGGTCATGTTGTCTCCAATGGTGGAATAGCAGTGGATTCAGACAAAGTGCGAGATGTGTTGAATTGGAAACCACCAACCAATGTAAGTGAGATTCGTAGCCTTTTGGGATTGGCTGGATACTATAGGAGGTTCATTGAAGGTTTTTCCAAGCTTGCTAAGCCTATGACAGCTCTATTGAAAAATAATGCTAAATTTGTATGGTCTGATAAATGCCAGGCAAACTTTGATGAGTTGAAGAAGAGATTGACTACAGCTCCAGTATTGATTTTGCCCGACTTAAGCAAGAACTTCTCAATATATTGTGATGCATCTCGTTTGGGCTTTGGATGTGTGCTTATGTAAGAAGGAAGAGTGGTGGCATATGCATCTAGACAATTGAGGAAACATGAGTTGAACTACCCTACTCATGACTTGGAATTGGCAGCTGTGGTTCATGCTTTGAAAATCTAGAGACATTATCTAATTGGGCATAAGAGTGATATCTATATAGATCACAAGAGTTTGAAGTATATCTTTACCCAATTAGATCTGAATCTGAGACAACGTCGTTGGTTATAATTGATCAAAGACTATGATTTGAAAGTGCATTATCATCCAGGAAAAGCAAATGTCGTAGCTGATGCACTTAGCAGGAAGAGTTATGTCAATGGGTTTTGGATGACATTGATGCCAGCAGAGTTGTCTGCTAAAATGGAGTATCTCAACTTGAGTTTTATCATTAATGCAATGGAATTGGTGATAGAGCCTACTCTAGAGCAAGAGATACGCAAGGGTCAATTGGAGGATGAAAAACTTAAGGAGATAGCGGAGAATGTAGTGCTTGGAAAGGCACCAGGATTCAGGATGGATGAGAATGGTACTCTTTGGTTCAGGAAAAGGATATGTGTACCTAAAGTGAAGATTATCCGTGATGCAATTCTGCAAGAGGCACATGAGTCTGCTTATTCTATACATCCTGGAAGTACCAAGATGTATTTGGATCTCAAGGAGAAGTATTGGTGGTATGGTTTGAAGAGAGATGTGGTAGAGTATGTGGCTTTGTGTGACACTTGTCAAAGAGTGAAAGCTGAGCATCAAAGACCTGCAGGGTTGCTACAACCAATGAAGATTCCTGAATGGAAATGGGAAGAAGTTGGTATAGATTTTATCGTAGGTTTGCCCTGCACTCAAAGAGGTTATGATTCAATATGGGTAATAGTGGATCGACTCACCAAGGTTGCTCACTTTCTACTAGTCAAGACTACCTATATAGGTGCAAGACTAGCAGAGTTGTACATGGAAAGGATAGTGTGCTTACATAGTGTTCCTAAGAAAATTGTGTCTAATAGAGGCACTCAATTTACATCGCAATTCTGGCAGAAAGTACATAGATCTTTGGGGACAAAGTTGAATTTCAGCTCTGCTTACCACCCACAAACTGATGGATAGACTGAAAGGATCAACCAGATTTTGGAAGATATGTTGAGAGCTTGTGCATTGCAGTACGGTACTAGTTGGGATAAGAGTCTACCATATGCTGAGTTCTCGTACAACAACAGTTACCAGAAGAGTCTCAAGATGTCACCTTTTGAGGCACTGTATGGGCGTAAATGTAGAACGCCTTTGTTCTGGAATCAAACTGGTGAAACTTAAGTGTTTGGACCCGATGTCCTTAGAGACGCAGAAGAACAAGTGAGAATGATTAGAGACAACTTGAGAGTGGCTCAATCCCGATAGAAGAGTTACGCTGATACTCGTAGAAGAGAGCTGACTTTCAAAGTTGAAGATTATGTGTACCTGAAGGTGTCACCAATGAGAAGTGTGAAAAGATTCAATATGAAAGGAAAGTTGGCACCGAGGTATATTGGACCTTTCAAGATCCTAGAGAGACGTGGAGAAGTAGCCTATCAGTTGGAACTGCCTGAGAGTTTGTTAGGTGTGCACGATGTGTTTCATGTTTCTCAATTAAAGAAGTGTTTGCGAGTACCAGAAGAGCAGATTCCTTTAGAAGAACTTGCTGTTAAGGATGATCTCACATATGAAGAGTATCCGATAAAGGTCTTACAGACGGTAGAAAGAGTTACAGGAAGCCGAGTTATAAAAATGTGCAAGGTACAGTGGAATCGGTATACAGAGGATGAGGCTACTTGGGAAAGAGAAGAGGATTTGCGAAAGTCTTATCCCCAACTGTTTGAGTAAGCAATCATCTGAATCTCGAGGACGAGATTCAGCTTAAGGGGGTAGAATTGTAACACCCTAAAAGTTGCATTCTTTTAAAATAGTAAATTTGATTTATTTATGCAATTATGTGTGCATTCCAATATAGGGAAATAATATTTTTTGTGAAATTAAAATCAATCATAAGGTTATACACATGTTGATGCACTCATGCTGGAGCATTGTATTTAATATGTTGAGTGGTTTTGATTTAAATTCAAAAGGATCCAAAAATCATTTGGAAATGGAATTGGAAAATTTATTTGAAAAAAGAAAAGGAAATACTTTTCTCCCTCTCCCTTCCTCATTCTGGCCGCCGGCCCAACTCTCTTCGCCGGCCCAACTTCCCCTCCCACTGGCCCACTTGGCCGCTGGCCCTTCTTTCCTCCGCGCCAGCCCAGCCTCGCGCGGCCCAGCAAGGCGTCGGCCTAGCATCGCATGCCCAACCGCTGCCGCGCCCTCCGCCCGTGCCTCAGCCGCTGTCCGCCTGGGCCCGCTTGCCAGCGCCTTCCCCAACCTCCCGCGTCCCGCGCTAGTCAAGCCGCAACCGCCCGTGGCCACTCGCGTCGTCGTGGGAGCGTCTCCCCAGCGCCCCGCCTCTATAAAACGGCGCCGAGCCGTCGCCGCCCCTCCCTGCTGCCTCCCCCGTTTCCCTTTTGCACTCGCTGAGCGCAGCAGAAGCCGCAACCGTCGCACCGAAAAACGCCGAGGTCCGCCGTCCGCCCCTCCGCGCGGTCCGCCGTCCCCGAGCCACCCCGTCTCCGTTTTTCCCCGCGGTGAGACCCCCTTGCTCCCCTCGTTCTCCCTATGCCTTTAATTCCATGTTTCTTGGCCTCTAGAGAACATTTCGCGTGTGCCCGTGAGCTCCACGTCGTCGGCCATGGCGACCACCGCCTCGGCCGTGTCCTCCAGCCGCTTTCTTGGCCTAGGCGAGTTCCCCTTCATCTCCTCTATTCCCCGATGCCCTCGGTTAGTCGAACCGTCGCCTATAGGCCATGATCCACGCGCGCCGAGGACCTCCTTGCCGCGGGCCATGGTGCCCTACCGTGGCCGCCATTGTTCCGGTCGCCACCTTTCTCTCTCTTCCCCCCAGATCTAATCTGAGCCGTCCGTTGCTTGATCAACGGCCCAGAGAGGCCGATACCCCTTCGCGGGTCATTTTGCTAAAGAGGCCCCCATGTTTCGCCTAATTGAACCCGCAGTCCTCAGCCGGTTTAATTAATCCAAAATTGATTTTATTTATATTCAGAAATAGTTCATTCTATTTACAGAAATGCCACTGCATTGTTTTGCTTATAAAATCATCGTTTTAGCTCCGAATCGACCCGTTCAAATTGCGTTATTTTCATAATTGCATAATCTACGTGTTAGTGCCACTGTTAACCATGTTTGCAACTTTTAAATTTCATGGTTAGATTTAATTAAATAAATTGCTATAGGAAACCCCGTTTAATTCATAACTTTCGCGTTTTAGCTCCGATTTTCGTGAACTTCGCGTTGACGTGATCGTAGCGAGACATAGATTCTTTTCATAAACATTTTAATTTGTTTTCTGTACTGCTGGTATACTGTTCTAACTATAGGATTGTTTGCTTTGCATGAATGTTCCTAAAATGTTGTATGTTGCCGTGTTGGTCGTGTTCAGACGGTGAGGAGAACATTGGTGACCAAGAGTTCTTTGACGACCTGCAGGACCAGCAGGAGTTTGTTAACCAAGACAAGTATAGCATGGGATCTACCTTGATGTCCTATTCATCATTTATTAATTACTTATTTGCATGTGTCTAATTTTGATACCCGTAAGGATATCCTAGTGTTTGATTATCTTGTTCCTTGTTCTCCTATGGGTTATATCCATATGGGTAGTTGCTAGCGCTCAATGTAACCGTACATGATCCAAATAATGAATAACGGTTCTATGGAATGAAAAGGTAAAATTTGTTTTTAAACAACTGAATTATAGGGCGAAGGAGCAAATGACTTTCGATCATGATGCTCTCGGCCCTCCATAAGGACTTATCTGTCGACAAAAGTTGGGACTGACAGTGTAACCGTGAGGGTCACATGGCTCTGACTTTAGCTCAGTAATAGGACCTTTTCTAGCTTGTTAGAGGTTACCTTTATTGCGAAAAAGGGGCTTGCCACGTTGGGTATAGGACTGCCCCTGTTCTAATGTGTAAAGCCGCGACGAATCTGTGCCATAGGAAAGGGGGTTCCTACATCTGCCTGCTGAGGAAACCTAGCGGCCCTAACTTGTTAGAGAAACCTATGAAATGGCTTCGTAGTGTACCCCGCCCGCTCACCTTAGCAGTGTTATGGGAGTAATTAACCCGGGCATAGGGGAAACACGACTCACGGTGAATGTGCACAACCTCTGCAGAGGGTTACAAACTATTATAACAGCCGTGCTCACGGTCACGAGCGGTCCGGAAAACTCACAGAATAACTGGTTATTTATTGTTGTTCATTTATGATGTTCTATGATGATAATATGATACAATTGATTCTGATATCTGACCATATGGGTTTAATTGAGGCTATCATGGTTAGGAACTGCGTCTATCATGTGGGGAAATTTATACACCTATGCAGAGTTTATTAAATCTATTCGAATAGCCATGTCCTTGGAATGGGCAGATGCTAGGATGAGAACAACTATGATTAGGAGGCAGATGCTGGGATGAGAGCAACTATGATTAGACTTTACCACTGTGATAATTAGTTAAGATGTATTTTACTAATTTGGTAAACTATAATTAACCCAGAAAAACTGGTGCGAATGGTAATATTCTGCTAGGATCTAACCTATATTTATAACTACTTCACCCTACCACTTTTACCTCAACCACCATAACCACAACCACATATAGCCTTCCCTTTCCACCTCCACTTCACCCAAAGTTTAGGGCTTGCCGAGTACTTTATGTACTCAACCCCCTCCATTCTATGTTTTTAGGAGCAAAGCTACAGGAGCACATACTTGGAAGAACTATTGGAGCTATCAAGGACTACGTAAGGATAGGACACCCGTAGTATACCCAAAGATGGAACTATGTGACTACACGAAGAAGCTACGCTAGGACTACGACGATTGGGATATAGGAACACGCTTATGAAATAAGTCTAGGGTTACATCCGCACTCCAAGTTGCCTGTAGGAATGGAGCCACCTTGACATAAGACCGCTGTCTTAGAACTCTGATGTCTACTATAAGGCCAATGGCCCAAGCTATGTGACCCAAACCATGTAACATGTTTTTTTCCCATTAGCAATAAAAGTATAGTTTTTGATATCAATCTTGTTCGAATTGTGCGTATCAGCTACTGACTGATACATGATGCACAGAGGACCCTAAATTAGGGGGCCCAACAGGCAGGCACTATACATCTTTGTATAGAATTTTCTTTCACATCACTGTATGCTGCGTTAGCAATAATATGATATCTTCTCTTGGATCTCCTCGCACTTCAATAGCCAGTCCTGGCTACCTTGAGGCTTCCTTGAGGTTCACACAAGGACACATGGCATCACATAAATCAGCACTACGTATTACTACTAATGAGAGTAACAATATACCCCCTCCTCGTGCAGAATCACATGGCAAGAAGAACACACATACAAGGACCAACCGGGCCAGGCTAACAATACCAATTAAGCGTTTAGATTGGATATGAGGATTTTCAGGGCATGATCAATAGAGAACTCACCGAAATGAGGAATCTGGTCGGAATCATCTTGCTCGATGGTGGTCCAATCCTCGGGATCTGCTTCCCTCTGGTACAGTGTGTGGAGATCTAGACTTCAACTGGTCTCGAAATCGTGCATCTCAGGCATGTGGATCACATGGATGAAGATGGTGGTGCCTTCGGCCATGGTGCCCTCGGCCAACCGGTTCTACACCATGGCGCCCTTGGATAGTTGGGCCTCCTCTATGGCTCCCACGTGAGCGATGCCCCACTCCGCTTTACCTACCCACGTACTGATGAGCACTGGCGAGCACCTCTGCCATAGCACTATCGAGAGGGAGGCCACAAGGCGTTTGTTGAGTTCTTCAACAATGCAAACTAGCCTTGAGGAACTGCGTCGCTGACTGTCGGTAAGACTAAGGACAATACTGCACAACCACTTTCCGAGGATGACCAGAATCATTTTCCAGAGACGGGCAGCATGCCCTCCTTCGAGCAGGCGTCACTGTTAATCAAAATTTACAGAGACAGGCATAGTGCCCATTTCCCGAAATTAATAAAAAAACAAAAAAGGGCCCACTGACAAGCCTGAGCCCACCAACGTAGCCGCTGATACCACATCCCACGCGGCCACCGTACTCGCCGGATCTTGACTTGTCGCCGCCATGCTCATCGGAGCTGGACCCACCATCACCGGATTGATGCCATGCCACCACGCACTGGCCTCCTCCATCCCGCATCTACACCAATGTCGATGCGTCGGATGTGGTCACTGTATGCTTAAATGTCCATTTATGCCATGGCTTCCTCCAGCCCGCATCTGCACCAACCTACGTGCCCGCATCTGCACCTACTATGGCCTTGCCCTCATGGAGATGACGCATCGAAGGAGGGACGCACCCTCGCGGCCTGCGTCCATTTGGAGAGAGAGGGGGAGAGAGGTGTGGCTGACGGAGGGAGAGGAATTAAACGAGGGAGAGGAAGGGTGAGGGGCTTACATAGTCTAGGGTTTCCTTTGTGGGCCGATCAGCTTGGTGGGCTTGTTGTAATCAATATAGGTAGGCCTCTTAGGATGTCCGCCTCTAAAAATAGCCTCGGTCAATCAATTTTAAGAGGCGGTCATATTTTAAAGTGTCTCATAAATGAATAGACCGTCTCTAAAGTTCAGTCTATTTCTTGAGATGCTATCTAGTTTTGCCTGCCTTTGTAAATAAATTTGTCAGTCTCACCCTATAAATTTGACTTATTGGACCAGCTAGTGATCCATGGTGGACACTTCAAGGTTCATCATAGAATTATTACTTTTATTAACAATGGACATAGATTTAGGTTGTCTACAACGTTCTACTAAAACGTCTCACGGTGTTTATCATGGACCACCATATTTCTTATATTTGGCAGGTTTCGGATTCTCGCAGAAATATTTCAGATTTAGATTACATTTTTTTAGAAAATGTGTGTCTCTTATAAATCAAAATCACTTTGTGAAACCAAAAAAAAAAAAACAGAAGCATTTATTGATTGCCTTTAAACTAATATTTATATCTCTATATGTCTAAATAGTTTACTATAAAAATATACTCCAAGAGTAATTTAATAACACTTATTGGATACAATAATGCATGTTATTATTCTATTAGATTTTATTAAATTTAAAAATTGATTGTTTTCTTAAAACCAAGAATCATTATTATTTTTAGACGGAGTGATATGATTCGGCAAATGCGCGCGTAGTAGGATGGAGGCAAGCACGATGATACGCGTGCAAATAAACTACGAAATTCGCTGCCACCCCAGGTGGGCTTGGACGCTTGGTCACAATTATAAACTGGCCATCTGTTATTATGTCATGTGCTCGTGGACATGCACTCAGAGCATTTGCAGCAGCACAAGATTAGTTGTTCAGCAGGCCGCCACCTTTGACCGATCCTCCGGCTTGCTGTTAGTTGCTGACCTTGTAGATGACGACGCCACGCAAAGATGCTTCACTTGTACAAGTATATATTTTTATTATATATATTTTTGGACGACAAATATGCGTCGCTCCGCTGTAGGCCAAATTCTTATTATATTCAGCGCGCGTGCGCTCGGCTTCCTAGCGACAGCTGATTCGTTTCTTTCCTCAGTCGTTAAAAAAAAATCAAAATAGTACCACTCGTTCCATTGGCCTGCATGCGAGCCGTACTCCATCCATTGGTGGCCATCGTGGTGCTGCGAGAGGAGGGAGGTGACGGAGGTCACTGGCTTCGGCATCCCAGCGTGCCCCGGCGGCGGTCGGAGGAGCTAGGTGTTGTGCGGTTTGAGGCTGGGGCGTACTGCGTTTCTGACTTGCTAGCTGCTGTTGCCTCTGCTAGTCTGCTCAAGCTACGGAGTTCAGATTCAGATAGGAAAATATCTGATGAAACTTTCCCCATTTCTGCTCAGAGTCCCATTTTTTGATAAATAAATAAATTGTATTTGAATCTAATTATAAATTTGCTCCTACATTTGCAGTTTAATAATTTTGGACAGAACTGGAAGTCTGGAAGTGTAGTTGTTGACCCTCTGCTTAATTATTACTAAATCCGTTTTAAATTAGAGTTCGTTTGACTTTTTTACCTCAAGTTTGACCACTCGTCTTATTCAAAAATTTGTGCTAAATATTACTTCTTTTGTCGTGGGTTGCTTTATTAAAAAAAGTTTTTCAATAATGACTTAAATTTAACTATGTTTGTATAAATTTTTTGAATAAGACGATCGGTCAAACTTGAGGTCGAAAAAGTCAAACGAATTATAATTTGGAACGGAGGGAGTACTAAATACTAATTGAGGAGATACAAAATGCTAATTCAATGCAGTCAAAAGGAATCTGGAAGTGTAGTTGCATAATTTACCACATCACTCACTACCGGAGATGGCTTTTTTGCCAAGTGTCCCAGACTTTACCGAGTGCGTTTTATCAGGCACTCGGCAAAGAGGCTGTTTGCTGAGTGCCAGAGAGAAAGCACTCGGCAAACAACTGGCACTCGGCAAAGAGGTGGTTTGTCGAGTGCTCGGCACTCGACAAACAATAACACTTGGCAAAGGGCCGGCCTGCAGGCGCCGTTAATCCTTTGCCGAGTGTCTTATCCTGACACTCGGCAAAGAGGCTCCTTTGCCGAGTGTCATTTTTTTGACACTCGGAAAACCATATTTTTTTCTTCACTTTTGACCTCCAAATTTTTTCTGCAGTCATCATACAATACCTGGTACTCCATGTTCCAATGTGGCACATTTCTCGGACTTTTTCTATATTTCTTTAATTTATTTCATTTAATTGAATTTTCTTGGATAATTCAAATTATAACTGCTAGTCATTCGAATAATGAAAAAAATGAATGGAAAATGATATTCATGTTATTTAGTATAATGTGAGGCCGTATCCAGGAACAGACCACCAATTTCGAATATCTTGTTCATGAAATATGACCACGAACTTGCGGTCGAGTTGTTTTTAAATTCTATAAAAAACAAACGAGGTTCGAAAATCATGAAGCTTGTCAAGATGTCAAGATATCATATGTGGAGGCTGTGATAAAAAAATACGAAGGTTTCGCGTAAGTTGTCACGTACGATGCTTGCAAACCGAAGAATCTCCGAAGAAGTTTCATGATTTCGTGAAGAGGGCGACTAGGTGGTAAGCATCGTACATGACAAACTTGCGCGAAACCTCCTCAATTTTTTTATCACAGCCTCCATATATGATATCTTGACATCTTGACAAGTTTTATGATTTTTGGACTTCGTTTGCTTTTTATAGAATTTAAAAACAACTCGACCGCAAGTTCATGGTCATGTTTCGTGAACAAGATGTTTGAAATTGGTGGTCTGTTCATGGATACGGCCTCACATTATACTAAATAACATGAATATCATTTTCCATTCATTTTTTCATTATTCAAATGACTAATAGTTATAATTTGAATTATCCAAGAAAAATCAATTAAATGAAATAAATTAAAGAAATATGAAAAAAGTCCGAGAAATGTGCCACATTGGAACATGGAGTACCAGGTATTGTATGAGGACTGCAGAAAAAGTTTAGAGGTCAAAAGTGAAAAAATATGGTTTGCCAAGTGTCAAAAAAATGAAACTCGGCAAAGGAGCCTCTTTGCCGAGTGTTAGGACGGCGGGCACTCGGCAAAGATTTTTTAATTTTTTTTTAAAAAAAACCCTCTTTACCGAGTGCCAGGCCGGTTGGCACTTGACAAAAAATTAAAAAAAATTAAAAAAAAACCTTTGCCGAGTGCCAGATCGGGAGCACTCTGCAAAGAATTAAAAAAATTAAAAAAAACCATTGCCGAGTGCTAGATCGGGGGCACTCAGCAAAGGGGGGATTTTACCCCGCCGGCTGGGCTAGCCCACACACACCGCACACACGCACACACGCCCGTGCCAGCGCCGCCCCTGCCCACGCGCCCGCGTGCCCGCGCCAGCGCCACCGCCGCCCACACGCCCGCGCCAGTGCCGCCCCCCACGCCGCGCCTGGCCACCCCCCGTGCCGCGCCGCCCGAGGAGGAGGAGAATGAGAGGAGGAGGAGAGGAGGAGAGAAGGAAGAAGGAGGAAGAGAAGGAGGCCACCAAAGCAACGGCGCCTTCGCATCTGGCCATCTCGGTCGCCATTCTGCAGTGGTGAGCCCCTATGCCGTCTCTGCCTGATGGATGTGGATGCATGAATAGATTAAGATGTCCTGGTTAGGGTGCCTTCGTGGACACTGGTTATGGTGCATAGTTGTAAATCTGAGATTTAGCATGGATGGATTGTGATGCATAGATTGATGTTTGTCATAAATTAATATAGCTTATGGAATATATTAGTAATGGGATACAGATCCTGAATTTGTAATCCCTGATCCTTGCTTATCCTGATTACGTTGCTAGGTGTTCCTTACATAATCTTTTGCATGTCGGCCATCATGCCATTCATATATATGTGCATGTCGGCCATCGTGCCGTTGGTTTTCTTGCAGGTTTTGGAAACCTCACCGTGTAGGGAGGTGCTGCCGAAATTTTGTATTGACAGTTTTATGTTTCTTTTTTTTGCAGAGAAGAGCCCGTCGGAGCGGAGCCGGAGTACCTCGGCGACCCTGATCGCCTTCCTCGCCGCTGTCGGTCTGCCTGCACCGCGTCGCCTCGCCACTGCACCGACCCGCCACGGCCCCGCTAGCCTGACTCCACCGCCACCCTATGTTCGAGCAAGCAGCATGAGCAGGAGCCCGGCCATACGACCTTGGCAGGACACTTCACACCACCGGGTGGAGGCACTCGACGTTATTCCTGGTTTATTCGTCGTTCATTGTTTTTTCATACCTTTCATTTGCATTATTGTAACATTGGGGTGAATATATTATAGGCCCAGCTGGAACAAGAGAGGAGGATACAGGAGCAGATGCAGGTGAAGATGGAGAGGGTGGAGGCCGAGCGGGAGGCCAAGCAGCGGAGGATGAGGGAGATTCTTCAGTACATGCAAAGTCTTGGCACCGCTACGGGTGTAGTTCTGCCACCTTCGCTATTCGCTCCACCTCCAACTCCTCACTATTCTACTCCTGTGAGTATAAATGTTTTAGTTTGTATGTTCATGCTTACGGTCAAATCTATCTAGTGGAGTTCGAAAGTTTTATTCATGTATGGTATATATTTATCTTGTCTCACACATGCAATCTCTTCTTCTTTGTGCAGAATCAATCGGCGGCATCGAACGATCCTCATGCTTCAGCGAATCCTTCACCAAATCAGTGATGATACTTGTGGTTGTTAATGGTACTTCTATTTGCAATTGTGGTTGACGATGATGGAGCACTTGGATTGCTTGTGAACTTATTTGTGATATATTGTGAGACATGTGACGTTTGTGATATATATGTGACTTTTGTGATATATATGTGGTGTTGATGATCTATATGTGTTGTTGATGATATATACGTGATGTTGGTGATGTTTGTTATATATATCTTCTGTTTGTTTGGATGGGATGTAAAAAACAAATAAAAAGGTTGTTTTCAGTCACTTTGCCGAGTGCAATGGCCATGACACTCGGCAAAGTGACTATCTGTGAACTACCTGGGAACATGCTTTGCCGAGTGCAATGGCCATTGCACTCGGCAAACATCACAGATTTGCCGAGTGACACGGGCCAGGCACTCAGCAAAGGTGGCCTGTTTGCCGAGTGTCTTGTCGGCGGCACTTGGCAAAGTGGCCACCTTTGCCGAGTGTCTAAGTCAATGGCGCTCGGCAAAGCGGGTACCTTTGCCGAGTGCTTGACCTTGACACTCGGCAAAGCCGCTGTCACGGTGGCGCTTGCCGTCACGGCCACTTTTCTTTGCCGACTGTCGGATTGGCACTCGGCAAAGCCTTTGCCGAGTGCCCGATAAAGTGCACTCGGCAAAGAGGTCTTTGCCAATAAACTGTTTACCGAGCGCCCTTTGCCGAGTATAACACTCGGCAAAGGCTTTGCCGAGTGTATATCGGCCTTTGCCCAGTGCCTCAGGCACTCGGCAAAGAAGCCGCCTCCGGTAGTAACTACAATTTAAAACCTTGTTCCCAGCTGTGAGTAGATGCATCTAGCAGTGCTAGGCCAGGTGCTATTGCTAGTTCTGTCCTCCCTTTGCTTACACTGAATCTTGTTCTATGTAGGGATGAAGATGACCAAAGAGCTTGTATCACCTTGCTCACCCTGTGGGGGTCTAGTCCTACAGAAGCGTTTCAGATCCTTTCAACACATCATAACATAGGCATCCTAGGTGGCAGCGTTCTCTCATGTACTGCTATGAAATTGATTTTGGACTCATCAGTCCGGAGGCGGTGTCCTTTCCTGTGTTGCTGTAAAATTGATTATGGACTCATCAGTCTGGAGGTGGCTCAACAAGGTGCGTAGTTCATGTGATTTTCCGTCTCTTTTTTTTCTATTTTTGTATATTTATTTTCCTTTGTTGCTCCTGGAATCCCTAGAACCATAGTTCAATTTAGTACTTCGAAATTACAACACCTACTCAATTTGGGTCGGTATGAGTAGAATGAATTGCATGATTTGATATGAATCGCTACTGTTAGGAAGTTGAACTTGCTAATTCCTAGTTATGATTTTTATTTTAATTTATAACATTCTGTTTGGTGCATTTTGTTAATTATCATTCTCTTAGTGGTGTCTTCAGTTCATGTTTTGCATGTACCCGTACAGGTTTAGGGCCAAATAATTGACCCTTAAGTAGTACAAGTAATATTCCAGTAGCAGCATGCAGAACAGACCAGCTAGGAGGCAAAATCTGGTCTGTAAACTGCAGAGCAGGACAAATCCTAGTACAAAGTATTAAATGTCGTAGTATAAAGTTCCTGAATTTCAAAAGTAAAGTTTGAAATTATAAAGTTTTAAGTCTTAAAGTATAAAGTTTTAAATGTGCTAGTATATAGTTCCTGAAGTTAAAATATAAAGTTTGAAATTACAAAGTTCTAAATATTGAAATATAAAGATTTAAATGTGCTAGTATTAAGTTTCTAGATTTTAAAAATAAAGATTGAAATTACAAAGTTTTAAATCTTAAAGTATAAACTTTTAAGCGTGCTAGTATAAAGTTTCTGAATTTAAAATATAAAGTTTGAAATTACAAAGACTTAAATCTTGAAATACAAAGTTTTATATGTGATAGTATAAAGTTCTAGAATTTAAAATGTAAAGTTTCGAATTACAAAGTTCTAAATCTAGAAATATAAAGTTTTAAATGTGCTAGTATAAAGTTTCTGGATTTTAAAAATAAAGATTGAAATTACTAAGTTTTAAATCTTAACGTACAAACTTTTAAGTATGCTAGTGTAAAGTTTCTAAATTTAAAATATAAACTTCGAAATTACAAAGACTTGAATCTTGAAATACTAAGTTTTATATGTGCTAGTATAATGTTCTCGAATTCAAAATGTAAACTTTGAAATTTTAAAGTTCTAGATCTTGACATAAAAAGTTTTAAATGTGCTAGTATAAAGTTTCTGGATTTTAAAAATAAAGATTCAAATTACAAAGTTTTAAATCTTAAAGTACAAACTTTTAAGTGTGTTAGTGTAAATTTTTGAATTTAAGATATAAAGTTTCTGAATTTAAAATATAATGTTTGAAATTACAAAGACTTAAATTTTAAAATACAAATTTTTATACGTGCTAGTATAAAGTTCCTGAATGTGCTAGTATAAAGTTTATAGAGTCATAGTTCAAAGTTTATAGATTTGTTGACTGAAGTTGGAGTTCGGGTTTTCAGTTTTTTTAGGTTATAGAAGTTGAAATTTTAGGAATGTGCTGCATGAAACCTCTGAATTTAGAGGACAAACTTTACAACTAAAAGGTTCTCATAGCTTAGCGTGTAAAGTTTTAGAGTGTTATAGTTAAATGTCGTAACAGTTGTGTTGAAAGTTTTTGAAATACTTTTTGTATCTTCAAGTACAAAAGTTTGGATTCTAGGAATACAAAGTATATAGTGTCATGCTTCAAAGTTTGTAGATTGAGAGTGCAAGTATTTATTTCGAACCGTGGTTCAAAGTTTTTAAAGCCAAACTTGAAAGTTTTCTACAACTTGGGGGCGAATTTTTTCATATATGGAAGTGTAAAGTCTGGAATCAATTTTATAATTTGGGTAGTACTCATTTTTTACATATGTAAATGTAAAGTTTAACATAACTTCATACATTTTTAATTTGTTTATCTTATCTTGCTTTTTTTTGGGGTATTAATGCCAACTACTATAACTGAAAACGGAAGTTAGATGTGTTTTCTATTAGCTATCTTCAAAGACATATACGTATATCTTGATAAATGAGATGTACTCTATTCTATTTTTCGCGCCGATAACTTTGCCGGTCTTTTATAGACTATTTTTATTTTTTTTGTATCGGTTGAATCATCAGTCCCATGCGAAGGATTATAAAATATAAGATAGTATCAATTTTGAAAATATTACTTTTGCATCTATATAGAGCCCTTTTCATCACCCACGTCCCCGCGCTGTCCTGAAAGAGAACTGAAAAACTCGTAGAATTTAACTACTAGATCCATCCAATTAACTTAAGCTTAATTTCCAGGCTTTACTTACATGTCCATGCACTATTGGGATAAAACCGGAGCAAACTGTAACGAAACCAAACATCATAAAGCAATGCATGATCTTGGATGACATAGAGGCAGCCACAATGTAGCTAAAAAAATATTCAATATGTCACCTAACGTGAATTACGTGATTCATCGTGCGCCAACATATGTCCCATATAGACACCTCCCCTGGGCTGGTCCCACTGCCACATCCACCAACGGCCATAGAGACACCTTGATCTATGGGGAGCTTTTTCGCGAAGAAAAAAAAAATCTATGGGGAGCTTGATTACTGAGGAGGCGAGGAGCACAAAAGGACCTAAACATTGCATAGCAAGATAAATAACTATGGACCACTTACATATGGCCCGTATAGAAAGACCACTTGGCCCACTCTTACTCGTGCCTATGCAGGCCCATGTCCCATGCTATTCTACTTAGCTTGCTGTAAAATCATCGTGATCGATTAGAGTAGCATAGGGGTTATTTCTTGGTGTGTTCAACATATACGTGCAAGAATGTCTCCTTTAGGCCCCGTTCGCTTCTTTGGGAATGAAGCTTAGAAAGAATTCCGGCCAAAATCATTACTTTAATTTATATAAGCCCCACTGGCCGGATTGATTCCTGGCGTCAAAACTGACTTAACCGAACGAGCCCTTAGTGAGGCGCTGTGATCATGCCCTGAGACACTTGTGTAGAAAAGCAGCGTTAGTTGTGAATTACAACACTGGGAAGTACACCGGAGGAGGATAGTGAATTGAGTTTGTGTGGCCAGAACAACTAGATAATAGCCTTCAATCAATTATCTCAGGCTGTGTTACTGCATGAGTATGATGAGGTTGAGTCTACCATTTTGCATAACATTGAAGGTGCCTGTGAGATGATATTGATTAATTATTAGCAAATGACAATCTATTTTGTACGAACTCGAAATGCAGAATCAAAATCCACTACTACAGAATGGACCTGTTGTCCCGGGCGGTAACAGCCTTTAGTCCCGGTTACCGCGCCGGGACAACGATCCCGGGACTAAAGGTGGAACCTTCAGTCCCGGGTCATCGAGCCGGGATTAAAGAGGGACCTTTAGTCCCGGTTGGTAACACCAACCGGGACTAAAGGCCCTCCAGCCGAGCGAACCTGGCGCACCCTTTAGTCCCGGTTGGGGTTACCAACCGGGACTAATGGTTCACCCTTTAGTCCCGGTTGGTAACCCCAACCGGGACTAAAGGTTCCTTTTCTTTTTCTTTTTTTTTGTTTAATTTGTTTTCAGTTCAGTTATACGTATTTGTTTAATATATAATATGTTTTTATGTACGTATTCTACGTTGCTAATATAAATACACGCATGCATATAATTACATCTAATTCTCATCTTGAGCATTATTATATTCGAATAAAGTATGAAACTATATATATTATAGATATATATATATATATATATATATATATATATATATATATATGTATATATACAACACTTTCATAATCTTGTTCTCGAAAATAACGATATCAATAAACATTTAATTTACATCATTTATTCCTTAAGATCAAAGTAGAACTCGCCCTTGGGATTTAGCACTTTTTCTAGAAGATATCCTGCTATTGACTCTTGAACTGCTTTCAGATGGTCTTTTTGCATGACCCTTCATTTCAACCATTCAGTCTTGCATTTGAAATAAAAGGAAAAGTATTAATACACATATATGTATATATATTCATTTAAAAATAAATAAAAATTGATATATACGTACTCTGAGGACATCTTCAGGAGTTCTTCTTATGTGCGCAGTGATAAATTCACAAACGTAGTATCCACACAAGTTATTACCTGGTTCCTGCCGCAAACACTACTGTACGAGAAGAAGATTATTCTCATCATCTCACACGTAAATTGAAGTACGATATAGTAATTAAACACGTGGGGAAGTGTATATAGTACAACTTACTGGTATTTCAACTACATTAAGTGGTGCCTTGCAATCCTTGCGATGTTGCCGAATAAACTCTTTCCAAACCCTGTGCGACCAATAATGTACGATCGTTAATAAATTATGGCAAAGTCTATTCAATAATAGTTGTGCGCGAGAGATCGAAATTACCCCTGGATAATGTCTATCATATCTTGGTATAGTGCCCGTTCTTTTCTCAACGAGTCAAAGATTAGTAACCGACTTGAGTTTAACTCAATGACAATGAGTATCTAGTGAAAACTGCATTGGTTTATACACACACGTACATGCATATAAGTTGTATTGATATTACATAAAATGTGTAGACTACATTATTATTAACACTTACTCAAAGTTGTACGGGAAAAGTATTGTTTTCTTGTCGTGCTGCTTCACGAAGAACTTCATGATATTCGTCTGTGCTTCAGATACCCAGTGGTCCTTGACAATAATATCGGTTTTGAATACGATATAAGGATCAATGAAGCCAACACTGGTGTCTTGTATTCTTTGGAGCTCTGACATCTGGAATCTATATATAAATATAAGTTACATGTGAGGATAATTATATACACGTACGCATGGAAGTGAGTTTATTAAATAAAAGTAAGAATCACTTACAAACAAAAGGAGCTCATGATTGATTTGTCCAGAGCGTCCAAGTGGAATAGTTGATGCAATTCTTCGAAACTAATATGTAAGATGTCATCGCCACGGAAGTAATGATGGTCTCTAAATCTGACAAAGATCCACTGCTCACCCCTGCCACACGCCTGCATGTACCACTTGTTGAGCAAGTACATTTGCGTACCCAATTCATTCAGAGCCGCAGGGTTGTATAGACTTTTGCCATATTTATAAGTCTTCCAGGTATCAACTTTCAGGTTCTGGATTGGAGCTTTGCCCGTCAATTGATCCAAGGTTAAACCAGTATCTTTAAAAAAAGCATTAAGGGCTTGAACCGACACTTCTCCAGAGTTGTCTGGTCGATAGACTTCTATGTTGGAACCATATTCATTAGCAACAACAAGATTTTGCATTGGTTGCTTCTGTTGTCCGAGCTGTGGGACATCCTTCCCTGATGCTCTTTTCCTTTTCTTATCTGCATCATGTGACTTCACGAGGGAGCGGTCATAGTCTGATAGTGGCGAAGGCTTACGAAGTTCAATCATCTTTTTCTTGTGAGCATCGACCTTCTGCCTCAGCACATCTCGTGGTATGTAAAAGTACGGCTTCTCCTTAAGCTTTGCTTGACTCTTGTTTTTTATATCTATAAAAAAATCTTTTACTTTTTTGTCTTCTTCAGCTGCTATTTGCTCATCAGTCTTTCCAGGAAGTATTTCTTGAGAAATAACTCTTTTTCTTGGGTCTTCTTTGCCGCCGGGACCTTAGACGTCTTTGTAGTGCGTCGCTGTGGAGGGGGTGGGGGCGGTGTTGGAGATCGGCGTGGAGGCGATGAGGCCAGTGTTGGTGGAGACCGGCGTAGAGACGTTGGAGATCGTTGTGGAGGCGGTGGGGCCGGTGTAGGAGTTGGAGATCGTTGTGGAGGCGATGGGGCCGGTGTAGGAGTTGGAGATCGTTGTGGAGGCGATGGGGCCGGTGTAGGAGTTGGCGATCGCCGTGGGGATGAAGTCGTCTCGCCCCCCGCGACGCTGTGATGAGATGGGGAATGAATGATTAGGCTAGGCTGGGGAGAGACCCTGCTATAAAAACAATTTGTGTGTCAATTATTTTTGAAGCCAATAGAAAATTAATGGAAAATAATATTTCATTCACTTTCATTCGTACCTAGGGTGAGGTAGGGGAAGCGGTGGCGCCCCAGGAATGATGATGAAGCGTTTGCGCCATTGAATAAATGTCTTCTCTGTTTCTCCTAGTGTCTTCTCCCCATCACCGCCTTCAATGTCAAGAGGAACATTGCTGTAACCTTTGAGCACTCTATCGACCGAGACGCTAGCATATCCAGGTTGAATAACTGACCCATGGATTCTTGGTGTCTTCGTTCGGTCTATTGGAGATACAACCCCGACAGCCACCATGATTGATGCATTACCATCTGGAATGTGCAGCTCACATTTTGTTAGAGGCTCGGTAATGTCATCAACAGGGAAGCACAACCCAGCGTCGTCTTGAATAACTGGCAGCTCCGTAGAAGCACAACTGCTTTTCATCTGACCAACGGGGCTAATGGTGACTCCCGGCGTTGATTGCGATTGCATTTGACTCATTGCTAGCTGCACTTGCCTCTTGATCTCCTCCTGCATTCTTGCCTCAAGAGATTTTTCTCGTTCACATGATTCAAGCAATGCTTGTCGTGACTCATCAACAAATTGCTCCAATGCACGAATTCGTTCTGCCTCCTCATCCTTCTTTCTCTGGCGGCTTCTGTAGGTATCCTTGTCTGCTGGGAATGCGTGTAGCCACGGAACCGCCCCATAGCCTTTCTAAAACTATGTTTGTGAAAATTTTTATCAAACACTAGTCACAATTTTCCTTATCTCTTATAGACTTTCTAAAACTATGACACACACTTGTGAAAATTGAACTACATTTTGTTCAAGCTTTCTCAAATGAAAAAATGGTCTATATAAGGATTGTAGATATTGATGATATGAACAAACTTGGTATTCAAAACTTTTCAATTTTAGACAATCTAGGGTTCCGAAAACTAGTTTGTAGGCGTCGAAATTTAAAAATCATAAATTTGAACCGTCCAAACTTTCTCAAATGGAAAGTTGACCAAAACAACAATTGTAGATCTTTTTGAGTTTAACAAACTTGGTATTCAAAACTTTTCAATTCGAAGTCATTTAGAGTCCATAATACTAGGGTCAAAGTGTTGTTTTTTTTCATTTGACCAAATTTGACTTGGTCAAACTTGCTCAAATGAGACACTAAATGACCTCAGATGAAAAAACTCTGAATACCAAGTTTGATCATCTCAGCAAGATCTACAATTGTTACATAGATTATTTTCCCATTTGAGAAATTTTTATCAAACACTAGTCACAATTTTCCTTATCTCTTATAGACTTTCTAAAACTATGTCACACACTTGTGAAAATTGAACTACATTTTGTTCAAGCTTTCTCAAATGAAAAAATGGTCTATATAAGGATTGTAGATATTGATGATATGAACAAACTTGGTATTCAAAACTTTTCAATTTTAGACAATCTAGGGTTCCGAAAACTAGTTTGTAGGCGTCGAAATTTAAAAATCATAAATTTGAACTGTCCAAACTTTCTCAAATGGAAAGTTGACCAAAACAACAATTGTAGATCTTTTTGAGTTTAACAAACTTGGTATTCAAAACTTTTCAATTCGAAGTCATTTAGAGTCCATAATACTAGGGTCAAAGTGTTGTTTTTTTCATTTGACCAAATTTGACTTGGTCAAACTTGCTCAAATGAGACACTAAATGACCTCAGATGAAAAAACTCTGAATACCAAGTTTGATCATCTCAGCAAGATCTACAATTGTTACATAGATTATTTTCCCATTTGAGAAATTTTTATCAAACACTAGTCATAATTTTCCTTATCTCTTATAGACTTTCTAAAACTATGTCACACACTTGTGAAAATTGAACTACATTTTATTCAAGCTTTCTCAAATGAAAAAATGGTATATATAAGGATTGTAGATATTGATGATATGAACAAACTTGGTATTCAAAACTTTTCAATTTTAGACAATCTAGGGTTCCGAAAACTAGTTTGTAGGCGTCGAAATTTAAAAATCATAAATTTGAACCGTCCAAACTTTCTCAAATGGAAAGTTGACCAAAACAACAATTGTAGATCTTTTTGAGTTTAACAAACTTGGTATTCAAAACTTTTCAATTCGAAGTCATTTAGAGTCCATAATACTAGGGTCAAAGTGTTATTTTTTCATTTGACCAAATTTGACTTGGTCAAACTTGCTCAAATGAGACACTAAATGACCTCAGATGAAAAAACTCTGAATACCAAGTTTGATCATCTCAGCAAGATCTACAATTGTTACATAGATCATTTTCCCATTTGAGAAATTTTTATCAAACACTAGTCACAATTTTCCTTATCTCTTATAGACTTTCTAAAACTATGTCACACACTTGTGAAAATTGAACTACATTTTGTTCAAGCTTTCTCAAATGAAAAAATGGTCTATATAAGGATTGTAGATATTGATGATATGAACAAACTTGGTATTCAAAACTTTTCAATTTTAGACAATCTAGGGTTCCGAAAACTAGTTTGTAGACGTCGAAATTTAAAAATCATAAATTTGAACCGTCCAAACTTTCTCAAATGGAAAGTTGACCAAAACAACAATTGTAGATCTTTTTGAGTTTAACAAACTTGGTATTCAAAATTTTTCAATTCAAAGTCATTTAGAGTCCATAATACTAGGGTCAAAGTGTTGTTTTTTCATTTGACCAAATTTGACTTGGTCAAACTTGCTCAAATGAGACACTAAATGACCTCAGATGAAAAAACTCTGAATACCAAGTTTGATCATCTCAGCAAGATCTACAATTGTTACATAGATCATTTTCCCATTTGAGAAATTTTTATCAAACACTAGTCACAATTTTCCTTATCTCTTATAGACTTTCTAAAACTATGTCACACACTTGTGAAAATTGAACTACATTTTGTTCAAGCTTTCTCAAATGAAAAAATGGTCTATATAAGGATTGTAGATATTGATGATATGAACAAACTTGGTATTCAAAACTTTTCAATTTTAGACAATCTAGGGTTCCGAAAACTAGTTTGTAGACGTCGAAATTTAAAAATCATAAATTTGAACCGTCCAAACTTTCTCAAATGGAAAGTTGACCAAAACAACAATTGTAGATCTTTTTGAGTTTAACAAACTTGGTATTCAAAATTTTTCAATTCAAAGTCATTTAGAGTCCATAATACTAGGGTCAAAGTGTTGTTTTTTCATTTGACCAAATTTGACTTGGTCAAACTTGCTCAAATGAGACACTAAATGACCTCAGATGAAAAAACTCTGAATACCAAGTTTGATCATCTCAGCAAGATCTACAATTGTTACATAGATCATTTTCCCATTTGAGAAATTTTTATCAAACACTAGTCATAATTTTCCTTATCTCTTATAGACTTTCTAAAACTATGTCACACACTTGTGAAAATTGAACTACATTTTGTTCAAGCTTTCTCAAATGAAAAAATGGTCTATATAAGGATTGTAGATATTGATGATATGAACAAACTTGGTATTCAAAACTTTTTAATTTTAGACAATCTAGGGTTCCGAAAACTAGTTTGTAGGCGTCGAAATTTAAAAATCATAAATTTGAACCGTCCAAACTTTCTCAAATGGAAAGTTGACCAAAACAACAATTGTAGATCTTTTTGAGTTTAACAAACTTGGTATTCAAAACTTTTCAATTCGAAGTCATTTAGAGTCCATAATACTAGGGTCAAAGTGTTGTTTTTTCATTTGACCAAATTTGACTTGGTCAAACTTGCTCAAATGAGACACTAAATGACCTCAGATGAAAAAACTCTGAATACCAAGTTTGATCATCTCAGCAAGATCTACAATTGTTACATAGATCATTTTCCCATTTGAGAAATTTTTATCAAACACTAGTCACAATTTTCCTTATCTCTTATAGACTTTCTAAAACTATGTCACACACTTGTGAAAATTGAACTACATTTTGTTCAAGCTTTCTCAAATGAAAAAATGGTCTATATAAGGATTGTAGATATTGATGATATGAACAAACTTGGTATTCAAAACTTTTCAATTTTAGACAATCTAGGGTTCCGAAAACATATTACATAATATCCGTCTCTAAAACATAATATATTAAACATGCATCGTTGTATCATGCGGGCACAACAGTGAATTTCTTCTTGACGTATGACCCTTGGTTATGATCTTGTCGTAACCATGGAGTGTCTTCATCATTTAACATGATGCTTGGATCTTTCTTCACTATGAAGGGTGGAATTCGGACATTTCTTTCGTAATCTTCTGACATGTCTGACTTGTCTTCAATTCCTACTATATTTATTTTCCCAGAAAGAATTATGTGGCGCTTTGGCTCATTGATCATTGAGTTGATGTCTTCGTTTTTTCCTCTCTTTGATTTTGTAGACATGTCTTTCACATAGAACACCTGACTCACATCGGCAGCAAGGACGAATGGTTCCTCTTTGTATCCAATATTGTTGAGGTCCACTGTTGTCATTCCATACTCTTTGTCGACTGTTACCCCTCCTCCGGTCAGCTTCACCCATTGGCACCGGAACAAAGGGACTTTAAAATTAGGTGCGTAGTCTAGTTCCCATATCTCTTCTATGCGGCCATAATATGTTTGTATATTCCCATTTGGATCTGTGCCATCTATGCGAACACCACTATTTTGATTGGTGCTCCTTTTATCTTGGGCAACTGTGTAAAATGTATTCCCATTTATCTCGTACCCTTGGTACGTGAGGATATGCCACGATGGCTGCCTAGCCAACAAATACAGTTGCTCATCAATATTGTCATCGCCTTGACATTCTTTTCGCAACCAACCACTGAAACTTTTCATGTGCTGACGCCTAATCCAAGCTTCAGTCTTCCCTGGAAACTTGGATCGTAAGAACTCCTTATGTATCTCGATGTACGGATGCACCAATGACGAGTTCTGAAGAACTGTGTAGTGTGCTTTATTGAAATAATCGTCTTCCATGCCAATATATGTTTTCTTCCCTAAAGTTCCTTTACCACTGAGTCTCCCCTCATGTCGTGATTCGGGAACGCCAATCGGAGCAATGTCAGGAATAAAGTCAACACAGAACTCAATGACCTCCTCTGTTCCATAGCCCTGGGCGATGCTTCCTTCAGGCTTAGAACGGACTTTCACATATTTCTTCAAGACTCCCATAAACCTCTCGAAGGGGAACATGTTATGTAAGAACACAGGTCCAAGAATACTAATCTCCTTCACCAAATGAACTAGGATGTGTGTCATGATATTAAAGAAGGATGGAGGGAACACCAACTCAAAGCTGACAAGACATTGAACCACATCGTTCTGTAGAGTAGCTAGTTCCACTGGATTGATTGCCTTCTGAGAAATTGCATTGAGAAATGCACATAGCTTCACGGTGGCTAGACGTACATGTGGAGGTAGAATTCCTCTTAAAGCAACTGGAAGCAATTGCGTCATAAGCACGTGGCAGTCGTGGGACTTTAAGTTTAGGAATTTTTTATCTGGCACATTTATTATACCCTTTATATTGGAGGAGAATCCCGATGGGACCTTGATGCTGCTTAGACATTCGAACATGCTGTCCCTCTCTTCTTTGCTAAGCGTGTAGCTAGCAGGACTTAAGTAATGATGTCCATCACCTGTCTTCTCTAGATGAAGGTTGTCTCGTTCTTTCATGCACTGCAAGTCCTGGCGTGCTTCAAGTGAATCCTTTGGCTTCCCGTACACACCCATGAATCCTAACAGGTTCACACAAAGATTCTTTGTCAGGTGCATCACGTCGATTGCGTTGCGGACCTCTAGGACTTGCCAATAGGGTAGCTCTCAAAAGATGGACTTCTTCTTCCACATGGGTGCATGTCCATTAGCATCTTTGGGAACAGATTCACTGCCTTGTCCCTTTCCAAATACTACTTTCACATCCTTGACCATTGCGAGTACATCTTCCCCGGTTCGGTTATGAGGCTTCTTCCGGTGGTCTGGCTTACCTTTAAAATGCTTCCCTTTCTTTCTTACTTGGTGGTTCAAAGGAAGGAATCGACGATGGCCAAGGTACACGACCTTTCGACATCTTTTCAAATATATACTGTCAAGGTCATCAAAACAATGTGTGCATGCATTATATCCTTTGTTTGTCTGACCTGAAAGATTACTTAAAGCAGGCCAATCATTGATGGTTACGAACAACATTGCTCGTAGGTCAAAGTGTTCTTGTTTGTACTCATCCCAGACACGTACACCTGGTTTGTTCCATAAAACTAGAAGTTCTTCAACTAATGGCTTCAGATATACATCAATATCATTGCCAGGTTGCCTCGGACCTTGGATGAGGATCGGCATCATAATGAACTTCCGCTTCATGCATAACCATGGAGGAAGGTTGTAGATACATAGAGTAACTGGCCAAGTGCTATGACTAGTGCTCTGCTGTCCAAAAGGATTCATACCATCTGTACTTAAGGCGAACCTTAAGTTTCTAACCTCATTTGCAAACTCTGAAAATTCTCTATCTATCGCTCTCCACTGGGACCCATCAGCTGGGTGTCTCAGCATATTGTCTACCTTACGGTCTTCTTTATACCACCGCAACAACTTTGCGTGGTCTTTATTTCTGAACAAACATTTTAAGCGTGGTATTATAGGAGCATACCACATAACCTTGGCAGGGATTTTCTTTCTAGGACGTTGTTCACCCTCGACGTCACCAGGATCATCGCGCCTGATCTTATACCGCGATGCTTTACATACCGGGCATTCATCCAAATTCTCGTATTCATTGCCATGGTAGAGGATACAGTCATTAGGACATGCATGTATCTTCTGGATTTTTAATCCCAAAGGGCAGACAACCTTTTTTGCTTCGTACGTAGTGGTGGGCAATTCATTTGGCTTCGGAAGCATCTTCTTTATGAGGTTTAATAAATTCCCAAATGCCTTATCGGATACACCATTCTTTGCCTTCCACTGTAGCAATTCCAGTGTTGTACCCAGCTTTTTTTTGCCCCTCTTCGGCCATCGGGTATAGCAACTTCCTATGATCCTCAAGCATGCGCTCCAACTTAACTTTCTCTTTTTCACTTTCCCATTCTTGTTGTGCATCACGAATGGCATCGCCAAGAGCATCACCGAGATCATCTTCTACCGCTACCTCTTCTTCATCTCCCCCCATTGTAGTATCATCAAAGGCACCATACTGAGCAATAATGTCATCAATGTCTAAATCTTCTCCTTCACCTTCTTCCATCATGACCCCGCTTTCTCCATGCTTAGTCCAACATATATAGTTTGACATGAAACCTGACTTAAGCAAATGTGAATGAAGACTCATTGAGCTTGAATATTCCTTTAAATTCTTATATAGGGCACATGGACAGCATATGAAACCATCCCGCTTATTTGCCTCGGCCACACCTAAGAAATAGTGCAAGCCCTCTATAAAGTCTTGGGAGCGACGATCGGCATTGTACATCCAATGGCGTGACATAATCTGTATTACACGACAAATTATGAAAACCTTGAACATAATTAAGTATTTTATTACACAACATAAATGACACACACACGGTTGATTAATTAACTAAGCCTGGCTACAACGTAAGCAATCCCAACTATCACTAAACAAACTAAAACTACAATGCACTTCAGTAACATAATTATTTTGTGATCGTACGCAACTAAAACAGACAAATCATTCTTCTGTTGAATATCAATAAGCTTCTCCTGCTGGCTCACTGCCTCATCAGCAGCATCCGCTACCTCAAGCGCACCCAAATTCTGCACGTATGTAGCATAATCTTCCTCCCAGTACCAACCATCGCATCCATTGCCCTCCCACTGAAATTAAAGCCAAAAAATATTTAGTCAAAAATATTCAAGAAAAGCAGGTCAATTAGCCATAATTATAAAATGCGTAAGAAACTCACATCGCGATTCGGGCACTTGTAGAAAACACGACCCTTGTTGGGTCCCTGTCTCTTGACTCGGTACTCCATCACAATCTTCTGCTTACACTTGCCGCAGATAATGAGAGGGAGTTCTGGCCTCAGTCGTTTCGCAACCGAACGAGAGGCCGAGGATCCAGTAACAGTTGTCATCTACTTTCTATACTTATTTTTGCAAACTAGTGTAAATTTCATATTTTCAAATATCCATCAAATTATAGCTCAAAAACATGTTTCAATAAATAACCATCCGTACTAGTTGACCTTGCTTACGTGATCATCTCGACGAGCATTTCTCCACCGGACGGCACCGTACTTGGCCAAGGAAGAGCTCTGATTCTACGAGAAAGGGAACACGGTCTTCCACGACCGTTGCCGCTCTCCCTCGTAGAATCAAAGCTCCTCCTTGACGTCCGTTACCGCTCGGCAGAGAACATGCTCGCCGACATGAACACGGTCCGCAAGTTCAACTAGTACGGATTTTCTACAATTTTCTAACAATTTTCTAAGTTTTTCATTTCATGGAAAAATTAATTCTAAGATCACGTAAGCCACCGGGGACGAGAATGGCGCGTGCTCCAGCGAGGACGAGCGAGGCGTGATTTTGATGAACTAATTTAACTTTTGTTTATCCAAACATATATGCAAATCATTATGTGATTTTGAGCTAAAAATGACATATAAAATCATAATAAAGTCCAACATATAAAGTTACACATGCATCTACATCGCAAAATGAGATAAGCTACTGATAAAACATAAGAGGATTAAGTTTGTTACCTCCAAAATCGAAGAGCAACACCAATGGAGGGGGAGAGTGCAAGAACAACAGCAAGCTGAAGAACAGAGGCAGTGAGTTTGAATAATGAAATGGCTCGGGCTCGGGGAGGAAGAATTGAGCAGAATTATAGGCCGGGATAATTAGTCCCGGTTAGGGGTCCAAACCGGGACTAAATATTAATCTTTATTCCCGGGACATAACCCAAACCGGGACTAAAAGCTTTAGTCCCGGCTGGTATTACCAACCGGGACTAAAGGTAACCTTTAGTCCCGGTTGGTAATACCAGCCGGGACTAAAGATCCCTGCCCCGCGGACGACCGTTGGGCAGGGACCTTTAGTCCCGGGGGCAAAAAATGCCGAGGCTAATGCTAAATTGGGACATCGTTCTAAAGTCTGTTCTCTAGTAGTGATCTATTCTCTGTAGGTCCTGTCCCTTAAAATACACGTATTTATCTAGTATGTAAGGGCACATGGGGCAAAGGCAAAATTGGCCTTGCAAAAAAGGGCAACATCAAGCCTTGCCTCAGCATGTGTTGCCTCCTCTTGTTCTGCACCTTTCTCTCGTTGTAACATAAGTAATACTGACACAAAAATCATTGGATTCACACCAGCACACAGTGACACAAATCAATTCGCTTTGTAGAAAAAAAAACAGAATACAACAACCTCCCTTTGATTTGGCTCCTCCTCTCCATCATGATTTTCATTTTTCCACCTCCCAAAAATACAAAATAAAAACTCATTAAATTCGTAGTCGTGGGAGGTGCCTAACAAAATGAGAGATGAAAAGAGACGAAGAGATCAAAGAACACATCCTCTCACAACTAAAAAGACTGAAGATGAGACACCGTTTCGGTGTGACAAAATTTCGCCTCACCTTCCTCCTACCGGGCCTGCGTCACGCGGTTCTCTCCCTCCCTCTCCGGTTTTCCCAGGGTTGCGCCCGATTTTTCTTCCCCACCAGCATCGACGATTAAGAAACTTCCCCATGCGCGAACGACATCTGGCAAAAAAGGAAACCGCCCTCTTAATCACCTCCCCAGGCGATCTCGACGCCGCCATCACCCGCGTAGACGCCGGCGGAAGAGCAGGGGGCCAGCACACTGCGTCCCGTCGTCCCCTGTCGTCGTCCCAGTCGTGTGGCGGGAGATCGGGGTCCAGCACGACCTGACCGCCCTCCTGAGCCCGCTCCCACCCGCTTGCGAGGAACTGAGCCGGCACGGTGACCGCGACAACCCCGGTGAGCACCTGCGACTTCTGCTCCCCACACCGCGTGGTTGATGCCTATTTAGTTTTGTCAGATTAATCCACGTTTGGTGTAAAGGTTGTTATTTCTGTTCTTCCATTCAAAGATTAATCCACCTTTCTGCAGTGATTTCCACTTTAAGTTTCTGAGAGTCAAGGACAGGACCTGGTAATCCCCATCCTCCCTTGATCCTTTTTTCCGACCAAGATCGAGTTATTTGGGTACGAACGAATACACAATCTCATGGAAGGTTACAATGGCAGCATGATTTATTAATTTCTCACAGGATTTGCTCCACAACAGAAATTCCTGATGACAGGTTAAGATGAAATGATGATATGCTCTTCATGAAGGCCCTCATATTATTGGACATGTTCAGTAACCAATATGACAAAGTATCAAGTTTTGGTATGTTTCCACTGGGCTTATATTGTGTCGTAATCATGGCTGCCTTTTTCATTCAAGTAGATAAGGTATCACCCTTTGTTATTTTACATGGTCTGTTTTCTTTTTGTTCGCTCTCATAATGCTTCATGTGAAGGATTTTAATTTTTTAATCAAACAGACTCATTGCTGCATTAGTTGACGATGCGGCGAAAAAGTATGTTGGACGTTGACATGATGGTGCTTCCTTTACTTCTATCCATTCTTTTATCAAAGCGAATTTGCTTTACATGGTTGTTGGTCCATCAATATGCTGAATGAACTTAAACTGTGCAAACTGTAAGGTACATTAGGAGGATTAATACCACTGCAAGAAAGCATGCCAATTGGAAGAGGTAACTGATTAATATACGATGATTTGGCTTTCACAAACACGAAAAGCACAGAAATGCACAGCATAGGCAGAGCTCGTGCTCTTGTTTGTTTCCTGCTCAACTGTGTTGAGTTGTAGTTTGGGCAAGGGCTGATCGGAGTCTGGTTGCAGAAACTCAGGTAATTTCATTGTGCTTACTCTGAACGAAATCTGCAATGGCTCTTGTGTCCCACTTTCATTTTCTAAACATCATAAGGTGCAATCTGGTTCAAAGTATTGTAGGCGCAATACATTCTGGTCAGTGAGCCAATTCTATTCAAATCTAAAGTAATTTTGTTTTCAAACCTTAATGTTTATTTTATCTTGATCCTAGGAGTAACTTCTCTCGGTGATCTTTTGTTGTTGTGTTTTAATTAGCCATTTGTCTGAAGCAATGGTGTCCATCTTCCAGCGCCGAGCCAGCGAGACGTGGAGGTGTCGCAGCCGCCTCGCAATCATCATGCGCGCCTGCACCGGCACCTCGCCCCGCCCCTGCTCCTACCCCGTGGAGCAACCGTTGCAGATCCGCGAGGAGCCGCGTCGCCGGACGCTCCTTCAACCTCTGAACATCGCCGTGCCTCGTCTCTGCCGGGCGCCGCCACGCCGAGGTCGTGACGTCGTACCGTGGTGAAGGGCGCCGCATACGTCAGCGACGACAGCAGCCGACGCTATCTTCGACGCCCTCAAACGCAGCTGAGGGAGACACCGCTGCCGGTTCCTCCCCGACGTCCACCTGCTCCTCTTTGTCGACGGGTGAACCACGCCCAAGCCCACACCACCACCTGCAAGAACGGCAGACAACCAGTCGATCTCCCCACGCCGGTAAGTCGCTTGGCATTGGATTTCTGATCCATTGTTTTCAATGCAGTCGATCTCCCCACACCGGTAAGCCGGTGAGCTGCAGTTTTCAATGCAGTGCCCAACAAACCAAATATCTTCATTGGGTGTGAGCACATATCCTGTATGGGCCAGGTTGTATCAAATGTTCCCACATTGTCATATATATATGTGCAAATTTAGTTACTGGATCAATCTTAGATTTATCATGGTTGCACAACGGCTTATCTAGAAGAAGTTTTTGATTGTGGGACTATACATTTGCCCATTAACTAATTTTTTGGACATAGATCATGCTTGCACATTTAAATTACAGTTGATGAATTAGTGCATGTCTTGAGTTGTCCTAGAAGAACATCAGCTACTTAAAAGCATATTAGAGAAACAAGGCTCATCCATCAGTTACTTAACCATATGGTCAGGTAGGCTGAAACCAGATTGTTTTTTCACTGATAGTCTGTTATCGTGTCGACATTTTCCCCTTGTAATACTACTGAAACATCTTGTGTAATGAGATTTCATTTTTTTCTTACAAGTGATTGCTATCATGTGCTTTCAGAGGGATGGTTCTTGTGCCATGGAATACATGACTAGAGCACCCAAATATTTTTGTGTGGGTTGCAACAATCTAATCATTCTTGAATACATGCGCCTATCATCTGCTCCATTCCTGTGTGGTTGCAACAATGTGATCATTCTTGGACAACTTACAAGGATGGGTCAACTTACAATCAGAGTATGATATGAAGGAACACATATGTCACCATAGATAAGCTGCTCTATCTGTATTATTTTTAGTTTAACTGTAATTCTTTTATATTCTGCAACTTATACACGTGGCTTTCATAGGACCCCAAGGTACTCAAACAAGATGCTCATAGATTAACCAAACATGCTAGACAATTTGCTTCTCAATCTTGTACTTTGTTAAAAAAATAGTTATCGTATTTGTATAATGTATTATGCTTGGAGCCCTCCAAAGCACACATTAGAAAAACTTTAAACCCGTAGCAATGCACGGGCACAAAACCTTTTAGAGTAAAGAATGTAATAAGGATTTGTTTTCTATATATGGTATCATCTAGGTATTTGTTGATAATATCGTTCTGTTGGTTGGGTGCCCGTGTATTGTTATGGACAGAAAATAATACTATGAACAGCCTCTTTTACCAAAATATCTTTATCGCTGTTAGTGTCTAACCCTCTGACTCGGATTGCTCTTTGCAAGGTTATGATGATATTCCCAAGGAAATTCTTGACCCTGATGCAAAGATGGTGAATAATTTGCTTTTCATATAGTATGGCATCACCTGTGATCAGATCATCAACAGTCATTAAATTTCACATATTTCATTACCTGGGATGATGAGGAAGATGGTGAATGGACAACCCCAACTATTTATGAATCAGCAATAAAGGAAGTGAAACTTTATTTAAATGATCATTTATGTTCCATGTGATCTTGAGTCATATATTCCTTGTTAGATTTATATTTCAAGAACAATATCATGTAACATATTTATATTTACTCAAATATTATATTTAAGTTTGTATATACGGCCGCTTGTGCATGGCGTTCATCCTGAACGCTTTATGGCTAATCGATTAATAAATTAAAGAACTATGTGGACTGCGGCAAGCCAGCAACAAATGACGCCCTACAGGCAATCACGGCCCCCTATAATTATGATTTGCATGATATAAAACATTATCTTAGCCACATCACGGAAAGGTCTATACAGTAGAGTTTATGAGTCTGTGACGCCGTGCTCTCTGTGACTGTGTTAATTTCACAGTATTGTTATCTTTACCTTTTGGATTAAATGCCACTTTAATGTTGACATTTAATTTTACAGTATTGTTATCTTATCGTGTGATCCGTGTATTTTTAGTACAAAAGTTTAACTGTCCTGTAGAAATGCACGGGCACAAACCTAATAAAAATAAAAGGAAGATGAAATGACTCTTTGTGTGAAATATATGCAACATAAGTATGAAAAACACATACACAACATCTCGATAAAACACTTGCAACATATGCGACATCCAAATAAACACACTTGCAACATACGTATGAAAAAGCAGATGAAATATTGGGAACAAAAGCATGCAACATATGTGTACAACCATTGCAACATATGCAACATTCTGATCTACTTTTGCAACATCCATATGAAACAATTGCAACATACCTCTGGAACATTTGAAACATACATCTAAAACGTATGAAACATAGGAAGCTCTGTGCTGGCACGGAGCTCGATGCCACGGAGGACGTGGAGGTCGCCGGTGCGGAGCTCATCGGAGGTACGGACCTTGGCAGTGGTCTCGAATGACAGGATCCCGCCCACGGCGCCCCGCTTTGCTAGGCCCCGTCGGCCGCCGCACCTAGCACTCAGCTCCTAGGGTAGTACACTGGTCCAGACACTAGCCTCTAGCTGATCTGGGACGTGAGAATGGACGGGGAAGGAGAGTGCACTGGGAGGGGCGCGAGCCGCTTGACGCTGGGAGACAGCGTCTGGTGTCGGGCTGCGGCGGAGGATTGCGATTCGTGGACGGTGCGGGCGGGACGAGCGCGGCGCGGTCGGGTCGAGGTATGTTCTTTACGGACGGACGCCCTGAACCAAGCATTACCGTAAAAAATTATCTCTAATTAAACCTTTCTGTGCAACTATTGGCTTATAGTACATCTTGATCATGTCATTGATCACTAATCCTTCGGTAGCATAGAAATGGTATGTTATGCCTAAAACACATCTTTCAATGTTATTGCTCCCTCGTATTGAATCTCTATAGGTTTGCCTATTAACTCATTGTGGCTAATGCACATTAGTGTCTGATTGCAGTAGTGGGCATTCCCGATGATGCTTGATAGTGTTGGCGGTTGATGTCAGTTCACAGTGACAGGGGCCATTTGCTTTCTAATTGTGAGGACGTGAAGTTTTTGTGCGCCACAAGCCTCCACCATGTATTACCATAATTTAATCTTGCTAATGTATGGATTGCACACTAGTGAGGCTGTGCTAAAATGTCATAGAGAGGATCTGAGGATGCTTTTCTCAAAGATTGGAATGGAACAAGGCTACATATTCACCCATTGATAAACTACACATTTCATTAACAATTTATGTTTCTTGTTTTCGAGATGGAACCAAGAGCATACTCATGTTATGATTACCTAAATACACCATTTGATGCTTCAAACTTGTAGTTAATGAAAGAAATGGCACTAGACACAGGCAGTGAACATTTGTATAGACTGGTTGCATGTAAATGTGAAGCTCATGTCATATAAGCCGCACAAATTGAGTAAACCAGAAAGTTGGGCACTCAGAAGAAGAAACATGATCATGTTTCTACCCCCAACACCCCCCCCCCCCCCCAAAAAAAAAAAAAGAAGTTGGCCAGAAACGAGTCACATGTGCACTTCTCCACAAACAATGGTAAAAGGCAATTTTTTTTAATAAGAACTATGTGGAAACTATTGGCTGAATAAAATAGAAGTAAAGAATGTTCTTAATCACATCCACATGTTATAAAGAATTAAAGATGACTCTAATTGATAAAAAAGAAGATTAACCAGAAGAGAAGGAATCCAAAAGGCAACCTTCTAAATGTAAGTAATTTCAGGGCTTAAGAACCAACAACGCTTCACTAGACAAAGGTGCAGAAACTCAGGACAGTAAAGGGAGTAACTGAAAACAGCCAGGAAAAGTAACTGCTACAAGAAAACTATGTGCGCCTTTTCTCCTAACTAAATAAAACAGGACTCCGTAAGCTGAGATCTGGCCGAAGAAATCCATGTGAGTGAACCACCTTTTATTCAAAAGTATCAACTGCTTCCAGAAATTCTGGGTAGCAACTGATGAAACTGATGACCTTGCGGGCAGCCACAAGCAACGAAAGGTAGCATTATTTTCTTTCACGCAAAATATAAACTTCAAGTAACACTTAGCTAGAGCTATGCGGCCTATAAATAGGCCTCACCAATACTACAGTTTTTGCAAAGCAACAAGCCCTACATTCAAAACAATACTAGTTTTTGGTCACTTTGGCACAAGATGGTATGTCCAAGAAGGTCTCATCATCACTGCTTGAGAAGAAAGATGCTGCCAATGATGACCTAACAGCCATAAGGAAAGAAGCAGAGGAAACCAACACTACGGTAAGTGTGGCAGCGCTGAAACGGTCCTTGATGCGTTACCTTTACATAATTTGCATTCCATTTTAGTAAAGTAGCGTTGATGTGCTCAGTCGAAACGGATGAGATAACGAACCTCATCTGTATTCTTTCCAGCATGGGTCGGAGATAATCTAGGCAGTTTACTTGATTGCTATAATTTTGTTCGTTGACAGATGGACAGGAGGGAAACATTGGTTTCTGGAGAGCGGAGGGAGTACATGTCAAAAAATAGGACCACACTGACCAGCAAGGTGAAAGCAACACTTAAGAAGGTTGGCAAGGTGACAAGATGGAAACTTTTGATCCTAGTTCCGTAGAGTATTATTATCATATATGATTTGTCATGTAACAAGTTATGCCCCTTGATCTGCCATATTGCAGATTCTGCGGAAAGCTAAGCCCAGGAAGAAGAGAACTACAATGTATCCGATCGTAGGCTCTACACTCAAATTTCATAAAGATGATGACGTGGATGCTGCATCTGCATGCTGGAGATGAACAACAAAGAGATGGAGAGAATTATCATGAATGCACCTCATAGCAAGAGCTACCTTAGTTATCTATTAATTTGCTAGTACCTATATATTGTCATCTCAGCCTATCTGTCTTTTCATTATATTGTGTCATCATGTCAGTCCGCTATTATGTTGTACTCCTTGGTGCAAAATGAGTTATCATATAATTTGCTACTGAAAGAATTGATTGTCCATTGGTTACTCTTTAGATGATGGTGTTTTCATTATTTGAAGAAAAAAGGTACATTGTAAGCAATAAAACATTGAAAAGATATGATGTTTAAAAGAATATGATGCATGCATGGATACTTAGATCTAACATGGAAAGTTAAAAATCCTCAGTGTGTCAAAGATAAGTCACTATATCAGGATGAGTTTACAAGTCAGGTGCGTTGAAGCAGATAACTTGAACTTCTTTTGAATTTTCTAGTTTACCGCTTTTTGCATTTTCATCTATTTTAATGTTCTTAACTTCACTGTGCAGTTAAGTAACTATTTTGCATCCATAAATTATAGTCAACGAAATTTGTGTGCTATAAGGTGCACAACACGAATTAGTTGGTAGCATAAAGTTGCTGCTTGTACTTGTGGACTTGTTGAAGAGGACTTGTTGGTGCAAAACATGACCACACAACAAAGTGCCAAAACGCGCGGATTGCATATAGACGAGGTTTCAATTAGCTCATGAAAACCGGACCATCTGGTATGCAAAGCTGGACCATCCGTATCTTCAGATTTGCCAGAAAACCTACAATCACGAGCCTAGGAGGGATCCTGTCACAGTTGTTGCATTTAGGGTTGTTGTAAGGTCAGGAAGGCTACTTAGAACGCCTCAAATAATCCTTGTAGGTGTACCAATTGGAAGGGCATAAAAAGAAAGTCTTAATATTTCGGTGGGAAGCTATTCTGCCACATATAAACCATGAAAGAATAGTATGACATGACAATAAAACATCACAGGATAATCTCATGAAATGTGAGATAGTATGGCCTTTCTCATGGTGATCTCCATTGTCAAGTTTCCGGTCCTTTGAGCAATCATGCTTGAGTGCTTCTTGATCAAAAACTTCTAATAACTAGTAAAAGAATTACATGAATACATCAAGCATCACAAGTTGACACTCAGTTCGTTATGCGTTGAATGAACAATCTCAACCCGGTTGTGATTAATGTGACATGTAGGCCACAAAAAATACACATGTGAATCACATATACACTTGGGCCATAGAATTCACAACATTTCCTACAAAACAAGTTAATAGGAGAGCTGGATATAATCATATGATGTGAAATATGTCAACCTAACAATCTATATGTTGTAAGCATATGATGGTCACTGAGCGAGGGCTTGAGTGGGAGCCACTCCTGCAGATCTCAAGGAAGCGCCCTAACTCTTGTCAAAATTCCATCAATCACATCAATGAAATTGATATGAAAATATCATTGGTTTGATCAGATCAAGCTAGGCGATTCTTGGACAAATCAAATGCCTCTATTTTCATTATCAATTACATGACCATCGCGTGAGGTTCTTAAAAAGGTTATAGGACACACAACCTGGATATATTATTCCTTCCTTATATGTAGGTGCACGCACTATTAGCCCCAATGGAAATTTCAATAAGTTGGGGCAAATTGTATGCGTAGACTATAGGGGAAAGTTCTATGACCCAAACCTCATATGATGCATGCTGTGCTACAACAACAATAATAATAGATCCAAACTATTACTACAGTTATCACCATGTGGATCAATCTAGTAAAAAACTATTCATGAATACCTATTATACCACTATATAGGAACAGGGTATGCTATGCAAGTACAAAATAAATCTACACATTCAACCTAGATACCATCTCAATATATAGGTGAACCCGGTTGCTACCACGAGATGCACAGCGTAGCATAGAGGAAGAAGAATTGGAGCATACCAATCCAACTTCTGTGTGTCGATGTAGTGGAAGTGCGCATATGTCCTCGTTCACCAGTAGCAGCCACACGTCCACTAGCCTTGCTGGTCCACCTCGTGTTCGTCGCCAATCAACACAACAACAAGAAAAGTAGTGTCTCCTTGGTATCCGCACACAGGATGGGACTCCATATGGCTATGTTCTAGCGCCGGATGCGTGACAAGGGAGAGAGTGTACATAGAGACAACTAGGGTATGGGAAGACCGAACTGTATCTAGCCCATAGCCTCACCCTCTACGCACATGGATTGATATCCTATATTGGCCCATGTATATGGATCTGGTCCATAGCATGTATGATTTCCTCTTGGGCACATAAAGAACAAATTCTTGCACCTAGGGGCTCATTTCGAGCTTTACAAATGAGCATATCACAAAGTTTGTGGAGATGATCAAGCACATGTACATCCATGTCCCTCTGATTTAAGCTATGTAGAACCCAGTGTACTAGATATCCTTCAAGGACATGCTCCACATCAGAAGGCAATTGCTTGTTGAAGGAGTACTCAAACTAACATAAGACTGTAGTAGCATCATTTTAACACCCCGGTCCATTAGAAGCCTATAGTAGTTGTGTCGTTAGCCCATGCGGCACATGAGGAGTTGTAGTTGGTGGGTTTAGTAATACCCTGGAAGTTTAGGAGCAGCTTAGAATACTTGTCGTTTCAAATGTAGCACCTCTTGGTTAACCCTTTTACATGAAGCAAGAATGAAAATGTAAGAGAGGTGCTACACAAATGCAGGGCCATTCAACATGCGGAGCTAGGCCATATAAGAAGATTTTGGACGCGGGGTGTTACAATCATCTAGAATGAAGTGTTGTTGGACAAGAAGTCTGATCCACGCTACCCAAGAATCAAAGGTTATATTGGTGCCTTTGATTCAGAGGAGCATTATGTGAATTAGGATGTACTTTGAGTTGTTGTTCAAGCCCAAAGACTTTAACCGCAATGATATAGATGGAAATCATGATCAATAGCTATGTTATCATGTATAGGAGCACACATTGTTTATAGTGTCACTATTCATGGAGGGACATATTTTCCCTCGTCTACCTACTACATTCATAAGATGTTCTGTCCTACCAGAGAGCAAAAAATGTCCGTGCACAACCCTCGAATACAAAGCCAATCCAGATTTGACTTTTGGGGCCCTTCGTTGTCACCTTTGCATCCGTTGGTGCCTTCCCAATCCATTGCTCCATTTTCATCTCCCAAAGGGTCACTCCAAGGCACCTTCAGGTATTGTTCAAAGGAGCCGGTCGTTTCCTGCAAAAGAGTTATCTGGTGTCTTCTAGCGAAGGCCTTTAAGAATCATAGTTTGAAGGTCCTCGTTCAAAGGAACATAACATGTATGCTGACACATGGTTTAATCACGGCTTGGCTAGAAAAGAGTAAGAAGGGCTATGTTTCTGGCCTGCTATAATAGCAGTCTCTGCCCTTGCAAATCATGGGGGCCCGACAAACAACATCCCCAATGCGAGCGAAGGAGGTAAAATAAATTAAATGTTTCTATATGTATACTTTTATTACTTTAGTTGGATTTTGATCAATGCTATAGTGTTTATGTGATGCTAGGATATTTGCATGATCCCACCGTGTGATGGATTTGTGACTCGTGAATTTTTTCATAATTATAACGGTAACATGGCATGTGCTATATATATGAGGTTGGTGAGATGCCATTTACTTGAGCCTTGCTATAACATAAGAGCTCTGCCACGTTCACTGACACCTTCGCTTAAGTCTTGTATGAGCCTTGATAATTCGATAGTATGGTGGCGTTTGCATTGCAACTTCTTTAGGTTCAGTTTGCGAAGCGGATTTTTGTTTTTCTTTCATCTGTGCTTGAAATTTTATCAATGTTTGTTCATGTTCTTCACAAATAACCAGTGATAGAGAGAGGTTGATCTCATCCAGCGGATGTTCTAGTACTTTGGAGGGCGTGGGTTTCGGCAAATCTCAATGCGATTTCTATGGAGTCAAAGGGTTGAAGTTGCCGAGAATGCTGTTGCAAAGGGCCAAGCCTGTTACCGATTGGATTGGCCCTTTCAAGTGATTAACGAAATATGAAAATTCTATGCAGAAGAAGGTCTTGTTGCCGGGTTGGATCTGGTCCATGACCAGAGAATGAAAAAAATTCAGAACCCCACAATTATGAAGCTATAGTTTTTTCATGACGAATATAATTTTTGTGGACCTGCCATGCACTTAGGTATTTCTATATGGTTCGGTTGTAATTGTCCATGAGGTCTAGGCAAATAATTTCACCCGTGTTATTTGAGTTCTCAATTTTGTAGGAATAGTACTATGAACTTCAGTAGCATTTGCGGAGTCAAATATTAAAACATGCACGCTGGCCAAAGCTAAGCCCCGCACATGCTAGCATGAATTGTCATCGTGAGGTGCCAGAAGCGCATGGGCACAAGGCTTGGCCTTTGCCAGCTCAGTGCATGATGTTTAAATAAATTAATGTGTCAAGGATTGAATCCAACTAGGCATGCCGTGCCTAGTGCAACACAATGTGATTCTGGTGCCTCACACCATGGGTGCCTGATAGCCCAGCACAATCAAAGCGTCATGCAGCACGGCTGCGTGAGGTGTGGAGGATATTGCTGCACTGCACAGGAGGGAATCGATGAATATAGGCCACGCACTACACAGTGCTGCCAGACGCTGCAAATGCGCCATGCTGTGTCGGGTAACCCGGTCATGTGGATTCTGTTTTCACTCAGATGCTATATATTGAACAAATATTTATGATGGCAAAAGACTTTTCACTGAACAACTGATTAGAGGGTTATGAAGGGAGCCCTCAAACATGGAGGCAACACAAAGCCAACGCGTTGTATGCCGCCCGGGGGAAGCACAACACGTCGGGAGCCCCCCGTGCGGTTGTCATCGTCGCGCATGGCGGCCTATTGACACTCCATGTCCTCCTTCCTCCTCTCGACCTCGGCACGGTCGGCGTTGAGGTTGTGCTGCTGGGCCTAGAGGCGCTCAGCCTTCTCCTTGAGGTAGGCCGCGCGGCTAGTTAGGCTCATGCGTAGAGGTGTGAGCTCGGGGGCGTTGTCGTGGCGGTACCGTCGCTGATGAAAAAGCACTCGCGCGGCGGGAAGAAGCTGTCGGCGTCATCGGAGTGCTACTTCGGTCTGAGCCCCAAGAGTATCTCGAGGAAGTTGCGCATCAAAGGGACATTGACTCCCACCGCGCCTGAGATGATGATACCTTGCGGCGCCTCCTAGCTGACGAGTTGCTCGAACTCGAGACGGAATGATGCCGCAACATTCTGGATCCCGTCCGGGAGGTCCGGGAGTACGTAACAGAAGCCGTGAGGCAGGCGGCGGCAACTCCTCATCGGTGATGATCTGGTGGTGGACGTTTGCCAACATGTTGGACATCTGGTTATGCCCTAACATAGTGGGGTTTGGGCCCAAACCGAGTCGAATCTACTAGGCAAGGACCTCCAGGTCGGCTCCCAGGAGGCCCAGTGGAGTGTAGGACGCCCGGGACTCATTGTCGTATGACAAATTCTCCTCGTGAGGGTGAAACTCACTGTTGTAGTCGGCGACATTGTCCAAACTCCCAAAGCTGAGAACTTGGCTAGGGGCGAAGGAGCCGACAACAACGATGATTTCGTCGGAGAAGCGCACGCTACCCTGGGGGGCGACATCACCGGCTCCGGCTACGAGGTGGGTGGCTCTACCCACCATAGAGCGATGATCACACATGACGTGCTCTCCTACCTAGCGCTCCAGCTATCATGGGTTTGTAACCGTGATGAGCATCAAAATTGTTCGCCGGAGGCCGATGTGTGGGTCTCTGGTGGTTCAAACACTCAAAACATGGAAGAGACACGACTCGGTTTGTGCTGGTTTGGGCTTATGAGCCCTGCGTCCAGTAGTATAGTGATCTTTGTGTTAGGAATGCCCAAAAACCGGGGGGGGGGGGGAGGTTACAATGGTAGAAATCGAGAGAGATTGGTAGGGGATCGCTCGGTGCTATCCTACAGTTCATCGGTGTTATTCCTTGGTCCCTTGAAGTTGGGCTGAATCGGATCTCCTTACTGAGTTGAGTCTGATCCTCCCTCCTAGAGTTTGGGCTGATCTCCTCTAATGGGAGCCGTGCCTCCCCTTCCACCGGGTGCATGCGTCCTTTGCTGCGGCATTGCTAGACGTTGCCTTGTTGTGTAGGGGTAGTTGATAGTGCTACAACCGTCTCCTGACGCTGCTGCCTCTATTCTGGTGCTTGACTGTTAGGGGCTGCCTGCTGCCGCACAACCTCCCGCAGGTTAGCCTTCTCGAGGCTTGCTTGGTCCGCAAGGAGCCTTTGCCTGAAGTGGTTAACGAGTGGGCCTTGGAGCCCTTCACAACTAGAGTTGGTGGAGTTCCTTGTCTTGTTTTGTCACGCTCGTTGTGTGACCTGCTGAGAGAGTGGCCGACAGGGCCTCACGTCCATTGAATAGGCAGATGGTGCAGCATCTCCGTACCTGTCAGGCTTTGAGCGCTTGATGGTTTCATGAGCCAGATCCTGGCCGGTAGCTCAGGACTGCCTGGGCGTTGGCCCGGTGGGTGGAGGTCAGGCTCGGGTCGTTGTCGTTCAGTAGCCCGGGGCCGTGCCCCGAGCCCCTGAGCCTTCAGTGGCTGCAGGGTGCTCGGGCTCGCCCAGACTCCTTGTAGAGGGTGCGAGCGAGCGTACCCGATGAGGTATAGCCCCCGAGCTCTAGAGCCATACATGGGATTGGTCGGGAGGTGCATAGGTCGGTCTCCACTTTCTTGGGGACTTAACATACCCTATGTGAGACTCTCGTCACAACCCAATAACTATTTTCTGATTATGAAGAGCACACACATACACTTCAGATTTATGGATCACAATAGTGCCTATATTCAGACCATGAATAGCACTTGAACCATCTGAATCAGTTGCTGGTTGATGGGTTCCAGCCATGCCATGTGAATCTAATTTATTCGGGTGACCTCCAGGCTTGGCCAACACCCACATGGATTTACACCCTCCAATAAAATTCTTGCCACCTGCACTGTGCCTTGATGAATTGCTCCTTAGAGAAAACACGAGTCTAGGCATAATAGCTTCAGTTTGCTTGTTTGGACTTAAATTCCTAGGGGCCGAATCCTCTGGCTGCCGTGGATTACTGATAGAATTGATAGAAACTGGCTTAGGACTTTCCATTCATTGATCAACAGTTTATATAAGGGATTACATGACTCTTCATATGGATTACATGACTCTTCATACGACGGGACTCTTCATTCTAGACTTATGACATTCTAGGCTATTCGCATTCTAATACCCTCCCGCAGTGTTAAGCGAGTGAGGAGCGAACATTGAGACTGGACCAAAAGTTGATTTAGACGGTGGATGGCTGCCCCTTAGTGAATATGTCAGCACATTTAAGGAACGTCAGAACATGAAGAACTCGCACAACTCCAAGGGTCACTTGCTCCCGAACAAAATGGAGATCGATCTCCACATGCTTGGTCCTTTGGTGATGAACTGGATTTGTGGAAAATACACAGCACTGATGTTGTCACAATAAACAAGAGTAGCCCGAGTTAGAGGACAACGAAGCTCGCCCAAGAGTTGACGAATCCAGCATGCCTTAGCCACGGCATTAGCAACACCCCTATATTCGGCTTCAGCACTAGAGAGCGACACTGTGTGTTGGCGCTTGGAGGACCATGATATAAGGTTATCTCCATGAAACACGCAGTATCCAGAAGTGGAGCGACGGGTGTCTAGGCAACTAGCCCAATCAGCATCCAAGTAAACAACCAACTCATGTGACTGGCTACGAGAAAGAGCAAGACCATACTCCATAGTGCCTTTGATATACCGCAAAATGCATTTGACGAGAGCAAAGTGACACTCCCGGGGGTCATGCATATACAAGCAAACTTGTTGAACGGCATGAGCAATATCTGGCCATGTGAGAGTCAAGTATTGTAAAGCACCAGCAAGACTGCGATATAGTGTAGGATCGTCTACTAGTGGTCCATCATGGGCAGACAGTTTGGAATGAACCTCAAGCGGAGTTTGGCAAGGATTGCATGATGACATGTTTGCCTTGGCCAAAATTTCAGCAGCATATTTAGCTTGAGAAAGAAAGAGACCTGTGGATGACCGTTGAACAGAAACTCCCAAGAAGTAATGAAGATTACCAAGATCAGTCATGGCAAATTCCTGTTGCAGGGAGACAATAATATCTTGAAGAAGATGTTGTGATGAAGTTGTCAATATGATGTCATCCACATACATCAGAAGGTAGGCCACATCTGCCCCATCAGTGTAGATGAACAACGAGTTGTCACATTGAGAAGCCCGGAAACCAACTGAGGTGATGAATGCTTGGAAGCCGTTGTACCAAGCCCACGGGGCCTGTTTGAGGCCATAGAGAGTTTTGTTGAGCTTGCACACATAGTTAGGACGCGTCGGGTCAACAAACCTAGGAGGTTGTTGGCAGTAGATAGTTTCATTCAGAATGCCATGTAAAAATGCATTTTTAACATCCAACTGATGAATAGGCCAATCACTGGAGATGGCGAGAGATAATACTGTATGAATAGTTGCGGGCTTGACTACCGGGCTGAAGGTTTCATCATAGTCAATACCGTGCTGCTGAGAAAATCCACGGATGACCCAATGAGCCTTGTACCGAGCTAAACATCCATCAGCATTGTGCTTGTGGCGATAAAGCCATTTGCCTGAAACAATATTAGCATGTGGTGGTGGTGGTACAAGGTCCCAGGTTTGATTTGCAAGAAGAGCACCATATTCTTCATCCATGGCATGCTTCCAATTTGAATCTGAGAGCGCACCTCGATATGTTTTTGGGAGTGGGCTGATATCCGTAGAAGCTATAGATGAAACCGCAGACAAGTTGAAAATTTGTCGTGGTTGACTAATGCCAGACGTGCCCCTGGTTTGCATGGCATGCTTGAGAGGAGCGTAGAGCAGCCGGTATGACAGTCGAGGTGGAGCCAGATGGCGCTGCCACTACTGAGGGCGCTGCAGCTGCTGTGGGCGTTGGAGCTCCTGCTACTGTGGGCGCTGGAGCTGCTACTGCTGTGGGCGCTGGAGCTGCTACTGCTGTGTGCATCAGCTGATTGATCTCTTACGAATCATAATATAGATCAAAGTTATTGATCATGTGTTAAATAACTTATTGTTTAATACAATATTATCAGTTATCGAATCTGCTAAGATTAGTAAGATTTTTCTTGCTATTTTTGGTTGATTCACCAGTTATCGATCTCGTTATAATTAATGTTTTATTAATTATAACAAATCACCTGATTGAGATTGAGATAGATCGGTTCCATACTATTTTAATTGGTCGTCCTTTGATCTGGTCATGCCTTAAATCTTATAATTGATGGCTTAATTTCGCTAGATCGGCTGTTTTATCTCTATTCCAATCAAACATAATATGCATCCAAGACATGTTTCAATCTTGAATAAACTCACTAGTTAATGTGATCTAATCTAATGACACTACCATAGCTGCATCGATCCGGTCGAACCTCACTGGTAAGACTTTAGATTAGAAATTATCGATTAGTGGTCTTGTTCATGATCAAGATATGTACTCTGTTTGTTTGCTATGACTGCATCGGCTATTTTAGCCGATTTGCCTATACTCTCACACATATAGCATGTTTTCATGAATCTGTCAACATATAGATGGTTTTATAGATTCTTTGGCTTTAGTTTGTTATCATTATCAAAGTTGCATCGATCCGATCGAACCTCACTGCTAATGACAATAAATTAGATTCAAACTGTTTATAGATTCATTTATATTAGACAATCGATTTGTTCGCATGTTATACTCTTTTCATCAAACTTATCGGCTCAACGCTTTATATCGATCATGTTCCATTTAGCCGATGATGCTTTCTGATGTTCCATGAGTATCAGTTATTTTGATTCATATCATTATCATTTAATATTAGCCGATAATCCTTGATTTAAAGATCTTCATTTCATGGATAAGCCGGATATTGACTATTTAGTCGATAGCCTTATTGAATCGGCTATCTAGCCGTATATTTGGAACTGTCTGGTACAACACCGACATGTTCCACTTTAAATTACTGATAAGATTTTCTCTCCTTGTCAATTATAGGTCAAATTGACTGGCACGTCGTTGGGTTTTCAGAATCGACTGGTTCTATGTTGAAGCCAAGCAGATCTCTGGTCTCGTTCCACTCAGATCATCTGGCTTGTTGTGTGTTGATCACATCGCCACATTTTTGTGTCAATAGAGTAACATAAATAGACTTATTGGAGCGCAAGCGTGAGAGGACTTGGACGCCTAGATGCCCCAACCGCCGGTGTCAGGTAGTCTCCATGGCTGCAAGCAAGACGCTAGGATGGGTTGTGGATGTCGCAACGAGCGGGTAAAGGTCTATGGAACTATCACATTGGTGGAGCACCGTCTTGGTTTGGAAATCCTTCACAGATAAACCAAATGGGTCAAATTCAACTGAACAAGAATTATCTTTAGTAAATTTACGCACAGAAACAAGATTTGCGATGAGGTGGGGAGAAACAAGGACATTGGAGAGATGTAGAGGGCGGTTGCAACTAGGAAACCAAGTGTGACCGAAATAGGTGATTGGTAAACGAGTACCATTACCGACAATGATGTTGGAATCGGAAGGAAGTAAGGGGTTAATGGAAGAGAGATTACCAGATGATGACGAAAGGTGTGAGGACACACCGAAGTCCATGAACCAAGTAGCGTCGGGCTGCTGTAGTGTCATGGTGTTGAAGGCATTGGCCAAGGTGGCCTGGTTATAGGACGCCGTCGGATCAGCAGGGGCAGCACCCGAAGGATTGCCGTAGGCGCCGTAAGGGTAGGCGCCGTAGGGGTAGCCGGGCTGGGGAGGAGCAGCAATATGCACCTGGGCTGGCAGTGGAGGCAATTGTTGCTGGAACGTCCCAGAGCATAGGACACATTTGGAATTGGCCACTCCACATGTTGGACCATGGACGGAGAGCACGCCAGTTGTTGTAGCCCCTTCCTTTGCCCTTGCCATGCGTCCAAGGACGCGACGGAGGACGCGGCGCCAGCGGCGCTGGGGTTGCAATGAACGCCGCAGGCACCGGCACGGTAGCACGAGGAGGCGCAGGGGCGCTCCTGGGCGCAGTGAAGGCCGAAGAGGACGCCGGGAGCTTGGTCTCTTCCAGGGCAAGAAGTGATTGGGCCTCAAGGAACAAGGGCAGCAGAGTCTTTGTCATTAGTATGGAAGCCATGCAACGAAGGGGCTCATCGACGCCGCGGAGGAAACCCATTAATGGCAGCGGCCATTTGCTTCCGAATTGTATGTGTAGCTTTTGTGCACCACCAGCCTCCAGCATATATTACCATAATTTACCCCCCACCTAGCTCCGTCTTCTGAAGGATTCAACGAAGGCTACATATTCGAGGTTTCAATATTTACACCCATGGCTAAACTACAATTTTCATTAACAATTTTGGTTTCCTGTCATCAAGATGCATGGAGCCAAGAGCATACTCATGTTATGATTACCTAAACAGACCATTTGATGCTTGAAACTTGTTGTTATAAAAGAAGTGCCACCAGACACATGCAGTGAACATTTCTATAGACTGGCAGCATATAAAATAAGAAAGCTCAAGTCATGTAAGCCGAACAAATTGGGTCAAATAGAAAGTTGGGCTCTCAGAAGAAGAAACATCATGCTTTTGTTTCAAGAAACTTACTTTAATTTTGCTCTTCGAGAACCTCAAACAAAAGGATATTTTCTACCAGTCATGATTTTTCCTTTTATTTGACAACCCAAGACAATAATAACTACCACTCAAAAAAGAACAAAAGTTGGCCAGAAACGACTCATACACTTCTCCACAAACAATGGTAGAGGCAATTTTCTAATAAAAACTATGTTGAAACTCTTGGCTGAATAGAAGTAGAGAATGATGTTCTTAAACACACCCACATGATACAAAGCTAACTCTAATTGATAAAACAAAATTAACCAAAAGGGAAGGAATCAAAAACAGAAGTGGCACACCCAGAAACAAAATTGATTGCAGTAGTGGGCATTCCCGATGATGCTTGATAGTGTTGGCGGTTGATGTCAGTTCAGAGTGGCAGGGGCCACTTGATTCCTAATTGTAAGGACGTGAAGTTTATGTGCGCCACAAGCCTCCAGCATAAGATGGCTGTGATTGATAAAAAGAATATTAACCAAAAGAGAAGGAATCCAAAGGGCAACCTTCTAAATGGAAAGTAATTTCAGGGCCTAAGAAGCAACAACGCTTCACAAGACAAAGATGCAGAAATTCAGGAAAGTAAAAGGAGTAACTGAAAACTGCCAGTAAAAGTAACTGCTACAAGAAAACTATGTGCGGCTACAAGTAACTCCTACAAGGAAAAAATCATCAAAACAGGATTCCATAAGAAGAGATCTGGTCATCTGGCCAAAGAAATCCATGTGAACCACCTTTTATTCAAAAGTATCAACTGCTTTCAGAAATCCTGGACAGCAACTGATGAAACTGATAACCTAAGGGGCAGCCACGCAAGCAATGAAAGGTAGCATGATTTTTTTTCATGCAAAATACAAACTTCAAGCAACGCTTACCTAGAGATATACGGTCTATAAATAGTCCTAACCACTCCTACAGTTTTGGCAAAGCAACAAGCCCTACATTCAAAACAATACTAGTTTTTGGTCACTCAGTACATGGATATGGCACAAGATGGTATGTCCAAGAAGGTCTCATCACTGCTTGAGAAGAAAGATGCTGCCAATGAAGACCTAACAGCCATAAGGAAAGAAGCAGAGGAAACCAACACTGCAGTAAGTGGCAGCGCTGAAACGGTCCTTGTTGCGTTACGTTTACATAATTTGCATTCCATTTTAGTAAAGTAGGGTTGATGTGCTCAGTCGAAACGGATGAGATGATAACAAACCTCATCTGTATTCTTTCCATCATGGGTTGGAGAAAATCTAGGCAGCTTACTTGATTGCTATGATTTCGTTCATTGACAGATGGACAAGAGGGAAACATTGGTTTCTGGAGAACCGAGGGAGTACTTGTCACAAAAGGGGACCACACTGGCCAGCAAGGTGAAAGCAACACTTACGAAGGTCGGCAAGGTGACAAGATGGAAACTTTTGATCCTAGTTCCATAGAGTATTATTATCATATATGATATGTCATGTAACAAGTTATGCCACTTGATCTGCCGTATTGCAGATTCTGCAGAAAGCTAAGCCCAGGAAGAAGAGATCTAGGATGTATCCGATCGTAGCCTCTACACTCAAATTTCATAAAGATGATGACGTGGATCCTGCAGATGCTGGATCTGCATGCTGGGGCTGAACAACAAAGAGACGGAGAGAATTATCATGAATGCACCTCGTAGCAAGAGCTACCTTAGTTATCTATAATTTGCTAGTACCTATTGTCATCTCAGCCTATCTGTCCTTTCATTATTTTGTGTCATCATGTCAGTCCGCTATTATGTTGCACTCCTTGGTGCAAAGTGAGTTATCATATAATCTGCTATTGAAAGATTGATTGTCCATGGTTACTCTTCAGATGATGGTGTTTTCATTATTTGAAGAAAAAAAGGTATATTGTAAGCAATGAAACATTGAAAAGATATGGTGTTTAAATGAATATGATGCATGGATACTTAGATCTAACATGGAAAGTTAAAGATCCTCAGTGTGTCAAAGATAGGTCACTATATCAGGATGAGTTTACAAGTCAAGTGTGTTGGAGCACATAACTTGAACTTTTTGAATTTTCTAGTTTACCTTTTTGCATTTTCATCTGTTTTAATGGTCTTATTAACTTCACTCTGCAGTTAAGTAACTATTTCGCATCCATAAATTATAGTCAACGAAATTTGTGTGCTATAAGGTGCACAACATGAATTAGTTGGTAGCATAAAGTTGCTGCTTGTACGTGTGGACTTGTTGAAGAGGATACGATTACAATGCCAACAATAATATTGTTGGTGCAAAACATGGCCTAGGAGGGATCCTGTCACGTTTGGTGCATTTAGGGTTGTCGTAAGGTCAGCAAGGCTACTTAGAACGCCTCAATCCTTGTAGGTGCATCAATTGGAAGGGCATAGAAAGAAAGTCTTAATTTTTTGGTGGGAAGCTAGCTATTCTACCACATATAAACTATGAAAGAATAGTATGACATGAAAAATAAAAACATCACAGGATAATCTCTTGAAATGTGAGATAGTATGGACTTTCTCATGATGATCTCCATTGTCAGGTTTCCAGTCCTTTGAGCCATCGTGCTTTTGTGCTTCTTGATCAAAAACTTCTAATAACTAGTAAAAGAATTACAAGTTGACACGCAAGACGTTATGCGTTGAATGAATAATCACTACCCGGTTGTGATTAATGTGACATGCATGCCACAAAAAATGCCCACATGAATCACATATACACTTGGGCCATTGTATTCGCAACATTTCCCACAAAACAAGTTAATAGGAGAGAACCGTATACAACCATGTGATGTCAAATATGTTACCATAACAATCTATATGTTGTACGCATACGATGGTTACTGAGCAGGGGCTTGAGTCGGAGCCACTCCTGCAGATCTCAAGGCAGCGCCCTAACACCTGCCAGAATTCCATCAATCACATCTATGAAAACGATATGAAAATCTCATTGGATTGATCCAATCAAGGAGATTCTTGGACAAATCAAATGCCTCTATTTTCATTCTTGGACAAAAATTAGTGAAAGAAGTGTTATTAATCTTTGTAAAGACGTTAGGGGTGGCATAAACTTACATATTAAACCCAACTCCTTTAGAAATTCATAGGGCAAAACCTCCACCCTTTAATTTTGCAATTTCTTGCCTCCAAGTGAACTCAGCAATGACATGAATAGCTACAGTCATGCATGACCTGCTACAGTCATGATCGAGGAGGATGAAGGGTATTTGTAGGGAGTCTTTTTATGACCGGCTGACTAAGGGAACCACCCCAGTTAATCAATTCAAGACTCGGTTCTCTTAACAACACCAGCCCTGAAAATCTTGTTTCTCTAGAGGCGGTTTGGTTAAGACTATCCCCCCTAAAATTCTATTTTCAAGGAGCAGTTCTCTTATGGCAACCACCGCTAAAAATGGAGACATCTATGGGGCGGTTTTCTTAATGAAACCGCCCCTAAAATTTGATTTCCTGGGGCAGTTTGCGAGCTATTGTGCTCCCCACCCTAGTTACAGTCGGTTTTTATGCCATTCTCCTCCACTAGAAATCAGAGTTGTCTTTAGAAAAGATTTCTATAGTAGTGTGGTGCCTATAGACACACCACTATTCATTTTGCCTCAGTTTATTTTTCTATTTCTCAATATATAACCCTTTAGTTTAAAGATTTATTTCTACACTTAGCCACTTTTAAATTAGCATACACTAGGCATTTTGCTTTATGTTTATTTTAATCATATTGAACACCAAGAACATTTTCTTTACTCATGCAGGACCATGATTGCAGTTGTTAGGTGCTGGTTTGCAATGACTTGTTTTTGCATGTCTCTCCTTTGTTTGTTTTACATAAGAAATCAAAATTTTGGTTTTGTTGAGGGAAAGAGAAATATGCTTTATCTTTATTGCCATTTATTTACGTTCCAGCCCTTTAATTTTGTTCTTTCTTGTTTTTGAAACCTATCCAGGATCTTTGGCAAAGGTGCACAAGGCTCAGCATATATTACCATAATTTAATCTTGCTAATATGGATTGCACGCTAATGAGGCTGTGCTAAAATGTCATAGAGAGGATCTGAGGATGCTAAAATGTCATCAAGATGGAGCCAAGAGCATATTCATGTTATGATTGCCTAAACAGACAATTTGATGCTTGAAACTTGTAGTTCATGAAAGAAATGGCACTAGACACAGGCAGTGAACATTTGTAATAGACAGGCTGACTGAACAGGAAACATCGTGTTTCTGTTTCAAGAAAGAGACTTCAATTTTGCTCTTCGAAACACTCAAACAAATGCATTTTTTGTAGCAGACATGTTTTTCCCTTTTATCTGACAACACAAGACAATAATAACTAAAGCTGGCCTTGGCAGCCAACAAATAAAAAGAGCAAAAGTGGGCCAGAAACAAGTCATACACTTCTCCACAAACAATGGTACATGAAATTTTGTAATAAAAACTATGTTGAAACTCTTGGCTGATTACAAGTAGAGAATGATGTTATTAGGGACACCCACATGATATAAAGCAACCCTTATTGACAAAAACAAGATTAACCAACGGAGAAGGAACCGAACTGGCAACCAGCTCAGTGCCAGTAATTCAGGTCTTAAGAAGCAACAGCGCTTCACAAGACAAAGGTGCAGAAATTCAGGACAGGAAAGGGAGTAACTGAAAACAGCCAGTATAAGTAACTGCTTAGAAGAAAAACTATGTGCACCTTTTCTCCTTAAACTACGGAAAAAAGACCATATTAAAGAAAACAGGATTCTATAAGATGAGATCTGGCCAAAGAAATCCATGTGAACCTCCAATTCAAAAGTATCAAGTATCAACTGCTTCCAGAAAACCTGAATAGCAACTGAAGAAACTGATGACATTATTAGGGGCAGCCACAAGTAATGAAAGGTACCACGGTTTTTTTTTTCATGCAAAATATATACTTCAAGCAAGGTAATGCTTTTCAAGAGCCATTTGGCCTATAAATAGGCCTAACCAATCCTACAGTTTTTGCAAAGCAACAAGACCTACATTCAAAACAATACTAGTTTTTGGTCACTTAGTACATGGATATGGAACAAGATGGTACGTCCAAGAAGGTCTCATCACTGCTTGAGAAGAAAGATGCTGCCAATGAAGACCTAAATGAAAAAAGGAAAGAAGCAGAGGAAACCAACTCCATGGTAAGTGGCATCGCTGAAATGGTCCTTGATGCGTTACATTTACATAATTTGCATTCCATTTTTGCAAGTAGCTAACACGTGCTAAGTCGAAACGGATGAGATAACGAACCTCATCTATATTCTTTCCAGCATGGGTTAGAGAAAATCTAGAGGCAGTTTACTTGATTGCTATGATTTTGTTCATTGACAGGCGGACAAGATGGAAACTTTTGCTTCTCAAGAACCGAGGGAGTACATGTCACAAAATAGGACCACACTGGCCAGCAAGGTGACAGCAAAGTTTAAGAAGGTCAGCATTTAACGGTCTATTCTCTTCATCATATTAGGCATTTAAACTTTTGACACTACTTCCACATAGTATTATTGTGATTAATGATATGTCATGTAACAAGTTATGCCACTTGATCTGCCATATTTGCAGATTCTGGGGAAAGCTAAGCCCAGGAAGAAGAGAACTATGCAGTATCCGATCGTAGGAGCTGTACTCAAATTTCATAAAGATGACGATGTGTATCATCCTGTAGATGCAGGACTGGAGCAGCTGCACTACAAAGAGATGTAGAGATTTATCATGAATGCAACTCATGCCAACAGCTACCTTAGTTATTATCTATTAATTTGCAAGTAACTATTGTCATCTCAAGCTATCTGTCTTTACATTATATTGTGCCATCATGTTGGTCCGCTATTATGCTGTACTCCTTGGTGCAAAATGAGTTATCATATAATCTCCTTTTGAAAAGAATTGATTTTCCATTGATTACACTTTTGATGATGGTGCCTTCATTATCTGAAGAAAAAAGCTATATTGTAAGCAACAAAACATGGAAAATATATGACGTTTAAAAGAATATGATGCTTAGATCTAGCATGGAAAGGGAAAAATCCTCAGTGTGGGAAAGATAAGTCACTATAGCAGGAAGAGTTTACAAGTCAAGTGTGTTCAAACAGATAACTTGAACTTGAACTTCCTTTGAATTTTCTACTTTCCCTTTTTGCATTTTCTAAAATTTCTATGGTGACTTATCTTTCCCACACTGAGGATTCTTTCATTTAGGGTTGTTGTAAGGTCAGCAAGGCTACTTAGAACACCTCAAATCCTTGTAGATGCAGGAATTGGAAGGGCATAAAAATAATTATAAGTTTTAATTTTTCTAAGGGAAGGTATTCTACCACATATAAACCATGAAAGAACAGTATGACATGAAAATAAAAACATCACAGGGCAATCTTATTAAATGTGACACAGTATGGCCTTTCTCATGGTGATCTCCATTGTCAAGTTTCCAGTACTTTGAGACATGCTTGAGTGCTTCATTATGAAGTACTATATATGCTACTACTTCTAATAACTAGTAAAAGAGTTACATCTATACATTAAACATCACAAGTCTTTATACAATGAATGAGCAACCTCAACCCGGTTGTGGTTAATGTGACATGTTGGCCACCAAAAAATACACACATGAATCATATATACATTTGTGCCACTATTCATAATATTTCCTCCAAAAACAAGTTAAGAGGAGAACCGGATACTACCATGTGACGTCAAAGATGTAACCCTAACAATCTAGATGCTCAACGCATACGAAGGTCAGTGAGCACGCGATTGAGGGGAGAAATAGACTATCAAAATTTGATCAATCACATCAATGAAATCAACATCAAAATCTCATTGGATTGATAAAAAAGAAATGGACTACAATAGCCACATCTGATCCAATGGCATTGATACAACATTACTGCAAAATTGCAAAATTCAAAGTAGCTGAAACTCTACATCTTCTACGCTCTAAACAAAATTTCTCAATTCTTCTACCAAACATTCTGAAAAGTCAACAGAAACTGAAAGCAGTCACCCGTCCACCTCCACCGCCAAATCGTGCTGCCTCATCTCACCCACCATTTATTCCTCTGAATCCTTGCCTGCTACTGAAGAGCTGTCTGTCTTCTTCTCCTCCTCTGAGACCTCGCCGGCAGCTGTCCAGTACCGCTTGACAACGAAGAGCACCTTCTCAGGTATGTTGGGGCTGTCCTCATGGTTCTCCAACAGCGTCTTCCACAGCATCTCCTTCACTGTCCTCTGCACCTTCAGCAGGATCTCGAAGTCGTCTCGGAGGATCACGGTCCCCTCGGGGCGCAGAATCCGGTCCATTTCCAGCAGGATATCCTCCATTTTGCACCTGCACCAAGTTCAGAGACCATATTGTCAGTCACACCCACCACAATTTGCACCATTTGGTATGGTACTACATCTAAGCAGCAATATAGGTGAAATGACGACAAAAATTTGATTTTCACAACATTATCTTATTATTAGTTTATTACAAAGAAAGATGAACAAATTTTGATTTCACCTGTCCTTGTAGAGTGTGAAGATGCCATTGGCATGTATGAGATCCTATGTTCTTGGGTAAGTTGAGAAAGCCTCACACCTGAAGAGGAAGCAGAGCAAGAAGTTAAAACAAAAACTTTTGCATCATGCATTCTTGCTTCAGATCACTGAAAGCTAGAGAAATAATGCTGCATACGAAATATGAAGTTTCGCGAAAGAAAAAAAAGATCACAACCATTTGCATCATGACTCAGGTGGACAAGGATTTTTCCATCATGATTCAGGGAATGGACGGCAGGATAGAAGGCACTATGCTCTGAACCTACCAGTCATGGTAGGTGCCGATGAGCCCTCTCTCGTACAGCACGCCGAGGGTGGAGAGCTCGGCCGCCGTCGGCACCACATTCATGACCCACGACTTGGGCGAGAAGATCGCGGCCGCGAACCCACCCACGCCGGCGTTCATGTCCATGATGTTCCGGTACCGCTCGCTGTTCAGCTTGTAGTTCACCTTCTTGTACGCCGCCTCGTGCCGCTCCCACCGCCGGTTCTCCTCCTCGTACGACTCCACTCTGAATCCCGGCACGGCACCGGCCGATACCCGCGGCGGCACGGCCGTTAGCCGCCCCGGGAACGGCTGCAGCTCGCCGGCGCCCGCAGTAGCCGGCGACGTGATGCAGGTCTCCATGTTCTTGTACCTGATGAAGATGAAGCGAATCGAGAAGTCAATCAAAGGGTCAGAAGCCATCTCGGGATGAAAGAAAGTGGAAATTTTTACCAGACGTCGTCAGGGTTGGCGTCGTCGCACGTCCGGACCGGCGGCCTGGCGGGGCACTCGGCGGAGGGGTCGAGCTGCTTCCGCCAGATGCCGATCTCGCGGATCTCGGTGACCTTCTCCCAGAAGAGCATGGCGGCGTACACCTCGATCCGCTGCTGCTCGGCGGAGAGGTCCGCCTCCGTGCGCTCTCAGGCCTTGTGGTTCGTCTTTCCAGTTGATCGGCGGGCCGGAGAGGACCCAGTAGCTGCCCGGCCGGAGCACGCGGTCGATCTCCATCATGTACATCCCGTCTGCACGAACGCAACGCGTCAGAGTTCTTGACTTCTTGTGCATCCGAGGCCATGGCCGTTCCTGCCGTGCGAGGACCGAGGAGGAGACGACGTCACTCACCGTTGCCGCCCCAAGGGATGATGCACCGGGAGCAGTGCGCCATGTCGAAGTCTACGGCGGGAACGGGAACTTGACGGAGACGAGGACGCCGATGAAGGCCGGGACGCCGCGCTCCAGCGCGAACTGAACCTGCGCCTCGTGCGAGTCGCGCGGCGCGAAGGACATGGCGATCACGCCGCGGGCGTCCAGGTACGCGCCGAGGTTCGCCACCTGCACGGACGGACATTGAGGTGACAGATCAGGAGGGTAACCATGATTTGGGCGTCGATGAGGCCTTGGCCATGACAGGTGCTTACGCCGCATCCGGTGTCGAGGACGGTGCGGACGTGGCCACCGGCGAAGCGGACGACGGATCCGAGCTGGTCGATGTACTTATCGGCGCCTTGCGGGAACTGCATGCCGCCGCCGGGGAAGCGGAACACGGCGCCCTCGCAGACGGCGGGGCAGTGCCGCTCCCGGTACACCATGTTCTTTCGCTGGAACCTCATGGCGTGGTCCTGGTCGTGGCACAGCGTGTGGTCCGCCAGCGCCGCCGCGCACGGCGCGAACGTCGGCCCCAAAGGGCAGCGACGTCGACGCGTTGGTGCCCGCTGCGCCGCCGTGGTGCTTCTCGAAGCTGAGCCCTGCCGCGGCCGTCTGCCGGCTCACGGCGGCGATGCGGTCGCCCTTGCCGTACCCGCTGAGCTGCCACGAGCCGAGCACGTAGAAGAAGCAGCACAGCGCCATGGCGACCACTAGGCTCAGCGGGCTCCGCGCCCCCGAGCTGGCCTTGTTCGCCATTGCAAACCTCGCCCCTCTTGTCGATGCGATCAACCGATCTGATATCATCAAGAATAATAATTGGAACATGGATTAAAAACTCGAGTTTTCTCTTCAAATTTTGATCAATGTACAAATGTACGATAGATTAATCGGAGTTGAACGGAATGCGAACCTTGATTGCGATGTTAAAGCTTGGATTCGTGCAATTAATCAACGAAGTGATAAATCTCAACGCTGTCCTTGCATCTGAAATCAGATAGAAGGAGTAGCTTGGAACAGACAAACAAACAAAAACTTTTTCTGTGTTGAAAATTTGGTGATATAGTATTTTCGACTAGGACTGTCCCAATTTCAGAAATTTAATTTGTATAGTAGAATAAAATGTCCAAACGTCAATTTTCATTGATACATAACTAGCAAGGCGACATGCGCACATTCGATTTTTATGCAACTAAGGTTGGGCTCTTCTACTACTCACATTCACATGTCATATTCTAAAGTCAGTGGCTTCATAAGCATTTATTATCACTCAAAATAGTATTCCACCATTAGAGCATCTTCAGGAGTTTTGTAAAACAACTCCCTATTTTTACTTTTTAGTAAAGGGAGAAAAAGTACCCTCCAGTAGTTTGGTAAAATAGTTTCTTATAAAAATAAAAAGTTATCAAATATCCTATCCAACTAATGTGGTAAGTTTTAGGTGTCGGGAATTAAATTCAACTCCAAGAGTCTCTTTATATCCTTTTATACCAAAAGAAATAAAGATTTTAATGAAAAAAAACCCTCTAGTAGCTTCTTCAATTAGATATCTAAACATTGTCATCCTTTATTCTAAGTTTCTCGCTAGCTAAATAAGGAGTGCAAGGCTAGCTCTCTAATGTGTGCGCAAGATATAGAAAACTTGTTGGATGGTGCAAAAATATAAAGACGAATTTTATTCAAGAGGCTCTCCAAATGAGGATTTATAAGAGAGTGAGCTTGATAATAAAGATTATTGGAGATCCTTTAATTAATAGAGACTCCATCCGTTAGAAAAATACATAGACTAGGTATAAATGAGGTAGTTTCCAATACCATAATAAATTGTTGATTGAAGAATTGTCATTCTGAGATGGTCTCAATGATTAAAGGAGGGTTGTACTCAAAATAGTGGACCAGTAATATGTAATAATGCATATTCATGACTAATGAGCCCTTGTGCATTTTCGTGGCGTGCTCGTGCATATGTGCTCTAAAATTGAACTCAAGTTATGTATATTGCTCAAAACAATATGAATGTTGCGCACAATTGAACTCCTGATTTGCCTACTAGTATTTGTTTGTAGCAGCAGGTGGTCACTAGACTTTGGAACTCCAACCCAGGAGACGTATACATAATTTCAGCTTCCACCAACATCTGAGTCTATATTTGTGAAGTAGCTAAGGGAGTTTGGTATGTATGATGATCTTAGTCTAACTATTCAGCTATACACTTCTCCTAAAAGGAAAATCTAAAACAAAAAAAACACATCATTGAGCAACCTACCCACAAAAACATGCAAACGTGCTTCTTCTCAAATGAATCAGTTAACCTCAGTGGGAGTTATTTACCAACTGAAATATGACTGTTATTTGCAGGTTCGTTGGTCTGAAATCATGAGTTTTGCGTTCTACCCAAGTACAAACATGTGTTTTTCGTTCATGTAGCAGCTGCATAAATCATGAGTAGCATGCACAACTCATGTAGCAGTTTGCATGCTTCCAAATGCAGCTTGGAACAATTTTTAATTGCCTATAGCTAAAGTAGGTTTTCTATGTTTCTCACACATAATAGACATGAAGAATATTTATCGTTGGAAAAAATTGATGTGGGACATCGAGCAAACAGGGGTGGACCCAGGGCCCGGCGACCCTGGACGCCGGCCCGGGCTCCCCTGCGGCTGCAACTACACGGCCCAACTTGGATGATAAGAGTAGTTCCAAAGCGGTGTGTGAAGGGAGAAAAGCCTGGTGAACGAAGGTCATTAATTAAGTGAAAGTTGGTGCTTAAATTAGATCAATAGAGCACACTATCACTATACTGGAAACAGAGACTTTGCCGAGTGCAAAATTCTTTGCCGAGTGTCAAAAATCGGGCACTCGGCAAAGAATTGCACTCGGCAAAGAGTTCTTTGCCGAGTGCCGGGCACTCAGCAAACAAGGGCACTCGGCAAATGACTTCTTTGCCGAGTGCCAGACTCTCGGCAAAATCTCTACACTCGGCATAGGCTGCCCGCGAAACGGTGTTCGGTCACGGCCTCCTTTGCCGAGTGCCTACTGTTAGGCACTCGGCAAAGATTTGATTTAAAAAAAAAAAATTCTTTGCCGAGTGCCCCAGTTCTGGCACTCGGCAAAGATATAATTTTTTTTTAAATTCTTTGCCGAGTGTCTCAAGTCTGGCACTCGGCAAAGAATTTTTTTTTTAAAAAAATACTTTGCCGAGTGCCCCTGGCACGGCACTCGGCAAAGATTTAATTTTTTTATAATTTCTTTGCCGAGTGCTCCGGTGGATGCACTCGGCACTCGTCAAAGACACCCTTTGCACTGGTAGAGAACAGAGCTTTACTCCTGGTGGGGAACCCCCTCTAGTCCCGGTTCCCCACCCGGGAGCAAGCATCCGGGACTAAAGGGGGGTCCTTTAGTCCCGGGTCAAGAACCGGGACTAAAGGAGGACCTTTAGTCCCGGTGGGTAACACCAACCGGGAATAAAGGTGCCTCCTGACATGCCACGATGGCCGGCACCTTTAGTCCCGGTTGGTAATACGAACCGGGACTAAAGGTTTTTTTCTTTTTTCCTTTCTTTTCATTTTTTTGTTTTCTTTTCAAAATAGGTTTTCGAAGTCGTATTGTACGATGCTAATTATACATTTATACGCGCGTATAGTATGTTTCGGTTCAAGCACAATGAACGTATTAAATCACACAATTCAAGCATAGAAATATATATATATATATATGCATGCATGAATCATATATATATATTTACATGCATGCATGCATATGTGTATTTTACATTATATTATTTCATGTGCATATATTATAAAAAGATTGCATTACAGTTGTTGTGATATAACAAGTTTTCTCTCATCCTCTAGCTTGGCTTCCATGGCAGTGTTGGGTCAAAGTAGAACTCGCCCTTGGAATCGATGACCTGCTCATTAAAAAATCCGGCTATAGACTCTTGAATTGCTTTGATTTGGTCTTGCCGTATGACCTTTTCCTCCAACCATCGAGTCTACAGGTTTGAATTAAAGGAAAATAAATTAATATATGTACATATATATATATAAAGACATAGTAACACAATCAATAATAATAATTAAATGAATATATAGTGTATTTTTAACGTACTTTGAGTCTCTCTGTAGGAGTTCTTTGGGAGACCACCTTGATAAACTTGCAAACATAGTAACCACAGTAGTTGTTCCCCTGTTCCTGCCTCAGACACCACTTTACGAGAAAAAGATTTGTCATCCAATCTGGTGATCCGGTGAAAGCTATATGTTTAATTAATAAAGATGATGCGATTTAGGGGACTTACTTTCAAAGGGATTACATTCAGTGGCGCTTTGCATTTTCCCATGTGTTGCTTCTCAATAAAGGTTTTCCAAACACTGCCCAATAAAAAATTTGCCACGTCATCAGATATAGTTAATCATCATGTTTGTGTGTATATATAGTTGCTAGAGATACCGAAATTACCTCTGGATAATATCTATCATATCTTGGTAGTCTTGTTGTGGTTTTCTCATCGAGTCATAGATTATCAAGTGACTTTTCACCAGATCGATGTCCATCAATATCCAGTGATTGCTGCATGTGTTTATAGGATATAACGCATAACACTCATTAATTAACTAGAATCAACATATGAGCCATTAAGGATGATCGACATTATTAACACTCACTTGAAGTTGTAGGGAAAGAGTATATCCTTCTTGTGGCGTTGGTTCACTAAGAAGTTCATGAGGTTACTCTCTGACTCAGACTTCTAATTAGTCTTTGGAGTAACTGGGTCTTTGAATACTATATGGGGATCAACAAAACCAATTTCATTGCAGCCTTCCTTTCTGAGCTCTGTCATTGTAAATCTGCATATATATAGTACTTGTTAGGATAATTTATATGCATATACACACATATGATGAGTTTAATAATAGATCGAAAGAATTATTACTTACAGGCAATAGCAGCTAATGATAACTTTGTCCAGAGAGGTCAGGTGGCATAGTTGATGAAATTCTGCAAAGTCAACATACATAACATCATCGCCACGGAACCAATGTTCGTCTCTAATTCTGACACCAACGCAGAAGTCTCCACCGGTAGACGCCTGCATGTACCACTTGTTTAGCAGGTACATTTGCGTCCCCAGATCACATAAGGCTTGAGGGTTGTATAGACTCTGGCCTAGTACAAATTTTTTCTTCCAAATATCAACCTCCGCCGCACTCTCAATGTTTCCATCACCAAACATCTGGTAAAGGTCGAGACCAGTCTCATCAATAAATTCACCAAGGTGATCCAAATCGACATCCGGAGGTATGTTTGCCTGATGCATTAATCCTAAATTCGAACCATATTCATTACCAACAACTAGCGGGGGGACTGATTGGTGCGATTGTTGTCCGAGTTGTGCAACTCCTTTCCCTGCCCGCTTCTTTTTCTATGCCGCCTCAATTGACTTGGTGAGAGTGCGGTCATAGTCCGTTAACTGTTGATTTGGACGGCTTACGAGATTCCCGCTGTTGTTGCTGTAAGAAGCCACCTTTTTTCTTAGAATATCTGGAGCTACGAAGAAGTACGGTTTCTCCGGGTTTCTCCTTGCTTCTTGATTCTTTTTAAGTTTGTCATAGAATCTGGACATATCTTTTTTATATGCATCAGTTACTTCTTCCTTCTCTTCAGATATTATTTTGGGAATAGCCCTTGGTTTCACGGTGGCTTTCTTTGCCGGCGGGGACTGGTTCTTCAGTTTGCGGGGCTGGCCTCTTGCTAGTACTTGGCTTCTTGGTAGGCGGGGGCGGGGGAGGCGTTGGAGACCTCCTTGGAGGTGGTGGCAGCGGCGTTGGAGACCTCCTTGGAGGTGGCGGCTGCGGCGTTGGAGACCTCCTTGGAGATGGTGTGGATGCAGCCTCGCCTTCCAACACATTGTCATCGTACAGAGCACTATGATGATCTGGCGATTGAACAATTGGATTTAGGTTGGGGGAGGATCTGCTACAAAAAAAGGAATGACATATTATTATGAGCAGATTGTTAATTATTTAAGCCAATATAAATTAATGATGTAGTAGTTTTCATCCGCACCTATGGTGAGGTAGTTCAGGAGGAGGTGGAGGCGACATCCCGGGAATGATGATGTAGCGCTTGCGCCATAGAATGAATGTCTTCTCTGCTTCTCCTAGAGTCTTCTCGCCATCACCTCCAGGAATGTCAAGAGGCAAATCACTAAAACCTTTTTCAGCTTTATCTACCGAGATGGTAGCATATCCTTCTTGGATTATATTCCCATGAATCCTTGGTGTCTTGGTTCGGTCGATAGGATTAACAAGACCGATAGCCACCTTGATTGTGGAATTCCCCTTCGGAATGTGTAGCTCACATGATGTACAAGGTTCAGTGACGTCATCCACAGGGAAGCGCAGTCCTGTGTCCCCTTGATTTGGTATCTCTGTGGAAGCGCAGCTGCTTTTCAACTGAACAGATTGGCTAATGTTGATTCCTGGCTCTGATGTCTGCTTGCTTGCACTCACTGCTATTTGCACTTGCCTTCTGATTTCCTCCTGCATTCTCGCTTCAAGGTTTTTTTCCCGCTCCTGTGCTTCACGCACCGCTTCCTCCAACCTCTGGAGCCGCTGTGCCTCTTCTTCCTTCTTTCTCTGACGGCTTCTGTAGGAAGGTCTGTCCTGAGGGAATCCATACTCCCACGAGACACTTCCTTTGCCTCTAGTTCGGCCACCATGTTCAATAGTCCCGATGGCTGTATGTCAGTTTCATCCTTCTCTCTGTTGGGCCTGAACGCACCACTAGCAGTAGCTCTCTAAGCATAAAACAATCTTTCTGCTGCTTCTTGCAGTCTTGCGCCATAAACACACTTCCCTGTCTCCTGGTCTAGTGTTCCCCCATGAGCGAAAAAACTAATTCTTTGCACACTCTCCCCACTCGAGTGATTCTGGTATGATACCCTTGGCAAGAAGGTCTTCTTCCATTTTGTTCCACTTCTTAATGGCAGTCGGGTAGCCACCTGATCCCAAGTTATGGTGGTATGTCTTCTGTTGGGCATTACGTTGGTTCTTTATCACCCGACTCACACCCTCTTCTGACGTCTTGTACTGTACAAACTCATCCCAATAGGGCCTCTGCTTTGAGATCTGGCCTAGGGACAGTAAAATCTGGTGCTATGTTCTTCTTGACATACGTCGTGTATAGGTGTTTCTTCCAAGTCTGAAACTGGGTGGCCATCTTCTTCATTGCCCAATCCCTAACTCGCTCCTTCAATTCATCACCATCTATTATATCATCATAACCATCTAGTTTGGAGCGTGAAATGTACCAAGACATCTTTCCAAATTAACGTCTTGTCATGATCGAGACAAAACTGATATGAGGAGCATTGGTCTTCTTCTTCCATTCGCGGGTACTGATCGGGAGCCGGTCCCATACAAGGTAACCACAGTGGTGCACGAATTTCATTTTATTTGGCCCCCCCGATTCGCCTGTATCCACATTGAACTCCGAGATGATGAAGCGGCCCTCCAATGGCTTTTTGGGACCTCGAACATTTTTACTCTTCGTTGTAGTTGTTGATGTCGATCCAGAGGGCTACAAAACATAAACATTATTTTTAATGTCATGAGCACACATAAGACATATGATAATATATATAGCTAATAATAAAAAATATATACTTGGCCAATATGTTGTTGCTCATTTTGTTCAAGAGCTAAGTACTGACTCCCTGTCATCTGCATCCTCTTGCACGTTATTTTTAGCACCATCATCGCCGGCAACTTGAGTGCCAGTGTTGATCAAATTCATCATCAACTCCTCCTCATCCATGTTTCTCGGGTCGGCCATCTAGCTTCAAAAAACAAAACCAATATATAGTACGTCAAATCTTTGCTTACATGCAGTAAAATCTATGAACAATATGCATTATTAAATCTTGCCCCTCGGTCACGGACGCAATTCTAGGGCGGCTGGTGCTCCGCCGTATAAACCCTAAACCCTAAACGAGTAGGTTTTGTCGGGTGAAGGTTGGTTTGTATGATAAGAAGAATCAGGAAGCGAGTAGGTTTTGGCGGCGGTCCCGCCTTGAAACAAAAGGGGGGCGTCGCTACGCATTAGGTTTTATTAAACAGAAAATAGCGAGCCTCGCCTGAAAGAAAGGGGGGCATCGTTGCGCGTCAAGTTTCTGAGAACAATAAACGATGAGCCTCGCCTAAAAGAAAAGGGGGGCGTTGCTGCAAACCAAAGTGACAACAAAATCGCACTGCATCCTGACTCGTCGAGTAAACAGCTCCAAATAATGTTTACAATGATTGGAACCCTCGAAGAGGTTCACAACAACACTGCCAAATTTACAACAAATACAACAACACATGTTACATCGATAAAAAATAGACATCAAGTCGACCCTTGGTGTTGGAACTCCCAGACATCGGGAGCATCCTCTTCAAAACACACCTCGCATGCCATATCCTCTCGCCATCTCCATAACTGTATTTTCAAGCACACTCTCAACCACTTCATCTGCTACACCCTTCATAGACTCAGCTATATCATCCACAACCACCTGCAAACCCTCACCCTCGCCTAGCCCCTCGACCCTTACAATTGGCTCCCAAAGAACGGGTGCCACAGGAACCAAAGGCAAGTCACCTTCCAAAACCCTCGCGTGGTACATATGCCGATGGTCACACTTATCAAGCTCCAATGGCTTAGGCTTCGACACATTCAGCTCCCCCTCAGCATCTAGACTCAGGCGCCCTTGCCCAAAAATAAAGTCTATAACATCCTCATCATCAACATCGTCCAAAACCCCCAAAGTAGACCCCGAACCAAAAAGCAAGCACTCGGACTGACGATTAGTAAGATCTGCGTTCCACTAAAACCTACTCGCTTCCTGATTCTTCTTATCATACAAACCAACCTTCACCCACCAAAAATGATTGAACGAGGGCGGCAGAACCCTAAACCCTAGGGCGAACGAGGGCGGCGGTGCTCTGCCGTATAAACCCTAAACCCTAGGGCGAACGAGGGCGGCGATGCTCCGCCGTATACATAGAAACGCATGGTGCTTATACAAAGAAACGCATGGCGCTTATAGATGGCGCGTATACACTGGATTTTTTTGTTCCTTTGGTGCTTTCTTTCTTATAATAGTTAGCGCGACAGAGAATAATGCCCGTCTGAACGCCATGTGCGACGTGCCATGAAAATTAGTTAAGTATATCCAGTGAAGTGATTAGTACGTTTGGGTTTGTGATCGATACACACATTTGTTGACGTACGTACGTATGCAAACCAAAGTGAAAACCAAAGTTTCGGTAGCTACTGTATCAATAGAGGAGCATACACGTAGGAAAAGAAAACGTGAACAATAGTACATACGGTTACCATGAGTGAACTTGCCTAAACATGTGTTTCATGCATGGAGATGGAATGGAGCAAGCACAGCGTGCTCCTCATCATCGATCTGTTGCGGTCACGGTAGCCTGGAGATGGAATGGAGCAAGCAGCGTACCTCGGGAATGGAGGAGAGGAAGCCACGCGCGTTGGCGGCCTCGTCGTCGTGCCATGTCAATGCGCGAGGTTACGGTACCAGTGTGGCCCGTGCGTCTGGCCGGGGCGGCCAGGCAGCAGCTGGCGCTGCGAGGTCGTCAGCGCGCGGGGTGGCGTGGGGACCATGGACGCGCACGAGGCGGTGGCGACGACCAGTGTCGGGCAGGGTGGCGGTGGCATCCTCGGTGTGGCGGGCCGAGTGGCGTGGGCGCAGGGGGAGAGGAATCGGTGAAGAACGCAAGGAAGAAGATGGCACTGGTATATATATGCCACGCCCCTTTACTCCTGGTGCCATCCCCCCACCGGGAGTAAAGGTCTTTTACTCCCGGTGCGTGTTACCAACCGGGAGTAAAGCTATACCTTTACTCCCGGTTGGTAACACGCACCGGGAGTAACGGTTTACCTTTACTCCCGGTTGGTAATAAGCACTGGGAGTAAAGGTTTTTTTGGCGGGCCACGAAACTGTAGCCCACCTTTACTCCCGGGTGGGCTTCCAACCCGGGAGTAAAGGTGGGCTGCAGTTTCATTTCCCACCTGTTTTAAGCAAATTTTTTTAATAGAAATGCAATAGTTTTGTTAAATACATAGTAAATTAAATAAAAGGCATAAAATTATTTTGTTAAAAATATGGATTTTCTTTTTCTTTATTGCACATAGGAAAAATCTATAACCTAACTTTTTTATTTTTTGTTATAATTATAAAACATAATGTAACTAATATTTATTATTTCGTTAATGCAAAAATGTAGTGTTTAATTAAAATTATTAAAACTATTGGTTTTGGACAGGAAATTTGTTTTCACATCATTTTAACGTTAATATTTTAATTTTTCATCACTCAATATCCTAATTTAACTTTTCGAGAGAGAAATCCCACCAAATCAAACATTGATTTAATTTGAAACACGACATAATAAACATCTGAATTCACAATTATTACATAATATCTCAAACACACACTACATTAAATCACTATATCATCAAGTGGGCACAGCAGTGAACTTCTTCTTTACGTATGTCCCTTGGTTATGATCGCGTCGTAACCATGGAGTGTCCTCATCATTTACCAAGATGCTAGGGTCTTTGTTCACTTTGAAGGGTGGAATTCGGTCATCCTTTTCATAATCTTCTGACATGTCCGACTTGTCCTCAATTCCCACTGATGACTCTTTTCCCTGAAAGAACTATGTGGCGCTTTGGCTCTTTGGTTGAGTCATTATCGTTTTTCCCTCTTTTTGGTTTGGTAGACATATCATTGACATAGAACACCTGATTCACATCCTTGGCAAGGACGAATGGTTCGTCTTTGTACCCAATATTACTAAGGTCTACTATTGTCATTCCATACTCGTTGTCTACTGTTACCCCGCCTCCGGTCACCTTGACCCATTGGCACTTGAACAATGGGATCTTCAAAGTAGGTGCATATTCTAGTTCCCATATTTCATCTATGCGTCCATAATATGTCTGCTTATTCCCATTCGGGTCTGTGGCATCTATGCGGACACCACTGTTTTGGTTGGTACTCCTTTTATCTTGGGCTACTGTGTAGAATATGTTCCCATTTATCTCGTACCCTTTGTATGTGACGATATGCCATGATGGTTGCATAGCCAATAAATACAGTTGCTCATGGATGCTCTCATCACCTTGACATTTTTTTCGCAACCAACCGCCGAAAGTTTCCATGTGCTTACGCGTAATCCAAGCTTCAGTCTTCCCTGGAAACTCAGATCAGTAAGAGATCCTTGTGTGTCTCAATATATGGATCTACCAAAGAGGAGTTCTGTAGAACTGTGTAGTGCGCTTTATTGAAATAATCATCATCCATACCAATATATGTTTTCCTCCCTAGTGTCCCCTTTCCGCTTAGTCTCCCCTCATGTCTCGATTCAGGAACACCAATCGAGTCAAGGTCGGGAATAAAGTCAACACAGAACTCAATGACCTCTTCTGTTCCATAGCCCTTGGCGATGCTTCCTTCTGGGCGAGCACGGTTGTGAACATATTTCTTCAGGACTCCCATGAATCTCTCTAAGGGGAACATGTTGTGTAGGAACACAGGACAGAGAATGAAAATCTCCTTGACTAGGTGAACTAGGAGGTGTGTCATGATATCAAAGAAGGAAGGAGGGAACACCAACTCAAAGCTGACGAGACATTGAACCACATCATTCTGTAGTTTAGCTAGATCAGTTGGATCAATTGCCTTCTGAGAAATTGCATTGAGGAATGCACATAGCTTCACTGGTGGCTAGACGTACATTTGGAGGTAGAATTCCTCTTAATGCAACTGGAAGTAATTGCGTCATGAGAACGTGACAGTCATGGGACTTTAAGTTACAGAATTTCTTCTCTGGCACATTTATAATACCCTTTATATTCGAGGAGAATCCAGATGGTACCTTGATGTTGTTTAAGCATTCAAACATGATTTCCTTCTCCTCTTTGCTTAGAGTGTAGCTAGGCAGGACATAAGTAATGGCGTCCATCATCTGTCTTCTCTGGATGCAGGTTGTCTCTTTCTCTCAAACAACGCAGGTCCTGTCGTGCTTCAAATGTGTCCTTAGGCTTTCCATACACACCCATGAAGCCTAGCAGGTTCACACAAAGATTCTTCATCAGGTGCATCACGTCGATCGAGCTATGGACCTCTAGGACTTGCCAATAGGGTAGGTCTCAAAATATGGACTTCTTCTTCCACATGGGTGTGTGACCGTTAGCGTCGTTCGGAACAGGTTGGCTGCCATGTCCTTTTCCAAAGATGACTTTCACATCATTGACCATATCGAGTACATCCTCACCGGTTTGGTTGCGAGGCTTGGTCAGGTGGTCTGCCTTCCCTTTAAAATGCTTGCCTTTCTTTCTTACGGGGTGATTTGCAGGAAGAAATCGACGATGGCCAAGGTACACGACCTTTCGACATTTTTTCAAGAATACACCTCTAATATCACCGAAGCAGTGTGTGCATGCATTATATCCCTTGTTTGACTTGTCCTGAAAGATTACTTAGAGCAGGCCAATCATTGATTGTTACGAACAACAATGCTCGCAGATCAAAGTGTTCCTGTTTGTACTCATCCCACACACGTACACCTTCTTTATTCCACAAAATGAGAAGTTCGTCAATAAGTGGTCTTAGGTACACATCGATGTCATTGCCAGGTTGCTTCGGGCCTTGGATGAGCACAGGCATCATAATGAACTTCCGCTTCATGCATAACCAAGGAGGAATAGTTGTAGATACTTAGAGTAACAGGCCAAGTGCTATGACTACTGTTCTGCTCTCCAAAAGGATTGATACCATCTGTACTTAAAGCAAACCTTAAGTTTCTTGCGTCATTTGCAAACTCCAGGAATTCTCTGTCGATTGCTCTCCACTGGGACCCATCAGCAGGGTGTCTCAACATATTGTCTACCTTATAGGTCTTCTTTGTGCCATCGCAACAATTTTGCATGTTCTTTGTTTCTGAACAGACGTTTCAAGCGTGGTATTATAGGAGCATACCACATAACCTTGGCAGGGATTTTCTTCTACGGACTGTTCGCCCTCAACATCACCAGGGTCATCTCGCCTGATCTTATACCGCGATGCATGGCATACCGGGCATGCATCCAATTTCTCGTACTCTTTGCCATGGTACAGGATGCAGTCATTAGGACATGCATGTATCTTCTCGATTTCTAGCCCCATAGGACAGACAACTTGTTTTGCTTCGTAGGTAGTGGCGGGCAATTCATTGTCCTTCGGAAGCATCTTCTTTTGGATTTTTAGTAACTCTCCAAATCCCTTGTCAGATACACCATTCTTTGCCTTCCATTGCAGCAATTCTAGTGTGGTTCCCAACTTTTTCTGCCCTGCATCACAAGTTGGGTACAACAATTTCTTGTGATCTTCTAGCATCCGCTCGAACTTGATCTTCTCCTTTTCACTTTCACATTCTCTTTGTGCGTCACGAATGACCTGACAAAGATCATCAGCTGGCTCATCTTCTGTGGCTACCTCTTCTTCAGCTTCTCCCATTGCAGTATCATTGAAGCACGCACCATCGGGAATAATATCATTGTCGTCCCATTGTTCTTCTTCACCTTCTTCCATTACAACGCCGGTTTCTCCGTGCTTCGTCCAACAAATATAGTTTGGCATGAAACCTGACTTGAACAAGTGTGAATGAAGAGTCCTTGAGCAAGGATATTCCACCGTATTCTTACATATGGCACTTGGGTAGCACATGAAACCATCGCGTTTGTTTGCCTCGGCCGCATGTAACAAAGAATGCACGCCGTCAATGAACTCTTCGGAGCAGCGAATCAGCATTGTACATCCAATGCCGTCTCATCTGCATTACATGACATAAATACCATATTAAAACCTAGATCATAATTAATTATTTATACAACATGCATGCCACCACAAAAGGTACAAATTTATGAAAGCATCGCTACAATGTAGACAATCCCAACTACCACTAAAAGAACTAAAGCTAAAATACATTTCAGGAGCACAAGGATTCCGTGACCAATCTCAACTAAAACAGATAGATCCCCCGATTGTGCAACATCTTTGGGCTTCTTCGGCTAGATCACTGCCTCATTAGCCGCCGTATCTGCCTGTTGTGCAAGATATTTTTGCACGAGTTCAACATACTCTTCCTCCCAGTAGAAGCCTGAACATCATCCACTGCCATCCCACTAAAATTAAAACAAAAATTAGAACTTTAATCACAACCATCATGAAAATAGGTATAAACTAACCATAATCATTAAATACGATAAAATAACTCACATTGCGATCCGGACACTTATAGAAGATACGATCCTTGTTGGGACCCTCCTTCTTCACTCGGTACTCCATCACAATATTCGTCTCATCACGACACTTGCCGCATGGAATGAGAGGGAGGCCCGGCCTAAGTCGCTTTGGAAACCCATGAGAGGCCGAGGACCCGGAAGCAGTTGCCATCTACTCTCTATACTCATTTTTTAATACACTATAAATTTCTCATTTTATAAACAAATAAAATTAAGAAACTATAAAATTATCTATATATCTAAACAATGATATTTTTAATGGTCATTGTGTTCTCGTCTTTTACTGCGGCAGGTAAGTAATTCATATGATATTTCCATAAATTAACAGAAGAATGGGAGTGTACACACATAACAATCAATTATCGTTTATATTTATATATATACTACGCTTGGGTACAGTGATTGACAGACTACTGCGATGATACCGGGACGTGTGAATAAATAACCATCCGTACTAGTTGACCTTGCTTACGTGATCATCTCGGCGAGCATTTCTCCACTGGACGGCACCGTACTTGGCCATGGAAGAGCTCCAATTCTACGAGGAAGGGAACATGGTCTTCCACGACCGTTGCCACTCTCCCTCATAGAATCATAGCTCCTCTTTGACGTCTGTTACCGCTCGGCAGAGAACATGCTCACCGAAATGAACACGGTCCGCTAGTTCAACTAGCTACTTTAACCTTCCTTCATGTAAATATGCAAGCTTGAAGTGATTTTGAGCTCAAATTACTTACAAATGAAAAAAACCACAATAAAGAACCATATATATATATAGTGAACAAAATGGGATAAGACAATGATGAAACATGAGAGTAACCTTTAGAACCAAAGAATTGATAGAGGAATCGAAGAAATCGATGGAGGAATCGAAGAATGGATGGAGAAAGAGCAAGAACACTACTTAAATTTGAACTTAAGCTCTCGGGCGGGCTTGAGGAGGAAGAAGACGGCCAGCAGGATTTATAGCTCAAAAACATGTTTTAATAAATAACCATCCGTACTAGTTGACCTTGCTTACGTGATCATCTCGGCGAGCATTTCTCCACCGGACGGCACCGTACTTGGTCAAGGAAGAGCTCCGATTCTACGAGGAAGGGAACACGGTCTTCCACGACCGTTGCCGCTCTCCCTCGTAGAATCAAAGCTCCTCCTTGATGTCCATTACCGCTCGGCAGAGAACATGCTCGCCGAGCTAAACATGGTCCGCAAGTTCAACTAGTACGGATTTTCTATAATTTTCTAACTATTTTCTAAGTTTTTCATTTCATAAAAAGTTAAAATAAAATGTTTAGTCGCGGAGTCCATAGAAATGACCAAATTTTGACCTAGCAACGCATTGTCAATTGTCATTGTGTTGCATTGCACCCCAGACTGAACTCCGGACAATAAAATACTATGGTCGATTGATGCCGTTCTTTGTCGTACAGTCGCACAGCGACGGCCGACGGACCCATTCAACCACCAAATCTGTCAGGCCCAGCTGTTCGGGCGTATCGTCAAAAGAGAACGGATTTGCTTTCTATTGCACGGCCTTGCATTGCATTTGTCATACCAGTCGGAGGCACTAGTCCCTATACTCATTTTTTAATACACTATAAATTTCTTATTTTATAAACAAATAAAATTAAAAAACTCTAAAATTCTCTATATCTCTAAACAATGAAGTGTGCTATGCATGCTACAAATGAATGGTGAATACTAGTTTTTAATAGCTACTTTAACCTTCCTTCATGTAAATATGCAAGCTTGAAGTGATTTTGAGCTCAAATTGCTTACAAATGAAAAAAAACCACAATAAAGAACCATATATATATAGTGAACAAAATGAGATAAGACAATGGTGAAAAATGAGATGGTGAAAAATGAGAGTATGAGATTGGTAACCTTTACAACTGAAGAATCGACGGAAGAATCGAAGAAATCGATGGAGGAATCGAAGAATGGATGGAGGAAGCAAGAACACTAGTGTAGTGAGCTTCAAAATGTGCTGAGCTCGGGCTCAGGGAGAAAGAAGACCTAAAGGTTGGTGGCTCCAACTGAGACTAAAGGTCCCTCCCAATGGCTCCTGCGCCAGACAGTGGTGGCAGAGACCTTTAGTCCCGGTTGGAGCCACCAACCGGGAGTAAAAGTCTACCTTTAGTCTCGGTTGGTGGCTCCAACCGGGACTAAAGGTCCCTGCCACCTCTGTCTGGCGCAGTAGCCGTTGGGAGGGAACTTTAGTCCCGGTTGGAGCCACCAACCAGGACTAAAGGTATCTCTAGTCCCGGGCGCAAAAAATGCCGGGACTAGAGCCTATTTTGGCCGAGGATCAAAGGTCTGTTCTCTACTAGTGTTGCCGAGTGCCATGCCCCGGCACTCGGCAAAGTTTTTTTTATTTTTTTTTGTTTTTGGCCTCCAATTTTTTTGTGCAACCCTTTTAAAGCACCAGGAACTCCTAGTTACAATTTGGGGATTTTTTGTGGCTTTTTGATATATTTAGTTACTTTATTTCGTTTACTTGAATTTTTCTAAAAAATAGAAATTTGAACTGCACGTGGTACGAATAATGGAATTTAATGATTCAAAAATTGATAGTCATGTTAGTGAGTGTTGTGAGAGGCCGTATCCAGGAACGGACCCGAAATTTTGGACATCTTGTTCACGAAACATGTCCGTGAAATTGTGTGTGAAGTATTTTTAAATTCTATAAAAAGCAAATGAAGTCTGAAAATCATGAAACTTGTTGAGATGTCATGATATCATATGTGGAGGCTATGATAAAAATTTCAGAAGATTTCATGTACGTTGTCACGTACGATGCTTACAAACCAGGACATCTCTACATGTGAGATCTGATATCACATGTAGAGATGTCTTGGTTTGTAAGCATTGTACGTGACAATGTGCATGAAATCTTCTGAAATTTTTATCATAGCCTCCACATATGATATCACGACATCTCAACAAGTTTCATGATTTTCGGACTTCGTTTGCTTTTTATAGAATTTGTGGGGGTATTAACCCCTATACCCTTACGGCTAAGCTTGGGACGGCCCGGATCAGTGGGACCGGTCCACCAAAAGACGACGCGTGGCCCGGCCAACCTGTTCGGAGTCCCGCGCAAGGAGTCAAGGCAGATTTGGCGGTCAAGCAAGATCTTGGTCGGTTAGAATAGGAATCCTTATTCGGCCACCTATGGTAATTGTAACTGACTAGGATTAGTTTCTAGATCTGTAACCCTGCCCCCCGGACTATATAAGGCGGGCAGGGGACCCCTCTAAAAAACATCTCTCATTGACATACAGCAATACAATCAAACACAGGACGTATGTATTACGCCTTCTTGGCGGCCGAACCTGGATAAAACCTCATGTTTGTCTTGCGTCACCGTCTTGTTTGTGGCTTGCGCACCTGTCTGCCAACAATCTACTACCTTGGGCATACCCCTAGGTAGTCTGTCGACCATATTTTGTCGATAGTGGCGCGCCAGGTAGGGGGTGTGCGTACTACTCTCCAAGCAAACAAGATGGTCATCATCTCCGGCTCCGTGGCTATGCCAAACGGCCTCACGTTCACTGTCGGCCAGATCACCTGGACCATCGGCTCCGACGACTTCATCGCCATGACTATGGAGGAGGCGCGGATTCAATCTGCGTCGACCACTGCTTCACCTGCATCGGCTACGGCTCCGACCACGGTGGATACAGCTCCGACCACAATGGATCTGGCTCCGACCACGGTACATCTGGCTCCGACCATGGCACATCTGGCTCCAACCACACCTGCATCATCTTCAGCCACGCCGACAACCCGTCGTCCGCTCCCCTGCTACAAAGGGATGCAGATCGACAACACCGACCTGCTTGACTCCATCGATCGGGTCAGCACCAAACTCGCTGAAACCCTAGCTCTGGTAAGTTCAATTCAAAGTCAACCTAATGAGTAGGTAGCCACTCCCCACAATAGATCTACCCGACCAGCTTAGGCCAGCTATCCTGCATGACTTGGTACAAATCTCGTGGTCATATCTACTCCTAAAGGGCGCTTCGCTCGTCGCCAGCTAGCCTCCGCAGGCCTCCGGCTCTCCGAGTACGGAGCCTCGACGGAGAACTACCAGGCCCAGCCCTATGGCCTATGAAACGCTGCCTCCAACTACGTGTATAACATACAACACTGCTTGGATCTATGTTTTGTACATCAGCCTCGACCGAGGCCAAGCAACTTCGTCAACATGATCCGGATTGAGGATTATCAAGAAGGATCCATCCACATGGTCCAAGAGGGTGACTCTAGCTCCTCATCTGGCATCGCATCTAATGCCTCCGTCCACACCGAGCTTCAACATCACGACGATGAAGGCATCGAATACGATCTGGATATCCTAGACCACGCTCCGGGGTTCCCACAATTCCCGTCTTTCCCACCAAGGTGAGGGGATTTGATCAATTTTGTCAGCAACGACGAGCCACCAGCAGTTGGCGAAACAGAGCAAGAAAGGATTGCACGCAAAGCACGCAATATTGACCAGTTTAATCGCCGACAAATCGAAGCTAAAGCTGAAGAGGAGGCACGACGCATAAGGGTCCAGCCACGTGACCTCAACAATGCTTTCGATAGGGTGGGGGACAAACAGGTCTTCAGGACTCCAAGCACCAACGTAGCCGTTGCTATGGCGATGATGCAATGGCTACCCAATACCCCGGAAACCCAAGCAGTTCGCGATGAAATACAAGCCTATCTGACGGCTGCTATGGCCCAGACCGCAGAGATTGTAAATCAAGCTCGGGCTCCATCCATCTCAGTCGAGTCAAGCCACAGCCGCTAGTACTCAAGTCGCTCACAGCCACCCAACCAACGTGGCTCGCGCAACAATGACCCATCAGATAACCGTCAAGGCGGAAACGGTGGCCATGATGGTGGTTGGGATGACAACCGCCGTCGGGAGGACAACTGCCACGACGTCCGGGACAATAACCGCCGAGACAACCACGACAATCGCCGCGATAACCACGATCGCAGGGCTAATCTAGATGGCAACCGAGATCACCGTGATGGCAATAACGATCTCCGCCATTACCTCGGAGGACGTGATCTGCGTGCTCGCATCAACCAGAGAGCCAACGATCGTGCCTCCCATGAAAGCTATCGCCGTATGGAATACGACACTGCCCATGGCCCGCCGGGTTTGAAGCAGTTTACTCCACACCTTCGCCAAGTCATATGGCCCAAGAACTTCAAGCTCAAGAAACTTCAGAAGTACGACGGCAAGGAGAACCCCGAATTATGGGTCATGCTCTACGAAACTGCGTGCAGATCAGCCATGGCTGACGAGCACGTCATGTCTAACTACTTCCCAGTCGCTGTTGGCCATGTAGGTCACCAATGGCTGGTCAGCTTGCCGGCAAACTACTTTGATTCTTGGCAAGAGCTCAAGCAAGCCTTCATCGACAACTTCATTGCTACTTGCGAGCAACCCGGCAACAAATATGATCTGCAACAAATTCGAGATCGAAAAGATGAGCCACTGCGTGAGTACGTCTGGCGTTTCTCGGAGATGCGCATCAAGGTCCCATCAATCTCCGACAACGAGGCAATCGAGGCTTTCATCACTGGCCTCCGCTTCCATGACGCCCTAAGGGACAAGCTCCTATGCAAGAGGCCTAAATCGGTCACAGCGCTCCTGGCCACCGCTAAGAAAGATGTGGACGCTGACGACGCTAAAAAGATAATTATCGAAGAAGTAGCAAGGGTTCCACGCTCCGACCACCCCCCACACCGCGACGACTACTACGGCAACCATGGTTGGAACGATAATTTTGACCGCCGCAACCAGTGCAACAACTCCTGCGACCACCACGACCAACATAATCAGCGTCGTAACCGCCGTGATGATTACAGGGGCAAGCATGCTCGGGAAGACGGCGGCGAGGTCAACACCGTTAAAAAAGGTGGTGGACATCGTAACTACGAAGATGACTACACCAAAGCATTGAAAGGGCCCTGCCAGCTCCATCCCAAGTCAAACCATACCATGGAGAATTGCCGTATTCTCAAGTCTATCTACACGCGTCAACAGGCTCCGGATACATCCGACAAGCCTAACAACGCAGGGGAACAATGCAACAAGGACAACGACGATGAAGACGCAGATCCCCGTCACAAGTACGTCAAGCCAACCAATCGCGTGCACACCATCATCGGAGGCAAAGTGTCCACCGAGACCAAACGAGAATGCAAGCTGCTCGCCCGCGCTTGCTTGAATGTGGCCAACACCGATAACCTCCTCACCGCTCCGTGGCTCCCTCCATGGTCTCACCGCGAGATCTCCTTTAGCAGAAAGGACCAATGGGCCGCAATACCTGAGCCAGGACATTTTCCCCTAGTCCTCGATCCTTGCATCACAAGGTTCAGTTCGATAGAGTGCTGATCGACGGCGGCAACTCCATCGATATACTGTTCAAGAACAGTCTGCCCACCCTGTAGATAACCCAGGTGGATCTCAAGCCGTACGAGGCATAGTTCTGGGGTGTTCTCCCCGGACAAAGCTCTACACCTCTCGGGCAGATCACGCTACCTGTGCAATTTGGGACCCCGGACCACTTTCGCACCGACTACGTCAACTTCGTGGTCGCTGACTTCGACGGCACCTACCATGCTATTCTTGGTTGACCGTCGCTCACCAAGTTCATGGCCATACCTCATTATAGGTATCTGGTGCTCAAGATGCCTACCAAGAAAGGAGTTCTAACCCTTAGGGGCAATGTATACGCAGCTTATACTTGTGAGGACGACAGCTTCAAAATAGCAGAGGCCCACGACCTCTCTATTCGCATGGCCGAGACCATGCTCGACGCTAAGAAGACCTCGGCCGACCACCTAGAGATCCTAGAGCTCGAGGCTCCACACAAGAACATCAAGTCCAAGGAGCACAAGGTGATCCAGCTGGTCGACGGCGATCCCAGCAAAACGGCCCTTATCGGGGCCAACCTGGATCCCAAATAGGAAGACGCGCTCGTCAGGTTCTTGAGGAGCAACATGGATGTGTTCGCATGGAAACTTGCTCACATGCCCGGTGTACCTCGGAACTTGATCGAGCACTCCTTGAATGTCAACGGCAAGGCCAAACCTATCAAGCAGAAGCTACGATGGTTCGCTTGCGACAAAAAGGAGGCGATTAGGGTAGAAGTTACACGGCTTTTGGCAGCTGGATTCATCAAAGAAGTGTATCATCTGGAGTGGTTAGCCAACCCGGTTCTTGTACACAAAAAGAATAATGAATGGATAATATGCGTTGATTACACTGATCTCAACAAACACTGCCCTAGGGACCCCTTTGGTTTACCTCGCATAGACGAGGTCGTAGATTCAACCACCGGTTGCGAGCTGCTTTCCTTTCTCGATTGCTACTTTGGTTATCACCAGATCGCTCTCAAAAAGGATGACCAGATCAAGACATCTTTTATTATGCCTTTCGGCGCCTACTGCTACACGACCATGTCGTTCAGGCTCAAGAACGCCGGGGCTACCTACCAACGCGCTATACAGGCCTACCTCAAAGAAGAGATAAAAGACGACCTCATCGAGGCTTATGTTGATGATATAGTTAGTCAAAACCAAGGAAGCACATACCCTTGTTGACAACCTGGAATGCACCTTTGCAGCCCTTAACACATTCCAGTGGAAATTAAACCCAAAGAAGTGCATCTTCGGTGTTCCTTCTAGCATACTACTTTGGCAACGTCGTCAGTCACAGACGGCATATGCCCTAACCCAGAGAAAGTCAAAGCTGTCTTGGACATGAAGCCGCCCAAAAAGGTGAAGGGATGTTCAGAAGCTTACCGGATGCATGGCCGCCCTCAGCCGTTTCATATCAAGATTAGGCGAAAAAAGGATTACCGTTCTTTAAACTGCTCAAAGCATCCGAAAAGTTTGAGTGGTCAGAAGGAAGCAGACGCTGCCTTTCACACAGCTGAAACAATACCTTACATCACCTCCAGTCCTCACTGCTCCCAGAGAAGACGAAACACTCCTGCTTTACATTGCGGCTACTAATCGAGTGGTCTCCACGGCCATGGTGGTCGAGCGCGACGAGCCCGGCCACGTCTACAAGGTACAGCTGACCAATCTATTTCATCAGTGATGTGCTCAATGAATCCAAGACCAGGTACCCACAAATCCAGAAATTGATCTACGCCATACTGATAACATCCCGAAAGTTGAAACATTACTTCGATGGATATCGTGTGGTGGTCATGACTGAGTACCCTCTGCGAGACATCATTAGCAACAAGGATGCGAATGGGCACATCGTCAAGTGGGCAATAGGAGCTATGTCCTTTTTCCTTGGAATTCGCAAGCCGTACTACAATCAAGTCTCAGGCGCTCGTCGATTTCATCGTCGAGTGGACAGACTTAAGCACGCCTACTTCTCAGGGGCCCAACGAGTATTGGAAGATGTACTTTGACGGTTCTCTCAACATCGACGGCGTAGGGGCAGGAGTCCTTTTCGTGTCACCATCCAAGGAGCAGCTCCGGTACGTCCTTAGGATTTATTTCCCTAGCATCTAATAATGCCGCCGAGTACGAAGCATGCCTACATGGTTTGCGCATTGCGGTCGAGCTCGGTGTCAAACGTCTCTATGTCTATGGAGACTCGGCTCTGGTCATCAACCAACTCAACAAGGACTGGGACACGACCAGTGAAAAGATGGATGCATACTGCAAATCGATCAGAAAGCTGTAAGGCAGGTTCTATGGCATCGAGTACACACACATGATCCGGGACAAAAATCAAGCAGTGGATGCGCTGTCAAAGTTAGGATCATCCTGAGCCAAAGTCCCACATGGCGTATTTGTCCAAGACCTGCTCACGCCTTCGATCGAAGAGGAAGATTCCACGGTCGACAAGCCTCAAGACAAGCAATTGGTGGCTACGGTTCTGGCGTCGAGCACCACCGAGCCACCTCCGACCACTCATGAGCCCGACTGGAGAATACCTTTCATCAAGTACCTAACAGATGGCAGCGGTTATACTAATCGAATAGAAAACGAGCGCCTGATGCGTCGCAGTAAGCAGTATCTGCTTGTCGATGGAAAGCTATGGCGCAAGAACGCAAAGGAGGAAATCTTGATGAAGTGTATAACCCAGGAAGATGGCGAGCATCTCCTGGATCAAATCCACTCTGGCTCCTGTGGTAACCACGCAGCCTCGAGAACGCTGGTCGGCAAGGCTTTCCGAGCAGGGTTCTATTGGCCGTCAGCAGGTAGCCGATGCAGAGAAGCTAGTCCGCCACTGTGAGGGTTGTCAGTTCTTCGCCAAGCGAATCCACGTACCAGCACATGAGATCCAGACAATACCAGCCTCTTGGCCCTTCGCATGCTAGGGGACTGGATATGATCGGGCCCTTCAAACCGGCTCCTAGGAAATTCACATGTGTCTTTGTGTTGATTGACAAATTTTCTAAGTGGATAGAATACATGCCTCTAGTACAGGCATCCTCAGAAAAGGCTGTTATGTTCCTCGACCAGGTCATCCACCATTTTGGCATACCCAACAGTATCATTACTGATCTGGGTACTCAGTTCACCTGGAACGCTTTTTGGGACTTCTGCGATGAAAGGAGCATAGTAGTAAAATACGTCTCGGTGGCACACCCCAGAGCTAATGGACAGGTCGAGCGAGGCAAACGGCATGATTTTGGACAGCATTGAAGAAGAGGATGTACAGAGAAAACGACAAAGCTCTCGGAAGATGGCTCAAAGAGTTACCAGCCGTGGTCTGGGGCCTCAGAACTCAGCCCAGTCGTAACATCGGCGTCTCCCCATACTTTATGGTTTACGGCGCTGAGGCAGTCCTCCCAGTAGATATAGCTTTCAGATCAGCACGGGTCGAGAACTTCGACGAAGGCAGGGTCAACGAAGTACGGGAGCTAGAAGTGAATAGTGCAGAAGAGAAGCGGCTCGATTCTTGTGTACGTACAAGCCAAATACCTTGCTGTCTTGCGCAGGTACTACAACAAGAATGTTAAAGAGCGGTTCTTCATGGTCGGGGACCTGGTCCTGAAGTGGAAGATGAATCAGGCTGGTGTCCATAAACTCGCAACTCCATGGGAAGGGCCCTTCATGATCAAGGAGGTCACACGACCAACGTCTTACAGGTTAGCTCACCTAGACGGTACGGACGTACCCAATTCATGGCACATTCGACTAAGCTTAGGCATTTCTATGCTTAACTACTAAGATATGTACTCCTCTTGTACTTTCGATTTCATTCAATAAAGCTATTATGATTTCTCTGACCACTCTAATGTGTCACTTCGAATTTTACGGTTATTCTAACTTAGCCACTCAAAGCCGACCACCATTCCTTCTAGGGTTTTCGGAGCAGGCCCTGTCTCCGGTTCCTCCCAACGCGTGCATGGGATCCGCTCTCTATGCTATGGGTGATCGGCAGGTCCCCCCTGGTTTGACTTGTCCGCGTCTACGTGTGCATAGGTCACGCACCTCACACTCCGACCACATGGCAAATTCGGGCCGTACAAACCTTTTAGGATGACGTGTCGAGTAAAATGGTACAACTAAATAGAACGTTTACATGTTCTCACTTAGTTACACCAACATGAGTTTCAAGCTTAAATACGTTTTATACAAAACAAACAAGCTTATGATGATATACAGTTACGTTATTACAAGCTTGCCTGAAGAGGCCCAAGTTTACAATAACACAACTATGTCCTTCTTCCATAGCTCTAGCCTATTCTATTGGCTGGTCGGGGCACGTGGCACCCGCTGCTCGCTGCTCCCAACATCCTGCTCGAGTCTCGGGGACTCTTGTACTGGTCGAGCTGAAGAGGATGGCCCCGTCGATGCCTGGCTGGTCGAGACCACAGGTTTCGCCGGTTGGCTCGCAATTGATGGCCTTTCTAGCTGACTTGTTGATGGCGTACCCTGTACAGGTGCTGCCCCACCTCCAGACAGGTTAATATCGCCAATTATCTTTGAAGACAGGTCCAGCTAGGTCATCCGAAGCTCCTCGGCCTTGTCTGGATCTACCTCCTTCGGGTACCCAGCCTCCAGGCGCTTGAGATCGATCAGGGTGTAGTGGGCACGCACCATGCTTAGCACATGTGCGCCTTGTGTACTCACCCGCCTCCTTCACGAACTCTTGGAACCATCCCCACGCCATTCGGCATCTCTCGACTAGTCCGAGCTGCAGCGTCCTTGGCACTTCTTTTGTAAGCGCTGGATCGATAAGGTCGAGGACGGGCAAAATGCCAGTTGCCACCTCCTGGCACCGGTTCTTCCATGTGTCCCGATCCTCGGTGATCTCTAGGCATCGTGCCTTCCAGCCGTCATGATCTTTCATCACAGCTTCCAGATGCTTCTTGGCATTGACTTTTAAAACTGCAACACACACAAGACATTAAAATGTTACGCCACGACAGGATAAGGCGAGCAACAGAGTGAGCAAGGTGGTCTGGAACACTTACTTTTCAGTTCCTCCTTCATCTTGGTTGTGCGGTCCTGGAGTTGCGACTGGTCATGCGCCAGTTTCTTGTTGTCTTCCTTCAGGCGACCACACTCTACGGCCACACGGCTATTCTCCTCTTGGAGACGGACTACTTCAGCTTCTAAGCCTGCACTACAGCCGTTACTACCAACTATGCAACAACACGTGTCATGCACTTGTTGTGATAAAATGACAACTTACTTGTTTTTTCCTGCTCTTTGTTACTGAGCTGGACGACCAGGTTCTGGTTCTGTGCCTCTTGCTCCGTCCTCTCCTGGTCGGTGGCTTCAAGTTGGTGGCGCAAGCGTTCCACCTCGGCCGCTAGTTCTCTATTGCTTGCTGTGATTCCCTCGATCTAGTCGAAGCACTTTTTCCGGTACCTTGCGGTCTTCATCAAGTCCTGCATGCAAAAAAGCTAAGTCAGACAATTCGACTAGATAGCAGGATCAAGTGGTCAAGCCAAACATACCTAGACTTCCATCACCAGACGTTTTGCTGCTCGTTCAACTTTCATGGTCTCTTCGACCTCTGGGATTTCCTCATGCATAACCCACTGGTCGTTCCGCCAGCACGACACACATACATGTTGTTGCTTGTCTTGGGGACAGCCCTGGACCTCTTCTACTTCGTCCTCTTCGGCCTCTTGTTCAGGTAGTGGCACTTGTCTAGAGTTTGTAGTCTCTGCGACCACTATGGCTTTCCCACGAGCCATAGCATCGGCAAGCGTGCTCTGTGCCACCTCCGGCTGCTGCTCCTCGGCTTGGTCTGATCCCCTTGGCGCCGAAGTATCCCCCTCAGCAGGGTTAGTGCTTGGAGCACTTGTACTTGGCTTGGCTCTCTTCTCGACCAGCTGCTCGGGGACTATCGTCTGGCCGCTCATCTGCTGAGGCTCTGGTGGATTTTCTTCTATAGGTTCCTCCATAGCCGGCTGCTGGGCAGTTCTCTCCACCATTGCTGGCGAAGCCATGCTGCACCCGGCTAGCTGATCAGGATTTTTGGTGGATGCCGACCTAATATATCAGGGATAAGTTCAAAAGACAACAGTATCCAATACAAATTGTAAGCTTACATCAAGGTTACAAATACTTATAGCTTGGAAGCACGGAATGACGTGACGAAGGAGCGTCTCTTCATCCGTGCTTGCTCCACGTGCTCGGCGGGTGCCACCGGGTCTTTTTCCATGACCAGTACCGGCACTGGGGCTTGGTGCTCGACCCCTTTGCCGCTTGTCCTCTACGTTGCAGTGGTCGGTGATGCGATCCCGGATGGCACAAAGGAGCCACCCTGCTCCGTCGACTCCAGTTGTCTCGTCCTCTTTCGAAGGATGAGTCGGAAGATGTTTGCATCCTCTGTTTCATCATCTGACAGTGGGAAGATGCCCTGACGACGTTTGCTGGCCACCGGCCGCTTGCCAGCAGCCCTGGCCATTGCCTCCTCCCCAACCCCGAGTACGGCCCAGTCGACGTCTTCGGCCCTAGCACTGGTCTGGGCGGTTGGGCCGGCAACTTGCGGCCAATCCACACCAGGGGGTGGAGACACGAACACTGTTGCCCTGTCATGACCATTACTCTGGGAAACATAAAGGCGACAACACAGTCAATTTTTGTTACAACATAACTCTACAGGTACAAGGCAGCATAATTTACCTTTGGGGGAGGTCGGGCCAGCTTGAAGGCGTGCTTGATGTCGCTTAACCTGACATCATTCGGATCAGCTAAGTTGAATAGCTCTCCAATCCTGGCTTTGATTTCTATCTTGTCAAGCACCTCTTTCCTGGTCCTCGTTGGATCTACGCTACCCTGGTATTCGTAGCCAGGATGTACCCCCCTCTGGTAGGGCTGGATCCTTCGGCTGATGAAGTTCCCGACCATGCTTGGACCATCCAGTTTCTCCCATGGGATCATCCCAAGCAGTTCTACGATCTGTTCCAAGTGCTCGGGCTTCTCCGACCAGCTGTTCTTCTTCTCCGGAATGAACCCCACGTCGCACAGGGTGATCGTGTTCGGCTCTTCACGGATGTAGAACCACTTCTTGTACCAGTCGTCCAGCGATGTGTTCCAAGGGCAGTGCAAGTACTGAGCCTTCATCCCGTCACGCAGATTGAGGTATACGCCTCCGGCTATCTTCGAGCCACCGCTTCCTTTCTTCCGCAGACAGAACAGATGGCGAAAGAGGTTGAAATGGGGCTGGAAGCCACCGATATGCTTCGCAAAGATGGATGAAGGTGGAGACAAGAAGAATTGAGTTGGGATGCAGATTGCAAATCCCAATCTCGTAATACAAACAAAGCCCCTGAAGGAAAGGGTGCACTGGAACCCCAAAACCCCGCTTGAAGAAATCCTCGAAAACCACAATCTCACCTGGTTGTGGATCCGGGGTAGCTTTCTCCTCCCGGCGTGCGCCATCCCACGAGTGCCTTGTTGTGGAGCACTCCCATGGTGACGAGGTCTTCGATGGTCTACTCATTGCTCCTTGACTTCCACCACTCCTTCACCATGACTCTGGCTTTCTTCTGGGCATTCTCTCTTCGCCATTAATCTGTCCTTGCTAAAGGGGTGGATACGGTGGAGGGGTGATTGGTGATGATTTCGGAGGTATAGGGTTTGGCAAGAGGAAGAAGAAGGCTGCGGCGGCGAATGGTAATGGGGATCGGTAAAAAGTAACTTACCAGTTCTATATTATAAATAACCAACAGTTCCGCCATTTCGTCCGCCCAAGATTCTTGGGAGACGTGCGCACGCGCCGCAGACGGTTGTTTTCACAACCTCGAGATCTACGCCAATAAACGTGCCCCTTCGTTACCAGTGTACGCGCCTCTTCGTTGCTAGTGTGAGAGGGCCCACACTGACGCACCTCCTTACAGGTGCCAAGCGACTGTTTGCTAGAAAGGGCAAGAAGACAGTATGGCATGCTATACCCGTCTGCTTTTTTGACCAGACAGTGTCTGATTGGACTTGATAGAATAAGAAAATAAATAAATACACCAAATAATAGTACAAGCGGCGTTCGTTTTTTCGCTGCATGTCTTGTGCTCGGGGACTGCTCCGACCATTACCGTGCTCGGGGACTGCCTAGACCACTACTGTGCTCGAGGACTGCTTCGACCACTACAATGCTCGGGGACTGCTCTGACCATTACCGTGCTTGGGGACTGCCTAGACCACTGCCGTGCTCGGGGACTGCTCCGACCACTACCGTGCTCGGGGACTGCTCCAACCACTACTGTGCTCGGAGACTGCTCCGACCACTACCGTGCTCGGGGACTGCTCCGACCACTAACGTGCTCGGGGACTGTCCCAACCACTGCTCGGAGACCGCTCTCCTCGGTTACATGTGATTTGTACTCACATACAGTTGAGAGACATTTATTTAGACCTTGCTACAAGGCTCATACTTCGCCTTTCAGCAAGCCCGGGGACTACATCGGTACGATGCACCTACCGGTGCATCTCGTATTATCCTGTATGACGATTGGATTCTTAACTCCAGTGGAAATTCTTTTTAGACCCTGGCACCACGTGTCTACGTCACCTACACTCAGGCTCAGGGACTAAGTGGGCACACTTCACCTTGCGGTGAATGTGTTTATTTTTCGACCCCTACGCCTCTGATGATCAAGGATGCTACGCTTCAAGACGCACTTACATTTCTTTTCAGAAATACAAGTGGGCACACTTCGCAAGACGGAAATCTTTTTCTTTTTTCTTAAGAGCACCATACATTCTTCGGACAACCTACTTCTCCGGCGACAACGGTGGTCAGAGATGTCAAGAACTCAAGCCTCACTATTCGAAGAAGGTTAAAATGGCGTGTCGCAGCATAATACATGGTGCTCGGGGACTAGCTGTGGGGGTATTAACCCCTATACCCTTACGGCTAAGCTTGGGCCGGCCTGGATCAGTGGGACCGGTCCACCAAAAGACGACGCGTGGCCCGGCCAACCTGTTCGGAGTCCCGCACAAGGAGTCAAGGAAGATTTGGCGGTCAAGCAAGATCTTGGTCGGTTAGAATAGGAATCCTTATCCGGCCACCTATGGCAGTTGTAACTGACTAGGATTAGTTTCCACATCTGTAACTCTGCCCCCCGGACTATATAAGGCGGGCAGGGGACCCCTCTAAAAAACATCTCTCATTGACATACAACAATACAATCAAACGCAGGACGTAGGTATTACGCCTTCTTGGTGGCCGAACCTGGATAAAACCTCGTGTCTGTCTTGCGTCACCGTCTTGTTTGTGGCTTGCGCACCTGTCTGCCGACAGTCTACTACCTTGGGCATACCCCTAGGTAGACTGCCGACCATATTTCATCGACAGAATTTAAAAACACTTCACACACAATTTCGCGGATATGTTTCGTGAACAAGATGTCCAAAATTTTGGGTCCATTCCTGGATACGGCCTTTCACAACACTCACTAACATGACTATCAATTTTTGAATCATTAAATTCCATTATTCGTACCACGTGTAGTTCAAATTTCTATTTTTCGAAAAAATTCAAGTAAACGAAATAAAGTAACTAAATATATCAAAAAGCCACAAAAAATCCCCAAATTGTAACTAGGAGTTCCTGGTGCTTTAAAAGGGCTGCACAAAAAAATTGGAGGCCAAAAACAAAAAAACAAAAAAAACTTTGCCGAGTGCCGGGGCATGGCACTCGGCAAAGGGTGTCTTTGCCGAGTGCCAGGCATAAGGCACTCGGCAAAGAGGGTTTTAAATTTTTTTAAAAAAATTTCCTCTTTGCCGAGTGCATCCACAGGAGCACTCGGCAAAGAAATTATATAAAAAAAATTAAATCTTTGCCGAGTGCCATGCTAGGGGCACTCGGCAAAGTATTTTTTTTTAAAAAAATTTATTTGCGAGTGCCAGATCTGAGACACTCGGCAAAGAATTTAAAAAAAAATAAATCTTTGCCGAGTGCCAGATCTGGGGCACTCGGCAAAGAATTTTTTTAAAAAAAAATCAAATCTTTGCCGAGTGCCTCCCTGATCCGGCACTCGGCAAAGGGCGGTTGGGGGCGGGGGCCGCGGGGACTTAGGCATTTTGGGCCGGCCGGGCAGTCAGAGCCGGCCAGCCCCGCGCCCACGCCTGCCTGCCCCCGCCTCCGCGCCGCGCCTACGCCGGCCCGCTCGCCCGCGCAGCCACCGGTCGCGCGCCCGCGCCCGCGCCGCCCGGCCGCTCGCGCTGCCTGAGCGCCCGCGGGCCCGTGCGCCCACGCCGCCCCCGCCCCCACCCCCGCCCCCGAGCCACGCGCCGCCCTCCCCTCCCCGTGCACCATGCCCGCGGCCGCCCCCGCGCCCGCCAGCCACCGGGCCGCGCCAGCCATCGGATCGCATCTCGCCGGAGCCCGCTCGAGGACCTCCGCGCAGCCCATCGCCGCATCGACCTCCTCAAGGTACACGAGTCACAAGGACTCTCTCTACTCTCCTCCCGTTCGCTTTTGATTCGTCAACCATTTCCTCTCCTTGCCTAGGCCGAAGCCGTTATGAACGCCGGCGGCCTCCGCTGCTGCGTTGAGAGCGTCGAGGAAAAGGAGGCCGTGGCCGCCGCATGCGCCGACCTCTCTGACAAGAGCAGCAAGGAGTGCCGGCTTACGAGCGGGACCTCGAGCGCGCCATGGAGTCCTGCGACGACCTCGCCAGGCTGAACGACGATGACCTCTGCGCACGCCTAAACCAGAACGTACATGTCAGTTACCTCCTCTATTTTTTTCGATCTAATCATGCTGCTAGCGTATACTGCTTGTGTGCCTCGATCTGATCGGATCTGTTTCTACTGCTATGCACTAACGAGTGCGTCTAATCGCAATTCACAAACAGCTAATGATGTCGAACCACTATTAGTCGTTGGGACTTGGGATGCATACAAGCTCTGTCATTTGTTTTTATTATTCAGGCCAAAAGCATGTTTTAGAATTTTATTTAGGGATTAACCCCGGCTTAATCAGCCAAGATATATGTTTTTGATGATGTTCATCATATATAGATCTAAAAAAGGCAAGAAAGTATCTGATTAATACATGTAGCTATCCAAATCACTTGCAGGGTAAATTAACAAATCAGTTCCAATTATAGATATCAGCACGTATCAGTACAAAGTTCAGGAACTGTTTTCTTATGTACTGTTATTAATCTACTATTGTGGTGCCACCATGAACCAAATTAGAAGCACATATTGGTAAAGAGTTAAGTGAGCATAAGCATGCTAGAATATATATTCAGCAATCTACACAAATTGAACAAGATATATGTTCATGTTCTATCTATCAGCCACAATGTATCTGCAACCCCTTCATCCGAAACATTACAAAAAAGGAAGAGCTCTGCAATGTTCATCTCAGTGAACTGTTGCTGTGTTTCTGTACTCTCCCTGCTACTATTACCGGTTTGTAACTAATTAGCACTGTATTTCTATGGATCTTCAGTTTCAGGTGATTCTCCTTAATCATTTGTCCTCCTAAAATCCAGGTGATTCTCCTACTATTGCCGCCACAATAATTTTAAAGAATTGTGCTTAAAAGACTAGAGCTATGGCTTGTATTTTTCTGCATCAAGATGCCATCGCATATATTAAAATCCAGAGAATAATAATAAGGTTTGAGAAGCCTCTTTCAGATTATCAGAAAGCAAATGTACAGAGTAGATTTATTATGGTGAGATTGCTAATGGATTAAATATTGTACATGTTCACTACAGCAATGTCGTAATAAGTTCTTATCTTAATTACAGCTTTTGTTCATGTACTGATGTTTCTGCAGGTGTTCAGAGTTGCAAACTAAATATTAAAAATGACTGGATACATGGTTCAGGTAAATCTGCTAGCATTTCATCCATATTTTTTCTGGGTTATTTATAGATTTGGTGATGCAGTGGGCTTCAGTATGCTTTGTGATAGAGCTGGCAGCAATGACCATATATCAGGTATTATTCTTAATGTGTGCAGATCCAATGTTTGGTTGGGGAATAGCTTACATTTGTAGTAAACACCACAAAGATAGCATTGTTACCTGACCATGGTAAATCATTTGTCTATTTCTACAATGTTGGTTGTGGTATACCGACCAATTGTTGGTCATTAATATTATGTTTTAGCGACCATTGTTCGACGCTATAGATTGGCTGTGGTACAGTGTTCTTACACGCTTCAATGTACTAGTTGTTTAACTTTAACATTTCCGTTAGCAACAATGGAAACGAGTCAAGGCAGGCAAGACTCCTACCACACTCATAGATTTGCTATTTATCAACGCCCTCGTGTCTTGGTGGCGATGCTTGCCTCGTGAGTTCATCAAGTCATTCATCACACAGCAACAGATCTTCACCGGGAATGCTGGCTTGTCCTGCCGGAGTCATCGGAAACTCATCACCTTCACCTGGAACACCCAGGATACTCACAAGATCAGCATGTTATCATAAGCGAAACATGTATTTAAGTCTTACTGCTTATTGAAACTTTACGCAATTTAAAAAACTTTACTAAAGCAGTATTATTGTTTGTACCAAAATTGAAATGTCATGTTTGTTCCAATGGTGCATACGTCTCTTATGCTAGTAAAAAAGCACTTCCTAACCATATGTGCAATATGGCCTGCTGGTCATTCTCTTATTTAGCATACCTGTCTAAATAACTCTGCATGTAGGGAATGCTTTTTATTTTTTATTTCTGTTCTATTTGATTTAGAAGCTTAGTGCTTTGCTCTTTTCTTTTCTTTTCAGCAACAACAATCAGCAATAGCTATGCTATAATTTGTAAGTTCTCTTGTCCAGGTATTACTAGTTCCAGCAATTATCAGACTAAATGTTATTTCTCAAATGATATTGGGTCAACTTGCCTTGTCTTTCTATGGATTCAGATTTGATTTTTTTTTTCTGTATTTTGGTATGATCATGACAATTATCTTAAATAATATTTTCAATGGGTGTAGACTTTGGTTGAGTACCAAATAATCAATTTCATCACAATTTGTAAATGAGGAAATGTCGCTAGCTACATCCTGAATATTATAAAGAATAGATTTCATGATCTGAGTACATTTTATAAAATCCTTCAAGGTTTGCAAAGACAACAAATCTTGACTGATATCTCCTCAAACTGTGACCTAAACAAGCATTATCCTTGCATCTGAATTGCATTGAAAGTAGACGTTATTGATAGGACTGTAAACTATAAAGTCAGTAGTAAGAACTGATTGCTTGCATTTGGTAAATTTAAACTTATTTTATTGCCATATAACAATCTGATTCGAATATGTATGATTCACTTGCAAGGTTGTTAGCAATGTCAAATGGCCTGTTCAGAAACTTATTTTATTTCATTTGCTTGGATTTGGGTTTTGGAACTCGGTGAGGACAGGTGCAAGTCCATCAGTTCTTGTGCTTCTCAGGTTGTGTTGGTCCATCAGTTCTTGTGCTTCTCACTTCTCAGGTTGTGTCGGTAGTTAGCTTGTCTCTGTAATTGCAAAATTACCTCAGTTTCAGTACATGCTTTTCAGTGAAGGCAGAACGAAATAGTTGAAATGGCTTTGCATGTACTTGCAGTTTGGTTTCAAGGGCTAGCAGCTTATAGTTTTGGAGCTTAGTGAATTTTCAAATGCTAATTAGAGCTTTTGTTAGCCTAGGTATTGTTAGATCTATTTAAGCTCATTACTTGGTACTTATTTTCTTTTAGTTCATTATTGGCTACTTATTTTCTTTTGTGCTGTTTGGTTCATTTGCAGGTTAAAGCAAGGAGTAAAGCGAGCAACATGGGAGCTTCAGATTTTTTTAAAAAAAAATTCAAACTTTGCCGAGTGCCGGCCAGGGCACTCGGCAAACAATTTTTTTTTAAAAAAAAATTCAAACTTTGCCGAGTGCCGGCCAGAGGGCACTCGGCAAAGAATTTTTTTTTAAAAAAAATCAAACTTTGCCGAGTGCCGGCCAGAGGGCACTCGGCAAAGAAATTTTTTTAAAAAAAATTCAAACTTTGCCGAGTGCCGGCCAGAGGGCCATCGGCAAAGAAATTTTTTTTAAAAAAAAAAATCAAACTTTGCCGAGCGCCGGCCAGTGGGCACTCGGCAAAGAATTTTTTTTAAAAAAAATAAAAAATCTTTGCCGAGTGCCTGCAAAGCCACCGTCAACGGATTCGTCGCCGTGACGGTCGCTTTTCTTTGCCGAGTGCCACCAGGACTCTCGGCAAAGCCTTTGCCGAGTGCCCGATAAAAGACACTCGGCAAAGAGGTCTTTGCCGATTAATTTTTTGCCGTGTGTTCTTTGCCGAGTGCCGCACTCGGCAAAGGCTTTGCCGAGTGCAATTAGGCCTTTGCCGAGTGCCTCAGGCACTCGGCAAAGAACCTGAATCCAGTAGTGTATATTGTGTGCATGCTGTTTCGCTATACAAGGAGAATGGTAAGATGATGTATTGTTAGGACTGTCTCAGCTCAAAAATTATGAGATAGTTTTCATACTCATCAAGTTATGTAGACATTTGCACAAAGAAATTATAGACTCCAATGTATGGTTTGTTTGAAATAGATTTTATCTATATCTCGAGTCATTTTTGGAAGCATTACTGCAATCAAATAATATTTTAGCTTGCATGCATGATGCAAAGATTAGAATCCATTCATTTGCCAGTGCAAAGTTTGATTGTTTTTTATCCCTGAAGGGTGGAATTATGAGATGCCATGTTGGCTCATGAGTCAGCCAATGGAGATGGCCTTATGCCTGACTCGGTGGATGGCAAAACTATCCACCAGTGTAAGTTAGCTTTCACGTTGGTTCACAACCTTGTTTCAACCCTATCCTCTTTAAGTTCACTCAGGCTCCGTTCAATCTCTGGATCCACCGCTGCGAGCAAATATGGTTTTGTCATTTCACACAACAAAGGTGGTAATTTGTCCGACACCGTTATAAAATTATGTTTTTTGGCTGTATCACATAACACTGAATATAATAATCATTTATCTCGTTTGATGAGAGAGAATGTTTGACGAGTAACAATTTTGTCCTTGTCTTTGTCCTCTCACTCCTGCAGGAAATCCTTAAATTGTAGGTTATTGGTAAGCTCTGTCATAACAAAAGATGGGTATGGATTTGTCGCTCACAGGCGCCAGGCGGCAATGGCCAATGGCCAACATTTGTGGCCCCGAATCTCACCGTGAATAAGTCACGCACCAACACTGGCCCATGCCACTATAATACACATGCAGGCTGCTGGGTTCCGATGTGCAAAACCCATGAGAGCAAGGCTAATAATACAGCCGACTTGCTGGCTATAAGGTTCTTTGCAGCCTTCTCTCAGCCTACTCATATAATAGTAAGCTCTTCATTGTTAATATATGACCCACTTGTCTCTCTCACAGAGTTTTTTTGGGTCTTGTGCCCAAGCCGGCTATAAGCTTATAGCCCGCTTCTCTTCTCTCTCTCACCCCTTCTCTCCTCTACCTCAGCATTTAGCCAGCTTATAGCCTGTTATTATACTTGCTCTAAAGGAGATGTGTAGGCGGAGGAGAACGAAGGGGTGAAGAAGATGTGGAGGCAGAAGAAGAGAGAACCGGATCTTGGAAGGTGGGCGCTAGAAGGGAAGTGGGCCTGAGAAATAGGAGTAGCTTGGAACAATCAAACAAAAATAAATCTTTTTGGGTTTTGAAAATTGGATGATATATGAATATTCAACTGGGACTATCCCAATTCCTGATTTTTTATAGTAGAATAAAATGTCCAAAACCTTAATTTTTATATAGATACATACTAGCAAGGTGACATGCGTAATTGGACGGCTAGTATATAATTCCATTTTTATGCAACTAAGGTTGCACGCTTCTGCATGTTTCTAAGTAAGTGGCTTCATTAGTATTTATTGTCACTACAAATAGTTATTCCACCATTAGTAACTTGCACACTAGGGAAAATTGGCCATGTATCATTAAAAGATTCAGTCTTTACAAAAGTACCATTGAAAGATTGAACTGCAGAAAAATACCATTGAAAGGTTCTCCGTTGTTGCCCATTAGCACATCCGTTAAGTCCACGTTAACTAGTGTTGCACATTCATTTGAGCAGCCTTCTATAACACCCTAAAATTTGCTCCTTTTGAAATAGATGTAAATTGAGGTAATTTTGAATCTTTGCGCTCATGAAAACATAGGGAAATAATAAATTTTCATTAAATTAAAAGTCATCAAAAGGAGTAGCAACATGGATGTGCATACATGCCGGTGCATTTGATTTATTGCAATGAGTGGTTCAATCCAAAATTCAAAATGAATTCAAAATGTTTTTGTAAATTTAAAAATGGTTTGAATTGCTTTTGGAAATAAATTAAAAATGGCTTTGAAGTAAAAGAAAAGAAAGAAAAAGAGAATTGGAAAATAAAAGAGTTTAAAAAGGGTTGTAAAATTTATTTTTGGAAGCTTACAAAAATTGCTCATTTTTATTGGAATTGAAAAGTATATTTGAGACTATATTTGAATTTGATTTCGGTCATATTTGAATTTGGATTGAAAATAGGAAAATGGAAAACACTCCCTCTCCCTCTTTCGGCCCAGCAGCCGGCCTGCTCGGCCTACTCCTTCTCCTCTCCCCTCACTCTACCGCGTGGGCTTGCTTGTGAGCCAGCCCAAGCGTTCCTCTCCGCTCCCTTGCTCCCTCCCGCAAAAGCCCAGCCGCAGCCGGCCCAATTGATCGGCCCATCGTGCGCACCGACCCGCTCCGCCTCCACTCTCTGTCCGACTGACTAGCCGGTCCCACGCCTTTCCCCGTCTGCTTTCACTGACACGCCGGGTCCGCTTGTGGCGCCGTCTTCCTCGCGCGTGTCCGCCCCGAACTCCTCCTTGTCGTGCCGCCCAAGCCGAATCGCCCCATAAATAGCAGCTGCCCGTGCCCGTGCTGCTTTCCCATCAAAGCTAAGCAATCTGCAGCGCCTCCATGCCCTAAGCCACGCCGCCGCAGCCACGGGACTCATCCAACCACTGCCTCGTCAACTCGCTGATCTGTCTACCGTGCTTCGGGACAAGGTAACAAAGCCGCTAGTCTTCACCACGCCCCCTCTCTCACTCTCTTTTCTTCTAGCCGAGTCGCTGTTGCATCGTCAGATTTTCGAGCGGCCAAATCAAGCACCGCGTCGCCACCGTGCAGTCGCAGCCAGTCTAAACCCCTCCTTCGAGTTCGTTTTGAGCTCCTATTGCTTCCCATGCTTTTTCTATTGAAAACCGTGGCCCGTAGCCCATTTTTTGAGCTTCGCCGACCAGCTTCGTCGCCGGCAATGGTCGACCGCCGCGCAGCCCTCTGTTCCATCCAGTCTAAGCCCGGAGCCACCGCAGCAGTTCGATTCAGGATCAACGGTTGAAAATAGATCGTACCCCTCCGCAGGCAATTTTAATAAAGAGCCACTGGGTTTCCCCATAATTCTACCCGCAGTCCCTGCACTTTTTCTAAAGAGCCCCTGCCCTTTCTCCTATTCGTGCCCACAGTCCTGTAGCGGGTTTAAACTAATATTTTATTTATTTTAAATTTGACAATCAAGTTTCATCTATTTGCAAAATTGTCACTACCTTCTGTAGGCCATATCTTCTTCGTTTTAACTCCGATTTGACCCGTTTAAGTTGCGTTAGATTCGTAATGACGTAATCTATGTATTAGTGGCATTTTTTAACATGTTTAAAGCTTTTGAATAAAATAGTAATTAATCTATATGTAGTTACTTTTCCAATTAAAATCAACTTAGGTTTTTCACTCCAATCTTTTCTAAATAAAGTAAGATTAGCTTTCTCTTGGTTTTCTAAATCAAAACTAATTTGACTTAATATGATTTAGATATTTGTATGGAATATTCTATATATAATTTTATAAAATAAATAAAGACTAGTTTTCTTTTCCACGTATAAAGTAAATCTTTCGGTAGTTGTATCTTTTTCGTTATAGCTCCGATTAGAGTGCTTTTCGTGTCTGTGTGTTCGTAGCGAGACATAGATTTGTTTTACAAACTTCTCATCTTGATTTTATGTTTGGTGTACTGTTCTAATTTAGATCTATTGTTTGCTTCGTGTATGATTGCATAGATGTTTGTGTGGTGCTCTATGATCATGTCCAGTTGGTGAGCTATACGTGGTGAATCAAGAAGCAGATCTTTAAAAGTTTGGACTAGAAGAAGGATCTAAGTTTAGGGCAAGTATAGCATGGGATCTTCCATGTTGTCCTGTACACCTTTAATCATTTAATTCATACTACATGTGTCTACCTTGGCAACCGTAGTAATTTTCCTAGCTATTTAATATCCTAGATTCCTTGTCACCTATGGGGTATTGCATTGGTTAGTATGATGCTATTGCTCAACTGAAACCATGATCTTGTAACTTGACTAATGGTATATGCAATAAACACTAAAAGATGCTTTTTAGCAACATGAAATCAGGGGGCTAGAGCATTGGGCTATTTTTATGGTGCTCTAGATTTCTCTCCCTAAGGACTTATCTGTAAGTGATCATTTGGGACTTACAGTACAGCTATGAGGGCTATATGGCTCTAGCTTTAGCTCAGTATGAGGATATTTTCTAGCTTGTTAGTGGTCACCTTTATTGGCGTAAGAATGGCTTGACGAATCGGGTATAGCACGGCCTCTGTCCCCTTGTGTATAGGCTGCGTGTCATTATGCCATCGGGAAGGGAGGCTCTACATCTATTTGCCGAGTGAATCTAATGGCCCTAACTTGTTAGATGAACCTTTGAAAGGCTTCATAGTGAACCCTGCCGACCTTTCTTGAAAGTGGGTCAAGAGATTAGCTACCTCGGGCGAAAGGGTAAATCACGACTCACAGTAAAAGTGTACAACCTCTCAGGGTGTAAAACCAGTATATCAGTCGTGCTCGCGGTCACGAGCGACCTTGGAACATTTACGGAATAGATGATCATTAATGGTTAATGATGATGAACACTGATGATACTGATGATAAAGATGCTCACTAATTAATACTGTTTATGCTATTTATTATTCATGTTTACCTGATCATGTGTTTATATGGGCTTGTGATAAACTTGTTGCTACTCCTATGCTAAAATTGTGATAATTAAAAGCTAATCGCAGTTAAACCAGTGTCAGCCTTTTGAGCCTCATGAACCCCATGTTATATTTATTGAGTACGACATGTACTTATGCTTGCTTTATTTTTCAAATATTTGGATAAAAATCCTGGATAGGTACCAGATTGCTAGAGTTTGGAGGAATTAGGCTTGTGATCAACCAGTCAGTTGTCCCTGTAGAATTGGTGTCTTCACCCGAAGATCGGAGTTGTCTTTCCGCTGTTTGCTATCTAAGGTTATATTCTCTATACTAAGTACGCTATATATTGAGCATTGTCTATTGATATTATCCTTATTTGTAGCTATATGTGAGATTTGACTTCTTGGGCTCACATATGATGTGTATCTGGTTTTGTTCTTCCAACCGGATGCTACACCTTCAGACCTTATTCTAACAGCAGACACCTCAGTTTTTTTAAAAAAAGCAGACACCTCAGTTCAAAAAAAAGCAAACACCTTTTGAACAGCCCTTCAGACTTGATTCTAGTAGCATAACAGAAATTTCAACATATATATAACAGAAATGTCAGCATGGTTTCTCCAGGAATTTCAGCACTGCATAACAGATTTCACGGCAAAGTACATAACTAATTGTTATAATGTTTGGTGGGATTTTTCGGTTCATGTCACCACCACTGCGAGATAAGTGTAAAAACACACACCCTATACTATACGTACAATGCGTCTAGCATTTCAACTTCGACTAATAACTGACTGCTCCTTATGTGCCGCTATCATTTCAGCTTGCACCAACATCTCACGCATTCGTATGTGATGTTGCTATTGAGAAACACATCTCACTAAGATGATTTCAATCATGGTATCAGGTTAATTGCAATGGACATCATGTCCTCAAATGTAAGCCTTCTCTATTTGCTGATCTGGTCATGAATGGACAGATATATATACAGTTCTTTCTGCTTGTGTCAAGTACATTGTGTTTTTTTGGCTTGTATGTACAAGCCTCAAACATCATGAGCGCCATGCTATACTTGCTCCCCCATCATCGAAGAGGCATGTTTTAAAACTCTTAGCTTCACAAATGCATTTGTTACCTTTGCTTATAATTTTAATATATATGCAAGATTTGCTAGAAATGATGGCTCACCGTTTCTATCGTACCTTATGAGTCATGCCCATGACACACTAATAGTTGTGGTTCGTATGCACAAATCACATTTACCGGCAATTGATTATTAGTTGTTAGCAATATTTTGGAGACTTTATATTTAGGAGTAGGCTTCCATAGCAATCATAACTATTGATGTGCCATCCTCGTGTTCTCTTGCTTATTATTTAGAAGATTCGTTATATGCCACTGGAAATTTTCTTGGTTCCCTATCTATCATTAACATTTTTTGAGTGCCCTATCTGCCATCCCTTTAACTTCTTATCCTTTTGCCACTTTAATTGAATTTCATCCACTTTGTTTGACCTTGGGCTCACATGATAGGTTATGGTTCAAGTGAAAAGTCAAAACTACCTCTGAACTATTATGTATTCTATCTGCTCCCTCTTTAGGGCCCACAACCCTATCTCTATTATTCTCTTTCGATCTTGATTGTTACTTGTGGTGGAGAGGCGACTCGGTGGGCCAAGCGCCTAGGCGATGGAGTGACGTGCAGGGCACCCGGGCGGAGGAGCGACTCGGCGGGCTTGGCGCCTAGGTGGTGGGTTGGCTGCGCAAAAGGGCTTCACGATTGGTTGGACAGAAGGGCAGTGCTTGAGTGCCATGTGGAAGAGACTCATGCCCTATGCCTCCTTGCATCGGACCTCCACCGCTCCATAGTCTATACATTACATAGAAATAGAATAGTCCAGTCCTAGATAATACCAAGTCTACCATAGTGCCAAACATTACCTAGAATCCCTGCACAATTCAAAATGTAACAAGTAGCACCAAAATGGCAAAATCATGTCACTAAATCAGCCCATATCCCATAGTACTTTCATGCCCAAATCACTGCAATTTCTAGCAAACAAGATGTTATTAGTTTCTACACCACCACTATTTCCTTCAATGTAAGTCAAATTATCATAGCTCACCACTGCCATTAGTTTCTACACCGCCACTATTTCCTTCAACTCTTTCAAAAGTGCCATCAGCACCATAATCACCTTTGATAAAATAAGATTATATTTAAAGAACAGAGAAACTGGCCCAAGTAGTGAGCAGACAGAAAAACAACCCACAATGAAAACGGCTAGAGGATAGGCAATTTCACATTCACCTCCAGTATCACTGGAGCTGCTGTCCCTTGACTCAGCATATGTTGGGCTACCTCCAACATAATCTTATTCATAAAGTAAGTCTCATTAAATCTACTAGGGTTGGCAGATTCGGTCTCACTATCAACATATTCATCAAGAGTGGGCACAAACTCACTCCTAGAGTTGCAGAACCAATCCATGATTGGGTTGTGGTCGTCAAACATAGCAACATCCATTACTATGCTAAAAGGATCAGAATCCATGACTGCTTTATTCCAAGTCAATACCCTTGCCTCTGGCACTAGCTGAAGGATGCGGTGGATGTGCACAAGCACCCGTGTCAGCTCCATAACCATCCATGGTGGTAACCGGTAACATAACCATACAAGACATTCACAAACATTGAAGTCTGAAGAAGCAAGCAAACTTAAATATTCAGAAACTAAAGACAAATATATATATTACATTATTTCATAGAGAAAACAATTCAAGCACACTACTGGATTCAGGTTCTTTGCCGAGTGCCTGAGGCACTCGGCAAAGGCTATATTGCACTCGGCAAAGCCTTTGCCGAGTGTGGCACTCGGCAAAGCACACACGGCAAAAAATTGATCGGCAAAGCACTCTTTGCCGAGTGTATTTTATCGGGCACTCGGCAAAGGCTTTGCCGAGTGCCCCGGAAACACTCGGCAAAGAAAAGCGACCGTCACGGCGCCGGTTCCGTTGACGGTCACTTTGCCGAGTGTCAACCCTGCCGGCACTCGGCAAAGATTTTTTTAAATTTTTTTTAAAACTTTCTTTGCCGAGTGTCAACCCTGTTGGCACTCGGCAAAGAGCTTCTATTTTTTTTGAGAATTTTCTTTGCCGAGTGCCAAACCCGGAAGGCACTCGGCAAAGAGCTTTTATTTTTTTTTTGAAAATTTTCTTTGCCGAGTGCCAAGCCTCCAGGCACTCGGCAAAGATTTTTTATTTTTTTTTAAAAAATTATTTGCCGAGCGCCAACCCGGCAGGCACTCGGCAAAGAGCTTTTATTTTTTTTTGGAAATTTTCTTTGCCGAGTGCCACCACTCCAGGCACTCGGCAAAGTTTAATTTTTTTTTTTAAATTTCTTTGCCGAGTGTTATAGTCATAGCACTCGGCAAAGCTGGAAAATCTGGTTTCTGGCCGCCCATTTTGCCAGATTTGCCGAGTGTTTTGACCCTTGCGCTCGGCAAAGGGGTCCTTTGCCGAGTGCAACACTCGGCAAAGTGACCCAAAACGGCAAATAATTTTTTTTTGCGTTCCATCATGACAAATACATTCATACAAACATATATCACATATATATCTTATCCATCACATATATATCTCATCCATCGCATATATATCTCATCCATCACATATATATCTCATCCATCCACACATCCATCCGCCCATAACACATCCATCACAATATGTAATAATAAGTGCTCAAGTCCATCCAAATAAGTTTACAAGTTCATCAAAGTCCACAAGTGCATCACAAGTCCATCACCAAGTGAACAACAAATGTAAAAAATACAACATGCACTCATCTCGGCCACTGCGACTGTGGTGAAGGCCCAGGTGCATCATTCGTAGGTGCATGAGGTGGATTATTCGAACCACCGTCAGATGGAGACTGCACAAAGGAGAAAAGATTGCATGTGAGACAAAATTATTTTGATAGCTAATCTAGGACGATAGAGGCCATACAAGCAAAGCACAAGTGAAAGTAAAAAACTTTGATACTCACAGGAGTAGCTGCAGCTGCAGGACGCGGAGGCGGAGGTGGAACCAACAGCCCAGGTGGCAGAGACAAGCCCATACGTTGCCCAAGCCCTTGTAGGAAATCCGTAATGTCCATCAGCCTCTGCGCCTGGGCCTGCCGCTCGGCCCGCTCGGCCTCCAACTGGGCCCCCAGCTCCTGACGTTCCTTCATTTCTTGTTCTAGCCGGGCCTGCAATATTTCACTCCAATGTTTCAGTAATGCAAAGCTAATTAAGGTGTGTAAAGATCAATGTATGATGAGTAAAACAGGAATAACCTCGAGTGCGTCGACCCGGTGCTGTGCAGCGGTCGGCCGTGTGCGAATGGCCGGGCTCTCGCTCGTGCTCCGTGCTCGGATCTGGGAGAGAGAGGGAGTAGAGGCCGTGTCGATGACGCCGTCGCCAAGCCAGAACCGTCCATGCTTCTTGCCTTGCCCCGCCCTCATGACGGCCTCTCCATCGAAGTCTTGGGTGCTCAGATCGTGGTCTGCCCCATGGAGCGACCTCGCCACCTCAGTGTACTCACTGATGCGAGAGTGGACGCTCGGGTTCGTGTATGCCTCGGGCGGGTCCTCCAGGTTGAAGGAGACGTCGGACGTCGCCTTACCCTTGTGGGCCATACACCATGCCTGGAAGTCCGAGCAAGCCTGGCCACTATGTGACGCCGACTGCGAGAAAGACAGCACGATGATTAAAAATCAGACAGAACTGAGCGTGACAATAGATAAATCAATTCGCGTACCCATGCTTGTTTGTATCCGGCGAGGTTGCGGCTGCCTTGATGGTGTGCTGGACCTTGCATCAGTAAACGACGGTCCCGGGCATCCCTGTGCATCTTGAGGAACTCCTCCGTGAACCACCTGTCCACCATCATCGCCCAACACTCGGGATACGCTTGGCACCACCAGGGAATCACCTACACGTCATCAAGTATTGGACATATAAGAAGATCAAATTAAACCAACTTAATCTCAAATCGAATCAATGTTGATGTTCTTCATTTACCTCAAGGTACTGCTCCCGGGTCAGCTGCATCTCTCTTGCGTCTTTCTTGGTTTTCCTCTCTCCAAGCTTCGACCCGTAGTAGGTTACGATGGCTTGGATGCGCGCCTCGTGATGCATGTCGGTGACGAGTTTTTTACAGGCTTTGGTAGTCGCCTGCTCCGCCCTGGCCTCAAATCCCTCCTCGCATCTGTAATAAGTCTGCATACAAAAGCGATGTATCGATTCATTATTTCAAGAAAAGTCTAATGAATGCGACGTATTGAGCAATGTTGTGCAAGGGAGACTTACCCAAAACTCTGCCTTCACCCGCGCCGCCTTGTTGGGGTACTCCGCATCGGAGGCGACGACGTAGTGGTCAAACGAGTAGGCCGGCTCCATCTTCGATGCGTACGTGATAATGCCGGGGAAGTGCTGTCTGCACAGAAGACCCAGGATGCCGTTGACTAGCCGTGCGCTACCACCCGACACAACCACCCAGTTCCTGCACGAGTAATTAAGAAAAATTATTAGTTTTTTCATCATATCATATGAAGTAGTGGTGATAACATATACAGTTACTTACTTTTGTCCTTCGGGGCGAATCAGTGGGCGTTGGTGACGAAGCGGAACCTGTGGGAGACTCGCGGGACCTCGCAAGTAGACACTCGAAGAGGAGTTGGAGGAAGCAGAACCCGTGCCTGCCGCCTCCCCCTCCTCCTCCTCCTCCTCCTCCTCCTCCTCCTCCGTCTGCCGAACCAACTCCTCGTCTGACTCGTCCACGGGCGCCACCTCCTCCTGCGGCTGGCGGTCCTCCTCACGTGGCGTGGGAGGAGACGGCCCCCTCCTGCGGCTAGCGGTCCTCCTCCTCCTGTTCGATCCCTCTGCTGCCCCCTCCGCCCCCTCCTGCGACCGGCGTTGTCTTTGGTAAATCGAGTTCACAGACCTATGACGGTCGCCCGCCATCTTTGTTCAATCACCTGCAATAAAAAAGAAAAACAAGACATAATTAGAAATAGGTGCAAAAATAAACAAAACATAATTACAAAAAATATAGTATTACATGTATTAGAATTATATGCAAAAATGAACAAAACATAATTACAAAAAACATAGTATTACATGTATTAGAAATAATCTTCATGATTGAAATTAGCTGGATCATAGGTCTCGTCATCACTATCAACATTGTCCAACTCATCAACACTATCCGAAGGAGGAATGTTGTCTTCATTGTCATTGCCAAAATGTAATCGCTCAAGCATTTGTATATCCTTCAGATTTCGCACCTCGTCTCCAGCGTCCTCGTCATCATCCCTTTCATTATCTACTTCCATTCCTATCTCTTCGGTTAAGTCTATGTCAAACCTCCCTTGTAGCCCCTCTTCTTGATAGAACTCTCCATCATATGTGTTTGGGTTGAAGTTATAATCTTCATCGTTTGGGACAGGTAGTTTACCGTGTGGCGATACATTGTGCACAATAGACCAACCCTTAAGATGCTCCGCGTCTTT